>NW_028283668.1:0-613563 GCF_059441095.1 Idiotropiscis lumnitzeri | reverse complement strand
GAGAGCCATCTCCATACTGAACTCTCACACACACACGAGACCACCCTAACCTTGCAAAACAGCATTGTGATGTGTTTCTATATGCCCTATTCAGTACTGAATTCCATTGCACTGTCTTATTTATTTATCTAATTTATATATTGTCTGTATTATTGTTGTATTGCACTGGAGAGGGGAGCCCTCTAATCTCGTTGCACACTTGAGTACAATGACAATAAAGGGATTTCTATTTCTATTCTATTCTTTTTTTAACTTTTCTCGAGGGCCAAGGCGAGCCATTTCAAAAAAGCTGCACAACTAACGTATAAAATATTGATAAATTTGCTCTGCCTGATGTGTGTGTAAAGTTTCACGAGTTGTCGTTCATATTTAGAACCTCATAATCAGCGTTGTTTTATTGCCGAACAGTGCAATGCCACTCCCACAACTTTTCACGAAAAAGGATGAATTTCGTATTGTGACATCCTCATGGCCGAAACAGTCATCCGAGCATATATGAGGGCGACCTTGTTGAGTTGCACGGAGAAAAACATCCAAGAAAATAACTTGTATTAGCTTTTACCAGTTGGTGGCGCTACTACTACGATGAAAAATAAGTTGGTAGATGTCTTCAGGGCTGAAGTATCCTCAAATGTGTACAACTTCGAGAAGATAGGATCATCTGAGTCATGTTGCCGGAGCTTTTGTTGCCACAAAGTACAATCGGACTTTTCAGCACCGTAATAGCCACGCCTTTTGCCAAAACGTCACAAAATTCGGCAGAGAGTAAGATCATTGTCTTGAGTCTTTTCTGACTAATTTTCAGTCGGATTCGTCAAAAGGGCACCGTGCAGTACGTGAAAATTAAAATAAAAACACATTTTTGATTCCACTTGGCGGCGCTGTGTGTATAACAAAATAATAACATTAAGATGTCTTCAGGTCGGGACGTTTTATTTACAGGTGAAGGTTTGGATTTTTAGGAGCATGTGCAGGGGCGTTATTAAGCATTCATTTATTTGTATTAGGTTCATTTTGTCTTCTTATTATTGATATTTGACTGATTCATTAAAAGCAGACAATTATGTTTTAGGTTAATTTTTTACCTGACATGTTTCGGCGAGTCTTTCGCCTTCTTCAGAGTGTCGCATGATGGTGTCTTGAGACCCGTCTTTATCAGCTGATGTTCCATGTGGGTGTGACTTACCTGTCAAAAAAATGAAAAATCAGAGCAGTAAAAGAACAAGCACAACATGAACATTACAAATCAGCAATCACTGACCACTGCAAAAGGGAAAACCACATCATAGACCGGGAGAAGGGCAAGGTCATCCGCACCGAAGAGAACAAACAACAGCGCTGGATCAGAGAGGCCATTGAGATCTGCAAGCGAGGCATAAAAACCATGAACAGAGACAATCCTCTCTACCACCTGGAGCAGCATCTTGGCGGAGTGAACGGACAGCGGGGGGCGTGACTTGCCTTCATTCTTGTGACAGGTAAGTCACGCCCTCATGGAACATCAGCTGATAAAGACGGGTCACAAGACACCATCATGTGACACTCTGAAGAAGGCGAAAGACTTTCGTATTGTGACATCCTCAAGGCCTAAACACTCATCCGAGCAAATATAAGGTAGATTTTGTTAACCTGCCCGGAGAAAAAAATCAATGAAAATAATTTGTATTTGTTTTAACCAGTTGGTGGCGCTACCACTGCGATCAAAAATAAGTTGGCAGCCGTCTTCAGGGCCTGAATATCCTCAAATGTGAAAAATTTCGAGAAGATGGATCATCTGAATCATTTTGCAGGAACTTTTGTTGCCACGGAGAATAATCAGACTCTGCGGCACCGTAATAGCCACGCCCTTCGAAGGAAAGTCACAAAAATAGGGATAGAGTAAGATCAATGTCTTGAGTCTTTTCTAGCCAATTTTCAATCGGATTCGTTAAAAGGGCACCGTGCAGTACGTCAAAATGTAAAAAATTATATTGATTGGCGCAAGGTGTATAACAGAGTATAAACATATAGATGTCTTCAGGTACCGACTCTTTATGTACATGTGAAGTTTTGGATTTTTAGCAGCATGTGCAGGAGAGTTATTAAGCATTTTGTCCATTGCGGCGAAGGAAATCTTAAGTGAAAACTTTGAAGCCCCGCCCCCGTCATATAGTATTTCGGAAACAAAAGATTTTAGCCCCAATTTTAGCCCCAGTGTTTGTCCCAGGTCTTAAGATGCTACAGACAGAATTTTAAGGCAATCAGATGAAGCCTTTAGGATCAGGGTGCAAAAGAATGACCCCTGTAAACATGCAAAAAAGGGCAAAAGTCGGACTTTCAAAAATTCATAACTCACTTCCTGTTCATATTAGACGTTTAAAATATCAAATTTCTCCCCATGCCCGATGAGATTGCCAAGTTTGGTGAGTTTTTGTGCATGTTTCGGGGGTCAAAAATGCAATCGAACAATCGGAAAAATAATAATAATAATAATTTCTACAAAAACAACAGGGACTTCGCAGCGGTCGCTGCTCAGGCCCTAATAATAATAATAATAATAATAATAAAAGTAATAATATTTTCTACAAAAACAATAGGGACCTCGCAGCCGTCGCAGCTCGGGCCCTAATAACAATTTCTAGAAAAACAATAGGGACCTCGCAGCGGTCACTGCTCGGGCCCTAATAATAATAATAATAATAATTTCTACAAAAACAATAGGGACCTCGCCGCGGTCGCTGCTCGGGCCCCAATTATAATTTCTACACAAAGTCCATTGTGGTGACCCGCCCCCTTTTAAGTAAATTCAAAATGGCCGACTTCCTGTAAAACCTAGCTCATTGCTCCAAGAGACTTTTTTGTAGGTCTTGGTCTTATACATACAGTGAACCCTCGCTACTTGGCGGTTCACCTTTCGCGGGTTCAGTGCTTCGCGGGTCTAAAAAATATTCGGGGGCATTGTAGTTTCGCCGAGCGGCACGACGGGGCGCTGGAGCGGTTAGACGGCCGGTGTGCGCCGAAGAAGAGCGTGGGCGAAGAGGAGAGTGGACGAAGAAGAGCACGTTCCCCCGGACACGATCGGTGGCGACGTTTCGCGCGGTTCGGACAGTACCAGAGCTCCGGCCGGCGTGCGTGGCAGTTAAGCCGTAGAGGAGAACCTTCCCCGGGCACGGGCGGTGCCAAGCGGCCCCTAAGTTTAACCGAATGGAAGCTCCGGAGGAGGAGGGCATGCTCGCGTCACAGTAAGCCGAAGAGGAGCACCTTCCCCGGGCACGGGCGATTCCAAGCGGCCCCTAAGTTTAACCGAATGGAAGCTCCGGAGGAGGAGGGCATGCTCGCGTCACAGTAAGCCGAAGAGGAGCACCTTCCCCGGGCACGGGCGGTGCCAAGCGGCCCCTAAGTTTAACCGAATGGAAGCTCCGGGGGAGGAGGGCGGGTGTGTGTCACAGTTAAGCCGAATTGGAGCACCTCTTCCGCCCGGGCACGAGCGGAGCGCGAAGCTGTCAGTTATGAATGTATAAAAGAATAAATAAATAAATGAATAAAGAATGCCACCTTTCATTTCACAGGGCACACCGGACGGCGTACCAGCAGATAAAAGTCGGAGTAATTAAATAAATACAAAAAGAATGGCTGGGGAATAAAAAAATAATACGTTTTAATAATAATTTGGTTTTTTTGTTATAACATGAATTTCACTCTCTCTCTCCCCATATATATATATATATATATATATATATATATATATATATATATATATATATATATATATTATTATATATATTGTATATTTTTTTAAGCATTTTTGAAGGTGCGCCGCTACTTCGCGGATTTTCAGTTTTCGCGGGTGGTCTCTGTCCCCATTAACCGCGATTACCGAGGGTTCACTGTACTCCATAAAATTTACAAAAAGCGAGGTGAAACACTCAACCAGGGCTGCTTTTTTTAACATTTCTCGAGGGCCATGGCGAGCCATTTCAAAAAAGCTGCACAACTAACGTATAAAATATTGATAAATTTGCTCGGCCTGATGTGTGTGTAAAGTTTCACGAGTTGTCGTTCATATTTAGAACCTCATAATCAGCGTTGTTTTATTGCCGAACAGTGCAATGCCACTCCCACAACTTTACACGAAAAAGGACGAATTTCGTATTGTGACATCCTCATGGCCGAAACAGTCATCCGAGCATATATGAGGGCGACCTTGTTGAGTTGCACGGGGAAAAACATCCAAGAAAATAACTTGTATTAGCTTTTACCAGTTGGTGGCGCTACTACTACGATGAAAAATAAGTTGGTCGATGTCTTCAGGGCTGAAGTATCCTCAAATGTGTACAACTTCGAGAAGATAGGATCATCTGAGTCATGTTGCCGGAGCTTTTGTTGCCACAGAGTACAATCTGACTTTTCAGCACCGTAATAGCCACGCCTTTTGCCAAAACGTCACAAAATTCGGCAGAGAGAAAGATCATTGTCTTGAGTCTTTTCTGACTAATTTTCAGTCGGATTTGTCAAAAGGGCACCGTGCAGGATGTGAAAATTAAAATAAAAACACATTTTTGATTCCACTTGGCGGCGCTGTGTGTAGAACAAAATAATAACATTAAGATGTCTTCAGGTCGGGACGTTTTATTTACAGGTGAAGGTTTGGATTTTCAGGAGCATGTGCAGGGGAGTTATTAAGCATTCATTTATTTGTATTAGGTTCATTTTGTCTTCTTATTATTGATATTTGACTGATTCATTAAAAGCAGACAATTATGTTTTAGGTTAATTTTTTACCTGACATGTTTCGGCGAGTCTTTCGCCTTCTTCAGAGTGTCGCATGATGGTGTCTTGAGACCCGTCTTTATCAGCTGATGTTCCATGAGGGTGTGACTTACCTGTCAAAAAAATGAAAAATCAGAGCAGTAAAAGAACAAGCACAACATGAACATTACAAATCAGCAATCACTGACCACTGCAAAAGGGAAAACCACATCATGGACCGGGAGAAGGGCAGGGTCATCCGCACCGAAGAGAACAAACAACAGCGCTGGATCAGAGAGGCCATTGAGATCTGCAAGCGAGGCATAAAAACCATGAACAGAGACAAGGGAGCCTTCATCCTCTCTACCACCTAGAGCAGCATCTTGGCGGAGTGAACGGACAGCGGGGGGTGTGACTTGCCTTCATTCTTGTGACAGGTAAGTCACGCCCTCATGGAACATCAGCTGATAAAGACGGGTCACAAGACACCATCATGTGACACTCTGAAGAAGGCGAAAGACTTTCGTATTGTGACATCCTCAAGGCCTAAACACTCATCCGAGCAAATATAAGGTAGATTTTGTGAACCTGCCCGGAGAAAAACATCAACGAAAATAATTTGTATTTGTTTTAACCAGTTGGTGGCGCTACCACTGCGATCAAAAATAAGTTGGCAGCCGTCTTCAGGGCCTGAATATCCTCAAATGTGAAAAATTTCGAGAAGATGGATCATCTGAATCATTTTGCAGGAACTTTTGTTGCCACGGAGAATAATCAGACTCTGCGGCACCGCAATAGCCACGCCCTTCGAAGGAAAGTCACAAAAATAGGGATAGAGTAAGATCAATGTCTTGAGTCTTTTCTAGCCAATTTTCAATCGGATTCGTTAAAAGGGCACCGTGCAGTACGTCAAAATGTAAAAAATGTTATTGATTGGCGCAAGGTGTATAACAGAATATAAACATATAGATGTCTTCAGGTACCGACTCTTTATGTACATGTGAAGTTTTGGATTTTTAGCAGCATGTGCAGGAGAGTTATTAAGCATTTTGTCCATTGCGGCGAAGGAAATCTTAAGTGAAAACTTTGAAGCCCCGCCCCCGTCATATAGTATTTCGGAAACAAAAGATTTTAGCCCCAGTGTTTGTCCCAGGTCTTAAGATGCTACAGACAGAATTTTAAGGCAATCAGATGAAGCCTTTAGGATCAGGGTGCAAAAGAATGACCCCTGTAAACATGCAAAAAAGGGCAAAAGTCGGACTTTCAAAAATTCATAACTCACTTCCTGTTCATATTAGACGTTAAAATATCAAATTTCTCGCCATGCCCGATGAGACTGCCAAGTTTGGTGAGTTTTTGTGCATGTTTCGGGGTCAAAAATGCGATCGTACAATCGGAAAAATAATAATAATAATAATTTCTACAAAAACAACAGGGACTTCGCAGCGGTCGCTGCTCAGGCCCTAATAATAATAATAATAATAATAATAAAAGTAATGATATTTTCTACAAAAACAATAGGGACCTCGCAGCCGTCGCAGCTCGGGCCCTAATAACAATTTCTAGAAAAACAATAGGGACCTCGCAGCGGTCACTGCTCGGGCCCTAATAATAATAATAATAATAATTTCCACAAAAACAATGGGGACCTCGTAGCGGTCGCTGCTCGGGCCCTAATAATAATTTCTACATAAACAATAGGGACCTCGCCGCGGTCGCTGCTCGGGCCCCAATAATAATTTCTACACAAAGTCCATTGTGGTGACCCGCCCCTTTTAAGTAAATTCAAAATGGCCGACTTCCTGTAAAACCTAGCTCATTGCTTCAAGAGACTTTTTTGTAGGTCTTGGTCTTATACATACAGTGAACCCTCGCTACTTCGCGGTTCACCTTTCGCGGGTTCAGTGCTTCGCGGGTATAAAAAATATTCGGGGGCATTGTAGTTTCGCCGAGCGGCACGACGGGCGCTGGAGCGGTTAGACGGCCGGCGTGCGCCGGAGAAGAGCGTGGGCGAAGAGGAGAGTGGACGAAGAAGAGCACGTTCCCCCGGACACGATCGGTGGCGACGTTTCGCGCGGTTCGGACCGTACCAAGGCTCCGGCCGGCGTGCGTGGCAGTTAAGCCGTAGAGGAGCACCGTCCCCGGGCACGGGCGGTGCCAAGCGGCCCCTAAGTTTAACCGAATGGAAGCTCCGGAGGAGGAGGGCATGCTCGCGTCACAGTAAGCCGAAGAGGAGCACCTTCCCCAGGCACGGGCGGTTCCAAGCGGCCCCTAAGTTTAACCAAATGGAAGCTCCGGAGGAGGAGGGCATGCTCGCGTCACAGTAAGCCGAAGAGGAGCACCTTTGCCGGGCACGGGCGGTTCCAAGCGGCCCCTAAGTTTAACCGAATGGAAGCTCCGGAGGAGGCGGGCATGCTCGCGTCACAGTAAGCCGAAGAGGAGCACCTTCCCCGGGCACGGGCGGTGCCAAGCGGCCCCTAAGTTTAACCGAATGGAAGCTCCGGGGGAGGAGGGCGGGCGTGTGTCACAGTTAAGCCGAATTGGAACACCTCTTCCGCCCGGACACGAACGGAGCGCGAAGCTGTCAGTTATGAATGAATAAATGAATAAATAAATAAATAATTAAAGAATGCCACCTTTCATTTCACAGGGAACACCGGACGGCGTACCAGCTGGTAAAAGTCGGAGTAATTAAATAAATACAAAAAGAATGGCTGGGGAATAAAAAAATAATACGTTTTAATAATAATTTGGTTTTTTTGTTATAACATGAATTTCACTCTCTCTCTCTCTCTCTCCCCGTATATATATATATATATATATATATATATATATATATATATTTATTATATATATTGTATTTTCTTTTAAGCATTTTTGAAGGTGCGCCGCTACTTCGCGGATTTTCAGTTTCCGCGGGTGGTCTCGGTCCCCATTAACCGCGATAACCGAGGGTTCACTGTACTCCATAAAATTTACAAAAAGCGAGGTGAAACACTCAACCAGGGCTGCTTTTTTGAACATTTCTCGAGGGCCATGGCGAGCCATTTCAAAAAAGCTGCACAACTAACGTATAAAATATTGATAAATTTGCTCTGCCTGATGTGTGTGTCAAGTTTCACGAGTTGTCGTTCATATTTAGAACCTCATAATCAGCGTTGTTTTATTGCCAAACAGTGCAATGCCACTCCCACAACTTTTCACGAAAAAGGATGAATTTCGTATTGTGACATCCTCATGGCCGAAACAGTCCTCCGAGCATATATGAGGGCGACCTTGTTGAGTTGCACGGAGAAAAACATCCAAGAAAATAACTTGTATTAGCTTTTACCAGTTGGTGGCGCTACTACTACGATGAAAAATAAGTTGGTAGATGTCTTCAGGGCTGAAGTATCCTCAAATGTGTACAACTTCGAGAAGATAGGATCATCTGAGTAATGTTGCCGGAGCTTTTGTTGCCACAGAGTACAATCGGACTTTTCAGCACCGTAATAGCCACGCCTTTTGCCAAAACGTCACAAAATTCGGCAGAGAGTAAGTGAGTCTTTTCTGACTAATTTTCAGTCGGATTCGTCAAAAGGGCACCGTGCAGTACGTGAAAATTAAAATAAAAACAAATTTTTGATTCCACTTGGCGGCGCTGTGTGTATAACAAAATAATAACATTAAGATGTCTTCAGGTCGGGACGTTTTATTTACAGGTGAAGGTTTGGATTTTTAGGAGCATGTCCAGGGGAGTTATTAAGCATTCATTTATTTGTATTAGGTTCATTTTGTCTTCTTATTATTGATATTTGACTGATTCATTAAAAGCAGACAATTATGTTTTAGGTTAATTTTTTACCTGACATGTTTCGGCGAGTCTTTCGCCTTCTTCAGAGTGTCGCATGATGGTGTCTTGAGACCCGTCTTTATCAGCTGATGTTCCATGAGGGTGTGACTTACCTGTCAAAAAAATTAAAAAATCAGAGCAGTAAAAGAACAAGCACAACATGAACATTACAAATCAGCAATCACTGACCACTGCAAAAGGGAAAACCACATCATGGACTGGGAGAAGGGCAGGGTCATCCGCACCGGAGAGAACAAACTACAGCGCTGGATCAAAGAAGCAATTGAGATCTGCAAGCGAGGCATAAAAACCATGAACAGAGACAAGGGAGCCTTCATCCTCTCTACCACCTGGAGCAGCATCTTGGCGGAGTGAACGGACAGCGGGGGGCGTGACTTGCCTTCATTCTTGTGACAGGTAAGGCACGCCTTCATGGAACATCAGCTGATAAAGACTGGTCACAAGACACCATCACAGGGTTCGAAGTTAACTTTAAAAACTGCTTCCCCATAGGGCAAGTGCCACTAAAATTTGCCTTGCCCGAGTGGCCAAATTACTTGCCCAACTAGGGCAAGTGACAATTTCTTTTCTCTTGCCCTGAGTGACTTTTTGTATGACAAAGTGTCTAATTACAAATTGCATGAATTTTTTGTTCGGACAGTTCCCGCCTAGAAAGAATTAAAAATACGTTACAATCATAAGTGTTGCTTATATAAAAATGTATCATGTATTAACACATTAATTAGGTGTCTGCTGACCCAGGATTATGTTATTGTTATGTTATGTTATATATCAAAGAGAATGTGGAATGACACTGAACGATGGAAGGTGGAAGGATGTGGAAAGATCGTGAATGACATTGAATGATTTGGAATGACACTGAAAGATTTTGAATAATACTGAATGACACTGAATGAAGTAAAACTCTCTGGGAACGGGCCAATTCAAGATAGCTGCCGCACTGTGGGGGAGGCTTTGGTACCAAATTTGGAAAGAGACCCAAACGGTTGGGTCCATTTTATATCAGTGTGGGGGTGAAACGTTGGTCTTGGCGGAGCTGTCTGAATATTGGAGAAGTGAGAAGACAAAGTAAAACAGAACAATTAAAATCACTCTTCAAATACATATTGTTTGGTAAGCAGAGCATGATTTACAGCTCACCATTTTATTGCATGCACCAAGCATGTTATACATTTTTCTGTCCACGGGATGGCGTAGTCAAGAAAAATGAAGCATCTCGAAGCCCATTCGTGTGTGAAGTATTTCCCTGCAGGGCTTGGCTGCTTTATGGGGCTTCATTTTGCCATCACTAGTTTTAGATAGTTTTAATTTTTGAAAGAGCATTTTCATTTTACAGTGAACCCTCGCTACTTCGCGGTTCACCTTTCGCGGGTTCAGTGCTTCGCGGGTCTAAAAAATATTCGGGGGCATTGTAGTTTCGCCGAGCGGCACGACGGGGCGCTGGAGCTGTTAGACGGCCGGCATGCGCCGAAGAAGAGCGTGGGCGAAGAGGAGAGTGGACGAAGAAGAGCACGTTCCCCCGGGCACGATTTGGGGCGACGTTTCGCGCGGTTCGGACCGTACCAGAGCTCCGGCCAGCGTGCGTGGCAGTTAAGCCGAAGAGGAACAACTTCCGCCCGGGCACTAGCGGGGCGACATTTCGCTCTGTTCGGGAGCGTACGAGAGCTCCGGAGGAGGCCGGCCGGCGTGCGTGGCAGTTAAGCCGAAGAGGAGCACCTTCCCCGGGCACGGGCGGTGTCAAGCGGCCCCTAAGTTTAACCGAATGGAAGCTCCGGAGGAGGAGGGCATGCTCGCGTCACAGTTAAGCCGAAGAAAAGCACCTTCCCCGGGCACGGGCGGTGCCAAACGGCCCTTAAGTTTAACCGAATGGAAGCTCCGGGGGAGGAGGGCGGGCGTGTGTCACAGTTAAGCCGAATAGGAGCACCTTCCCCGGGCACGGGCGGGGCGAAATGAAACCGAGTTCAATCGAACGGAGACACGCTTCGGGGGAGCAGGTCCGGCGTGCATGACAATTAAGCCGAAGAGGAGCACCTCTTCCGCCCGAGCACGAGCGGAGCGCGAGGCTGTCAGTTATGAATGAATAAATGAATAAAAAAAATAAATGAAGAATGCCACCTTTCATTTCACAGGGCACACCGGACGGCGTACCAGCAGGTAAAGGTCGAAGCAATTAAAAAAATACAAAAAGAAGTAATTGAATAAATACAAAAATAATGGCTGGGGAATAAAAAAATAATAAGTTTTAATAATAATTTTTTTTTTTTTGTTATAGCATGAATTTCTCTCTCTCTCTCTCTACCCGTGTGTATATATATATATATATATATATATATATATATATATTTATTAATTTTTTTTTTTTAAACATTTTTGAAGGTGCACCACTACTTCGCACTTTTTTTTTTAAGCATTTTTGAAGGTGCGCCGCTACTTCGCGGATTTTCAGTTTTCGCGGGTGGTCTCGGTCCCCATTAACCGCGATAACCGAGGGTTCACTGTATTTTTTTCATTATCGAATTTTATTTTTTTCTATTCAAGTTTTGAGTTCATTTTCGTTTACTAAAATAACCTTGGGCTGCAACTACTATCACAGCAACGGCTCATTATATTTTGGCTGCTAAATATGCCAATTTGTCAGAGAGAAGACCGTGACAAAGAATGGCCCAATCGCAATAAACACTCTACACCATACGTTCCTCGTTGACGTGTACATGGGGTGTTGCAGAGCACAGGTTCCAAGCAAAATTGGGACAATGCGTGTGACGACACCAACTTCCGCCTCCTATGTCATCGAGCTTGGCGGCACGTTATCATTATGTATTTATTTGTAACAATTTTGACGTTGAGAGTGATATTAAAACTTAAGTAATGTGGTAGTTAGGAAAAAACCCTGGCTTGGGACCCACCGGAACAAGCTATAGCTTCATTTGTACTATTTGAGGCGCTCTCACAATCTGCGGCGCATGCACACAAGGTCGCTAAGTACGCTAGCTGCACTCGGACAAAACACGTAGGTGACTTTAAAAGAGTGACCGAAATTGCACACATGCAACTGTTTATCATAATGTCATAATTCGATATGTACATTTGAAGAGAATTTTTTTCAGCATGGGCACAAGAATTCCACCGAACATCGCCAGTTCAATGGGATTTTGGTTAAGTCCGCAAATAATTGTGGACAATATACTTTGGCTGCGCGCTCGAATAATTTTACTCGTATATACTTCAATGAGGGTGTAGTGTGGGTATCGGGATCTTTAACACGCCCTAACACGAAGCTGACTCTCCAACCGCCACAGCCTTTTAATGACGAAATTATAAAATAAACAAAAACACTGTTCAACAACATAAAATAAAATAAAAAATCACATCATACTTACATTTATAAACTTTAATCCTCAAGAACATTATTCTCAGGTTGACCGAAAGACGAGGACACGGGAGCGCCTCGGGCATGTTCTTCTTCCTTGTGTAGGCGAATGACATTTTAAGGTGCTTGTCCGCCACCTGCTGTGCTGAACTATGTATTAAATAAGAAAAGCAAATTGTTGAATGTTTTTTCCCCAATGAAGACTGAATTGTAAAATACCCGGAAATGGCTTTTCTGTTTTATTGTGCATTTAAAAAAAATTCAGATTGTCCTTTTTTGTTGAGATAATTGTTGAATATTGAAATTGCACATGTAACTGGTAATTTAGTTTTAGATATTATTTGAACCAGTGGAGGGCCATGCATTTCACACCTGGGCCTTCAATGAAGTCCTACTTCGTCCTACTTGAATAAATCCCCCTCATAATACCATAATTTATGACACCACGGGTGGACAAACAATATACAGAAAAGCACTTAGACAGCACTGACCGAGTGTTGGACGATATAGCTTCTCTTGAAAGGTCCGTGTTGAAAATGGCCTCGCAAGTGAATCTTCAATTTCTAAAGATAAAGATGTCTTTTAATTGTCCCATAACGGGGACATTTGCAGTGTTACAGCAGCAAAGATATACATCACACAGTGGCACCGACGTAATGTAGCCGTTAATGTATAACATTGGCAGCAGGCATTCATAAAAAGCATGCAAATATACACAGTATATACGTATATACACAGATCCCCATGTATATACACACTTACAGCCCACAACATATACAAGTGTAAGGAAACACTCCTAATGCCTGTCTATGGTTCAGAGGGGAAATAAATAAAAACGCTGCAATGATAAAAAAAAATACTGAATGATTGAAAATACTGCAATGATAAAAATACTGCAAGAATAAAAGTACTGTACCCAGCCAACATGTCCAACTGGGCCCCAAATGGGGTAAATGCGGGATTCCTGGGTACCAAGTGGGAATGGGCTAGAAGTGGGCAATGGTACAGGGTTCCATGTGGGCGCCATCTGGGATTGGTGGGCATGGGCTTAAACTGGGCAAATGTTGTGGGTGCAATACGGGTTGTGTATGGGCTAAGTGGGCATGGGTTAGAACTGGTAAAGATAAAGATAAAGATGTCCTTTATTAGTCCCACAATGGGGAAATTTGAGGTGTTACAGCAGCAAAGATATAGCTCACACAGAGTCGGCGGCGTAATGTAGCCGTTAATGTATAACATTAGCAGCAGACATTCATAAAAAGCATGCAAATATACACAGTATAAACGTATCTAAGTGTAAGGAAACACTCCTAATGTCTGTCCATTATACAGAGGGGAAAATGCTGTAATGATAAAAACTACTGAATCTACTACTGAAACCATTTATAGGTCCTATTTGGGTTATGTGTGGGCTAAGTGGGCATGGGTTAGAACTGGTCAACCATGTGAGGGTCTCATATGGGCTGTATATGGGCCAAGTGGGCATGGGTTAGAGCTGGTCAACCATGTCTGGGTCCTATTTGGGTTATGTGTGGGCTAAGTGGGCATGGGTTAGAAGTGGTCACCATTTATCGGTCCTGTTTGGGTTATGTGTGGGATAAGTGGGCATAGGTTAGAGCTGGTCAACCATGTCTGGGTCCTGTATGGGTTATGGATGAGCTAAGCGGGCATGGGTTTGAAAATTTGTTCTGGAGCCTTTTTGATATTTAATGCATGCTATGCTAATAGTAACCACCCGAAGACTATTCTCAGTAGAACTATTCAATGGATGCCAAAACGATAGAGACATGGCCATGGAGCCTATGCTGCGAGATTGTGAAAGGACTAAAATAAGTGTAGGATTTTTGAGGACCAGAAGTCAGCTTTTATTAGGTTTGACATTGATTTAACTTATGGAACAATGCAAATTATGGTCGGGTTGTTGTTGGACTTTTTCCGCTTTTGACTAAGGGACGGGTGTTTTTATTTTCTGGGACTCTTTAGAACAAGCGGCACGGTGGCGGACTGGTTAGCAAGTCCGCATCACAGTACAGAAGTGCAAGGTTCTCCCTGTGCCTGCTAGGGTTTTCGCCGGTTTCCTCCCACTTTCCAAAAACATTCATGATAGGTTGATTGGTCACTGGTCCAAGGTCTGAGTGTGAGAGCGGATGGTTGCTTGTCTCTGTGTGCCCTGCGATTGACTGGCAACCAGTTCAGGGTGTACCCTGTCGACTGCCCGAAGACAGCTGGGATAGGCTCCAGCACTCCCGGGGACCCTTGTGAGGACAAGAAGCAGTACAGAGGATTGATTGATTTATTAAAATTAAAATTAAATTCATGTATTTATCTATGCTAAATTTAACAAGGCTGGACGTTATATTTTGTGAATTTACATGTACCCCCAACTGTGACTTAATAACCCTTAAGGGACAAGATAACATTTTATAATATTCCAGACAGCTAAGATTGTCATCTATGAACTATTTGACAAGGCAGGTCCAGCATCGTCAGCCACATCCAACAGTCAACACAGTTACTTTTTTTTTAATAAACAAAATCAACATTATTAATTAATGTTATTTTATTAATTCTGTATGCTGTGAAAGATCTTTATTCAAAGTATATTTGAAGTTATTTCTACCTTATTGCTTGATTTTTGTAGATTCAAGTTGGAGTTGTCAAAATTACAGATTCTTTTGAAGGCAGCATATTCAAACTGTGAGAAAAGGAGCGAATGCAAGCTACGCGGTCTTTGAGGTGCGGCAGAAGAGCTGAAAGCACGGTGAGTCCCGAACGATAATTGAATTAATTAATTAATCTTGGGTAAATGTCTGGCTCTCATTTTTTAGACTTACTTTACAATGTGTTTTGTAATTTTTCAAGGTTGCCTGTGTTGGAAAACTGCTTGGTGCGTTAGCTAAAACACAGTATGCTAAAATGATAAGTGACGAGAACACAGAGGGTATATCAACAACGTACGTACTCGAATTATTTTGGGGAAAACTTAAGTACATTATAATCACCCTTTTAATAATACTGATAAGCGTTGTGTGTTTTATTTATTTTTATGAGGACCTTTACAACGAGCTACATATTGTTAGCATTGGGCCTACGACGCTAAACACAGTGTCCCTCGATCTCTCTCCAAAATTCTCCAAAAGACTTAAGCTTTCACTCAAATTAATACAATCTACTCCACTAGCTCATTTAAGGCTTTTTTGTGATGTGTTTGATTTGGGTAAGTAAAGCAAAACATATTAACTGTTGAATGTTGCCTGTTATTTAAATAATAGAAATTCAAGATGAAAGTTGAACAGATATTGAAATGCTAGATTGGCTCATTCAGAATCATGCCACAATGTGCTTTGTATGTTTTGTGTGTGGGTTTATCAAGCTCTAATTCAATGCAGTGTCCAAAACGAGCGCGCATAATTGTTGGATGAATGTTGGTTAATAGAGTCAGATAATAGTTAAAATTCCAACAGTTGAACAGATGTTGAAATGCTAGATTGGCTCATTCAGAATCATGCCACAATGTGCTTTGTATGTTTTGTGTGTAGGCTTATCAAGCTCTAATTCAATGCAGTGTTGAGCTGCATTTGAGAGGAACTACGTAAGTAACTAATGTGGAAAAATTGTGACTTCTTTGTGTACTTTTATTTTGAATATTCAAATTTTGTGGGTAAAGGTTAGAGAAAATAAGTTTAAAATGAGAGCTGTACAGGTATTTAAGTTTTTGGTTTGTAAAATACCCGAATGTGGGTTTCAGCAGGTGAGGCAATGATTGGACAGAGCAAAAGCTATGCTCCAAAATAGAAGTGATTACACCTTCACTAGACTAACCTGCAGCTAATTACATAATTATAAAATTAACACTTTAACCTGGCTTCCCCATCACAGATGTATTCTTTTAAATGCAAAGCTTTTTGTTCTAGCTTTTGTTGTTAAATGACATTCATGCCCAAGTGTCTATGCATCCATTGCAGGGATGTTTTCTCAAGTGACGAGTCTGAAGCCTGTGATGACGAAGTACCATCTACACCTCCCCATGGATTGTCACAGAGAAAAAGCTTCCTAACCAAGAGAGGCGCTGCAGAAGGTCCTTGAGTACGTCCAACGTGTTGAGTCTGTGAGTCTACTGCAGGATCTAATGCAGGTATGAAAATGATGAAATTTTAATGTATTATCTTCAAAATTATAAATAATTATTTAATTTCTTGAAATATAAAATTAGGTACCCTAAACCCAAGTAGGAACCCCAGTCCCAGTACATTCCTGATTCTGGAGCTACAGAGATCAAACCATCCTACTGTATCACTAAATAGCCCCACCTCTAAAACCCTGATTCGGAAGGCCGAGTTGAAAGACTTCAGAGTTCAAGATGGTCAACTGCAACTATGATAAGCCGAATGTGTTCACCCCAAGTCGGAAACTGAGAAAAAGACTCAATTTTCACATGATTTCAGTCCCTTCTATATTTAAAAGAATGTATTGGGGCTCTAAAAATGTGAAATATTTTTACAAGTATTTCTTTTACTACTCATAGGCAGTTTCATAATAATAGTACAATTTGGCATCGTGTATTGTTTTTTGGTTCCATTCAAAATGCACAAGACGTATAGACATATTTTGTTTGTGGATCGCTGCAGCATCACACGAGCGCACAGAGACAAACGTGGCAGCAACTTAAAACAATTAAAATATCGAATCGAAATCGAGAACTGAAAATCAAAAATCGAATCGGGGCTTGAGTGAATCGTTACCTCCCTAATCATAATCATTTTGGTAGAATGTTGGGCTCTTGCCCTTTGAGTGTATATGGCGTTACCGAAGCTGTTCACTTAATCGACAATTCCTTTCCTGTGACGTTTATCATACCCAGTTTAACTGCCAAAATATTTTTAAGTGTGTGATGATTATCTGGATCGAGTGACACCCATGTTATAATGGTTGCAGGTATTGGTGGATTGGACGATAGTGTCAGAACAATGATGGCGTTCATCATGACAAATCCTCTGTCTCTGAAGTACAATCTCTTTGGACATCGTAGCAAGAACAAGCGCCGAGACCTGCCTTTTTCGGATGTTCTATACGGTAATATATTTTTTTTTTTTATTTTTTTTTTAAGGGATTGTGGTGTGAAGACATTTCAGCATAGGGCTGGGCGATTAACCGAAAATTTACCGTTACCGAAATTTATTAGAATGACCGACATCATTTTGCCCATGTCGGTAAATTCGGTGTCTAAAAAAAAAAAAGAAAAAGGAAAGTCTTTTCTGTCTGCGGCAATGTTCATGCCTCTTTAAGTCTGCTCCAGCGCATGTAGTCACGTGACTCAGGCGCTGTAGAAGAATGTAAACAAGACGCGTTCGTAGCTGGCGATTCAAATTCAGAAGAGGCTGACACGGCTAAAGACGAAGTAACGTTAGTTGAAATTGGTCTTGTCGCGCTTGTCCCAAAAAGAAATTCGACATCTGTCGTTTGGAAATGTTTTGGGTTCCATAAAGACGATGTTTGCGCAAAAGAACATGAACTACAAAGTGCGTCGTAAGCACTTGAAACAGCGCGTCCAACCTTTTCTTTTTCACCACCCACAACACAACCATGCTGTTGACTTGGAGCTTGTGCTAAAAGTTCAAAGTGAGAAGCAAGGTTGGACAAGTGACAACAGCCCACTAACGGAGGCGAAACCATACGAGAGAACGTCTCAGTGGTGGACGCGATAGCCTAGCACATAGCTAAAGATAGAGCTCCTGAAGTTACAGTGGAGCGCACAGGATTTAAACGCCTCAGGAACGTAGCCGACAAGAGGTACGAAAATATTTGCCGCAAACAGCACTTCCCGATATGGACAACATCGGGACGGGAGCGGAGACATGTCGAGCATTTTGCATCCACATCCGACTTGTGGTCGAGTCGCAACATGGATCCCTGTTTGAGCCTGAAATGTGCAGTACATAGACGAGAAGTGGCGACTGCGCACCGGAGTACTCGAGACGGCACATTTTACTGATGAAGCACACGCGTTTGTTTGGCACTGGCATTCCATTGATTTTTTTTTTTTTCATTTTATTTAGCATTTTGTTTACAGGCGACTAGTGCCTTTGCACATGGCATTATTTATATTGTTTACAAGATACCTTTACACAAATCTAAGCATTTGCAAATGGCATTACACCATCTCGGCACAATCTATTTGCAGGAAAAGATTTTGTGAGAGGTACCCTTTTTTTTCCTGTTCTTTGTGACATTGTTCAAGTCATGCAAAGCAAGCTATTTTGAATGTTTATTCAAATGATTTTTGTACTTCTATTTTTCATTGAAAGTAATGTGTACCAGTTGGTCAATAAAAAAAAGCAGTTAATATGCATTTTCTGCATTTATTTTGATTTTGGTCCTCAGGGGGAATTTATCGTGCATTTATCGTTATCGAGGTAAAATTGCCCAATTTATCGCGATATTGATTTTAGGTCATATCGCCCAGCCCTATTTCAGCATGTCCCATAAGGTTTCACAATCATTAAATAGCTTTACTAAGTTGGCTTCTTGTCTTTTTTGTTTTAGGAGCACTGAAAAGGAATGGAGCCACAAAGGACATCAACGAGAAGGACACAGGCAACCCTGTCCAAGTGGTTCATGGGAGCTTGTGATCAAGGTGGGAATAGGGCAGTTCGAGCTCGGAGATCTCAAGGCAACTGTCAGGTTTAAAACGTCCTGACGCCATTTTTAGACTGAAGGTGGCATAAATCCAGACCAAACCAGTTAGAGTTTTGTTTTTGACCATTCGCGAATGGGAGAGGAAGTCAGGAGGTGAAGCAGGCGTCTTGCCAGTTCAATCTCGCGCACTCTCTCTCACTCTCTACCACCCGTTCGGTCTTTTATCAGCAACCTAAGCAGACAATGGAGGTCTGTCTGAAATTCTAGCAGGCAGGCAGGAAGCAATCAACCACAGTAGTCAGTCAGGAATTCGAAACTAAAGTGTGTGCGTGTGTTCCAGTTGTGCGCGTGTGTGCTAAAGCAATAATGTGAGTGTCTGTGTGTGTGTGCGCAATTATAACTGATACAAATAGTGTATAAAAACATGATTAGAAATACACAAACTATTTACATATCCTCATCCCATCTCACATTCCCCCGTTTGTGGGTTTAAATCATGTCCTTACGGCTTTAAGACAGATCATCATAATGAAATCATACAACAGTGTGGTCATCCGTGGAGGGGCGAAAACCCTCAGTAGGGACAAAATTCCCCTCCTCCCTTCCGGCGTGGAACGAGATTCTCATGGTATGTTGGTCACTTGGGAATAAAACATAAAAAAACTTCAATATACCTAGTGAAAAATAACAAAACTGTCTCCACGCAGAGCTTGTCTCCACGCAGAGCTTGTCTCTGCGGCGACTTGATGGAGGCCCTTGCCTCGTTGTAGGAGGGGACAGCCGTCTTTACCTCCCGGATCTTCGTGTGTGGTGTATGTGTGTGCATGTGTGGGGGCAGGGGCAAAAGGGTCCATGTGTTATTTAGGTTTCAGTGTCCAGTTCGAGTTTGTCATTGTCCAGTTCGAATTCGTCATTCTCAACATCAATCAGGTTGTAATGGTACATTTGGGCAACAAACATGCAGTTAATAATCATCTTTGTCATAAGAATAATGCAACATGAACAGACTACACATAACAAAAATGAAAACCATAATTATCCCGATATATTGTCTTTCAAATTCTTCGTAGTGGTCATAACATCAATAATTGTTTCATTTTATTAAAAATGTAAATGCAGTAATGTTCTCCAATCAAGGCTAAAATTCTTTATGTACGTCATTAATTTCCAAACAATATCTAATCTTTTTGTTCTGTGGCTTCAACATTCGTATCTGTGGCTGGTTGTGCGGTTCCGATGTGCGTGTGGTCCGATATTGTGACTCAGGTGGGCTCCTGTTCGAGGGATTCGCGTTGCTCGGCCTTTAGCTGGAAACCGGAGAAGCTTGTACTGCAACTGGTGGATCCAGCTGCCACGCCCCGCGACCTTTGCTGCCGTCGGGGTCACTGCAATCATCTGGCGAGGGCCATCTCAGCATTCACTTGTCCCAACGAAGTCGTTTCAGCACCTTGAAGAAGAGTTGGTCTCCCACACGGACGTGATTTCTCTGTGGATCAGAACACACTGGCCAGTAATTGCGTCTTTTTTTTTTTTTTTTTTTTTTTTTGGGCAAAACATGTTTCCCATGTGGACTGGGACTGATGTGCCAGTCGCTGGTGGTTCTGATGAACCTGAGAGTCGATAGGGGATAGTGTCCTAACTTCGGCTGGCACTATCCTCATTGCTGTGATTGAAACACAGTCTGGTCATTGTCTCCTTTTTTTCCCTCATATTCTTGATAAGTCTGCCCTTAACAGTCCCATTAGTGCGTTCCACAAGTCCTGCAGACTGTATGCACAATGACGCTTTGAGTCAATTTTGCAACAACTGTCCCACTTGTTACAACATCATTCACAAAATGCATAATTTTCACTTCAAATCACTTCTTGAAATTCCAAATGTCAGGATAATTTGTGTTAGGTTGAAGATGTATTTTATCCCATATTTTACTCTATTAGTATTGCAAAAGAATTGTTCCACAGCGTGACCCATGTTTGACCATATGGATGAGAAGACTTCACAGAGAAGCGGATGCCTGAAGACTGGATCAACGTCTGCAACATCAAAGGAGGTGTGCTGAGACACACCTCTGAAACAAAAGGACTGAGACTTTAGTACCAGAGCACTAAAAGGGCATATCTGCCTTTTCAATCAGTGGATGACTGCCATTGATGTCTGTCTTTCCTCTTGTGTCTGAGATGTTTACATGTTCCTGCTGGTGCTCCCCCCTTCATCTCTTAGTGCAAATACATTGTATTGTTAGGGACTTCCCTAATAAAATAGAGGGCTCGGCGGAGTGTGCTCCAGAACGAATTTGGAGATGTAACTGAGCACACCTCTGTTCGTTCTCCTCGCGAGTAAAAGATCAACTCTTGTCTTCCTTCCATTCATTTAGCCTATGTTCAGTGAATGCTTAGGTGATTGAACCTGACAATTTGATTACACAACACTTTTTCCAACTGTTTTAGCATCAACATATGTTGTCGGAAACAACTTAATCCATTTTGAAAACATATGAATTACAACCAAACAATATTGCATCTCAAACAAATAACACTGTCTAAAAAAAAGTTTTTTGTTGAAAAGTCTGTATGTGGGAACAATTTCATATCATACTACCCCTCTCTTGACTCATGGTTATGCTCGTGTGTTACTCTTATTACTTTTCCAATCAATGAATTAGGCAGCCAGGATTTGCCATCTGCCAATTTGCTGATCCTGTCCTCAGCAATGTTTGCACCTTTGTTCTCCCAATTTGTGCGTTCAATTACTGGTACCTTTTTCCCTGGCGTGGGATCAAATTGTCAAGTTGATTTTCTGCGTGTGTGTGCGTGTGGGGGTGTGTTCATTTTCCCTTTTAGCTGCGCTGTGTCGATATAAAGGCGAGGCAGTTTCCAATTGTAATTGTGTCATTTTCTGTTAAGTGAATTTTGCGTTCACAAATAACTATTTTAGACGTGCTTTATGCACAACTTTTCTTTTCCTGTTGTGGTTTTTAAAGCCCAATGTCGACAGAACGCATGAACATTTATCTTGACTGTCAGTCCACATTGTAACCATACAACTCATACAAGATGGGAAACCCCAAATTTTAATTAGCTCACACCCGCCTACGCTCTTCCTGCTTATCCTAACAATCTCTTATCCGTTGGTATCACAATGTTAGTACTCCCATCGCATAAAAGTCAGTTTGATTTCAGGCTGCGACCTTGGTTCTCAAACACTTTTACTTCTTATCAGTCTGGAATGCGCACCTGGTCTGTGTTACAAGTCTGAGTTCCTCCAGTCGGGAGGAAGGTCAAGTCGCGGTTTGGTGATAATTTGGACGGCTCCACAGTCGTGTGGCGCCTCCTAGATGATGCGGGGAAAAAATGACGCTGGGCTGAAATGCACCGCAACTTATCAGTATAATGTGTCCCTGTGACAATTAGGCCGGCGTGCAATGTGAATGTGGTGGGAAAA
Organism: Idiotropiscis lumnitzeri; assembly: GCF_059441095.1. Classification (NCBI taxonomy): domain Eukaryota; kingdom Metazoa; phylum Chordata; class Actinopteri; order Syngnathiformes; family Syngnathidae; genus Idiotropiscis; species Idiotropiscis lumnitzeri. The sequence continues at coordinate 591,535 of NW_028283668.1, read as the reverse complement.
GAATGTAATTTTTTGATTCCTTAAAGCAGCAGTGAAAGCTCTTAATCACACTCTAAGTGGTTCTCTGCCACGAAATCCAAATTGTTGTGACTAAATATGCAAATGAATTCATTTTGCCCTGGTTCCTGCAGTAACCCAGGCTAATGAAGTCATTTTTTGCAGTCACTGTTTTGCTCAAATGGCTTATAATAATTTGGTAGTGCGTTAAGATGCTTTGTCGATACAATCTTGGAGTGTATCTTCACAAGTTCCAACATACACAACCCATTCCATGGCCATGACGATACTGTTTTAAAGATTACCAAGGCTTGTTGGACCTTTCTCTGCCACATAAATTACAGCCCTGAGAGGCACTGGGCCTCAACTTTATCTATGAAGGGTCAGGGATTTAATGGGGGTCACCGAGGCGTCCCAAGGAAAGTTTTTACAGAAAAGTGGTCTGGCAATATCTTTTCTCTTTCTTATCACTGACAATGCGCCCCTTTAAAGTTTTGACGTTTGTTTGAATTCGCCCGTGCTTATTAATTCTATTGAAGTCCAATTTTGTCAGTGTATCACGGCCTAATGAGTAAAACGCATGTTGATGTAGAACTCCTTCTACACACACTTTTATGTTTGACTTTTTACGTCACGTGATCCTCCATTGCTACCACAACTCGTCCTGAAAAGTTAATGTTTTGTAACAAGACTTACTGCTTCCTCCTTTCTTTCTTTTCTTTTTCCTTCCTTCTGCCCAACACGTTCATGCTTTCTGTGCATAATTTAGAATTTTCTTTTCCATTTTACAAGTTGGCCAATTTAAATTAGGTTGTTTTATTTGAAAAGCCTGTAATTCTCTTTTTTTTCCCCTTTTCACCTAATCACAAATTTCTTATCACAAAAATGAACATGTTAATTCTATTTTATTTCCTATTTTTCCAATCTTGTGACTCATTTCACTTCAACCAGTTCTACCTTAAAGTGGACAAGTACACATCAATGTTTTTTGTAGTTTCTATTTTCTTCTCTGCTTTAATGAAAATTATAGCCCTTCTAGCCAAATTTTTCCTGTGTCATTTCTATCTCTGCATTTCATTCCATTTCTGGCCTACCTTAATACTAAAACAAAAATGCTCTTTCAAAAATTAAAACTATCTAAAACTAGTGATGGCAAAATGAAGCCCCATAAAGCAGCCAAGCCCTGCAGGGAAATACTTCACACACGAATGGGCTTCGAGATGCTTCATTTTTCTTGACTACGCCATCCCATGGACAGAAAAATGTATAACATGCTTGGTGCATGCAATAAAATGGTGAGCTGTAAATCATGCTCTGCCCACCAAACAATATGTATTTGAAGAGTGATTTTAATTGTTCTGTTTTACTTTGTCTTCTAACTTCTCCAATATTCAGACAGCTCCGCCGAGACCAACGTTTCACCCCCACACTGATATAAAATGGACCCAACCGTTTGGGTCTCTTTCCAAATTTGGTACCAAAGCCTCCCCCACAGTGCGGCAGCTATCTTGAATTGGCCCGTTCCCAGAAAGTTTTACTTCATTCAGTGTCATTCAGTATTATTCAAAATCTTTCAGTGTCATTCCAAATCATTCAATGTCATTCACAATCTTTCCACATCCTTCCACCTTCCATCGTTCAGTGTCATTCCACATTCTCTTTCATATATAACATAACATAACAATAACATAATCCTGGGTCAGCAGACACCTAATTAATGTGTTAATACATGATACATTTTTCTATAAGCAACCCTTATGATTGTAACGTATTTTTAATTCTTTCTAGGCGGGAACTGTCCGAACAAAAAATTCATGCAATTTGTAATTAGACACTTTGTCATACAAAAAGTCACTCAGGGCAAGAGAAAAAAAATTGTCACTTGCCCAAGTTGGGCAAGTAATTTGGCCACTCGGGCAAGGCAAATTTTAGTGGCACTTGCCCTATGGGCAAGCAGTTTTTAAAGTTAACTTCGAACCCTGTGATGGTGTCTTGTGACCTGTCTTTATCAGCTGATGTTCCATGAAGGCGTGCCTTACCTGTCACAAGAATGAAGGCAAGTCACGCCCCCCGCTGTCCATTCACTCCGCCAAGACGCTGCTCCAGGTGGTAGAGAGGATGAAGGCTCCCTTGTCTCTGTTCATGGTTTTTATGCCTCGCTTGCAGATCTCAATGGCCTCTCTGATCCAGCGCTGTAGTTTGTTCTCTTCTGTGCGGATGACCCTGCCCTTCTCCCGGTCCATGATGTGGTTTTCCCTTTTGCAGTGGTCAGTGATTGCTGATTTGTAATGTTCATGTTGTGCTTGTTCTTTTACTGCTCTGATTTTTTAATTTTTTTGACAGGTAAGTCACACCCTCATGGAACATCAGCTGATAAAGACTGGTCTCAAGACACCATCATGCGACACTCTGAAGAAGGCGAAAGACTCGCCGAAACATGTCAGGTAAAAAATTAACCTAAAACATAAATGTCTGCTTTTAATGAATCAGTCAAATATCAATAATAAGAAGACAAAATGAACCTAATACAAATAAATGAATGCTTAATAACTCCCCTGCACACGCTCCTAAAAATCCAAACCTTCACCTGTAAATAAAACGTCCCGACCTGAAGACATCTTAATGTTATTATTTTGTTTTACACACAGCGCCGCCAAGTGGAATCAAAAATTTGTTTTTATTTTAATTTTCACGTACTGCACGGTGCCCTTCTGACGAATCCGACTGAAAATTAGTCAGAAAAGACTCAAGACAATGATCTTACTCTCTGCCGAATTTTGTGACGTTTTGGCAAAAGGCGTGGCTATTACGGTGCTGAAAAGTCCGATTGTACTTTGTGACAACAAAAGCTCCGGCAACATGACTCAGATGATCCTATCTTCTCGAAGTTGTACACATTTGAGGATACTTCAGCCCTGAAGACTTCTACCAACTTATTTTTCATCGTAGTAGTAGCGCCACCAACTGGTAAAAGCTAATACAAGTTATTTTCTTGGATGTTTTTCTCCGTGCAACTCAACAAGGTCGCCCTCATATATGCTCGGATTACTGTTTCGGCCATGAGGATGTCACAATACGAAATTCGTCCTTTTTCGTGAAAGGTTGTGGGAGTGGCATTGCACTGTTCGGCAATAAAACAACGCTGATTATGAGGTTGTAAATATGAACGACAACTCGTGAAACTTTACACACACATCAGGCCGAGCAAATTTATAAATATATATATATATATATATATATATATATATATATATATATATATACGGGGAGAGAGAGAGTGAAATTCATGTTACAACAAAAAAAACCAAATTATTATTAAAACATATTATTTTTTAATTCCCCAGCCATTCTTTTTGTATTTATTTAATTACTCCGACTTTTACCTAATGGTACGCCGTCCGGTGTGCCCTGTGAAATGAAAGGTGGCATTCTTTATTTATTTATTCATTTATTCATTCATAACTGACAGCCTCGCGCTCCGCTCGTGCCCGGGCGGAAGAGGTGCTCCAATTCGGCTTAACTGTGACACACGCCCGCCCTCCTCCCCCGGAACTTCCATTCGGTTAAACTTAGGGGCCGCTTGGCACCGCCCATGCCCGGGGAAGGTGCTCCTCTTCGGCTTACTGTGACGCGAGCATGCCCTCCTCCTCCGGAGCTTCCATTCGGTTAAACTTAGGGGCCGCTTGAAACCGCCCGTGCCCGGGGAAGGTGCTCCTCTTCGGCTTACTGTGACGCGAGCATCCCCTCCTCCTCCGGAGCTTCCATTCGGTTAAACTTAGGGGCCGCTTGGAACCGCCCGTGCCCGTGGAAGGTGCTCCTCTTCGGCTTACTGTGACGCGAGCATGCCCTCCTCCTCCGGAGCTTCCATTCGGTTAAACTTAGGGGCCGCTTGGCACCGCCCGTGCCCGGGGAAGGTGTTCCTCTACGGCTTAACTGCCACGCACGCCGGCCGGAGCTCTGGTACGGTTCAAACCGCGCGAAACGTCGCCACCGATCGTGTCCGGGGGAACGTGCTCTTCTTCGCCCACGCTCTTCTTCGGCGCACGCCGGCCGTCTAACTGCTCCAGCGCCCCGTCGTGCCGCTCGGCGAAACTACAATGCCCCTGAATATTTTTTAGACCCGCGAAGCACTGAACCCGCGAAAGGTGAACCGCGAAGTAGCGAGGGTTCACTGTATGTATAAGACCAAGACCTACAAAAAAGTCTCTTGGAGCAATGAGCTAGGTTTTACAGGAAGTCGGCCATTTTTAATTTACTTAAAAGGGGGCGGGTCACCACAATGGACTTTGTGTAGAAATTATTATTGGGGCCCGAGCAGCGACGGCGGCGAGGTCCCTATTGTTTTTGAAGAAATTATTATTAGGGCCCGAGCAGCGACCGCTACGAGGTCCCCATTGTTTTTGTGGAAATTATTATTATTTTTATTATTATTATTAGGGCCCGAGCAGTGACCGCTGCGAGGTCCCTATTGTTTTTCTAGAAATTGTTATTAGGGCCCGAGCTGCGACGGCTGCGAGGTCCCTATTGTTTTTGTAGAAAATATTATTACTTTTATTATTAATAATATTATTATTATTATTATTAGGGCCTGAGCAGCGACCGCTGCGAAGTCCCTATTGTTTTTGTAGAAATTATTATTATTATTATTTTTCCGATTGTTCGATCGCATTTTTGACCCCCGAAACATGCACAAAAACTCACCAAACTTGGCAGTCTCATCGGGCATGGCGAAAAATTTGATATTTTAACGTCTAATATGAACAGGAAGTGAGTTATGAATTTTTGAAAGTCCGACTTTTGCCCTTTTTTGCATGTTTACAGGGGTCATTCTTTTGCACCCTGATCCTAAAGGCTTCATCTGATTGCCTTAAAATTCTGTCTGTAGCATCTGAAGACCTGGGACAAACACTGGGGCTAAAATTTTTTGTTTCCGAAATACTATATGACAGGGGCGGGGCTTCAAAGTTTTCACTTAAGATTTCCTTCGCCGCAATGGACAAAATGCTTAATAACTCTCCTGCACATGCTGCTAAAAATCCAAAACTTCACATGTACATAAAGAGTCTGTACCTGAAGACATCTATATGTTTATATTCAGTTATACACCTTGCGCCAATCAATATCATTTTTTACATTTTGACGTACTGCACGGTGCCCTTTTAACGAATCTGATTGAAAATTGTCTAGAAAAGACTCAAGACATTGATCTTACTCTATCCCTATTTTTGTGACTTTCCTTCGAAGGGCGTGGCTATTATGGTGCCGCAGAGTCTGATTATTCTCCGTGGCAACAAAAGTTCCTGCAAAATGATTCAGATGATCCATCTTCTCGAAATTTTTCACATTTGAGGATATTCAGGCCCTGAAGACGGCTGCCAACTTATTTTTGATCGCAGTGGTAGCGCCACCAACTGGTTAAAACAAATACAAATTATTTTCGTTGATGTTTTTCTCCGGGCAGGTTAACAAAATCTACCTTATATTTGCTCGGATGAGTGTTTAGGCCTTGAGCATGTCACAATACAAAAGTCTTTCGCCTTCTTCAGAGTGTCACATGATGGTGTCTTGTGACCCGTCTTTATCAGCTGATGTTCCATGAGGGCGTGACTTACCTGTCACAAGAATGAAGGCAAGTCACGCCCCCCGCTGTCCGTTCACTCCGCCAAGATGCTGGTCCAGGTGGTAGAGAGGATGAAGGCTCCCTTGTCTCTGTTCATGGTTTTTATGCCTCGCTTGCAGATCTCAATGGCCTCTCTGATCCAGCGCTGTTGTTTGTTCTCTTCTGTGCGGATGACCCTGCCCTTCTCCCGGTCCATGATGTGGTTTTCCCTTTTGCAGTGGTCAGTGATTGCTGATTTGTAATGTTCATGTTGTGCTTGTTCTTTTACTGCTCTGATTTTTTTCATTTTTTTGACAGGTAAGCCACACCCTCATGGAACATCAGCTCAAGACACCATCATGCGACACTCTGAAGAAGGCGAAAGACTCGCCGAAACATGTCAGGTAAAAAATTATCCTAAAACATAATTGTCTGCTTTTAATGAATCAGTCAAATATCAATAATAAGAAGACAAAATGAACCTAATACAAATAAATGAATGCTTAATAACTCCCCTGCACATGCTCCTAAAAATCCAAACCTTCACCTGTAAATAAAACGTCCCGACCTGAAGACATCTTAATGTTATTATTTTGTTATACACACAGTGCCGCCAAGTGGAATCAAAAAATTTTTTTATTTTAATTTTCACGCACTGCACGGTGCCCTTTTGACGAATCCGACTGAAAATTAGTCAGAAAAGACTCTAGACAATGATCTTACTCTCTGCCGAATTTTGTGACATTTTGGCAAAAGGCGTGGCTATTACGGTGCTGAAAAGTCCGATTGTACTCTGTGGCAACAAAAGCTCCAGCAACATGAGTCAGATGATCCTATCTTCTCGAAGTTGCACACATTTGAGGATACTTAAGCCCTGAAGACATCTACCAACTTATTTTTCATCGTAGTAGTAGCGCCACCAACTGCTAATAGCTAATACAAGTTATTTTCTTGGATGTTTTTCTCCGTGCAACTCAACAAGGTCGCCCTCGTATATGCTCGGATGACTGTTTCGGGCCATGAGGACGTCATAATACGAAATTTGTCCTTTTTCATGAAAAGTTGTGGGAGTGGCATTGCACTGTTCGGCAATAAAACAACGCTGATTATGAGGTTCTAAATATGAACAACAACTCGTGAAACTTTACACACACATCAGGCCGAGCAAATTTATCAATATTTTATACGTTAGTTGTGCAGCTTTTTTTAAATGGCTCACCATGGCCCTCGAGAAATGTTCAAAAAAGCAGCCCTGGTTGAGTGTTTCACCTCGCTTTTTGTAAATTTTATGGAGTACAGTGAACCCTCGGTTATCGCGGTTAATGGGGACCGAGACCATCCGCGAAAACTGAAAATCCGCGAAGTAGCGGCGCACCTTCAAAAATGCTTTAAAAAAATATACAATATATATAATAAATATATAAATATATATATATATATATATATATATATATATATATATATACGGGGGGAGAGAGAGAGAGAGAGAGTGAAATTCATGTTATAACAAAAAAAACAAATTATTATTAAAACTTATTATTTTTTTATTCCCCAACCATTCTTTTTGTATTTATTTAATTACTCCGACTTTTACCTGCTGGTACGCCGTCCGGTGTGCCCTGTGAAATGAAAGGTGGCATTCTTTATTTATTTATTACATTTATTCATTCATAACTGACAGCCTCGCGCTCCGCTCGTGCCCGGGCAGAAGAGGTGCTCCAATTCGGCTTAACTGTGACACACGCCCGCCCTCCTCCCCCGGAGCTTCCATTCGGTTAAACTTAGGGGCCGCTTGGCACCGCCCGTGCCCGGGGAAGGTGCTCCTCTTCGGCTTACTGTGACGCGAGCATGCCCTCCTCCTCCGGAGCTTCCATTCGGTTAAACTTAGGGGCCGCCTGGAACCGCCCGTGCCCGGGGAAGGTGCTCCTCTTCGACTTACTGTGACGCGAGCATGCCCTCCTCCTCCGGAGCTTCCATTCGGTTAAACTCAGGGGCCGCTTGGAACCGCCCGTGCCCGGGGAAGGTGCTCCTCTACGGCTTAACTGCCACGCACGCCGGCCGGAGCTCTGGTACGGTCCGAACCGCGCGAAACGTCGCCACCGATCGTGTCCGGGGGAACGTGCTCTTCTTCGTCCACTCTCCTCTTCGCCCACGCTCTTCTTCGGCGCCCGCCGGCCGTCTAACCGCTCCAGCGCCCCGTCGTGCCGCTCGGCGAAACTACAATGCCCCCGAATATTTTTTAGACCCGCGATGCACTGAACCCGCGAAAGGTGAACCTCGAAGTAGCGAGGGTTCACTGTATGTATAAGACCAAGACCTACAAAAAAGTCTCTTGGAGCAATGAGCTAGGTTTTACAGGAAGTCGGCCATTTTGAATTTACTGAAAAGGGGGCGGGTCTCCACAATGGACTTTGTGTAGAAATTATTATTGGGGCCCGAGCAGCGACCGCGGCGAGGTCCCTATTGTTTTTGTAGAAATTATTATTACTTTTATTATTATTATTATTATTATTATTATTAGGGCCTGAGCAGCGACCGCTGCGAAGTCCCTATTGTTTTTGTAGAAATTATTATTATTATTATTTTTCCGATTGTTCGATCGCATTTTTGACCCCCGAAACATGCACAAAAACTCACCAAACTTGGCAGTCTCATCGGGCATGGCGAAAAATTTGATATTTTTTAACGTCTAATATGAACAGGAAGTGAGTTATGAATTTTTGAAAGTCCGACTTTTGCCCTTTTTTGCATGTTTACAGGGGTCATTCTTTTGCACCTTGATCCTAAAGGCTTCATCTGATTGCCTTAAAGTTCTGTCTGGAGCATCTGAAGACCTGGCACAAACACTGGGGCTAAAATTTTTTGTTTCCGAAATACTATATGACGGGGGCGGGGCATCAAAGTTTTCACTTAAGATTTCCTTCGCCGCAATGGACAAAATGCTTAATAACTCTCCTGCACATGCTGCTAAAAATCCAAAACTTCTTATTCCATTCTTATTTATTCATCTAATTTATATATTTGTCTGTATTATTGTTGTATTGCACTGGAGAGGGGAGCCCTCTAATCTCGTTGCACACTTGTGTACAATGACAATAAAGGGATTTCTATTTCTATTCTATTCATGTACATAAAGAGTCTGTACCTGAAGACATCTATATGTTTATATTCAGTTATACACCTTGCGCCAATCAATATCATTTTTTACATTTTGACGTACTGCACGGTGCCCTTTTAACGAATCTGATTGAAAATTGGCTAGAAAAGACTCAAGACATTGATCTTACTCTATCCCTATTTTTGTGACTTTCCTTCGAAGGGCGTGGCTATTACGGTGCCGCAGAGTCTGATTATTCTCCGTGGCAACAAAAGTTCCTGCAAAATGATTCAGATGATCCATCTTCTCGAAATTTTTCACATTTGAGGATATTCAGGCCCTGAAGACGGCTGCCAACTTATTTTTGATCGCAGTGGTAGCGCCACCAACTGGTTAAAACAAATACAAATTATTTTCGTTGATTTTTTTCTCCGGGCAGGTTAACAAAATCTACCTTACATTTGCTCGGATGAGTGTTTAGGCCTTGAGGATGTCACAATACGAAAGTCTTTTGCCTTCTTCAGAGTGTCACATGATGGTGTCTTGTGGCCCGTCTTTATCAGCTGATGTTCCATGAGGGCGTGACTTACCTGTCACAAGAACGAAGGCAAGTCACGCCCCCCGCTGTCCGTTCACTCCGCCAAAATGCTGCTCCAGGTGGTAGAGAGGATGAAGGCTCCCTTGTCTCTGTTCATGGTTTTTATGCCTCGCTTGCAGATCTCAATGGCCTCTCTGATCCAGCGCTGTTGTTTGTTCTCTTCGGTGCGGATGACCCTGCCCTTCTCCCGGTCCATGATGTGGTTTTCCCTTTTGCAGTGGTCAGTGATTGCTGATTTGTAATGTTCATGTTGTGCTTGTTCTTTTACTGCTCTGATTTTTCATTTTTTTGACAGGTAAGTCACACCCTCATGGAACATCAGCTGATAAAGACGGGTCTCAAGACACCATCATGCGACACTCTGAAGAAGGCGAAAGACTCGCCGAAACATGTCAGGTAAAAAATTAACCTAAAACATAATTGTCTGCTTTTAATGAATCAGTCAAATATCAATAATAAGAAGACAAAATGAACCTAATACAAATAAATGAATGCTTAATAACTCCCCTGCACATGCTCCTAAAAATCCAAACCTTCACCTGTAAATAAAACGTCCCGACCTGAAGACATCTTAATGCTATTATTTTGTTATACACACAGTGCCGCCAAGTGGAATCAAAAATTTGTTTTTATTTTAATTTTCACGTACTGCACGGTGCCCTTTTGACGAATCCGACTGAAAATTAGTCAGAAAAGACTCAAGACAATGATCTTACTCTCTGCCGAATTTTGTGACGTTTTGGCAAAAGGCGTGGCTATTAAGGTGCTGAAAAGTCCGATTGTACTTTGTGGCAACAAAAGCTCCGGCAACATGACTCAGATGATCCTATCTTCTCGAAGTTGTACACATTTGAGGATACTTCAGCCCTGAAGACATCTACCAACTTATTTTACATCGTAGTAGTAGCGCCACCAACTGGTAAAAGCTAATACAAGTTATTTTCTTGGATGTTTTTCTCCGTGCAACTCAACAAGGTCGCCCTCATATATGCTCGGATGACTGTTTCGGCCATGAGGATGTCACAATACGAAATTCGTGATTTTTCGTGAAAAGTTGTGGGAGTGGCATTGCACTGTTCGGCAATAAAACAAAGCTGATTATGAGGTTCTAAATATGAACGACAACTCGTAAAACTTTACACACACATCAGGCCGAGCAAATTTATCAATATTTTATAAGTTAGTTGTGCAGCTTTTTTGAAATGGCTCGCCATGGCCCTCGAGAAATGTTAAAAAAAAGCAGCTCTGGTTGAGTGTTTCACCTCGCTTTTTGTAAATTTTATGGAGTACAGTGAACCCTCGGTTATCGCGGTTAATGGGGACCGAGACCACCCGCGAAAACTGAAAATCCGAAGTAGCGGCGCACCTTCAAAAATGCTTAAAAAAAATATACAATATATATAATAAATATATATATATATATATATATATATATATATATATATATATATACAGGGAGAGAGAGAGTGAAATTCATGTTATAACAAAAAAACCAAATTATTATTAAAACGTATTATTTTTTTATTCCCCAGCCATTCTTTTTGTATTTATTTAATTACTCCGACTTTTACCTGCTGGTACGCCGTCCGGTGTGCCCTGTGAAATGAAAGGTGGCATTCTTTATTTATTTATTCATTTATTCATTCATAACTGACAGCCTCGCGCTCCGCTCGTGCCCGGGCAGAAGAGGTGCTCCAATTTGGCTTAACTGTGACACACGCCCGTCCTCCTCCCCCGGAGCTTCCATTCGGTTAAACTTAGGGGCCGCTTGGCACCGCCCGTGCCCGGGGAAGGTGCTCCTCTTCGGCTTACTGTGACGCGAGCATGCCCTCCTCCTCCGGAGCTTCCATTCGGTTAAACTTAGGGGCCGCTTGGAACCGCCCGTGCCCGGGGAAGGTGCTCCTCTTCGGCTTACTGTGACGCGAGCATGCCCTCCTCCTCCGGAGCTTCCATTCGGTTAAACTTAGGGGCCGCTTGGAACCGCCCGTGCCCGGGGAAGGTGCTCCTCTTCGGCTTACTGTGACGCGAGCATGCCCTCCTCCTCCGGAGCTTCCATTCGGTTAAACTTAGGGGCCGCTTGGCACCGCCCGTGCCCGGGGAAGGTGCTCCTCTACGGCTTAACTGCCACGCACGCTGGCCGGAGCTCTGGTACGGTCCGAACCGCGCGAAACGTCGCCACCGATCGTGTCCGGGGGAACGTGCTCTTCTTCGTCCACTCTCCTCTTCGCCCACGCTCTTCTTCGGCGCACGCCGGCCGTCTAACCGCTCCAGCGCCCCGTCGTGCCGCTCGGCGAAACTACAATGCGCCCGAATATTTTTTAGACCCGCGAAGCACTGAACCCGCGAAAGGTGAACCGCGAAGTAGCGAGGGTTCACTGTATGTATAAGACCAAGACCTACAAAAAAGTCTCTTGGAGCAATGAGCTAGGTTTTACAGGAAGTCGGCCATTTTGAATTTACTTAAAAGGGGGCGGGTCACCACAATGGACTTTGTGTAGAAATTATTATTGGGGCCCGAGCAGCGACCGCGGCGAGGTCCCTATTGTTTTTGTAGAAAATATTATTACTTTTATTATAATTATTATTATTCTTATTAGGGCCTGAGCAGCGACCGCTGCGAAGTCCCTATTGTTTTTGTAGAAATTATTATTATTATTATTTTTCCGATTGTTCGATCGCATTTTTGACCCCCGAAACATGCACAAAAACTCACCAAAGTTGGCAGTCTCATCGGGCATGGCGAAAAATTTGATATTTTAATGTCTAATATGAACAAGAAGTGAGTTATGAATTTTTGAAAGTCCGACTTTTGCCCTTTTTTGCATGTTTACAGGGGTCATTCTTTTGCACCCTGATCCTAAAGGCTTCATCTGATTGCCTTAAAATTCTGTCTGTAGCTTCTGAAGACCTGGGACAAACACTGGGGCTAAAATTTTTTGTTTCCGAAATACTATATGACGGGGGCGGGGCATCAAAGTTTTCACTTAAGATTTCCTTCGCCGCAATGGACAAAATGCTTAATAACTCTCCTGCACATGCTGCTAAAAATCCAAAACTTCACATGTACATAAAGAGTCTGTACCTGAAGACATCTATATGTTTATATTCAGTTATACACCTTGCGCCAATCAATATCATTTTTTACATTTTGACGTACTGCACGGTGCCCTTTTAACGAATCTGATTGAAAATTGTCTAGAAAAGACTCAAGACATTGATCTTACTCTATCCCTATTTTTGTGACTTTCCTTCGAAGGGCGTGGCTATTACGGTGCCGCAGAGTCTGATTATTCTCCGTGGCAACAAAAGTTCCTGCAAAATGATTCAGATGATCCATCTTCTCGAAATTTTTCACATTTGAGGATATTCAGGCCCTGAAGACGGCTGCCAACTTATTTTTGATCGCAGTGGTAGCGCCACCAACTGGTTAAAACAAATACAAATTATTTTCGTTGATTTTTTTCTCCGGGCAGGTTAACAAAATCTACCTTACATTTGCTCGGATGAGTGTTTAGGCCTTGAGGATGTCACAATACGAAAGTCTTTCGCCTTCTTCAGAGTGTCACATGATGGTGTCTTGTGGCCCGTCTTTATCAGCTGATGTTCCATGAGGGCGTGACTTACCTGTCACAAGAATGAAGGCAAGTCACGCCCCCCGCTGTCCGTTCACTCCGCCAAAATGCTGCTCCAGGTGGTAGAGAGGATGAAGGCTCCCTTGTCTCTGTTCATGGTTTTTATGCCTCGCTTGCAGATCTCAATGGCCTCTCTGATCCAGCGCTGTTGTTTATTCTCTTCGGTGCGGATGACCCTGCCCTTCTCCCGGTCCATGATGTGGTTTTCCCTTTTGCAGCGGTCAGTGATTGCTGATTTGTAATGTTCATGTTGTGCTTGTTCTTTTACTGCTCTGATTTTTTCATTTTTTTGACAGGTAAGTCACACCCTCATGGAACATCAGCTGATAAAGACGGGTCTCAAGACACCATCATGCGACACTCTGAAGAAGGCAAAAGACTCGCCGAAACATGTCAGGTAAAAAATTAACCTAAAACATAATTGTCTGCTTTTAATGAATCAGTCAAATATCAATAATAAGAAGACAAAATGAACCTAATACAAATAAATGAATGCTTAATAACTCCCCTGCACATGCTCCTAAAAATCCAAACCTTCACCTGTAAATAAAACGTCCCGACCTGAAGACATCTTAATGTTATTATTTTGTTATACACACAGCGCCGCCAAGTGGAATCAAAAATTTGTTTTTATTTTAATTTTCACGTACTGCACGGTGCCCTTTTGACGAATCCGACTGAAAATTAGTCAGAAAAGACTCAAGACAATGATCTTACTCTCTGCCGAATTTTGTGACGTTTTGGCAAAAGGCGTGGCTATTACGGTGCTGAAAAGTCCGATTGTACTCTGTGGCAACAAAAGCTCCGGCAACATGACTCAGATGATCCTATCTTCTCGAAGTTGTACACATTTGAGGATACTTCAGCCCTGAAGACATCTACCGACTTATTTTTCATCGTAGTAGTAGCGCCACCAACTGGTAAAAGCTAATACAAGTTATTTTCTTGGATGTTTTTCTCCGTGCAACTCAACAAGGTCGCCCTCATATATGCTCGGATGACTGTTTCGGCCATGAGGATGTCACAATACGAAATTAGTCCTTTTTCGTGAAAAGTTGTGGGAGTGGCATTGCACTGTTCGGCAATAAAACAACGCTGATTATGAGGTTCTAAATATGAACGACAACTCGTGAAACTTTACACACACATCAGGCCGAGCAAATTTATCAATATTTTATACGTTAGTTGTGCAGCTTTTTTTAAATGGCTCGCCATGGCCCTTGAGAAATGTTCAAAAAAGCAGCCCTGATTGAGTGTTTCACCTCGCTTTTTGTAAATTTTATGGAGTACAGTGAACCCTCGGTTATCGCGGTTAATGGGGACCGAGACCACCCGCGAAAACTGAAAATCCGCGAAGTAGCGGCGCACCTTCAAAAATGCTTAAAAAAAATATACAATATATATAATAAATATATATATATATATATATATATATATATATATATATATATATACGGGGAGAGAGAGAGTGAAATTCATTTTATAACAAAAAAACCAAATTATTATTAAAACGTATTATTTTTTTATTCCCCAGCCATTCTTTTTGTATTTATTTAATTACTCCGACTTTTACCTGCTGGTACGCCGTCCGGTGTGCCCTGTGAAATGAAAGGTGGCATTCTTTATTTATTTATTCATTTATTCATTCATAACTGACAGCCTCGCGCTCCGCTCGTGCCCGGGCGGAAGAGGTGCTCCAATTCGGCTTAACTGTGACACACGCCCGCCCTCCTCCCCCGGAACTTCCATTCGGTTAAACTTAGGGGCCGCTTGGCACCGCCCGTGCCCGGGGAAGGTGCTCCTCTTCGGCTTACTGTGACGCGAGCATGCCCTCCTCCTCCGGAGCTTCCATTCAGTTAAACTTAGGGGCCGCTTGGAACCGCCCGTGCCCGGGGAAGGTGCTCCTCTTCGGCTTACTGTGACGCGAGCATGCCCTCCTCCTCCGGAGCTTCCATTCGGTTAAACTTAGGGGCCGCTTGGCACCGCCCGTGCCCGGGGAAGGTGCTCCTCTACGGCTTAACTGCCACGCACGCCGGCCGGAGCTCTGGTACGGTCCGAACCGCGCGAAACGTCGCCACCGATCGTGTCCGGGGGAACGTGCTCTTCTTCGTCCACTCTCCTCTTCGCCCACGCTCTTCTTCGGCGCACGCCGGCCGTCTAACCGCTCCAGCGCCCCGTCGTGCCGCTCGGCGAAACTACAATGCCCCCGAATATTTTTTAAACCCGCGAAGCACTGAACCCGCGAAAGGTGAACCGCGAAGTAGCGAGGGTTCACTGTATGTATAAGACCAAGACCTACAAAAAAGTCTCTTGGAGCAATGAGCTAGGTTTTACAGGAAGTCGGCCATTTTGAATTTACTTAAAAGGGGGCGGGTCACCACAATGGACTTTGTGTAGAAATTATTATTGGGGCCCGAGCAGCGACGGCGGCGAGGTCCCTATTGTTTTTGTAGAAATTATTATTAGGGCCTGAGCAGCGACCGCTACGAGGTCCCCATTGTTTTTGTGGAAATTATTATTATTTTTATTATTATTATTATTAGGGCCCGAGCAGTGACCGCTGCGAGGTCCCTATTGTTTTTCTAGAAATTGTTATTAGGGCCCGAGCTGCGACGGCTGCGAGGTCCCTATTGTTTTTGTAGAAAATATTATTACTTTTATTATTATTAATATTATTATTATTATTATTAGGGCCTGAGCAGCGACCGCTGCGAAGTCCCTATTGTTTTTGTAGAAATTATTATTATTATTATTTTTCCGATTGTTCGATCGCATTTTTGACCCCCGAAACATGCACAAAAACTCACCAAACTTGGCAGTCTCATCGGGCATGGCGGAAAATTTGATATTTTAACGTCTAATATGAACAGGAAGTGAGTTATGAATTTTTGAAAGTCCGACTTTTGCCCTTTTTTGCATGTTTACAGGGGTCATTCTTTTGCACCCTGATCCTAAAGGCTTCATCTGATTGCCTTAAAATTCTGTCTGTAGCATCTGAAGACCTGGGACAAACACTGGGGCTAAATTTTTTTGTTTCCGAAATACTATATGACGGGGGCGGGGCTTCAAAGTTTTCACTTAAGATTTCCTTCGCCGCAATGGACAAAATGCTTAATAACTCTCCTGCACATGCTGCTAAAAATCCAAAACTTCACATGTACATAAAAAGTCTGTACCTGAAGACATCTATATGTTTATATTCAGTTATACACCTTGCGCCAATCAATATCATTTTTTACATTTTGACGTACTGCACGGTGCCCTTTTAACGAATCTGATTGAAAATTGGCTAGAAAAGACTCAAGACATTGATCTTACTCTATCCCTATTTTTGTGACTTTCCTTCGAAGGGCGTGGCTATTACGGTGCCGCAGAGTCTGATTATTCTCCGTGGCAACAAAAGTTCCTGCAAAATGATTCAGATGATCCATCTTCTCGAAATTTTTCACATTTGAGGATATTCAGGCCCTGAAGACGGCTGCCAACTTATTTTTGATCGCAGTGGTAGCGCCACCAACTGGTTAAAACAAATACAAATTATTTTCGTTGATGTTTTTCTCCGGGCAGGTGAACAAAATCTACCTTATATTTGCTCGGATGAGTGTTTAGGCCTTGAGCATGTCACAATACGAAAGTCTTTCGCCTTCTTCAGAGTGTCACATGATGCTGTCTTGTGACCCGTCTTTATCAGCTGATGTTCCATGAGGGCGTGACTTACCTGTCACAAGAATGAAGGCAAGTCACGCCCCCCGCTGTCCGTTCACTCCGCCAAGATGCTGGTCCAGGTGGTAGAGAGGATGAAGGCTCCCTTGTCTCTGTTCATGGTTTTTATGCCTCGCTTGCAGATCTCAATGGCCTCTCTGATCCAGCGCTGTTGTTTGTTCTCTTCTGTGCGGATGACCCTGCCCTTCTCCCGGTCCATGATGTGGTTTTCCCTTTTGCAGTGGTCAGTGATTGCTGATTTGTAATGTTCATGTTGTGCTTGTTCTTTTACTGCTCTGATTTTTTTCATTTTTTTGACAGGTAAGTCACACCCTCATGGAACATCAGCTCAAGACACCATCATGCGACACTCTGAAGAAGGCGAAAGACTCGCCGAAACATGTCAGGTAAAAAATTAACCTAAAACATAATTGTCTGCTTTTAATGAATCAGTCAAATATCAATAATAAGAAGACAAAATGAACCTAATACAAATAAATGAATGCTTAATAACTCCCCTGCACATGCTCCTAAAAATCCAAACCTTCACCTGTAAATAAAACGTCCCGACCTGAAGACATCGTAATGTTATTATTTTGTTATACACACAGTGCCGCCAAGTGGAATCAAAAATTTGTTTTTATTTTAATTTTCACGTACTGCACGGTGCCCTTTTGACGAATCCGACTGAAAATGAGTCAGAAAAGACTCAAGACAATGATCTTACTCTCTGCCGAATTTTGTGGCGTTTTGGCAAAAGGCGTGGCTATTAAGGTGCTGAAAAGTCCGATTGTACTCTGTGGCAACAAAAGCTCCGGCAACATGACTCAGATGATCTTATCTTCTCGAAGTTGTACACATTTGAGGATACTTCAGCCCTGAAGACATCTACCAACTTATTTTACATCGTAGTAGTAGCGCCACCAACTGGTAAAAGCTAATACAAGTTATTTTCTTGTATGTTTTTCTCCGTGCAACTCAACAAGGTCGCCCTCATATATGCTCGGATGACTGTTTCGGCCATGAGGATGTCACAATACGAAATTCGTCCTTTTTCGTGAAAAGTTGTGGGAGTGGCATTGCACTGTTCGGCAATAAAACAAAGCTGATTATGAGGTTCTAAATATGAACGACAACTCGTAAAACTTTACACACACATCAGGCCGAGCAAATTTATCAATATTTTATACGTTAGTTGTGCAGCTTTTTTGAAATGGCTCGCCATGGCCCTCGAGAAATGTTAAAAAAAGCAGCTCTGGTTGAGTGTTTCACCTCGCTTTTTGTAAATTTTATGGAGTACAGTGAACCCTCGGTTATCGCGGTTAATGGGGACCGAGACCACCCGCGAAAACTGAAAATCCGCGAAGTAGCGGCGCACCTTCAAAAATGCTTAAAAAAAATATACAATATATATAATAAATATATATATATATATATATATATATATATATATATATATATATATATATATATATATATATACGGGGAGAGAGAGAGTGAAATTCATGTTATAACAAAAAAACCAAATTATTATTAAAACGTATTATTTTTTTATTCCCCAGCCATTCTTTTAGTATTTATTTAATTACTCCGACTTTTACCTGCTGGTACGCCGTCCGGTGTGCCCTGTGAAATGAAAGGTGGCATTCTTTATTTATTTATTCATTTATTCATTCATAACTGACAGCCTCGCGCTCCGCTCGTGCCCGGGCAGAAGAGGTGCTCCAATTTGGCTTAACTGTGACACACGCCCGCCCTCCTCCCCCGGAGCTTCCATTCGGTTAAACTTAGGGGCCGCTTGGCACCGCCCGTGCCCGGGGAAGGTGCTCCTCTTCGGCTTACTGTGACGCGAGCATGCCCTCCTCCTCCGGAGCTTCCATTCGGTTAAACTTAGGGGCCGCTTGGAACCGCCCGTGCCCGGGGAAGGTGCTCCTCTACAGCTTAACTGCCACGCACGCCGGCCGGAGCTCTGGTACGGTCCGAACCGCGCGAAACGTCGCCACCGATCGTGTCCGAGGGAACGTGCTCTTCTTCGTCCACTCTCCTCTTCGCCCACGCTCTTCTTCGGCGCACGGCGGCCGTCTAACCGCTCCAGCGCCCCGTCGTGCCGCTCGGCGAAACTACAATGCCCCCGAATATTTTTTAGACCCGCGAAGCACTGAACCCGCGAAAGGTGAACCGCGAAGTAGCGAGGGTTCACTGTATGTATAAGACCAAGACCTACAAAAAAGTCTCTTGGAGCAATGAGCTAGGTTTTACAGGAAGTCGGCCATTTTGAATTTACTTAAAAGGGGGCGGGTCACCACAATGGACTTTGTGTAGAAATTATTATTGGGGCCCGAGCACCGACCGCGGCGAGGTCCCTATTGTTTTTGTAGAAAACATTATTACTTTTATTATTATTATTATTATTATTATTAGGGCCTGAGCAGCGACCGCTGCGAAGTCCCTATTGTTTTTGTAGAAATTATTATTATTATTATTTTTCCGATTGTTCGATCGCATTTTTGACCCCCGAAACATGCACAAAAACTCACCAAACTTGGCAGTCTCATCGGGCATGGCGAAAAATTTGATATTTTAACGTCTAATATGAACAGGAAGTGAGTTATGAATTTTTGAAAGTCCGACTTTTGCCCTTTTTTGCATGTTTACAGGGGTCATTCTTTTGCACCCTGATCCTAAAGGCTTCATCTGATTGCCTTAAAATTCTGTCTGTAGCATCTGAAGACCTGGGACAAACACTGGGGCTAAAATTTTTTGTTTCCGAAATACTATATGACGGGGGCGGGGCTTCAAAGTTTTCACTTAAGATTTCCTTCGCCGCAATGGACAAAATGCTTAATAACTCTCCTGCACATGCTGCTAAAAATCCAAAACTTCACATGTACATAAAGAGTCTGTACCTGAAGACATCTATATGTTTATATTCAGTTATACACCTTGCGCCAATCAATATCATTTTTTACATTTTGACGTACTGCATGGTGCCCTTTTAACGAATCCGATTGAAAATTGGCTAGAAAAGACTCAAGACATTGATCTTACTCTATCCCTATTTTTATGACTTTCCTTCAAAGGGCGTGGCTATTACGGTGCCGCAGAGTCTGATTATTCTCCGTGGCAACAAAAGTTCCTGCAAAATGATTCAGATGATCCATCTTCTGGAAATCTTTCACATTTGAGGATATTCAGGCCCTGAAGACGGCTGCCAACTTATTTTTGATCGCAGTGGTAGCGCCACCAACTGGTTAAAACAAATACAAATTATTTTCGTTGATGTTTTTCTCCGGGCAGGTGAACAAAATCTACCTTATATTTGCTCGGATGAGTGTTTAGGCCTTGAGCATGTCACAATGCAAAAGTCTTTCGCCTTCTTCAGAGTGTCACATGATGCTGTCTTGTGACCCGTCTTTATCAGCTGATGTTCCATGAGGGCGTGACTTACCTGTCACAAGAATGAAGGCAAGTCACGCCCCCCGCTGTCCGTTCACTCCGCCAAGATGCTGGTCCAGGTGGTAGAGAGGATGAAGGCTCCCTTGTCTCTGTTCATGGTTTTTATGCCTCGCTTGCAGATCTCAATGGCCTCTCTGATCCAGCGCTGTTGTTTGTTCTCTTCTGTGCGGATGACCCTGCCCTTCTCCCGGTCCATGATGTGGTTTTCCCTTTTGCAGTGGTCAGTGATTGCTGATTTGTAATGTTCATGTTGTGCTTGTTCTTTTACTGCTCTGATTTTTTCATTTTTTTGACAGGTAAGTCACACCCTCATGGAACATCAGCTGATAAAGACGGGTCTCAAGACACCATCATGCGACACTCTGAAGAAGGCGAAAGACTCGCCGAAACATGTCAGGTAAAAAATTAACCTAAAACATAATTGTCTGCTTTTAATGAATCAGTCAAATATCAATAATAAGAAGACAAAATGAACCTAATACAAATAAATGAATGCTTAATAACTCCCCTGCACATGCTCCTAAAAATCCAAACCTTCACCTGTAAATAAAACGTCCCGACCTGAAGACATCTTAATGTTATTATTTTGTTATACACACAGTGCCGCCAAGTGGAATAAAAATTTTTTTTTTATTTTAATTTTCACGTACTGCACGGTGCCCTTTTGACGAATCCGACTGAAAATTAGTCAGAAAAGACTCAAGACAATGATCTTACTCTCTGCCGAATTTTGTGACGTTTTGGCAAAAGGCGTGGCTATTAAGGTGCTGAAAAGTCCGATTGTACTCTGTGGCAACAAAAGCTCCGGCAACATGACTCAGATGATCCTATCTTCTCGAAGTTGTACACATTTGAGGATACTTCAGCCCTGAAGACATCTACCAACTTATTTTACATTGTAGTAGTAGCGCCACCAACTGGTAAAAGCTAATACAAGTTATTTTCTTGGATGTTTTTCTCCGTGCAACTCAACAAGGTCGCCCTCATATATGCTCGGATGACTGTTTCGGCCATGAGGATGTCACAATACGAAATTTGTGATTTTTCGTGAAAAGTTGTGGGAGTGGCATTGCACTGTTCGGCAATAAAACAAAGCTGAATATGAGGTTCTAAATATGAACGACAACTCGTAAAACTTTACACACACATCAGGCCGAGCAAATTTATCAATATTTTATACGTTAGTTGTGCAGCTTTTTTGAAATGGCTCGCCATGGCCCTCGAGAAATGTTAAAAAAAAGCAGCTCTGGTTGAGTGTTTCACCTCGCTTTTTGTAAATTTTATGGAGTACAGTGAACCCTCGGTTATCGCGGTTAATGGGGACCGAGACCACCCGCGAAAACTGAAAATCCGCGAAGTAGAGGCGCACCTTCAAAAATGCTTAAAAAAAATATACAATATATACAATAAATATATAAATATATATATATATATATATATATATATATATATATATATACGGGGAGAGAGAGAGTGAAATTCATGTTATAACAAAAAAACCAAATTATTATTAAAACGTATTATTTTTTTATTCCCCAGCCATTCTTTTTGTATTTATTTAATTACTCCGACTTTTACCTGCTGGTACGCCGTCCGGTGTGCCCTGTGAAATGAAAGGTGGCATTCTTTATTTATTTATTCATTTATTCATTCATAACTGACAGCCTCGCGCTCCGCTCGTGCCCGGGCAGAAGAGGTGCTCCAATTTGGCTTAACTGTGACACACGCCCGTCCTCCTCCCCCGGAGATTCCATTCGGTTAAACTTAGGGGCCGCTTGGCACCGCCCGTGCCCGGGGAAGGTGCTCCTCTTCGGCTTACTGTGACGCGAGCATGCCCTCCTCCTCCGGAGCTTCCATTCGGTTAAACTTAGGGGCCGCTTGGAACCGCCCGTGCCCGGGGACGGTGCTCCTCTTCGGCTTACTGTGACGCGAGCATGCCCTCCTCCTCCGGAGCTTCCATTCGGTTAAACTTAGGGGCCGCTTGGCACCGCCCGTGCCCGGGGAAGGTGCTCCTCTACGGCTTAACTGCCACGCACGCTGGCCGGAGCTCTGGTACGGTCCGAACCGCGCGAAACGTCGCCACCGATCGTGTCCGGGGGAACGTGCTCTTCTTCGTCCACTCTCCTCTTCGCCCACGCTCTTCTTCGGCGCACGCCGGCCGTCTAACCGCTCCAGCGCCCCGTCGTGCCGCTCGGCGAAACTACAATGCCCCCGAATATTTTTTAGACCCGCGAAGCACTGAACCCGCGAAAGGTGAACCGCGAAGTAGCGAGGGTTCACTGTATGTATAAGACCAAGACCTACAAAAAAGTCTCTTGGAGCAATGAGCTAGGTTTTACAGGAAGTCGGCCATTTTGAATTTACTTAAAAGGGGGCGGGTCACCACAATGGACTTTGTGTAGAAATTATTATTGGGGCCCGAGCAGCGACCGCGGCGAGGTCCCTATTGTTTTTGTAGAAAATATTATTACTTTTATTATTATTATTATTAGGGCCTGAGCAGCGACCGCTGCGAAGTCCCTATTGTTTTTGTAGAAATTATTATTATTATTATTTTTCCGATTGTTCGATCGCATTTTTGACCCCCGAAACATGCACAAAAACTCACCAAACTTGGCAGTCTCATCGGGCATGGCGAAAAATTTGATATTTTCACGTCTAATATGAACAGGAAGTGAGTTATGAATTTTTGAAAGTCCGACTTTTGCCCTTTTTTGCATGTTTACAGGGGTCATTCTTTTGCACCCTGATCCTAAAGGCTTCATCTGATTGCCTTAAAATTCTGTCTGTAGCATCTGAAGACCTGGGACAAACACTGGGGCTAAAATTTTTTGTTTCCGAAATACTATATGACGGGGGCGGGGCTTCAAAGTTTTCACTTAAGATTTCCTTCGCCGCAATGGACAAAATGCTTAATAACTCTCCTGCACATGCTGCTAAAAATCCAAAACTTCACATGTACATAAAGAGTCTGTACCTGAAGACATCTATATGTTTATATTCAGTTATACACCTTGCGCCAATCAATATCATTTTTTACATTTTGACGTACTGCATGGTGCCCTTTTAACAAATCCGATTGAAAATTGGCTAGAAAAGACTCAAGACATTGATCTTACTCTATCCCTATTTTTATGACTTTCCTTCAAAGGGCGTGGCTATTACGGTGCCGCAGAGTCTGATTATTCTCCGTGGCAACAAAAGTTCCTGCAAAATGATTCAGATGATCCATCTTCTGGAAATCTTTCACATTTGAGGATATTCAGGCCCTGAAGACGGCTGCCAACTTATTTTTGATCGCAGTGGTAGCGCCACCAACTGGTTAAAACAAATACTAATTATTTTCGTTGATGTTTTTCTCCGGGCAGGTGAACAAAATCTACCTTATATTTGCTCGGATGAGTGTTTAGGCCTTGAGCATGTCACAATACAAAAGTCTTTCGCCTTCTTCAGAGTGTCACATGATGGTGTCTTGTGACCCGTCTTTATCAGCTGATGTTCCATGAGGGCGTGACTTACCTGTCACAAGAATGAAGGCAAGTCACGCCCCCCGCTGTCCGTTCACTCCGCCAAGATGCTGGTCCAGGTGGTAGAGAGGATGAAGGCTCCCTTGTCTCTGTTCATGGTTTTTATGCCTCGCTTGCAGATCTCAATGGCCTCTCTGATCCAGCGCTGTTGTTTGTTCTCTTCTGTGCGGATGACCCTGCCCTTCTCCCGGTCCATGATGTGGTTTTCCCTTTTGCAGTGGTCAGTGATTGCTGATTTGTAATGTTCATGTTGTGCTTGTTCTTTTACTGCTCTGATTTTTTCATTTTTTTGACAGGTAAGTCACACCCTCATGGAACATCAGCTGATAAAGACGGGTCTCAAGACACCATCATGCGACACTCTGAAGAAGGCGAAAGACTCGCCGAAACATGTCAGGTAAAAAATTAACCTAAAACATAATTGTCTGCTTTTAATGAATCAGTCAAATATCAATAATAAGAAGACAAAATGAACCTAATACAAATAAATGAATGCTTAATAACTCCCCTGCACATGCTCCTAAAAATCCAAACCTTCACCTGTAAATAAAACGTCCCGACCTGAAGACATCTTAATGTTATTATTTTGTTATACACACAGTGCCGCCAAGTGGAATCAAAAATTGTTTTTTATTTTAATTTTCACGTACTGCACGGTGCCCTTTTGACGAATCCGACTGAAAATTAGTCAGAAAAGACTCAAGACAATGATCTTACTCTCTGCCGAATTTTGTGACGTTTTGGCAAAAGGCGTGGCTATTAAGGTGCTGAAAAGTCCGATTGTACTCTGTGGCAACAAAAGCTCCGGCAACATGACTCAGATGATCCTATCTTCTCGAAGTTGTACACATTTGAGGATACTTCAGCCCTGAAGACATCTACCAACTTATTTTACATTGTAGTAGTAGCGCCACCAACTGGTAAAAGCTAATACAAGTTATTTTCTTGGATGTTTTTCTCCGTGCAACTCAACAAGGTCGCCCTCATATATGCTCGGATGACTGTTTCGGCCATGAGGATGTCACAATACGAAATTTGTGATTTTTCGTGAAAAGTTGTGGGAGTGGCATTGCACTGTTCGGCAATAAAACAAAGCTGAATATGAGGTTCTAAATATGAACGACAACTCGTAAAACTTTACACACACATCAGGCCGAGCAAATTTATCAATATTTTATACGTTAGTTGTGCAGCTTTTTTGAAATGGCTCGCCATGGCCCTCGAGAAATGTTAAAAAAAAGCAGCTCTGGTTGAGTGTTTCACCTCGCTTTTTGTAAATTTTATGGAGTACAGTGAACCCTCGGTTATCGCAGTTAATGGGGACCGAGACCACCCGCGAAAACTGAAAATCCGCGAAGTAGCGGCGCACCTTCAAAAATGCTTAAAAAAAATATACAATATATACAATAAATATATATATATATATATATATATATATATATATATATATACGGGGAGAGAGAGAGTGAAATTCATGTTATAACAAAAAAAACTAATTATTATTAAAACGTATTATTTTTTTATTCCCCAGCCATTCTTTTTGTATTTATTTAATTACTCCGACTTTTACCTGCTGGTACGCCGTCCGGTGTGCCCTGTGAAATGAAAGGTGGCATTCTTTATTTATTTATTCATTTATTCATTCATAACTGACAGCCTCGCGCTCCGCTCGTGCCCGGGCAGAAGAGGTGCTCCAATTTGGCTTAACTGTGACACACGCCCGTCCTCCTCCCCCGGAGATTCCATTCGGTTAAACTTAGGGGCCGCTTGGCACCGCCCGTGCCCGGGGAAGGTGCTCCTCTTCGGCTTACTGTGACGCGAGCATGCCCTCCTCCTCCGGAGCTTCCATTCGGTTAAACTTAGGGGCCGCTTGGAACCGCCCGTGCCCGGGGACGGTGCTCCTCTTCGGCTTACTGTGACGCGAGCATGCCCTCCTCCTCCGGAGCTTCCATTCGGTTAAACTTAGGGGCCGCTTGGCACCGCCCGTGCCCGGGGAAGGTGCTCCTCTACGGCTTAACTGCCACGCATGCTGGCCGGAGCTCTGGTACGGTCCGAACCGCGCGAAACGTCGCCACCGATCGTGTCCGGGGGAACGTGCTCTTCTTCGTCCACTCTCCTCTTCGCCCACGCTCTTCTTCGGCGCAGGCCGGCCGTCTAACCGCTCCAGCGCCCCGTCGTGCCGCTCGGCGAAACTACAATGCCCCCGAATATTTTTTAGACCCGCGAAGCACTGAACCCGCGAAAGGTGAACCGCGAAGTAGCGAGGGTTCACTGTATGTATAAGACCAAGACCTACAAAAAAGTCTCTTGGAGCAATGAGCTAGGTTTTACAGGAAGTCGGCCATTTTGAATTTACTTAAAAGGGGGCGGGTCACCACAATGGACTTTGTGTAGAAATTATTATTGGGGCCCGAGCAGCGACCGCGGCGAGGTCCCTATTGTTTTTGTAGAAAATATTATTACTTTTATTATTATTATTATTATTATTATTAGGGCCTGAGCAGCGACCGCTGCGAAGTCCCTATTGTTTTTGTAGAAATTATTATTATTATTATTTTTCCGATTGTTCGATCGCATTTTTGACCCCCGAAACATGCACAAAAACTCACCAAACTTGGCAGTCTCATCGGGCATGGCGAAAAATTTGATATTTTAACGTCTAATATGAACAGGAAGTGAGTTATGAATTTTTGAAAGTCCGACTTTTGCCCTTTTTTGCATGTTTACAGGGGTCATTCTTTTGCACCCTGATCCTAAAGGCTTCATCTGATTGCCTTAAAATTCTGTCTGTAGCATCTGAAGACCTGGGACAAACACTGGGGCTAAAATTTTTTGTTTCCGAAATACTATATGACGGGGGCGAGGCATCAAAGTTTTCACTTAAGATTTCCTTCGCCGCAATGGACAAAATGCTTAATAACTCTCCTGCACATGCTGCTAAAAATCCAAAACTTCACATGTACATAAAGAGTCTGTACCTGAAGACATCTATATGTTTATATTCAGTTATACACCTTGCGCCAATCAATATCATTTTTTACATTTTGACGTACTGCACGGTGCCCTTTTAACGAATCTGATTGAAAATTGGCTAGAAAAGACTCAAGACATTGATCTTACTCTATCCCTATTTTTACGACTTTCCTTCAAAGGGCGTGGCTATTACGGTGCCGCAGAGTCTGATTATTCTCCGTGGCAACAAAAGTTCCTGCAAAATGATTCAGATGATCCATCTTCTGGAAATCTTTCACATTTGAGGATATTCAGGCCCTGAAGACGGCTGCCAACTTATTTTTGATCGCAGTGATAGTGCCACCAACTGGTTAAAACAAATACAAATTATTTTCGTTGATGTTTTTCTCCGGGCAGGTGAACATAATCTACCTTATATTTGCTCGGATGAGTGTTTAGGCCTTGAGCATGTCACAATACGAAAGTCTTTCGCCTTCTTCAGAGTGTCACATGATGCTGTCTTGTGACCCGTCTTTATCAGCTGATGTTCCATGAGGGCGTGACTTACCTGTCACAAGAATGAAGGCAAGTCACGCCCCCCGCTGTCCGTTCACTCCGCCAAGATGCTGCTCCAGGTGGTAGAGAGGATGAAGGCTCCCTTGTCTCTGTTCATGGTTTTTATGCCTCGCTTGCAGATCTCAATGGCCTCTCTGATCCAGCGCTGTTGTTTGTTCTCTTCTGTGCGGATGACCCTGCCCTTCTCCCGGTCCATGATGTGGTTTTCCCTTTTGCAGTGGTCAGTGATTGCTGATTTGTAATGTTCATGTTGTGCTTGTTCTTTTACTGCTCTGATTTTTTCATTTTTTTGACAGGTAAGTCACACCCTCATGGAACATCAGCTCAAGACACCATCATGCGACACTCTGAAGAAGGCAAAAGACTCGCCGAAACATGTCAGGTAAAAAATTAACCTAAAACATAATTGTCTGCTTTTAATGAATCAGTCAAATATCAATAATAAGAAGACAAAATGAACCTAATACAAATAAATGAATGCTTAATAACTCCCCTGCACATGCTCCTAAAAATCCAAACCTTCACCTGTAAATAAAACGTCCCGACCTGAAGACATCTTAATGTTATTATTTTGTTATACACACAGCGCCGCCAAGTGGAATCAAAAATTTGTTTTTATTTTAATTTTCACGTACTGCACGGTGCCCTTTTGACGAATCCGACTGAAAATTAGTCAGAAAAGACTCAAGACAATGATCTTACTCTCTGCCGAATTTTGTGACGTTTTGGCAAAAGGCGTGGCTATTAAGGTGCTGAAAAGTCCGATTGTACTCTGTGGCAACAAAAGCTCCGGCAACATGACTCAGATGATCCTATCTTCTCGAAGTTGTACACATTTGAGGATACTTCAGCCCTGAAGACATCTACCGACTTATTTTTCATCGTAGTAGTAGCGCCACCAACTGGTAAAAGCTAATACAAGTTATTTTCTTGGATGTTTTTCTCCGTGCAACTCAACAAGGTCGCCCTCATATATGCTCGGATGACTGTTTCGGCCATGAGGATGTCACAATACGAAATTAGTCCTTTTTCGTGAAAAGTTGTGGGAGTGGCATTGCACTGTTCGGCAAAAAAACAACGCTGATTATGAGGTTCTAAATATGAACGACAACTCGTGAAACTTTACACACACATCAGGCCGAGCAAATTTATCAATATTTTATACGTTAGTTGTGCAGCTTTTTTGAAATGGCTCGCCATGGCCCTCGAGAAATGTTCAAAAAAGCAGCCCTGATTGAGTGTTTCACCTCGCTTTTTGTAAATTTTATGGAGTACAGTGAACCCTCGGTTATCGCGGTTAATGGGGACCGAGACCACCCGCGAAAACTGAAAATCCGCGAAGTAGCGGCGCACCTTCAAAAATGCTTAAAAAAAATATACAATATATATAATAAATATATATATATATATATATATATATATATATATATATATATACGGGGAGAGAGAGAGTGAAATTCATTTTATAACAAAAAAACCAAATTATTATTAAAACGTATTATTTTTTTATTCCCCAGCCATTCTTTTTGTATTTATTTAATTACTCCGACTTTTACCTGCTGGTACGCCGTCCGGTGTGCCCTGTGAAATGAAAGGTGGCATTCTTTATTTATTTATTCATTTATTCATTCATAACTGACAGCCTCGCGCTCCGCTCGTGCCCGGGCGGAAGAGGTGCTCCAATTCGGCTTAACTGTGACACACGCCCGCCCTCCTCCCCCGGAACTTCCATTCGGTTAAACTTAGGGGCCGCTTGGCACCGCCCGTGCCCGGGGAAGGTGCTCCTCTTCGGCTTACTGTGACGCGAGCATGCCCTCCTCCTCCGGAGCTTCCATTCAGTTAAACTTAGGGGCCGCTTGGAACCGCCCGTGCCCGGGGAAGGTGCTCCTCTTCGGCTTACTGTGACGCGAGCATGCCCTCCTCCTCCGGAGCTTCCATTCGGTTAAACTTAGGGGCCGCTTGGAACCGCCCGTGCCCGGGGAAGGTGCTCCTCTTCGGCTTACTGTGACGCGAGCATGCCCTCCTCCTCCGGAGCTTCCATTCGGTTAAACTTAGGGGCCGCTTGGCACCGCCCGTGCCCGGGGAAGGTGCTCCTCTACGGCTTAACTGCCACGCACGCCGGCCGGAGCTCTGGTACGGTCCGAACCGCGCGAAACGTCGCCACCGATCGTGTCCGGGAGAACGTGCTCTTCTTCGTCCACTCTCCTCTTCGCCCACGCTCTTCTTCGGCGCACGCCGGCCGTCTAACCGCTCCAGCGCCCCGTCGTGCCGCTCGGCGAAACTACAATGCCCCCGAATATTTTTTAGACCCGCGAAGCACTGAACCCGCGAAAGGTGAACCGCGAAGTAGCGAGGGTTCACTGTATGTATAAGACCAAGACCTACAAAAAAGTCTCTTGGAGCAATGAGCTAGGTTTTACAGGAAGTCGGCCATTTTGAATTTACTTAAAAGGGGGCGGGTCACCACAATGGACTTTGTGTAGAAATTATTATTGGGGCCCGAGCAGCGACCGCGGCGAGGTCCCTATTGTTTTTGTAGAAAATATTATTACTTTTATTATTATTATTATTATTATTATTAGGGCCTGAGCAGCGACCGCTGCGAAGTCCCTATTGTTTTTGTAGAAATTATTATTATTATTATTTTTCCGATTGTTCGATCGCATTTTTGACCCCCGAAACATGCACAAAAACTCACCAAACTTGGCAGTCTCATCGGGCATGACGAAAAATTTGATATTTTAACGTCTAATATGAACAGGAATTGAGTTATGAATTTTTGAAAGTCTGACTTTTGCCCTTTTTTGCATGTTTACAGGGGTCATTCTTTTGCACCCTGATCTAAAGGCTTCATCTGATTGCCTTAAAATTCTGTCTGTAGCATCTGAAGACCTGGCACAAACACTGGGGCTAAAATTTTTTGTTTCCGAAATACTATATGACGGGGGCGGGGCATCAAAGTTTTCACTTAAGATTTCCTTCGCCGCAATGGACAAAATGCTTAATAACTCTCCTGCACATGCTGCTAAAAATCCAAAACTTCACATGTACATAAAGAGTCTGTACCTGAAGACATCTATATGTTTATATTCAGTTATACACCTTGCGCCAATCAATATCATTTTTTACATTTTGACGTACTGCACGGTGCCCTTTTAACGAATCTGATTGAAAATTGGCTAGAAAAGACTCAAGACATTGATCTTACTCTATCCCTATTTTTGTGACTTTCCTTCGAAGGGCGTGGCTATTACGGTGCCGCAGAGTCTGATTATTCTCCGTGGCAACAAAAGTTCCTGCAAAATGATTCAGATGATCCATCTTCTCGAAATTTTTCACATTTGAGGATATTCAGGCCCTGAAGACGGCTGCCAACTTATTTTTGATCGCAGTGGTCGCGCCACCAACTGGTTAAAACAAATACAAATTATTTTCGTTGATTTTTTTCTCCGGGCAGGTTAACAAAATCTACCTTACATTTGCTCGGATGAGTGTTTAGGCCTTGAGGATGTCACAATACGTAAGTCTTTCGCCTTCTTCAGAGTGTCACATGATGGTGTCTTGTGGCCCGTCTTTATCAGCTGATGTTCCATGAGGGCGTGACTTACCTGTCACAAGAATGAAGGCAAGTCACGCCCCCCGCTGTCCGTTCACTCCGCCAAAATGCTCCTCCAGGTGGTAGAGAGGATGAAGGCTCCCTTGTCTCTGTTCATGGTTTTTATGCCTCGCTTGCAGATCTCAATGGCCTCTCTGATCCAGCGCTGTTGTTTGTTCTCTTCGGTGCGGATGACCCTGCCCTTCTCCCGGTCCATGATGTGGTTTTCCCTTTTGCAGTGGTCAGTGATTGCTGATTTGTAATGTTCATGTTGTGCTTGTTCTTTTACTGCTCTGATTTTTCATTTTTTTGACAGGTAAGTCACACCCTCATGGAACATCAGCTGATAAAGACGGGTCTCAAGACACCATCATGCGACACTCTGAAGAAGGCGAAAGACTCGCCGAAACATGTCAGGTAAAAAATTAACCTAAAACATAATTGTCTGCTTTTAATGAATCAGTCAAATATCAATAATAAGAAGACAAAATGAACCTAATACAAATAAATGAATGCTTAATAACTCCCCTGCACATGCTCCTAAAAATCCAAACCTTCACCTGTAAATAAAACGTCCCGACCTGAAGACATCTTAATGTTATTATTTTGTTATACACACAGTGCCGCCAAGTGGAATCAAAAATTTGTTTTTATTTTAATTTTCACGTACTGCACGGTGCCCTTTTGACGAATCCGACTGAAAATTAGTCAGAAAAGACTCAAGACAATGATCTTACTCTCTGCCGAATTTTGTGACGTTTTGGCAAAAGGCGTGGCTATTAAGGTGCTGAAAAGTCCGATTGTACTCTGTGGCAACAAAAGCTCCGGCAACATGACTCAGATGATCCTATCTTCTCGAAGTTGTACACATTTGAGGATACTTCAGCCCTGAAGACATCTACCAACTTATTTTACATCGTAGTAGTAGCGCCACCAACTGGTAAAAGCTAATACAAGTTATTTTCTTGGATGTTTTTCTCCGTGCAACTCAACAAGGTCGCCCTCATATATGCTCGGATGACTGTTTCGGCCATGAGGATGTCACAATACGAAATTCCTGATTTTTCGTGAAAAGTTGTGGGAGTGGCATTGCACTGTTCGGCAATAAAACAAAGCTGATTATGAGGTTCTAAATATGAACGACAACTCGTAAAACTTTACACACACATCAGGCCGAGCAAATTTATCAATATTTTATACGTTAGTTGTGCAGCTTTTTTGAAATGGCTCGCCATGGCCCTCGAGAAATGTTAAAAAAAAGCAGCTCTGGTTGAGTGTTTCACCTCGCTTTTTGTAAATTTTATGGAGTACAGTGAACCCTCGGTTATCGCGGTTAATGGGGACCGAGACCATCCGCGAAAACTGAAAATCCGCGAAGTAGCGGCGCACCTTCAAAAATGCTTAAAAAAAATATACAATATATATAATAAATATATAAATATATATATATATATATATATATATATATATATATATATATATATATATATACGGGGAGAGAGAGAGTGAAATTCATGTTATAACAAAAAAACCAAATTATTATTAAAACGTATTGTTTTTTTATTCCCCAGCCATTCTTTTTGTATTTATTTAATTACTCCGACTTTTACCTGCTGGTACGCCGTCCGGTGTGCCCTGTGAAATGAAAGGTGGCATTCTTTATTTATTTATTCATTTATTCATTCATAACTGACAGCCTCGCGCTCCGCTCGTGCCCGGGCAGAAGAGGTGCTCCAATTTGGCTTAACTGTGACACACGCCCGTCCTCCTCCCCCGGAGCTTCCATTCGGTTAAACTTAGGGGCCGCTTGGCACCGCCCGTGCCCGGGGAAGGTGCTCCTCTTCGGCTTACTGTGACGCGAGCATGCCCTCCTCCTCCGGAGCTTCCATTCGGTTAAACTTAGGGGCCGCTTGGAACCGCCCGTGCCCGGGGAAGGTGCTCCTCTTCGGCTTACTGTGACGCGAGCATGCCCTCCTCCTCCGGAGCTTCCATTCGGTTAAACGTAGGGGCCGCTTGGCACCGCCCGTGCCCGGGGAAGGTGCTCCTCTACGGCTTAACTGCCACGCACGCTGGCCGGAGCTCTGGTACGGTCCGAACCGCGCGAAACGTCGCCACCGATCGTGTCCGGGGGAACGTGCTCTTCTTCGTCCACTCTCCTCTTCGCCCACGCTCTTCTTCGGCGCACGCCGGCCGTCTAACCGCTCCAGCGCCCCGTCGTGCCGCTCGGCGAAACTACAATGCCCCCGAATATTTTTTAGACCCGCGAAGCACTGAACCCGCGAAAGGTGAACCGCGAAGTAGCGAGGGTTCACTGTATGTATAAGACCAAGACCTACAAAAAAGTCTCTTGGAGCAATGAGCTAGGTTTTACAGGAAGTCGGCCATTTTGAATTTACTTAAAAGGGGGCGGGTCACCACAATGGACTTTGTGTAGAAATTATTATTGGGGCCCGAGCAGCGACCGCGGCGAGGTCCCTATTGTTTTTGTAGAAGATATTATTACTTTTATTATTATTATTATTATTATTATTAGGGCCTGAGCAGCGACCGCTGCGAAGTCCCTCTTGTTTTTGTAGAAATTATTATTATTATTATTTTTCCGATTGTTCGATCGCATTTTTGACCCCCGAAACATGCACAAAAACTCACCAAACTTGGCAGTCTCATCGGGCATGGCGAAAAATTTGATATTTTAACGTCTAATATGAACAGGAAGTGAGTTATGAATTTTTGAAAGTCCGACTTTTGCCCTTTTTTGCATGTTTACAGGGGTCATTCTTTTGCACCCTGATCCTAAAGGCTTCATCTGATTGCCTTAAAATTCTGTCTGTAGCATCTGAAGACCTGGCACAAACACTGGGGCTAAAATTTTTTGTTTCCAAAATACTATATGACGGGGGCGGGGCATCAAAGTTTTCACTTAAGATATCCTTCGCCGCAATGGACAAAATGCTTAATAACTCTCCTGCACATGCTGCTAAAAATCCAAAACTTCACATGTACATAAAGAGTCTGTACCTGAAGACATCTATATGTTTATATTCAGTTATACACCTTGCGCCAATCAATATCATTTTTTACATTTTGACGTACTGCACGGTGCCCTTTTAACGAATCTGATTGAAAATTGGCTAGAAAAGACTCAAGACATTGATCTTACTCTATCCCTATTTTTGTGACTTTCCTTCGAAGGGCGTGGCTATTACGGTGCCGCAGAGTCTGATTATTCTCCGTGGCAACAAAAGTTCCTGCAAAATGATTCAGATGATCCATCTTCTCGAAATTTTTCACATTTGAGGATATTCAGGCCCTGAAGACGGCTGCCAACTTATTTTTGATCGCAGTGGTAGCGCCACCAACTGGTTAAAACAAATACAAATTATTTTCGTTGATTTTTTTCTCCGGGCAGGTTAACAAAATCTACCTTACATTTGCTCGGATGAGTGTTTAGGCCTTGAGGATGTCACAATACGAAAGTCTTTCGCCTTCTTCAGAGTGTCACATGATGGTGTCTTGTGGCCCGTCTTTATCAGCTGATGTTCCATGAGGGCGTGACTTACCTGTCACAAGAATGAAGGCAAGTCACGCCCCCCGCTGTCCGTTCACTCCGCCAAAATGCTGCTCCAGGTGGTAGAGAGGATGAAGGCTCCCTTGTCTCTGTTCATGGTTTTTATGCCTCGCTTGCAGATCTCAATGGCCTCTCTGATCCAGCGCTGTTGTTTGTTCTCTTCGGTGCGGATGACCCTGCCCTTCTCCCGGTCCATGATGTGGTTTTCCCTTTTGCAGTGGTCAGTGATTGCTGATTTGTAATGTTCATGTTGTGCTTGTTCTTTGACTGCTCTGATTTTTCATTTTTTTGACAGGTAAGTCACACCCTCATGGAACATCAGCTGATAAAGACGGGTCTCAAGACACCATCATGCGACACTCTGAAGAAGGCGAAAGACTCGCCGAAACATGACAGGTAAAAAATTTACCTAAAACATAATTGTCTGCTTTTAATGAATCAGTCAAATATCAATAATAAGAAGACAAAATGAACCTAATACAAATAAACGAATGCTTAATAACTCCCCTGCACATGCTCCTAAAAATCCAAACCTTCACCTGTAAATAAAACGTCCCGACCTGAAGACATCTTAATGTTATTATTTTGTTATACACACAGTGCCGCCAAGTGGAATCAAAAATTTGTTTTTATTTTAATTTTCACGTACTGCACGGTGCCCTTTTGACGAATCCGACTGAAAATTAGTCAGAAAAGACTCAAGACAATGATCTTACTCTCTGCCGAATTTTGTGACGTTTTGGCAAAAGGCGTGGCTATTAAGGTGCTGAAAAGTCCGATTGTACTCTGTGGCAACAAAAGCTCCGGCAACATGACTCAGATGATCCTATCTTCTCGAAGTTGTACACATTTGAGGATACCTCAGCCCTGAAGACATCTACCAACTTATTTTACATCGTAGTAGTAGCGCCACCAACTGGTAAAAGCTAATACAAGTTATTTTCTTGGATGTTTTTCTCCGTGCAACTCAACAAGGTCGCCCTCATATATGCTCGGATGACTGTTTCGGCCATGAGGATGTCACAATACGAAATTCGTGATTTTTCGTGAAAAGTTGTGGGAGTGGCATTGCACTGTTCGGCAATAAAACAAAGCTGATTATGAGGTTCTAAATATGAACGACAACTCGTAAAACTTTACACACACATCAGGCCGAGCAAATTTATCAATATTTTATACGTTAGTTGTGCAGCTTTTTTGAAATGGCTCGCCATGGCCCTCGAGAAATGTTAAAAAAAAGCAGCTCTGGTTGAATGTTTCACCTCGCTTTTTGTAAATTTTATGGAGTACAGTGAACTCTCTGTTATCGCGGTTAATGGGGACCGAGACCATCCGCGAAAACTGAAAATCCGCGAAGTAGCGGCGCACCTTCAAAAATGCTTAAAAAAAATATACAATATATATAATAAATATATAAATATATATATATATATATATATATATATACGGGGAGAGAAAGAGTGAAATTCATGTTATAACAAAAAAAACAAATTATTATTAAAACGTATTATTTTTTTATTCCCCAGCCATTCTTTTTGTATTTATTTAATTACTCCGACTTTTACCTGCTGGTACGCCGTCCGGTGTGCCCTGTGAAATGAAAGGTGGCATTCTTTATTTATTTATTCATTTATTCATTCATAACTGACAGCCTCGCGCTCCGCTCGTGCCCGGGCAGAAGAGGTGCTCCAATTTGGCTTAACTGTGACACACGCCCGTCCTCCTCCCCCGGAGCTTCCATTCGGTTAAACTTAGGGGCCGCTTGGCACCGCCCGTGCCCGGGGAAGGTGCTCCTCTTCGGCTTACTGTGACGCGAGCATGCCCTCCTCCTCCGGAGCTTCCATTCGGTTAAACTTAGGGGCCGCTTGGAACCGCCCGTGCCCGGGGAAGGTGCTCCTCTTCGGCTTAGTGTGACGCGAGCATGCCCTCCTCCTCCGGAGCTTCCATTCGGTTAAACTTAGGGGCCGCTTGGCACCGCCCGTGCCCGGGGAAGGTGCTCCTCTACGACTTAACTGCCACGCACGCTGGCCGGAGCTCTGGTACGGTCCGAACCGCGCGAAACGTCGCCACCGATCGTGTCCGGGGGAACGTGCTCTTCTTCGTCCACTCTCCTCTTCGCCCACGCTCTTCTTCGGCGCACGCCGGCCGTCTAACCGCTCCAGCGCCCCGTCGTGCCGCTCGGCGAAACTACAATGCCCCCGAATATTTTTTAGACCCGCGAAGCACTGAACCCGCGAAAGGTGAACCGCGAAGTAGCGAGGGTTCACTGTATGTATAAGACCAAGACCTACAAAAAAGTCTCTTGGAGCAATGAGCTAGGTTTTACAGGAAGTCGGCCATTTTGAATTTACTTAAAAGGGGGCGGGTCACCACAATGGACTTTGTGTAGAAATTATTATTGGGGCCCGAGCAGCGACCGCGGCGAGGTCCCTATTGTTTTTGTAGAAAATATTATTACTTTTATTATTATTATTATTATTATTATTAGGGCCTGAGCAGCGACCGCTGCGAAGTCCCTATTGTTTTTGTAGAAATTATTATTATTATTATTTTTCCGATTGTTCGATCGCATTTTTGACCCCCGAAACATGCACAAAAACTCACCAAACTTGGCAGTCTCATCGGGCATGGCGAAAAATTTGATATTTTAACGTCTAATATGAACAGGAAGTGAGTTATGAATTTTTGAAAGTCCGACTTTTGCCCTTTTTTGCATGTTTACAGGGGTCATTCTTTTGCACCCTGACCCTAAAGGCTTCATCTGATTGCCTTAAAATTCTGTCTGTAGCATCTGAAGACCTGGCACAAACACTGGGGCTAAAATTTTTTGTTTCCGAAATACTATATGACGGGGGCGGGGCATCAAAGTTTTCACTTAAGATTTCCTTCGCCGCAATGGACAAAATGCTTAATAACTCTCCTGCACATGCTGCTAAAAATCCAAAACTTCACATGTACATAAAGAGTCTGTACCTGAAGACATCTATATGTTTATATTCAGTTATACACCTTGCGCCAATCAATATCATTTTTTACATTTTGACGTACTGCACGGTGCCCTTTTAACGAATCTGATTGAAAATTGGCTAGAAAAGACTCAAGACATTGATCTTACTCTATCCCTATTTTTGTGACTTTCCTTCGAAGGGCGTGGCTATTACGGTGCCGCAGAGTCTGATTATTCTCCGTGGCAACAAAAGTTCCTGCAAAATGATTCCGATGATCCATCTTCTCGAAATTTTTCACATTTGAGGATATTCAGGCCCTGAAGACGGCTGCCAACTTATTTTTGATCGCAGTGGTAGCGCCACCAACTGGTTAAAACAAATATAAATTATTTTCGTTGATGTTTTTCTCCGGGCATGTTAACAAAATCTACCTTATATTTGCTCGGATGAGTGTTTAGGCCTTGAGCATGTCACAATACGAAAGTCTTTCGCCTTCTTCAGAGTGTCACATGATGGTGTCTTGTGACCCGCCTTTATCAGCTGATGTTCCATGAGGGCGTGACTTACCTGTCACAAGAATGAAGGCAAGTCACGCCCCCCGCTGTCCGTTCACTCCGCCAAGATGCTGGTCCAGGTGGTAGAGAGGATGAAGGCTCCCTTGTCTCTGTTCATGGTTTTTATGCCTCGCTTGCAGATCTCAATGGCCTCTCTGATCCAGCGCTGTTGTTTGTTCTCTTCTGTGCGGATGACCCTGCCCTTCTCCCGGTCCATGATGTGGTTTTCCCTTTTGCAGTGGTCAGTGATTGCTGATTTGTAATGTTCATGTTGTGCTTGTTCTTTTACTGCTCTGATTTTTTTCATTTTTTTGACAGGTAAGTCACACCCTCATGGAACATCAGCTCAAGACACCATCATGCGACACTCTGAAGTAGGCGAAAGACTCGCCGAAACATGTCAGGTAAAAAATTAACCTAAAACATAATTGTCTGCTTTTAATGAATCAGTCAAATATCAATAATAAGAAGACAAAATGAACCTAATACAAATAAATGAATGCTTAATAACTCCCCTGCACATGCTCCTAAAAATCCAAACCTTCACCTGTAAATAAAACGTCCCGACCTGAAGACATCTTAATGTTATTATTTTGTTATACACACAGTGCCGCCAAGTGGAATCAAAGATTTGTTTTTATTTTAATTGTCACGTACTGCACGGTGCCCTTTCGACGAATCCGACTGAAAATTAGTCAGAAAAGACTCAAGACAATGATCTTACTCTCTGCCGAATTTTGTGACGTTTTGGCAAAAGGCGTGGCTATTACGGTGCTGAAAAGTCCGATTGTACTCTGTGGCAACAAAAGCTCCAGCAACATGACTCAGATGATCCTATCTTCTCGAAGTTGCACACATTTGAGGATACTTCAGCCCTGAAGACATCTACCAACTTATTTTTCATCGTAGTAGTAGCGCCCCCAACTGGTAAAAGCTAATACAAGTTATTTTCTTGGATGTTTTTCTCCGTGCAACTCAACAAGGTCGCCCTCATATATGCTCGGATGACTGTTTCGGCCATGAGGATGTCACAATACGAAATTCGTCCTTTTTCATGAAAAGTTGTGGGAGTGGCATTGCACTGTTCGGCAATAAAACAAAGCTGATTATGAGGTTCTAAATATGAACGACAACTCGTGAAACTTTACACACACATCAGGCCGAGCAAATTTATCAATATTTTATACGTTAGTTGTGCAGCTTTTTTGAAATGGCTCGCCATGGCCCTCGAGAAATGTTCAAAAAAGCAGCCCTGGTTGAGTGTTTCACCTCGCTTTTTGTAAATTTTATGGAGTACAGTGAACCCTCGGTTATCGCGGTTAATGGGGACCGAGACCACCCGCGAAAACTGAAAATCCGCGAAGTAGCGGCGCACCTTCAAAAATGCTTAAAAAAAATATATAATAATATATATATATATATATATATATATATATATATATATATATATATATATATATATATATATATACGGGGGGAGAGAGAGAGAGAGAGAGTGAAATTCATGTTATAACAAAAAAAACAAATTATTATTAAAACTTATTATTTTTTTATTCCCCAACCATTCTTTTTGTATTTATTTAATTACTCCGACTTTTACCTGCTGGTACGCCGTCCGGTGTGCCCTGTGAAATGAAAGGTGGCATTCTTTATTTATTTATTCATTTATTCATTCATAACTGACAGCCTCGCGCTCCGCTTGTGCCCGGCAGAAGAGGTGCTCCAATTCGGCTTAACTGTGACACACGCCCGCCCTCCTCCCCCGGAGCTTCCATTCGGTTAAACTTAGGGGCCGCTTGGCACCGCCCGTGCCCGGGGAAGGTGCTCCTCTTCGGCTTACTGTGACGCGAGCATGCCCTCCTCCTCCGGAGCTTCCATTCGGTTAAACTTAGGGGCCGCTTGGAACCGCCCGTGCCCGGGGAAGGTGCTCCTCTTCGGCTTACTGTGACGCGAGCATGCCCTCCTCCTCCGGAGCTTCCATTCGGTTAAACTCAGGGGCCGCTTGGAACCGCCCGTGCCCGGGGAAGGTGCTCCTCTACGGCTTAACTGCCACGCACGCCGGCCGGAGCTCTGGTACGGTCCGAACCGCGCGAAACGTCGCCACCGATCGTGTCCGGGGGAACGTGCTCTTCTTCGTCCACTCTCCTCTTCGCCCACGCTCTTCTTCGGCGCACGCCGGCCGTCTAACCGCTCCAGCGCCCCGTCGTGCCGCTCGGCGAAACTACAATGCCCCCGAATATTTTTTAGACCCGCGAAGCACTGAACCCGCGAAAGGTGAACCTCGAAGTAGCGAGGGTTCACTGTATGTATAAGACCAAGACCTACAAAAAAGTCTCTTGGAGCAATGAGCTAGGTTTTACAGGAAGTCGGCCATTTTGAATTTACTTAAAAGGGGGCGGGTCTCCACAATGGACTTTGTGTAGAAATTATTATTGGGGCCCGAGCAGCGACCGCGGCGAGGTCCCTATTGTTTTTGTAGAAAATATTATTACTTTTATTATTATTATTATTATTATTATTATTATTATTAGGGCCTGAGCAGCGACCGCTGCGAAGTCCCTATTGTTTTTGTAGAAATTATTATTATTATTATTTTTCCGATTGTTCGATCGCATTTTTGACCCCCGAAACATGCACAAAAACTCACCAAACTTGGCAGTCTCATCGGGCATGGCGAAAAATTTGATATTTTTTAACGTCTAATATGAACAGGAAGTGAGTTATGAATTTTTGAAAGTCCGACTTTTGCCCTTTTTTGCATGTTTACAGGGGTCATTCTTTTGCACCCTGATCCTAAAGGCTTCATCTGATTGCCTTAAAGTTCTGTCTGGAGCATCTTAAGACCTGGGACAAACACTGGGGCTAAAATTTTTTGTTTCCGAAATACTATATGACGGGGGCGGGGCTTCAAAGTTTTCACTTAAGATTTCCTTCGCCGCAATGGACAAAATGCTTAATAACTCTCCTGCCCGTGCTGCTAAAAATCCAAAACTTCACATGTACATAAAGAGTCGGTACCTGAAGACATCTATATGTTTATATTCAGTTATACACCTTGCGCCAATCAATATAAATGTTTACATTTTGACGTACTGCACGGTGCCCTTTTAACGAATCCGACTGAAAATTGGCTAGAAAAGACTCAAGACATTGATCTTACTCTATCCCTATTTTTATGACTTTCCTTCAAAGGGCGTGGCTATTACGGTGCCGCAGAGTCTGATTATTCTCCGTGGCAACAAAAGTTCCTGCAAAATGATTCAGATGATCCATCTTCTGGAAATCTTTCACATTTGAGGATATTCAGGCCCTGAAGACGGCTGCCAACTTATTTTTGATCGCAGTGGTAGCGCCACCAACTGGTTAAAACAAATACAAATTATTTTCGTTGATGTTTTTCTCCGGGCAGGTTAACAAAATCTACCTTATATTTGCTCGGATGAGTGTTTAGGCCTTGAGCATGTCACAATACGAAAGTCTTTCGCCTTCTTCAGAGTGTCACATGATGGTGTCTTGTGACCCGTCTTTATCAGCTGATGTTCCATGAGGGCGTGACTTACCTGTCACAAGAATGAAGGCAAGTCACGCCCCCCGCTGTCCGTTCACTCCGCCAAGATGCTGGTCCAGGTGGTAGAGAGGATGAAGGCTCCCTTGTCTCTGTTCATGGTTTTTATGCCTCGCTTGCAGATCTCAATGGCCTCTCTGATCCAGCGCTGTTGTTTGTTCTCTTCTGTGCGGATGACCCTGCCCTTCTCCCGGTCCATGATGTGGTTTTCCCTTTTGCAGTGGTCAGTGATTGCTGATTTGTAATGTTCATGTTGTGCTTGTTCTTTTACTGCTCTGATTTTTTCATTTTTTTGACAGGTAAGTCACACCCTCATGGAACATCAGCTCAAGACACCATCATGCGACACTCTGAAGAAGGCGAAAGACTCGCCGAAACATGTAAGGTAAAAAATTAACCTAAAACATAATTGTCTGCTTTTAATGAATCAGTCAAATATCAATAATAAGAAGACAAAATGAACCTAATACAAATAAATGAATGCTTAATAACTCCCCTGCACATGCTCCTAAAAATCCAAACCTTCACCTGTAAATAAAACGTCCCGACCTGAAGACATCTTAATGTTATTATTTTGTTATACACACAGTGCCGCCAAGTGGAATCAAAAATTTGTTTTTATTTTAATTTTCACGTACTGCATGGTGCCCTTTTGACGAATCCGACTGAAAATTAGTCAGAAAAGACTTAAGACAATGATCTTACTCTCTGCCGAATTTTGTGACGTTTTGGCAAAAGGCGTGGCTATTAAGGTGCTGAAAAGTCCGATTGTACTCTGTGGCAACAAAAGCTCCGGCAACATGACTCAGATGATCCTATCTTCTCGAAGTTGTACACATTTGAGGATACTTCAGCCCTGAAGACATCTACCAACTTATTTTACATCGTAGTAGTAGCGCCACCAACTGGTAAAAGCTAATACAAGTTATTTTCTTGGATGTTTTTCTCCGTGCAACTCAACAAGGTCGCCCTCATATATGCTCGGATGACTGTTTCGGCCATGAGGATGTCACAATACGAAATTCGTGATTTTTCGTGAAAAGTTGTGGGAGTGGCATTGCACTGTTCAGCAATAAAACAAAGCTGATTATGAGGTTCTAAATATGAACGACAACTCGTAAAACTTTACACACACATCAGGCCGAGCAAATTTATCAATATTTTATACGTTAGTTGTGCAGCTTTTTTGAAATGGCTCGCCATGGCCCTCGAGAAATGTTAAAAAAAAAGCAGCTCTGGTTGAGTGTTTCACCTCGCTTTTTGTAAATTTTATGGAGTACAGTGAACCCTCGGTTATCGCGGTTAATGGGGACCGAGACCACCCGCGAAAACTGAAAATCCGCGAAGTAGCGGCGCACCTTCAAAAATGCTTAAAAAAAATATACAATATATATAATAAATATATAAATATATATATATATATATATATATATATATATATATATATATATATATACGGGGAGAGAGAGAGTGAAATTCATGTTCTAACAAAAAAAACAAATTATTATTAAAACGTATTATTTTTTTATTCCCCAGCCATTCTTTTTGTATTTATTTAATTACTCCGACTTTTACCTGCTGGTACGCCGTCCGGTGTGCCCTGTGAAATGAAAGGTGGCATTCTTTATTTATTTATTCATTTATACATTCATAACTGACAGCCTCGCGCTCCGCTCGTGCCCGGGCAAAAGAGGTGCTCCAATTTGGCTTAACTGTGACACACGCCCGTCCTCCTCCCCCGGAGCTTCCATTCGGTTAAACTTAGGGGCCGCTTGGCACCGCCCGTGCCCGGGGAAGGTGCTCCTCTTCGGCTTACTGTGACGCGAGCATGCCCTCCTCCTCCGGAGCTTCCATTCGGTTAAACTTAGGGGCCGCTTGGAACCGCCCGTGCCCGGGGAAGGTGCTCCTCTTCGGCTTACTGTGACGCGAGCATGCCCTCCTCCTCCGGAGCTTTCATTCGGTTAAACTTAGGGGCCGCTTGGCACTGCCCGTGCCCGGGGAAGGTGCTCCTCTACGGCTTAACTG
This sequence comes from Idiotropiscis lumnitzeri, assembly GCF_059441095.1. Lineage (NCBI taxonomy): Eukaryota > Metazoa > Chordata > Actinopteri > Syngnathiformes > Syngnathidae > Idiotropiscis > Idiotropiscis lumnitzeri. Next base: position 548,144 of record NW_028283668.1, on the reverse strand, counting down.
CCACGCACGCTGGCCGGAGCTCTGGTACGGTCCGAACCGCGCGAAACGTCGCCACCGATCGTGTCCGGGGGAACGTGCTCTTCTTCGTCCACTCTCCTCTTCGCCCACGCTCTTCTTCGGCGCACGCCGGCCGTCTAACCGCTCCAGCGCCCCGTCGTGCCGCTCGGCGAAACTACAATGCGCCCGAATATTTTTTAGACCCGCGAAGCACTGAACCCGCGAAAGGTGAACCGCGAAGTAGCGAGGGTTCACTGTATGTATAAGACCAAGACCTACAAAAAAGTCTCTTGGAGCAATGAGCTAGGTTTTACAGGAAGTCGGCCATTTTGAATTTACTTAAAAGGGGGCGGGTCACCACAATGGACTTTGTGTAGAAATTATTATTGGGGCCCGAGCAGCGACCGCGGCGAGGTCCCTATTGTTTTTGTAGAAAATATTATTACTTTTATTATTATTATTATTATTATTATTAGGGCCTGAGCAGCGACCGCTGCGAAGTCCCTATTGTTTTTGTTGAAATTATTATTATTATTATTTTTCCGATTGTTCGATCGCATTTTTGACCCCTGAAACATGCACAAAAAGTCACCAAACTTGGCAGTCTCATCGGGCATGGCGAAAAATTTGATATTTTAACGTCTAATATGAACAGGAAGTGAGTTATGAATTTTTGAAAGTCCGACTTTTGCCCTTTTTTGCATGTTTACAGGGGTCATTCTTTTGCACCCTGATCCTAAAGGCTTCATCTGATTGCCTTAAAATTCTGTCTGTAGCATCTGAAGACCTGGCACAAACACTGGGGCTAAAATTTTTTGTTTCCGAAATACTATATGACGGGGGCGGGGCATCAAAGTTTTCACTTAAGATTTCCTTCGCCGCAATGGACAAAATGCTTAATAACTCTCCTGCACATGCTGCTAAAAATCCAAAACTTCACATGTACATAAAGAGTCTGTACCTGAAGACATCTATATGTTTATATTCAGTTATACACCTTGCGCCAATCAATATCATTTTTTACATTTTGACGTACTGCACGGTGCCCTTTTAACGAATCTGATTGAAAATTGGCTAGAAAAGACTCAAGACATTGATCTTACTCTATCCCTATTTTTGTGACTTTCCTTCGAAGGGCGTGGCTATTACGGTGCCGCAGAGTCTGATTATTCTCCGTGGCAACAAAAGTTCCTGCAAAATGATTCAGATGATCCATCTTCTCGAAATTTTTCACATTTGAGGATATTCAGGCCCTGAAGACGGCTGCCAACTTATTTTTGATCGCAGTGGTAGCGCCACCAACTGGTTAAAACAAATACAAATCATTTTCGTTGATTTTTTTCTCCGGGCAGGTTAACAAAATCTACCTTACATTTGCTCGGATGAGTGTTTAGGCCTTGAGGATGTCACAATACGAAAGTCTTTCGCCTTCTTCAGAGTGTCACATGATGGTGTCTTGTGGCCCGTCTTTATCAGCTGATGTTCCATGAGGGCGTGACTTACCTGTCACAAGAATGAAGGCAAGTCACGCCCCCGCTGTCCGTTCACTCCGCCAAAATGCTGCTCCAGGTGGTAGAGAGGATGAAGGCTCCCTTGTCTCTGTTCATGGTTTTTATGCCTCGCTTGCAGATCTCAATGGCCTCTCTGATCCAGCGCTGTTGTTTGTTCTCTTCGGTGCGGATGACCCTGCCCTTCTCCCGGTCCATGATGTGGTTTTCCCTTTTGCAGTGGTCAGTGATTGCTGATTTGTAATGTTCATGTTGTGCTTGTTCTTTTACTGCTCTGATTTTTCATTTTTTTGACAGGTAAGTCACACCCTCATGGAACATCAGCTGATAAAGACGGGTCTCAAGACACCATCATGCGACACTCTGAAGAAGGCGAAAGACTCGCCGAAACATGTCAGGTAAAAAATTAACCTAAAACATAATTGTCTGCTTTTAATGAATCAGTCAAATATCAATAATAAGAAGACAAAATGAACCTAATACAAATAAATGAATGCTTAATAACTCCCCTGCACATGCTCCTAAAAATCCAAACCTTCACCTGTAAATAAAACGTCCCGACCTGAAGACATCTTAATGTTATTATTTTGTTATACACACAGTGCCGCCAAGTGGAATCAAAAATTTGTTTTTATTTTAATTTTCACGTACTGCACGGTGCCCTTTTGACGAATCCGACTGAAAATTAGTCAGAAAAGACTCAAGACAATGATCTTACTCTCTGCCGAATTTTGTGACGTTTTGGCAAAAGGCGTGGCTATTAAGGTGCTGAAAAGTCCGATTGTACTCTGTGGCAACAAAAGCTCCGGCAACATGACTCAGATCATCCTATCTTCTCGAAGTTGTACACATTTGAGGATACTTCAGCCCTGAAGACATCTACCAACTTATTTTATATCGTAGTAGTAGCGCCACCAACTGGTAAAAGCTAATACAAGTTATTTTCTTGGATGTTTTTCTCCGTGCAACTCAACAAGGTCGCCCTCATATATGCTCGGATGACTGTTTCGGCCATGAGGATGTCACAATACGAAATTCGTGATTTTTCGTGAAAAGTTGTGGGAGTGGCATTGCACTGTTCGGCAATAAAACAAAGCTGATTATGAGGTTCTAAATATGAACGACAACTCGTAAAACTTTACACACACATCAGGCCGAGCAAATTTATCAATATTTTATACGTTAGTTGTGCAGCTTTTTTGAAATGGCTCGCCATGGCCCTCGAGAAATGTTAAAAAAAAGCAGCTCTGGTTGAGTGTTTCACCTCGCTTTTTGTAAATTTTATGGAGTACAGTGAACCCTCGGTTATCGCGGTTAATGGGGACCGAGACCACCCGCGAAAACTGAAAATCCGCGAAGTAGCGGCGCACCTTCAAAAATGCTTAAAAAAATATACAATATATATAATAAATATATATATATATATATATATATATATATATATATATATATATATATATATATATATACGGGGAGAGAGAGAGTGAAATTCATGTTATAACAAAAAAACCAAATTATTATTAAAACGTATTATTTTTTTATTCCCCAGCCATTCTTTTTGTATTTATTTAATTACTCCGACTTTTACCTGCTGGTACGCCGTCCGGTGTGCCCTGTGAAATGAAAGGTGGCATTCTTTATTTATTTATTCATTTATACATTCATAACTGACAGCCTCGCGCTCCGCTCGTGCCCGGGCAGAAGAGGTGCTCCAATTTGGCTTAACTGTGACACACGCCCGTCCTCCTCCCCCGGAGCTTCCATTCGGTTAAACTTAGGGGCCGCTTGGCACCGCCCGTGCCCGGGGAAGGTGCTCCTCTTCGGCTTACTGTGACGCGAGCATGCCCTCCTCCTCCGGAGCTTCCATTCGGTTAAACTTAGGGGCCGCTTGGAACCGCCCGTGCCCGGGGAAGGTGCTCCTCTTCGGCTTACTGTGACGCGAGCATGCCCTCCTCCTCCGGAGCTTCCATTCGGTTAAACTTAGGGGCCGCTTGGCACTGCCCGTGCCCGGGGAAGGTGCTCCTCTACGGCTTAACTGCCACGCACGCTGGCCGGAGCTCTGGTACGGTCCGAACCGCGCGAAACGTCGCCACCGATCGTGTCCGGGGGAACGTGCTCTTCTTCGTCCACTCTCCTCTTCGCCCACGCTCTTCTTCGGCGCACGCCGGCCGTCTAACCGCTCCAGCGCCCCGTCGTGCCGCTCGGCGAAACTACAATGCGCCCGAATATTTTTTCGACCCGCGAAGCACTGAACCCGCGAAAGGTGAACCGCGAAGTAGCGAGGGTTCACTGTATGTATAAGACCAAGACCTACAAAAAAGTCTCTTGGAGCAATGAGCTAGGTTTTACAGGAAGTCGGCCATTTTGAATTTACTTAAAAGGGGGCGGGTCACCACAATGGACTTTGTGTAGAAATTATTATTGGGGCCCGAGCAGCGACCGCGGCGAGGTCCCTATTGTTTTTGTAGAAAATATTATTACTTTTATTATTATTATTATTATTATTATTAGGGCCTGAGCAGCGACCGCTGCGAAGTCCCTATTGTTTTTGTTGAAATTATTATTATTATTATTTTTCCGATTGTTCGATCGCATTTTTGACCCCCGAAACATGCACAAAAACTCACCAAACTTGGCAGTCTCATCGGGCATGGCGAAAAATTTGATATTTTAACGTCTAATATGAACAGGAAGTGAGTTATGAATTTTTGAAAGTCCGACTTTTGCCCTTTTTTGCATGTTTACAGGGGTCATTCTTTTGCACCCTGATCCTAAAGGCTTCATCTGATTGCCTTAAAATTCTGTCTGTAGCATCTGAAGACCTGGCACAAACACTGGGGCTAAAGTTTTTTGTTTCCGAAATACTATATGACGGGGGCGGGGCATCAAAGTTTTCACTTAAGATTTCCTTCGCCGCAATGGACAAAATGCTTAATAACTCTCCTGCACATGCTGCTAAAAATCCAAAACTTCACATGTACATATAGAGTCTGTACCTGAAGACATCTATATGTTTATATTCAGTTATACACCTTGCGCCAATCAATATCATTTTTTACATTTTGACGTACTGCACGGTGCCCTTTTAACGAATCTGATTGAAAATTGGCTAGAAAAGACTCAAGACATTGATCTTACTCTATCCCTATTTTTGTGACTTTCCTTCGAAGGGCGTGGCTATTACGGTGCCGCAGAGTCTGATTATTCTCCGTGGCAACAAAAGTTCCTGCAAAATGATTCAGATGATCCATCTTCTCGAAATTTTTCACATTTGAGGATATTCAGGCCCTGAAGACGGCTGCCAACTTATTTTTGATCGCAGTGGTAGCGCCACCAACTGGTTAAAACAAATACAAATCATTTTCGTTGATTTTTTTCTCCGGGCAGGTTAACAAAATCTACCTTACATTTGCTCGGATGAGTGTTTAGGCCTTGAGGATGTCACAATACGAAAGTCTTTCGCCTTCTTCAGAGTGTCACATGATGGTGTCTTGTGGCCCGTCTTTATCAGCTGATGTTCCATGAGGGCGTGACTTACCTGTCACAAGAATGAAGGCAAGTCACGCCCCCCGCTGTCCGTTCACTCCGCCAAAATGCTGCTCCAGGTGGTAGAGAGGATGAAGGCTCCCTTGTCTCTGTTCATGGTTTTTATGCCTCGCTTGCAGATCTCAATGGCCTCTCTGATCCAGCGCTGTTGTTTGTTCTCTTCGGTGCGGATGACCCTGCCCTTCTCCCGGTCCATGATGTGGTTTTCCCTTTTGCAGTGGTCAGTGATTGCTGATTTGTAATGTTCATGTTGTGCTTGTTCTTTTACTGCTCTGATTTTTCATTTTTTTGACAGGTAAGTCACACCCTCATGGAACATCAGCTGATAAAGACGGGTCTCAAGACACCATCATGCGACACTCTGAAGAAGGCGAAAGACTCGCCGAAACATGTCAGGTAAAAAATTAACCTAAAACATAATTGTCTGCTTTTAATGAATCAGTCAAATATCAATAATAAGAAGACAAAATGAACCTAATACAAATAAATGAATGCTTAATAACTCCCCTGCACATGCTCCTAAAAATCCAAACCTTCACCTGTAAATAAAACGTCCCGACCTGAAGACATCTTAATGTTATTATTTTGTTATACACACAGTGCCGCCAAGTGGAATCAAAAATTTGTTTTTATTTTAATTTTCACGTACTGCACGGTGCCCTTTTGACGAATCCGACTGAAAATTAGTCAGAAAAGACTCAAGACAATGATCTTACTCTCTGCCGAATTTTGTGACGTTTTGGCAAAAGGCGTGGCTATTAAGGTGCTGAAAAGTCCGATTGTACTCTGTGGCAACAAAAGCTCCGGCAACATGACTCAGATCATCCTATCTTCTCGAAGTTGTACACATTTGAGGATACTTCAGCCCTGAAGACATCTACCAACTTATTTTATATCGTAGTAGTAGCGCCACCAACTGGTAAAAGCTAATACAAGTTATTTTCTTGGATGTTTTTCTCCGTGCAACTCAACAAGGTCGCCCTCATATATGCTCGGATGACTGTTTCGGCCATGAGGATGTCACAATACGAAATTCGTGATTTTTCGTGAAAAGTTGTGGGAGTGGCATTGCACTGTTCGGCAATAAAACAAAGCTGATTATGAGGTTCTAAATATGAACGACAACTCGTAAAACTTTACACACACATCAGGCCGAGCAAATTTATCAATATTTTATACGTTAGTTGTGCAGCTTTTTTGAAATGGCTCGCCATGGCCCTCGAGAAATGTTAAAAAAAAGCAGCTCTGGTTGAGTGTTTCACCTCGCTTTTTGTAAATTTTATGGAGTACAGTGAACCCTCGGTTATCGCGGTTAATGGGGACCGAGACCACCCGCGAAAACTGAAAATCCGCGAAGTAGCGGCGCACCTTCAAAAATGCTTAAAAAAAATATACAATATATATAATAAATATATATATATATATATATATATATATATATATATATATATATATATATATATATATATATATATATATACGGGGAGAGAGAGAGTGAAATTCATGTTATAACAAAAAAACCAAATTAATATTAAAACGTATTATTTTTTTATTCCCCAGCCATTCTTTTTGTATTTATTTAATTACTCCGACTTTTACCTGCTGGTACGCCGTCCGGTGTGCCCTGTGAAATGAAAGGTGGCATTCTTTATTTATTTATTCATTTATTCATTCATAACTGACAGCCTCGCGCTCCGCTCGTGCCCGGGCAGAAGAGGTGCTCCAATTTGGCTTAACTGTGACACACGCCCGTCCTCCTCCCCCGGAGCTTCCATTCGGTTAAACTTAGGGGCCGCTTGGCACCGCCCGTGCCCGGGGAAGGTGCTCCTCTTCGGCTTACTGTGACGCGAGTATGCCCTCCTCCTCCGGAGCTTCCATTCGGTTAAACTTAGGGGCCGCTTGGAACCGCCCGTGCCCGGGGAAGGTGCTCCTCTTCGGCTTACTGTGACGCGAGCATGCCCTCCTCCTCCGGAGCTTCCATTCGGTTAAACTTAGGGGCCGCTTGGCACCGCCCGTGCCCGGGGAAGGTGCTCCTCTACGGCTTAACTGCCACGCACGCTGGCCGGAGCTCTGGTACGGTCCGAACCGCGCGAAACGTCGCCACCGATCGTGTCCGGGGGAACGTGCTCTTCTTCGTCCACTCTCCTCTTCGCCCACACTCTTCTTCGGCGCACGCCGGCCGTCTAACCGCTCCAGCGCCCCGTCGTGCCGCTCGGCGAAACTACAATGCCCCCGAATATTTTTTAGACCCGCGAAGCACTGAACCTGCGAAAGGTGAACCGCGAAGTAGCGAGGGTTCACTGTATGTATAAGACCAAGACCTACAAAAAAGTCTCTTGGAGCAATGAGCTAGGTTTTACAGGAAGTCGGCCATTTTGAATTTACTTAAAAGGGGGCGGGTCACCACAATGGACTTTGTGTAGAAATTATTATTGGGGCCCGAGCAGCGACCGCGGCGAGGTCCCTATTGTTTTTGTAGTAAATATTATTACTTTTATTATTATTATTATTATTATTATTAGGGCCTGAGCAGCGACCGCTGCGAAGTCCCTATTGTTTTTGTAGAAATTATTATTATTATTATTTTTCCGATTGTTCGATCGCATTTTTGACCCCCGAAACATGCACAAAAACTCACCAAACCTGGCAGTCTCATCGGGCATGGCGAAAAATTTGATATTTTAACGTCTAATATGAACAGGAAGTGAGTTATGAATTTTTGAAAGTCCGACTTTTGCCCTTTTTTGCATGTTTACAGGGGTCATTCTTTTGCACCCTGATCCTAAAGGCTTCATCTGATTGCCTTAAAATTCTGTCTGTAGCATCTGAAGACCTGGGACAAACACTGGGGCTAAAATTTTTTGTTTCCGAAATACTATATGACGGGGGCGGGGCATCAAAGTTTTCACTTAAGATTTCCTTCGCCGCAATGGACAAAATGCTTAATAACTCTCCTGCACATGCTGCTAAAAATCCAAAACTTCACATGTACATAAAGAGTCTGTACCTGAAGACATCTATATGTTTATATTCAGTTATACACCTTGCGCCAATCAATATCATTTTTTACATTTTGACGTACTGCACGGTGCCCTTTTAACGAATCTGATTGAAAATTGGCTAGAAAAGACTCAAGACATTGATCTTACTCTATCCCTATTTTTGTGACTTTCCTTCGAAGGGCGTGGCTATTACGGTGCCGCAGAGTCTGATTATTCTCCGTGGCAACAAAAGTTCCTGCAAAATGATTCCGATGATCCATCTTCTCGAAATTTTTCACATTTGAGGATATTCAGGCCCTGAAGACGGCTGCCAACTTATTTTTGATCGCAGTGGTAGCGCCACCAACTGGTTAAAACAAATATAAATTATTTTCGTTGATGTTTTTCTCCGGGCATGTTAACAAAATCTACCTTATATTTGCTCGGATGAGTGTTTAGGCCTTGAGCATGTCACAATACGAAAGTCTTTCGCCTTCTTCAGAGTGTCACATGATGGTGTCTTGTGACCCGCCTTTATCAGCTGATGTTCCATGAGGGCGTGACTTACCTGTCACAAGAATGAAGGCAAGTCACGCCCCCCGCTGTCCGTTCACTCCGCCAAGATGCTGGTCCAGGTGGTAGAGAGGATGAAGGCTCCCTTGTCTCTGTTCATGGTTTTTATGCCTCGCTTGCAGATCTCAATGGCCTCTCTGATCCAGCGCTGTTGTTTGTTCTCTTCTGTGCGGATGACCCTGCCCTTCTCCCGGTCCATGATGTGGTTTTCCCTTTTGCAGTGGTCAGTGATTGCTGATTTGTAATGTTCATGTTGTGCTTGTTCTTTTACTGCTCTGATTTTTTTCATTTTTTTGACAGGTAAGTCACACCCTCATGGAACATCAGCTCAAGACACCATCATGCGACACTCTGAAGTAGGCGAAAGACTCGCCGAAACATGTCAGGTAAAAAATTAACCTAAAACATAATTGTCTGCTTTTAATGAATCAGTCAAATATCAATAATAAGAAGACAAAATGAACCTAATACAAATAAATGAATGCTTAATAACTCCCCTGCACATGCTCCTAAAAATCCAAACCTTCACCTGTAAATAAAACGTCCCGACCTGAAGACATCTTAATGTTATTATTTTGTTATACACACAGTGCCGCCAAGTGGAATCAAAAATTTGTTTTTATTTTAATTGTCACGTACTGCACGGTGCCCTTTCGACGAATCCGACTGAAAATTAGTCAGAAAAGACTCAAGACAATGATCTTACTCTCTGCCGAATTTTGTGACGTTTTGGCAAAAGGCGTGGCTATTACGGTGCTGAAAAGTCCGATTGTACTCTGTGGCAACAAAAGCTCCAGCAACATGACTCAGATGATCCTATCTTCTCGAAGTTGCACACATTTGAGGATACTTCAGCCCTGAAGACATCTACCAACTTATTTTTCATCGTAGTAGTAGCGCCCCCAACTGGTAAAAGCTAATACAAGTTATTTTCTTGGATGTTTTTCTCCGTGCAACTCAACAAGGTCGCCCTCATATATGCTCGGATGACTGTTTCGGCCATGAGGATGTCACAATACGAAATTCGTCCTTTTTCATGAAAAGTTGTGGGAGTGGCATTGCACTGTTCGGCAATAAAACAAAGCTGATTATGAGGTTCTAAATATGAACGACAACTCGTGAAACTTTACACACACATCAGGCCGAGCAAATTTATCAATATTTTATACGTTAGTTGTGCAGCTTTTTTGAAATGGCTCGCCATGGCCCTCGAGAAATGTTCAAAAAAGCAGCCCTGGTTGAGTGTTTCACCTCGCTTTTTGTAAATTTTATGGAGTACAGTGAACCCTCGGTTATCGCGGTTAATGGGGACCGAGACCACCCGCGAAAACTGAAAATCCGCGAAGTAGCGGCGCACCTTCAAAAATGCTTAAAAAAAATATATAATAAATATATATATATATATATATATATATATATATATATATATATATATATATATATACGGGGGGAGAGAGAGAGAGAGAGAGTGAAATTCATGTTATAACAAAAAAAACAAATTATTATTAAAACTTATTATTTTTTTATTCCCCAACCATTCTTTTTGTATTTATTTAATTACTCCGACTTTTACCTGCTGGTACGCCGTCCGGTGTGCCCTGTGAAATGAAAGGTGGCATTCTTTATTTATTTATTCATTTATTCATTCATAACTGACAGCCTCGCGCTCCGCTTGTGCCCGGCAGAAGAGGTGCTCCAATTCGGCTTAACTGTGACACACGCCCGCCCTCCTCCCCCGGAGCTTCCATTCGGTTAAACTTAGGGGCCGCTTGGCACCGCCCGTGCCCGGGGAAGGTGCTCCTCTTCGGCTTACTGTGACGCGAGCATGCCCTCCTCCTCCGGAGCTTCCATTCGGTTAAACTTAGGGGCCGCTTGGAACCGCCCGTGCCCGGGGAAGGTGCTCCTCTTCGGCTTACTGTGACGCGAGCATGCCCTCCTCCTCCGGAGCTTCCATTCGGTTAAACTCAGGGGCCGCTTGGAACCGCCCGTGCCCGGGGAAGGTGCTCCTCTACGGCTTAACTGCCACGCACGCCGGCCGGAGCTCTGGTACGGTCCGAACCGCGCGAAACGTCGCCACCGATCGTGTCCGGGGGAACGTGCTCTTCTTCGTCCACTCTCCTCTTCGCCCACGCTCTTCTTCGGCGCACGCCGGCCGTCTAACCGCTCCAGCGCCCCGTCGTGCCGCTCGGCGAAACTACAATGCCCCCGAATATTTTTTAGACCCGCGAAGCACTGAACCCGCGAAAGGTGAACCTCGAAGTAGCGAGGGTTCACTGTATGTATAAGACCAAGACCTACAAAAAAGTCTCTTGGAGCAATGAGCTAGGTTTTACAGGAAGTCGGCCATTTTGAATTTACTTAAAAGGGGGCGGGTCTCCACAATGGACTTTGTGTAGAAATTATTATTGGGGCCCGAGCAGCGACCGCGGCGAGGTCCCTATTGTTTTTGTAGAAAATATTATTACTTTTATTATTATTATTATTATTATTATTATTATTATTAGGGCCTGAGCAGCGACCGCTGCGAAGTCCCTATTGTTTTTGTAGAAATTATTATTATTATTATTTTTCCGATTGTTCGATCGCATTTTTGACCCCCGAAACATGCACAAAAACTCACCAAACTTGGCAGTCTCATCGGGCATGGCGAAAAATTTGATATTTTTTAACGTCTAATATGAACAGGAAGTGAGTTATGAATTTTTGAAAGTCCGACTTTTGCCCTTTTTTGCATGTTTACAGGGGTCATTCTTTTGCACCCTGATCCTAAAGGCTTCATCTGATTGCCTTAAAGTTCTGTCTGGAGCATCTTAAGACCTGGGACAAACACTGGGGCTAAAATTTTTTGTTTCCGAAATACTATATGACGGGGGCGGGGCTTCAAAGTTTTCACTTAAGATTTCCTTCGCCGCAATGGACAAAATGCTTAATAACTCTCCTGCCCGTGCTGCTAAAAATCCAAAACTTCACATGTACATAAAGAGTCGGTACCTGAAGACATCTATATGTTTATATTCAGTTATACACCTTGCGCCAATCAATATAAATGTTTACATTTTGACGTACTGCACGGTGCCCTTTTAACGAATCCGACTGAAAATTGGCTAGAAAAGACTCAAGACATTGATCTTACTCTATCCCTATTTCTATGACTTTCCTTCAAAGGGCGTGGCTATTACGGTGCCGCAGAGTCTGATTATTCTCCGTGGCAACAAAAGTTCCTGCAAAATGATTCAGATGATCCATCTTCTGGAAATCTTTCACATTTGAGGATATTCAGGCCCTGAAGACGGCTGACAACTTATTTTTGATCGCAGTGGTAGCGCCACCAACTGGTTAAAACAAATACAAATTATTTTCGTTGATGTTTTTCTCCGGGCAGGTTAACAAAATCTACCTTATATTTGCTCGGATGAGTGTTTAGGCCTTGAGCATGTCACAATACGAAAGTCTTTCGCCTTCTTCAGAGTGTCACATGATGGTGTCTTGTGACCCGTCTTTATCAGCTGATGTTCCATGAGGGCGTGACTTACCTGTCACAAGAATGAAGGCAAGTCACGCCCCCCGCTGTCCGTTCACTCCGCCAAAATGCTGCTCCAGGTGGTAGAGAGGATGAAGGCTCCCTTGTCTCTGTTCATGGTTTTTATGCCTCGCTTGCAGATCTCAATGGCCTCTCTGATCCAGCGCTGTTGTTTGTTCTCTTCTGTGCGGATGACCCTGCCCTTCTCCCGGTCCATGATGTGGTTTTCCCTTTTGCAGTGGTCAGTGATTGCTGATTTGTAATGTTCATGTTGTGCTTGTTCTTTTACTGCTCTGATTTTTTCATTTTTTTGACAGGTAAGTCACACCCTCATGGAACATCAGCTCAAGACACCATCATGCGACACTCTGAAGAAGGCGAAAGACTCGCCGAAACATGTCAGGTAAAAAATTAACCTAAAACATAATTGTCTGCTTTTAATGAATCAGTCAAATATCAATAATAAGAAGACAAAATGAACCTAATACAAATAAATGAATGCTTAATAACTCCCCTGCACATGCTCCTAAAAATCCAAACCTTCACCTGTAAATAAAACGTCCCGACCTGAAGACATCTTAATGTTATTATTTTGTTATACACACAGTGCCGCCAAGTGGAATCAAAAATTTGTTTTTATTTTAATTTTCACGTACTGCATGGTGCCCTTTTGACGAATCCGACTGAAAATTAGTCAGAAAAGACTTAAGACAATGATCTTACTCTCTGCCGAATTTTGTGACGTTTTGGCAAAAGGCGTGGCTATTAAGGTGCTGAAAAGTCCGATTGTACTCTGTGGCAACAAAAGCTCCGGCAACATGACTCAGATGATCCTATCTTCTCGAAGTTGTACACATTTGAGGATACTTCAGCCCTGAAGACATCTACCAACTTATTTTACATCGTAGTAGTAGCGCCACCAACTGGTAAAAGCTAATACAAGTTATTTTCTTGGATGTTTTTCTCCGTGCAACTCAACAAGGTCGCCCTCATATATGCTCGGATGACTGTTTCGGCCATGAGGATGTCACAATACGAAATTCGTGATTTTTCGTGAAAAGTTGTGGGAGTGGCATTGCACTGTTCAGCAATAAAACAAAGCTGATTATGAGGTTCTAAATATGAACGACAACTCGTAAAACTTTACACACACATCAGGCCGAGCAAATTTATCAATATTTTATACGTTAGTTGTGCAGCTTTTTTGAAATGGCTCGCCATGGCCCTCGAGAAATGTTAAAAAAAAGCAGCTCTGGTTGAGTGTTTCACCTCGCTTTTTGTAAATTTTATGGAGTACAGTGAACCCTCGGTTATCGCGGTTAATGGGGACCGAGACCACCCGCGAAAACTGAAAATCCGCGAAGTAGCGGCGCACCTTCAAAAATGCTTAAAAAAAATATACAATATATATAATAAATATATATATATATATATATATATATATATATATATATATATATATATATATACGGGGAGAGAGAGAGTGAAATTCATGTTATAACAAAAAAACCAAATTATTATTAAAACGTATTATTTTTTTATTCCCCAGCCATTCTTTTTGTATTTATTTAATTACTCCGACTTTTACCTGCTGGTACGCCGTCCGGTGTGCCCTGTGAAATGAAAGGTGGCATTCTTTATTTATTTATTCATTTATTCATTCATAACTGACAGCCTCGCGCTCCGCTCGTGCCCGGGCAGAAGAGGTGCTCCAATTTGGCTTAACTGTGACACACGCCCGTCCTCCTCCCCCGGAGCTTCCATTCGGTTAAACTTAGGGGCCGCTTGGCACCGCCCGTGCCCGGGGAAGGTGCTCCTCTTCGGCTTACTGTGACGCGAGCATGCCCTCCTCCTCCGGAGCTTCCATTCGGTTAAACTTAGGGGCCGCTTGGAACCGCCCGTGCCCGGGGAAGGTGCTCCTCTTCGGCTTACTGTGACGCGAGCATGCCCTCCTCCTCCGGAGCTTCCATTCGGTTAAACTTAGGGGCCGCTTGGCACTGCCCGTGCCCGGGGAAGGTGCTCCTCTACGGCTTAACTGCCACGCACGCTGGCCGGAGCTCTGGTACGGTCCGAACCGCGCGAAACGTCGCCACCGATCGTGTCCGGGGGAACGTGCTCTTCTTCGTCCACTCTCCTCTTCGCCCACGCTCTTCTTCGGCGCACGCCGGCCGTCTAACCGCTCCAGCGCCCCGTCGTGCCGCTCGGCGAAACTACAATGCCCCCGAATATTTTTTAGACCCGCGAAGCACTGAACCCGCGAAAGGTGAACCGCGAAGTAGCGAGGGTTCACTGTATGTATAAGACCAAGACCTACAAAAAAGTCTCTTGGAGCAATGAGCTAGGTTTTACAGGAAGTCGGCCATTTTGAATTTACTGAAAAGGGGGCGGGTCACCACAATGGACTTTGTGTAGAAATTATTATTGGGGCCCGAGCAGCGACCGCGGCGAGGTCCCTATTGTTTTTGTAGAAGATATTATTACTTTTATTATTATTATTATTATTATTATTAGGGTCTGAGCAGCGACCGCTGCGAAGTCCCTATTGTTTTTGTAGAAATTATTATTATTATTATTTTTCCGATTGTTCGATCGCATTTTTGACCCCCGAAACATGCACAAAAACTCACCAAACTTGGCAGTCTCATCGGGCATGGCGAAAAATTTGATATTTTAACGTCTAATATGAACAGGAAGTGAGTTATGAATTTTTGAAAGTCCGACTTTTGCCCTTTTTTGCATGTTTACAGGGGTCATTCTTTTGCACCCTGATCCTAAAGGCTTCATCTGATTGCCTTAAAATTCTGTCTGTAGCATCTGAAGACCTGGCACAAACACTGGGGCTAAAATTTTTTGTTTCCGAAATACTATATGACGGGGGCGGGGCATCAAAGTTTTCACTTAAGATTTCCTTCGCCGCAATGGACAAAATGCTTAATAACTCTCCTGCACATGCTGCTAAAAATCCAAAACTTCACATGTACATAAAGAGTCTGTACCTGAAGACATCTATATGTTTATATTCAGTTATACACCTTGCGCCAATCAATATCATTTTTTACATTTTGACGTACTGCACGGTGCCCTTTTAACGAATCTGATTGAAAATTGGCTAGAAAAGACTCAAGACATTGATCTTACTCTATCCCTATTTTTGTGACTTTCCTTCGAAGGGCGTGGCTATTACGGTGCCGCAGAGTCTGATTATTCTCCGTGGCAACAAAAGTTCCTGCAAAATGATTCAGATGATCCATCTTCTCGAAATTTTTCACATTTGAGGATATTCAGGCCCTGAAGACGGCTGCCAACTTATTTTTGATCGCAGTGGTAGCGCCACCAACTGGTTAAAACAAATACAAATCATTTTCGTTGATTTTTTTCTCCGGGCAGGTTAACAAAATCTACCTTACATTTGCTCGGATGAGTGTTTAGGCCTTGAGGATGTCACAATACGAAAGTCTTTCGCCTTCTTCAGAGTGTCACATGATGGTGTCTTGTGGCCCGTCTTTATCAGCTGATGTTCCATGAGGGCGTGACTTACCTGTCACAAGAATGAAGGCAAGTCACGCCCCCCGCTGTCCGTTCACTCCGCCAAAATGCTGCTCCAGGTGGTAGAGAGGATGAAGGCTCCCTTGTCTCTGTTCATGGTTTTTATGCCTCGCTTGCAGATCTCAATGGCCTCTCTGATCCAGCGCTGTTGTTTGTTCTCTTCGGTGCGGATGACCCTGCCCTTCTCCCGGTCCATGATGTGGTTTTCCCTTTTGCAGTGGTCAGTGATTGCTGATTTGTAATGTTCATGTTGTGCTTGTTCTTTTACTGCTCTGATTTTTCATTTTTTTGACAGGTAAGTCACACCCTCATGGAACATCAGCTGATAAAGACGGGTCTCAAGACACCATCATGCGACACTCTGAAGAAGGCGAAAGACTCGCCGAAACATGTCAGGTAAAAAATTAACCTAAAACATAATTGTCTGCTTTTAATGAATCAGTCAAATATCAATAATAAGAAGACAAAATGAACCTAATACAAATAAATGAATGCTTAATAACTCCCCTGCACATGCTCCTAAAAATCCAAACCTTCACCTGTAAATAAAACGTCCCGACCTGAAGACATCTTAATGTTATTATTTTGTTATACACACAGTGCCGCCAAGTGGAATCAAAAATTTGTTTTTATTTTAATTTTCACGTACTGCACGGTGCCCTTTTGACGAATCCGACTGAAAATTAGTCAGAAAAGACTCAAGACAATGACCTTACTCTCTGCCGAATTTTGTGACGTTTTGGCAAAAGGCGTGGCTATTAAGGTGCTGAAAAGTCCGATTGTACTCTGTGGCAACAAAAGCTCCGGCAACATGACTCAGATCATCCTATCTTCTCGAAGTTGTACACATTTGAGGATACTTCAGCCCTGAAGACATCTACCAACTTATTTTATATCGTAGTAGTAGCGCCACCAACTGGTAAAAGCTAATACAAGTTATTTTCTTGGATGTTTTTCTCCGTGCAACTCAACAAGGTCGCCCTCATATATGCTCGGATGACTGTTTCGGCCATGAGGATGTCACAATACGAAATTCGTGATTTTTCGTGAAAAGTTGTGGGAGTGGCATTGCACTGTTCGGCAATAAAACAAAGCTGATTATGAGGTTCTAAATATGAACGACAACTCGTAAAACTTTACACACACATCAGGCCGAGCAAATTTATCAATATTTTATACGTTAGTTGTGCAGCTTTTTTGAAAATGGCTCGCCATGGCCCTCGAGAAATGTTAAAAAAAAGCAGCTCTGGTTGAGTGTTTCACCTCGCTTTTTGTAAATTTTATGGAGTACAGTGAACCCTCGGTTATCGCGGTTAATGGGGACCGAGACCACCCGCGAAAACTGAAAATCCGCGAAGTAGCGGCGCACCTTCAAAAATGCTTAAAAAAAATATACAATATATATAATAAATATATATATATATATATATATATATATATATATATACGGGGAGAGAGAGAGTGAAATTCATGTTATAACAAAAAAACCAAATTATTATTAAAACGTATTATTTTTTTATTCCCCAGCCATTCTTTTTGTATTTATTTAATTACTCCGACTTTTACCTGCTGGTACGCCGTCCGGTGTGCCCTGTGAAATGAAAGGTGGCATTCTTTATTTATTTATTCATGTATTCATTCATAACTGACAGCCTCGCGCTCCGCTCGTGCCCGGGCAGAAGAGGTGCTCCAATTTGGCTTAACTGTGACACACGCCCGTCCTCCTCCGTCCGGAGCTTCCATTCGGTTAAACTTAGGGGCCGCTTGGCACCGCCCATGCCCGGGGAAGGTGCTCCTCTTCGGCTTACTGTGACGCGAGCATGCCCTCCTCCTCCGGAGCTTCCATTCGGTTAAACTTAGGGGCCGCTTGGAACCGCCCGTGCCCGGGGAAGGTGCTCCTCTTCGGCTTACTGTGACGCGAGCATGCCCTCCTCCTCCGGAGCTTCCATTCGGTTAAACTTAGGGGCCGCTTGGCACCGCCCGTGCCCGGGGAAGGTGCTCCTCTACGGCTTAACTGCCACGCACGCTGGCCGGAGCTCTGGTACGGTCCGAACCGCGCGAAACGTCGCCACAGATCGTGTCCGGGGGAACGTGCTCTTCTTCGTCCACTCTCCTCTTCGCCCGCGCTCTTCTTCGGCGCACGCCGGCCGTCTAACCGCTCCAGCGCCCCGTCGTGCCGCTCGGCGAAACTACAATGCCCCCGAATATTTTTTAGACCCGCGAAGCACTGAACCTGCGAAAGGTGAACCGCGAAGTAGCGAGGGTTCACTGTATGTATAAGACCAAGACCTACAAAAAAGTCTCTTGGAGCAATGAGCTAGGTTTTACAGGAAGTCGGCCATTTTGAATTTACTTAAAAGGGGGCGGGTCACCACAATGGACTTTGTGTAGAAATTATTATTGGGGCCCGAGCAGCGACCGCGGCGAGGTCCCTATTGTTTTTGTAGAAAATATTATTACTTTTATTATTATTATTATTATTATTATTAGGGCCTGAGCAGCGACCGCTGCGAAGTCCCTATTGTTTTTGTAGAAATTATTATTATTATTTTTCCGATTGTTCGATCGCATTTTTGACCCCCGAAACATGCACAAAAACTCACCAAACCTGGCAGTCTCATCGGGCATGGCGAAAAATTTGATATTTTAACGTCTAATATGAACAGGAAGTGAGTTATGAATTTTTGAAAGTCCGACTTTTGCCCTTTTTTGCATGTTTACAGGGGTCATTCTTTTGCACCCTGATCCTAAAGGCTTCATCTGATTGCCTTAAAATTCTGTCTGTAGCATCTGAAGACCTGGGACAAACACTGGGGCTAAAATTTTTTGTTTCCGAAATACTATATGACGGGGGCGGGGCATCAAAGTTTTCACTTAAGATTTCCTTCGCCGCAATGGACAAAATGCTTAATAACTCTCCTGCACATGCTGCTAAAAATCCAAAACTTCACATGTACATAAAGAGTCTGTACCTGAAGACATCTATATGTTTATATTCAGTTATACACCTTGCGCCAATCAATATCATTTTTTACATTTTGACGTACTGCACGGTGCCCTTGTAACGAATCTGATTGAAAATTGGCTAGAAAAGACTCAAGACATTGATCTTACTCTATCCCTATTTTTGTGACTTTCCTTCGAAGGGCGTGGCTATTACGGTGCCGCAGAGTCTGATTATTCTCCGTGGCAACAAAAGTTCCTGCAAAATGATTCAGATGATCCATCTTCTCGAAATTTTTCACATTTGAGGATATTCAGGCCCTGAAGACGGCTGCCAACTTATTTTTGATCGCAGTGGTAGCGCCACCAACTGGTTAAAACAAATATAAATTATTTTCGTTGATGTTTTTCTCCGGGCATGTTAACAAAATCTACCTTATATTTGCTCGGATGAGTGTTTAGGCCTTGAGCATGTCACAATACGAAAGTCTTTCGCCTTCTTCAGAGTGTCACATGATGGTGTCTTGTGACCCGCCTTTATCAGCTGATGTTCCATGAGGGCGTGACTTACCTGTCACAAGAATGAAGGCAAGTCACGCCCCCCGCTGTCCGTTCACTCCGCCAAGATGCTGGTCCAGGTGGTAGAGAGGATGAAGGCTCCCTTGTCTCTGTTCATGGTTTTTATGCCTCGCTTGCAGATCTCAATGGCCTCTCTGATCCAGCGCTGTTGTTTGTTCTCTTCTGTGCGGATGACCCTGCCCTTCTCCCGGTCCATGATGTGGTTTTCCCTTTTGCAGTGGTCAGTGATTGCTGATTTGTAATGTTCATGTTGTGCTTGTTCTTTTACTGCTCTGATTTTTCATTTTTTTGACAGGTAAGTCACACCCTCATGGAACATCAGCTGATAAAGACGGGTCTCAAGACAACATCATGCGACACTCTGAAGAAGGCGAAAGACTCGCCGAAACATGTCAGGTAAAAAATTAACCTAAAACATAATTGTCTGCTTTTAATGAATCAGTCAAATATCAATAATAAGAAGACAAAATGAACCTAATACAAATAAATGAATGCTTAATAACTCCCCTGCACATGCTCCTAAAAATCCAAACCTTCACCTGTAAATAAAACGTCCCGACCTGAAGACATCTTAATGTTATTATTTTGTTATACACACAGTGCCGCCAAGTGGAATCAAAAATTTGTTTTTATTTTAATTTTCACGTACTGCACGGTGCCCTTTTGACGAATCCGACTGAAAATTAGTCAGAAAAGACTCAAGACAATGATCTTACTCTCTGCCGAATTTTGTGACGTTTTGGCAAAAGGCGTGGCTATTAAGGTGCTGAAAAGTCCGATTGTACTCTGTGGCAACAAAAGCTCCGGCAACATGACTCAGATCATCCTATCTTCTCGAAGTTGTACACATTTGAGGATACTTCAGCCCTGAAGACATCTACCAACTTATTTTATATCGTAGTAGTAGCGCCACCAACTGGTAAAAGCTAATACAAGTTATTTTCTTGGATGTTTTTCTCCGTGCAACTCAACAAGGTCGCCCTCATATATGCTCGGATGACTGTTTCGGCCATGAGGATGTCACAATACGAAATTCGTGATTTTTCGTGAAAAGTTGTGGGAGTGGCATTGCACTGTTCGGCAATAAAACAAAGCTGATTATGAGGTTCTAAATATGAACGACAACTCGTAAAACTTTACACACACATCAGGCCGAGCAAATTTATCAATATTTTATACGTTAGTTGTGCAGCTTTTTTGAAATGGCTCGCCATGGCCCTCGAGAAATGTTAAAAAAAAGCAGCTCTGGTTGAGTGTTTCACCTCGCTTTTTGTAAATTTTATGGAGTACAGTGAACCCTCGGTTATCGCGGTTAATGGGGACCGAGACCACCCGCGAAAACTGAAAATCCGCGAAGTAGCGGCGCACCTTCAAAAATGCTTAAAAAAAATATATAATAAATATATAATATATATATATATATATATATATATATATATATATATATATATATATATACGGGGGGAGAGAGAGAGAGAGAGAGTGAAATTCATGTTATAACAAAAAAAACAAATTATTATTAAAACGTATTATTTTTTTATTCCCCAGCCATTCTTTTTGTATTTATTTAATTACTCCGACTTTTACCTGCTGGTACGCCGTCCGGTGTGCCCTGTGAAATGAAAGGTGGCATTCTTTATTTATTTATTCATTTATTCATTCATAACTGACAGCCTCGCGCTCCGCTCGTGCCCGGGCAGAAGAGGTGCTCCAATTTGGCTTAACTGTGACACACGCCCGTCCTCCTCCGTCCGGAGCTTCCATTCGGTTAAACTTAGGGGCCGCTTGGCACCGCCCGTGCCCGGGGTAGGTGCTCCTCTTCGGCTTACTGTGACGCGAGCATGCCCTCCTCCTCCGGAGCTTCCATTCGGTTAAACTTAGGGGCCGCTTGGAACCGCCCGTGCCCGGGGAAGGTGCTCCTCTTCGGCTTACTGTGACGCGAGCATGCCCTCCTCCTCCGGAGCTTCCATTCGGTTAAACTTAGGGGCCGCTTGGCACCGCCCGTGCCCGGGGAAGATGCTCCTCTACGGCTTAACTGCCACGCACGCTGGCCGGAGCTCTGGTACGGTCCGAACCGCGCGAAACGTCGCCACCGATCGTGTCCGGGGGAACGTGCTCTTCTTCGTCCACTCTCCTCTTCGCCCACGCTCTTCTTCGGCGCACGCCGGCCGTCTAACCGCTCCAGCGCCCCGTCGTGCCGCTCGGCGAAACTACAATGCCCCTGAATATTTTTTAGACCCGCGAAGCACTGAACCTGCGAAAGGTGAACCGCGAAGTAGCGAGGGTTCACTGTATGTATAAGACCAAGACCTACAAAAAAGTCTCTTGGAGCAATGAGCTAGGTTTTACAGGAAGTCGGCCATTTTGAATTTACTTAAAAGGGGGCGGGTCACCACAATGGACTTTGTGTAGAAATTATTATTGGGGCCCGAGCAGCGACCGCGGCGAGGTCCCTATTGTTTTTGGAGAAAATATTATTACTTTTATTATTATTATTATTATTATTATTAGGGCCTGAGCAGCGACCGCTGCGAAGTCCCTATTGTTTTTGTAGAAATTATTATTATTATTTTTCCGATTGTTCGATCGCATTTTTGACCCCCGAAACATGCACAAAAACTCACCAAACTTGGCAGTCTCATCGGGCATGGCGAAAAATTTGATATTTTAACGTCTAATATGAACAGGAAGTGAGTTATGAATTTTTGAAAGTCCGACTTTTGCCCTTTTTTGCATGTTTACAGGGGTCATTCTTTTGCACCCTGATCCTAAAGGCTTCATCTGATTGCCTTAAAATTCTGTCTGTAGCATCTGAAGACCTGGCACAAACACTGGGGCTAAAATTTTTTGTTTCCGAAATACTATATGACGGGGGCGGGGCATCAAAGTTTTCACTTAAGATTTCCTTCGCCGCAATGGACAAAATGCTTAATAACTCTCCTGCACATGCTGCTAAAAATCCAAAACTTCACATGTACATAAAGAGTCTGTACCTGAAGACATCTATATGTTTATATTCAGTTATACACCTTGCGCCAATCAATATCATTTTTTACATTTTGACGTACTGCACGGTGCCCTTTTAACGAATCTGATTGAAAATTGGCTAGAAAAGACTCAAGACATTGATCTTACTCTATCCCTATTTTTGTGACTTTCCTTCGAAGGGCGTGGCTATTACGGTGCCGCAGAGTCTGATTATTCTCCGTGGCAACAAAAGTTCCTGCAAAATGATTCAGATGATCCATCTTCTCGAAATTTTTCACATTTGAGGATATTCAGGCCCTGAAGACGGCTGCCAACTTATTTTTGATCGCAGTGGTAGCGCCACCAACTGGTTAAAACAAATACAAATTATTTTCGTTGATTTTTTTCTCCGGGCAGGTTAACAAAATCTACCTTACATTTGCTCGGATGAGTGTTTAGGCCTTGAGGATGTCACAATACGAAAGTCTTTCGCCTTCTTCAGAGTGTCACATGATGGTGTCTTGTGGCCCGTCTTTATCAGCTGATGTTCCATGAGGGCGTGACTTACCTGTCACAAGAATGAAGGCAAGTCACGCCCCCCGCTGTCCGTTCACTCCGCCAAAATGCTGCTCCAGGTGGTAGAGAGGATGAAGGCTCCCTTGTCTCTGTTCATGGTTTTTATGCCTCGCTTGCAGATCTCAATGGCCTCTCTGATCCAGCGCTGTTGTTTGTTCTCTTCGGTGCGGATGACCCTGCCCTTCTCCCGGTCCATGATGTGGTTTTCCCTTTTGCAGTGGTCAGTGATTGCTGATTTGTAATGTTCATGTTGTGCTTGTTCTTTTACTGCTCTGATTTTTCATTTTTTTGACAGGTAAGTCACACCCTCATGGAACATCAGCTGATAAAGACGGGTCTCAAGACACCATCATGCGACACTCTGAAGAAGGCGAAAGACTCGCCGAAACATGTCAGGTAAAAAATTAACCTAAAACATAATTGTCTGCTTTTAATGAATCAGTCAAATATCAATAATAAGAAGACAAAATGAACCTAATACAAATAAATGAATGCTTAATAACTCCCCTGCACATGCTCCTAAAAATCCAAACCTTCACCTGTAAATAAAACGTCCCGACCTGAAGACATCTTAATGTTATTATTTTGTTATACACACAGTGCCGCCAAGTGGAATCAAAAATTTGTTTTTATTTTAATTTTCACGTACTGCACGGTGCCCTTTCGACGAATCCGACTGAAAATTAGTCAGAAAAGACTCAAGACAATGATCTTACTCTCTGCCGAATTTTGTGACGTTTTGGCAAAAGGCGTGGCTATTACGGTGCTGAAAAGTCCGATTGTACTCTGTGGCAACAAAAGCTCCTGCAACATGACTCAGGTGATCCTATCTTCTCGAAGTTGCACACATTTGAGGATACTTAAGCCCTGAAGACATCTACCAACTTATTTTTCATCGTAGTAGTAGCGCCACCAACTGGTAAAAGCTAATACAAGTTATTTTCTTGGATGTTTTTCTCCGTGCAACTCAACAAGGTCGCCCTCATATATGCTCGGATGACTGTTTCGGCCATGAGGATGTCACAATACGAAATTCGTCCTTTTTCATGAAAAGTTGTGGGAGTGGCATTGCACTGTTCGGCAATAAAACAAAGCTGATTATGAGGTTCTAAATATGAACGACAACTCGTGAAACTTTACACACACATCAGGCCGAGCAAATTTATCAATATTTTATACGTTAGTTGTGCAGCTTTTTTGAAATGGCTCGCCATGGCCCTCGAGAAATGTTCAAAAAAGCAGCCCTGGTTGAGTGTTTCACCTCGCTTTTTGTAAATTTTATGGAGTACAGTGAACCCTCGGTTATCGCGGTTAATGGGGACCGAGACCACCCGCAAAAACTGAAAATCCGCGAAGTAGCGGCGCACCTTCAAAAATGCTTAAAAAAAATATACAATATATATAATAAATATATAAATATATATATATATATATATATATATATATATATATATATATATATACGGGGGGAGAGAGAGAGACAGAGAGTGAAATTCATGTTATAACAAAAAAAACAAATTATTATTAAAACGTATTATTTTTTTATTCCCCAACCATTCTTTTTGTATTTATTTAATTACTCCGACTTTTACCTGCTGGTACGCCGTCCGGTGTGCCCTGTGAAATGAAAGGTGGCATTCTTTATTTATTCATTCATTTATTCATTCATAACTGACAGCCTCGCGCTCCGCTCGTGCCCGGGCAGAAGAGGTGCTCCAATTCGGCTTCACTGTGACACACGCCCGCCCTCCTCCCCCGGAGCTTCCATTCGGTTAAACTTAGGGGCCGCTTGGCACCGCCCGTGCCCGGGGAAGGTGCTCCTCTTCGGCTTACTGTGACGCGAGCATGCCCTCCTCCTGCGGAGCTTCCATTCGGTTAAACTTAGGGGCCGCTTGGAACCGCCCGTGCCCGGGGAAGGTGCTCCTCTTCGGCTTACTGTGACGCGAGCATGCCCTCCTCCTCCGGAGCTTCCATTCGGTTAAACTTAGGGGCCGCTTGGCACCGCCCGTGCCCGGGGAAGGTGCTTCTCTACGGCTTAACTGCCACGCACGCCGGCCGGAGCTCTGGTACGGTCCGAACCGCGCGAAACGTCGCCACCGATCGTGTCCGGGGGAACGTGCTCTCTTCGTCCACTCTCCTCTTCGCCCACGCTCTTCTTCGGCGCACGCCGGCCGTCTAACTGCTCCAGCGCCCCGTCGTGCCGCTCGGCGAAACTACAATGCCCCCGAATATTTTTTAGACCCGCGAAGCACTGAACCCGCGAAAGGTGAACCGCGAAGTAGCGAGGGTTCACTGTATGTATAAGACCAAGACCTACAAAAAAGTCTCTTGGAGCAATGAGCTAGGTTTTACAGGAAGTCGGCCATTTTGAATTTACTTAAAAGGGGGCGGGTCACCACAATGGACTTTGTGTAGAAATTATTATTGGGGCCCGAGCAGCGACCGCGGCGAGGTCCCTATTGTTTTTGTAGAAATTATTATTATTATTATTTTTCCGATTGTTCGATCGCATTTTTGACCCCCGAAACATGCACAAAAACTCACCAAACTTGGCAGTCTCATCGGGCATGGCGAAAATTTTGATATTTTAACGTCTAATATGAACAGGAAGTGAGTTATGAATTTTTGAAAGTCCGATTTTTGCCCTTTTTTGCATGTTTACAGGGGTCATTCTTTTGCACCCTGATCCTAAAGGCTTCATCTGATTGCCTTAAAATTCTGTCTGGAGCATCTTAAGACCTGGGACAAACACTGGGGCTAAAAATTTTTGTTTCCGAAATACTATATGACGGGGGCGGGGCTTCAAAGTTTTCACTTAAGATTTCCTTCGCCGCAATGGACAAAATGCTTAATAACTCTCCTGCACGTGCTGCTAAAAATCCAAAACTTCACATGTACATAAAGAGTCGGTACCTGAAGACATCTATATGTTTATATTCAGTTATACACCTTGCGCCAATCAATATCATTTTTTACATTTTGACGTACTGCACGGTGCCCTTTTAACGAATCTGATTGAAAATTGGCTAGAAAAGACTCAAGACATTGATCTTACTCTATCCCTATTTTTGTGACTTTCCTTCGAAGGGCGTGGCTATTGCGGTGCCGCAGAGTCTGATTATTCTCCGTGGCAACAAAAGTTCCTGCAAAATGATTCAGATGATCCATCTTCTGGAAATCTTTCACATTTGAGGATATTCAGGCCCTGAAGACGGCTGACAACTTATTTTTGATCGCAGTGGTAGCGCCACCAACTGGTTAAAACAAATACAAATTATTTTCGTTGATGTTTTTCTCCGGGCAGGTTAACAAAATCTACCTTATATTTGCTCGGATGAGTGTTTAGGCCTTGAGCATGTCACAATACGAAAGTCTTTCGCCTTCTTCAGAGTGTCACATGATGGTGTCTTGTGACCCGTCTTTATCAGCTGATGTTCCATGAGGGCGTGACTTACCTGTCACAAGAATGAAGGCAAGTCACGCCCCCCGCTGTCCGTTCACTCCGCCAAAATGCTGCTCCAGGTGGTAGAGAGGATGAAGGCTCCCTTGTCTCTGTTCATGGTTTTTATGCCTCGCTTGCAGATCTCAATGGCCTCTCTGATCCAGCGCTGTTGTTTGTTCTCTTCTGTGCGGATGACCCTGCCCTTCTCCCGGTCCATGATGTGGTTTTCCCTTTTGCAGTGGTCAGTGATTGCTGATTTGTAATGTTCATGTTGTGCTTGTTCTTTTACTGCTCTGATTTTTTCATTTTTTTGACAGGTAAGTCACACCCTCATGGAACATCAGCTCAAGACACCATCATGCGACACTCTGAAGAAGGCGAAAGACTCGCCGAAACATGTCAGGTAAAAAATTAACCTAAAACATAATTGTCTGCTTTTAATGAATCAGTCAAATATCAATAATAAGAAGACAAAATGAACCTAATACAAATAAATGAATGCTTAATAACTCCCCTGCACATGCTCCTAAAAATCCAAACCTTCACCTGTAAATAAAACGTCCCGACCTGAAGACATCTTAATGTTATTATTTTGTTATACACACAGTGCCGCCAAGTGGAATCAAAAATTTGTTTTTATTTTAATTTTCACGTACTGCACGGTGCCCTTTTGACGAATCCGACTGAAAATTAGTCAGAAAAGACTCAAGACAATGACCTTACTCTCTGCCGAATTTTGTGACGTTTTGGCAAAAGGCGTGGCTATTAAGGTGCTGAAAAGTCCGATTGTACTCTGTGGCAACAAAAGCTCCGGCAACATGACTCAGATCATCCTATCTTCTCGAAGTTGTACACATTTGAGGATACTTCAGCCCTGAAGACATCTACCAACTTATTTTATATCGTAGTAGTAGCGCCACCAACTGGTAAAAGCTAATACAAGTTATTTTCTTGGATGTTTTTCTCCGTGCAACTCAACAAGGTCGCCCTCATATATGCTCGGATGACTGTTTCGGCCATGAGGATGTCACAATACGAAATTCGTGATTTTTCGTGAAAAGTTGTGGGAGTGGCATTGCACTGTTCGGCAATAAAACAAAGCTGATTATGAGGTTCTAAATATGAACGACAACTCGTAAAACTTTACACACACATCAGGCCGAGCAAATTTATCAATATTTTATACGTTAGTTGTGCAGCTTTTTTGAAATGGCTCGCCATGGCCCTCGAGAAATGTTAAAAAAAAGCAGCTCTGGTTGAGTGTTTCACCTCGCTTTTTGTAAATTTTATGGAGTACAGTGAACCCTCGGTTATCGCGGTTAATGGGGACCGAGACCACCCGCGAAAACTGAAAATCCGCGAAGTAGCGGCGCACCTTCAAAAATGCTTAAAAAAAATATACAATATATATAATAAATATATATATATATATATATATATATATATATATATACGGGGAGAGAGAGAGTGAAATTCATGTTATAACAAAAAAACCAAATTATTATTAAAACGTATTATTTTTTTATTCCCCAGCCATTCTTTTTGTATTTATTTAATTACTCCGACTTTTACCTGCTGGTACGCCGTCCGGTGTGCCCTGTGAAATGAAAGGTGGCATTCTTTATTTATTTATTCATTTATTCATTCATAACTGACAGCCTCGCGCTCCGCTCGTGCCCGGGCAGAAGAGGTGCTCCAATTTGGCTTAACTGTGACACACGCCCGTCCTCCTCCGTCCGGAGCTTCCATTCGGTTAAACTTAGGGGCCGCTTGGCACCGCCCATGCCCGGGGAAGGTGCTCCTCTTCGGCTTACTGTGACGCGAGCATGCCCTCCTCCTCCGGAGCTTCCATTCGGTTAAACTTAGGGGCCGCTTGGAACCGCCCGTGCCCGGGGAAGGTGCTCCTCTTCGGCTTACTGTGACGCGAGCATGCCCTCCTCCTCCGGAGCTTCCATTCGGTTAAACTTAGGGGCCGCTTGGCACCGCCCGTGCCCGGGGAAGGTGCTCCTCTACGGCTTAACTGCCACGCACGCTGGCCGGAGCTCTGGTACGGTCCGAACCGCGCGAAACGTCGCCACAGATCGTGTCCGGGGGAACGTGCTCTTCTTCGTCCACTCTCCTCTTCGCCCGCGCTCTTCTTCGGCGCACGCCGGCCGTCTAACCGCTCCAGCGCCCCGTCGTGCCGCTCGGCGAAACTACAATGCCCCCGAATATTTTTTAGACCCGCGAAGCACTGAACCTGCGAAAGGTGAACCGCGAAGTAGCGAGGGTTCACTGTATGTATAAGACCAAGACCTACAAAAAAGTCTCTTGGAGCAATGAGCTAGGTTTTACAGGAAGTCGGCCATTTTGAATTTACTTAAAAGGGGGCGGGTCACCACAATGGACTTTGTGTCGAAATTATTATTGGGGCCCGAGCAGCGACCGCGGCGAGGTCCCTATTGTTTTTGTAGAAAACATTATTACTTTTATTATTATTATTATTATTATTATTAGGGCCTGAGCAGCGACCGCTGCGAAGTCCCTATTGTTTTTGTAGAAATTATTATTATTATTATTTTTCCGATTGTTCGATCGCATTTTTGACCCCCGAAACACGCACAAAAACTCACCAAACTTGGCAGTCTCATCGGGCATGGCGAAAAATTTGATATTTTAACGTCTAATATGAACAGGAAGTGAGTTATGAATTTTTGAAAGTCCGACTTTTGCCCTTTTTTGCATGTTTACAGGGGTCATTCTTTTGCACCCTGATCCTAAAGGCTTCATCTGATTGCCTTAAAATTCTGTCTGTAGCATCTGAAGACCTGGGACAAACACTGGGGCTAAAATTTTTTGTTTCCGAAATACTATATGACGGGGGCGGGGCTTCAAAGTTTTCACTTAAGATTTCCTTCGCCGCAATGGACAAAATGCTTAATAACTCTCCTGCACATGCTGCTAAAAATCCAAAACTTCACATGTACATAAAGAGTCTGTACCTGAAGACATCTATATGTTTATATTCAGTTATACACCTTGCGCCAATCAATATAAATCTTTACATTTTGACGTACTGCACGGTGCCCTTTTAACGAATCCGACTGAAAATTGGCTAGAA
The DNA here is from genome assembly GCF_059441095.1 of Idiotropiscis lumnitzeri. Taxonomy (NCBI): domain Eukaryota; kingdom Metazoa; phylum Chordata; class Actinopteri; order Syngnathiformes; family Syngnathidae; genus Idiotropiscis; species Idiotropiscis lumnitzeri. The sequence goes on along the minus strand of NW_028283668.1, from coordinate 518,866 downwards.
AAGACTCAAGACATTGATCTTACTCTATCCCTATTTTTATGACTTTCCTTCAAAGGGCGTGGCTATTACGGTGCCGCAGAGTCTGATTATTCTCCGTGGCAACAAAAGTTCCTGCAAAATGATTCAGATGATCCATCTTCTGGAAATCTTTCACATTTGAGGATATTCAGGCCCTGAAGACGGCTGCCAACTTATTTTTGATCGCAGTGGTAGCGCCACCAACTGGTTAAAACAAATACAAATTATTTTCGTTGATGTTTTTCTCCGGGCAGGTTAACAAAATCTACCTTATATTTGCTCGGATGAGTGTTTAGGCCTTGAGCATGTCACAATACGAAAGTCTTTCGCCTTCTTCAGAGTGTCACATGATGGTGTCTTGTGACCCGTCTTTATCAGCTGATGTTCCATGAGGGCGTGACTTACCTGTCACAAGAATGAAGGCAAGTCACGCCCCCCGCTGTCCGTTCACTCCGCCAAGATGCTGGTCCAGGTGGTAGAGAGGATGAAGGCTCCCTTGTCTCTGTTCATGGTTTTTATGCCTCGCTTGCAGATCTCAATGGCCTCTCTGATCCAGCGCTGTTGTTTGTTCTCTTCTGTGCGGATGACCCTGCCCTTCTCCCGGTCCATGATGTGGTTTTCCCTTTTGCAGTGGTCAGTGATTGCTGATTTGTAATGTTCATGTTGTGCTTGTTCTTTTACTGCTCTGATTTTTTCATTTTTTTGACAGGTAAGTCACACCCTCATGGAACATCAGCTCAAGACACCATCATGCGACACTCTGAAGAAGGCGAAAGACTCGCCGAAACATGTCAGGTAAAAAATTAACCTAAAACATAATTGTCTGCTTTTAATGAATCAGTCAAATATCAATAATAAGAAGACAAAATGAACCTAATACAAATAAAGGAATGCTTAATAACTCCCCTGCACATGCTCCTAAAAATCCAAACCTTCACCTGTAAATAAAACGTCCCGACCTGAAGACATCTTAATGTTATTATTTTGTTATACACACAGTGCCGCCAAGTGGAATCAAAAATTTGTTTTTATTTTAATTTTCACGTACTGCACGGTGCCCTTTTGACGAATCCGACTGAAAATTAGTCAGAAAAGACTCAAGACAATGATCTTACTCTCTGCCGAATTTTGTGACGTTTTGGCAAAAGGCGTGGCTATTAAGGTGCTGAAAAGTCCGATTGTACTCTGTGGCAACAAAAGCTCCGGCAACATGACTCAGATGATCCTATCTTCTCGAAGTTGTACACATTTGAGGATACTTCAGCCCTGAAGACATCTACCAACTTATTTTACATCGTAGTAGTAGCGCCACCAACTGGTAAAAGCTAATACAAGTTATTTTCTTGGATGTTTTTCTCCGTGCAACTCAACAAGGTCGCCCTCATATATGCTCGGATGACTGTTTCGGCCATGAGGATGTCACAATACGAAATTCGTGATTTTTCGTGAAAAGTTGTGGAGTGGCATTGCACTGTTCGGCAATAAAACAAAGCTGATTATGAGGTTCTAAATATGAACGACAACTCGTAAAACTTTACACACACATCAGGCCGAGCAAATTTATCAATATTTTATACGTTAGTTGTGCAGCTTTTTTGAAATGGCTCGCCATGGCCCTCGAGAAATGTTAAAAAAAAGCAGCTCTGGTTGAGTGTTTCACCTCGCTTTTTGTAAATTTTATGGAGTACAGTGAACCCTCGGTTATCGCGGTTAATGGGGACCGAGACCACCCGCGAAAACTGAAAATCCGCGAAGTAGCGGCGCACCTTCAAAAATGCAAAAAAAAAATATACAATATATATAATAAATATATAAATATATATATATATATATATATATATATATATATATATATATATATATATATATACGGGGGAGAGAGAGAGAGAGAGTGAAATTCATGTTATAACAAAAAAACCAAATTATTATTAAAACGTATTATTTTTTTATTCCCCAGCCATTCTTTTTGTATTTATTTAATTACTCCGACTTTTACCTGCTGGTACGCCGTCCGGTGTGCCCTGTGAAATGAAAGGTGGCATTCTTTATTTATTTATTCACTTATTCATTCATAACTGACAGCCTCGCGCTCCGCTCGTGCCCGGGCAGAAGAGGTGCTCCATTTTGGCTTAACTGTGACACACGCCCGCCCTCCTCCCCCGGAGCTTCCATTCGGTTAAACTTAGGGGCCGCTTGGCACCGCCCGTGCCCGGGGAAGGTGCTCCTCTTCGGCTTACTGTGACGCGAGCATGCCCTCCTCCTGCGGAGCTTCCATTCGGTTAAACTTAGGGGCCGCTTGGAACCGCCCGTGCCCGGGGAAGGTGCTCCTCTTCGGCTTACTGTGACGCGAGTATGCCCTCCTCCTCCGGAGCTTCCATTCGGTTAAACTTAGGGGCCGCTTGGCACCGCCCGTGCCCGGGGAAGGTGCTCCTCTACGGCTTAACTGCCACGCACGCCGGCCGGAGCTCTGGTACGGTCCGAACCGCGCGAAACGTCGCCACCGATCGTGTCCGGGGGAACGTGCTCTTCTTCGTCCACTCTCCTCTTCGCCCACGCTCTTCTTCGGCGCACGCCGGCCGTCTAACCGCTCCAGCGCCCCGTCGTGCCGCTCGGCGAAACTACAATGCCCCCGAATATTTTTTATACCCGCGAAGCACTGAACCCGCGAAAGGTGAACCGCGAAGTAGCGAGGGTTCACTGTATGTATAAGACCAAGACCTACAAAAAAGTCTCTTGGAGCAATGAGCTAGGTTTTACAGGAAGTCGGCCATTTTGAATTTACTTAAAAGGGGGCGGGTCACCACAATGGACTTTGTGTAGAAATTATTATTGGGGCCCGAGCAGCGACCGCGGCGAGGTCCCTATTGTTTTTGTAGAAAATATTATTACTTTTATTATTATTATTATTATTATTATTAGGGCCTGAGCAGCGACCGCTGCGAAGTCCCTATTGTTTTTGTAGAAATTATTATTATTATTATTTTTCCGATTGTTCGATCGCATTTTTGACCCCCGAAACATGCACAAAAACTCACCAAACTTGGCAGTCTCATCGGGCATGGCGAAAAATTTGATATTTTAACGTCTAATATGAACAGGAAGTGAGTTATGAATTTTTGAAAGTCCGACTTTTGCCCTTTTTTGCATGTTTACAGGGGTCATTCTTTTGCACCCTGATCCTAAAGGCTTCATCTGATTGCCTTAAAATTCTGTCTGTAGCATCTGAAGACCTGGGACAAACACTGGGGCTAAAATTTTTTGTTTCCGAAATACTATATGACGGGGCGGGGCTTCAAAGTTTTCACTTAAGATTTCCTTCGCCGCAATGGACAAAATGCTTAATAACTCTCCTGCACATGCTGCTAAAAATCCAAAACTTCACATGTACATAAAGAGTCTGTACCTGAAGACATCTATATGTTTATATTCAGTTATACACCTTGCGCCAATCAATATCATTTTTTACATTTTGACGTACTGCACGGTGCCCTTTTAACGAATCTGATTGAAAATTGGCTAGAAAAGACTCAAGACATTGATCTTACTCTATCCCTATTTTTGTGACTTTCCTTCGAAGGGCGTGGCTATTACGGTGCCGCAGAGTCTGATTATTCTCCGTGGCAACAAAAGTTCCTGCAAAATGATTCAGATGATCCATCTTCTCGAAATTTTTCACATTTGAGGATATTCAGGCCCTGAAGACGGCTGCCAACTTATTTTTGATCGCAGTGGTAGCGCCACCAACTGGTTAAAACAAATACAAATTATTTTCGTTGATGTTTTTCTCCGGGCAGGTTAACAAAATCTACCTTATATTTGCTCGGATGAGTGTTTAGGCCTTGAGCATGTCACAATACGAAAGTCTTTCGCCTTCTTCAGAGTGTCACATGATGGTGCCTTGTGACCCGTCTTTATCAGATGATGTTCCATGAGGGCGTGACTTACCTGTCACAAGAATGAAGGCAAGTCACGCCCCCCGCTGTCCGTTCACTCCGCCAAGATGCTGGTCCAGGTGGTAGAGAGGATGAAGGCTCCCTTGTCTCTGTTCATGGTTTTTATGCCTCGCTTGCAGATCTCAATGGCCTCTCTGATCCAGCGCTGTTGTTTGTTCTCTTCTGTGCGGATGACCCTGCCCTTCTCCCGGTCCATGATGTGGTTTTCCCTTTTGCAGTGGTCAGTGATTGCTGATTTGTAATGTTCATGTTGTGCTTGTTCTTTTACTGCTCTGATTTTTCATTTTTTTGACAGGTAAGTCACACCCTCATGGAACATCAGCTGATAAAGACGGGTCTCAAGACACCATCATGCGACACTCTGAAGAAGGCGAAAGACTCGCCGAAACATGTCAGGTAAAAAATTAACCTAAAACATAATTGTCTGCTTTTAATGAATCAGTCAAATATCAATAATAAGAAGACAAAATGAACCTAATACAAATAAATGAATGCTTAATAACTCCCCTGCACATGCTCCTAAAAATCCAAACCTTCACCTGTAAATAAAACGTCCCGACCTGAAGACATCTTAATGTTATTATTTTGTTATACACACAGTGCCGCCAAGTGGAATCAAAAATTTGTTTTTATTTTAATTTTCACGTACTGCACGGTGCCCTTTCGACGAATCCGACTGAAAATTAGTCAGAAAAGACTCAAGACAATGATCTTACTCTCTGCCGAATTTTGTGACGTTTTGGCAAAAGGCGTGGCTATTACGGTGCTGAAAAGTCCGATTGTACTCTGTGGCAACAAAAGCTCCTGCAACATGACTCAGGTGATCCTATCTTCTCGAAGTTGCACACATTTGAGGATACTTAAGCCCTGAAGACATCTACCAACTTATTTTTCATCGTAGTAGTAGCGCCACCAACTGGTAAAAGCTAATACAAGTTATTTTCTTGGATGTTTTTCTCCGTGCAACTCAACAAGGTCGCCCTCATATATGCTCGGATGACTGTTTCGGCCATGAGGATGTCACAATACGAAATTCGTCCTTTTTCATGAAAAGTTGTGGGAGTGGCATTGCACTGTTCGGCAATAAAACAAAGCTGATTATGAGGTTCTAAATATGAACGACAACTCGTGAAACTTTACACACACATCAGGCCGAGCAAATTTATCAATATTTTATACGTTAGTTGTGCAGCTTTTTTGAAATGGCTCGCCATGGCCCTCGAGAAATGTTCAAAAAAGCAGCCCTGGTTGAGTGTTTCACCTCGCTTTTTGTAAATTTTATGGAGTACAGTGAACCCTCGGTTATCGCGGTTAATGGGGACCGAGACCACCCGCAAAAACTGAAAATCCGCGAAGTAGCGGCGCACCTTCAAAAATGCTTAAAAAAAATATACAATATATATAATAAATATATAAATATATATATATATATATATATATATATATATATATATATATATATATATATATACGGGGGGAGAGAGAGAGACAGAGAGTGAAATTCATGTTATAACAAAAAAAACAAATTATTATTAAAACTTATTATTTTTTTATTCCCCAACCATTCTTTTTGTATTTATTTAATTACTCCGACTTTTACCTGCTGGTACGCCGTCCGGTGTGCCCTGTGAAATGAAAGGTGGCATTCTTTATTTATTCATTCATTTATTCATTCATAACTGACAGCCTCGCGCTCCGCTCGTGCCCGGGCAGAAGAGGTGCTCCAATTCGGCTTCACTGTGACACACGCCCGCCCTCCTCCCCCGGAGCTTCCATTCGGTTAAACTTAGGGGCCGCTTGGCACCGCCCGTGCCCGGGGAAGGTGCTCCTCTTCGGCTTACTGTGACGCGAGCATGCCCTCCTCCTGCGGAGCTTCCATTCGGTTAAACTTAGGGGCCGCTTGGAACCGCCCGTGCCCGGGGAAGGTGCTCCTCTTCGGCTTACTGTGACGCGAGCATGCCCTCCTCCTCCGGAGCTTCCATTCGGTTAAACTTAGGGGCCGCTTGGCACCGCCCGTGCCCGGGGAAGGTGCTCCTCTACGGCTTAACTGCCACGCACGCCGGCCGGAGCTCTGGTACGGTCCGAACCGCGCGAAACGTCGCCACCGATCGTGTCCGGGGGAACGTGCTCTCTTCGTCCACTCTCCTCTTCGCCCACGCTCTTCTTCGGCGCACGCCGGCCGTCTAACTGCTCCAGCGCCCCGTCGTGCCGCTCGGCGAAACTACAATGCCCCCGAATATTTTTTAGACCCGCGAAGCACTGAACCCGCGAAAGGTGAACCGCGAAGTAGCGAGGGTTCACTGTATGTATAAGACCAAGACCTACAAAAAAGTCTCTTGGAGCAATGAGCTAGGTTTTACAGGAAGTCGGCCATTTTGAATTTACTTAAAAGGGGGCGGGTCACCACAATGGACTTTGTGTAGAAATTATTATTGGGGCCCGAGCAGCGACCGCGGCGAGGTCCCTATTGTTTTTGTAGAAATTATTATTATTATTATTTTTCCGATTGTTCGATCGCATTTTTGACCCCCGAAACATGCACAAAAACTCACCAAACTTGGCAGTCTCATCGGGCATGGCGAAAATTTTGATATTTTAACGTCTAATATGAACAGGAAGTGAGTTATGAATTTTTGAAAGTCCGATTTTTGCCCTTTTTTGCATGTTTACAGGGGTCATTCTTTTGCACCCTGATCCTAAAGGCTTCATCTGATTGCCTTAAAATTCTGTCTGGAGCATCTTAAGACCTGGGACAAACACTGGGGCTAAAAATTTTTGTTTCCGAAATACTATATGACGGGGGCGGGGCTTCAAAGTTTTCACTTAAGATTTCCTTCGCCGCAATGGACAAAATGCTTAATAACTCTCCTGCACGTGCTGCTAAAAATCCAAAACTTCACATGTACATAAAGAGTCGGTACCTGAAGACATCTATATGTTTATATTCAGTTATACACCTTGCGCCAATCAATATCATTTTTTACATTTTGACGTACTGCACGGTGCCCTTTTAACGAATCTGATTGAAAATTGGCTAGAAAAGACTCAAGACATTGATCTTACTCTATCCCTATTTTTGTGACTTTCCTTCGAAGGGCGTGGCTATTACGGTGCCGCAGAGTCTGATTATTCTCCGTGGCAACAAAAGTTCCTGCAAAATGATTCAGATGATCCATCTTCTCGAAATTTTTCACATTTGAGGATATTCAGGCCCTGAAGACGGCTGCCAACTTATTTTTGATCGCAGTGGTAGCGCCACCAACTGGTTAAAACAAATACAAATTATTTTCGTTGATGTTTTTCTCCGGGCAGGTTAACAAAATCTACCTTATATTTGCTCGGATGAGTGTTTAGGCCTTGAGGATGTCACAATACGAAAGTCTTTCGCCTTCTTCAGAGTTTCACATGATGGTGTCTTGTGACCCGTCTTTATCAGCTGATGTTCCATGAGGGCGTGACTTACCTGTCACGAGAATGAAGGCAAGTCACGCCCCCCGCTGTCCGTTCACTCCGCCAAGATGCTGGTCCAGGTGGTAGAGAGGATGAAGGCTCCCTTGTCTCTGTTCATGGTTTTTATGCCTCGCTTGCAGATCTCAATGGCCTCTCTGATCCAGCGCTGTTGTTTGTTCTCTTCGGTGCGGATGACCCTGCCCTTCTCCCGGTCCATGATGTGGTTTTCCCTTTTGCAGTGGTCAGTGATTGCTGATTTGTAATGTTCATGTTGTGCTTGTTCTTTTACTGCTCTGATTTTTCATTTTTTTGACAGGTAAGTCACACCCTCATGGAACATCAGCTGATAAAGACGGGTCTCAAGACACCATCATGCGACACTCTGAAGAAGGCGAAAGACTCGCCGAAACATGTCAGGTAAAAAATTAACCTAAAACATAATTGTCTGCTTTTAATGAATCAGTCAAATATCAATAATAAGAAGACAAAATGAACCTAATACAAATAAATGAATGCTTAATAACTCCCCTGCACATGCTCCTAAAAATCCAAACCTTCACCTGTAAATAAAACGTCCCGACCTGAAGACATCTTAATGTTATTATTTTGTTATACACACAGTGCCGCCAAGTGGAATCAAAAATTTGTTTTTATTTTAATTTTCACGTACTGCACGGTGCCCTTTTGACGAATCCGACTGAAAATTAGTCAGAAAAGACTCAAGACAATGATCTTACTCTCTGCCGAATTTTGTGACGTTTTGGCAAAAGGCGTGGCTATTAAGGTGCTGAAAAGTCCGATTGTACTCTGTGGCAACAAAAGCTCCGGCAACATGACTCAGATGATCCTATCTTCTCGAAGTTGTACACATTTGAGGATACTTCAGCCCTGAAGACATCTACCAACTTATTTTACATCGTAGTAGTAGCGCCACCAACTGGTAAAAGCTAATACAAGTTATTTTCTTGGATGTTTTTCTCCGTGCAACTCAACAAGGTCGCCCTCATATATGCTCGGATGACTGTTTCGGCCATGAGGATGTCACAATACGAAATTCGTGATTTTTCGTGAAAAGTTGTGGGAGTGGCATTGCACTGTTCGGCAATAAAATAAAGCTGATTATGAGGTTCTAAATATGAACGACAACTCGTAAAACTTTACACACACATCAGGCCGAGCAAATTTATCAATATTTTATACGTTAGTTGTGCAGCTTTTTTGAAATGGCTCGCCATGGCCCTCGAGAAATGTTAAAAAAAAGCAGCTCTGGTTGAGTGTTTCACCTCGCTTTTTGTAAATTTTATGGAGTACAGTGAACCCTCGGTTATCGCGGTTAATGGGGACCGAGACCACCCGCGAAAACTGAAAATCCGCGAAGTAGCGGCGCACCTTCAAAAATGCTTAAAAAAAATATACAATATATATCATAAATATATAATATATATATATATATATATATATATATATATATATATATATATATATATATATATATATATATATATATATATATATATATATATATATATATATATATATATACGGGGAGAGAGAGAGTGAAATTCATGTTATAACAAAAAAACCAAATTATTATTAAAACGTATTATTTTTTTATTCCCCAGCCATTCTTTTTGTATTTATTTAATTACTCCGACTTTTACCTGCTGGTACGCCGTCCGGTGTGCCCTGTGAAATGAAAGGTGGCATTCTTTATTTATTTATTCATTTATTCATTCATAACTGACAGCCTCGCGCTCCGCTCGTGCCCGGGCAGAAGAGGTGCTCCAATTTGGCTTAACTGTGACACACGCCCGTCCTCCTCCGTCCGGAGCTTCCATTCGGTTAAACTTAGGGGCCGCTTGGCACCGCCCGTGCCCGGGGTAGATGCTACTCTTCGGCTTACTGTGACGCGAGCATGCCCTCCTCCTCCGGAGCTTCCATTCGGTTAAACTTAGGGGCCGCTTGGAACCGCCCGTGCCCGGGGAAGGTGCTCCTCTTCGGCTTACTGTGACGCGAGCATGCCCTCCTCCTCCGGAGCTTCCATTCGGTTAAACTTAGGGGCCGCTTGGCACCGCCCGTGCCCGGGGAAGGTGCTCCTCTACGGCTTAACTGCCACGCACGCTGGCCGGAGCTCTGGTACGGTCCGAACCGCGCGAAACGTCGCCACCGATCGTGTCCGGGGGAACGTGCTCTTCTTCGTCCACTCTCCTCTTCGCCCACGCTCTTCTTCGGCGCACGCCGGCCGTCTAACCGCTCCAGCGCCCCGTCGTGCCGCTCGGCGAAACTACAATGCCCCCGAATATTTTTTAGACCCGCGAAGCACTGAACCTGCGAAAGGTGAACCGCGAAGTAGCGAGGGTTCACTGTATGTATAAGACCAAGACCTACAAAAAAGTCTCTTGGAGCAATGAGCTAGGTTTTACAGGAAGTCGGCCATTTTGAATTTACTTAAAAGGGGGCGGGTCACCACAATGGACTTTGTGTCGAAATTATTATTGGGGCCCGAGCAGCGACCGCGGCGAGGTCCCTATTGTTTTTGTAGAAAACATTATTACTTTTATTATTATTATTATTATTATTATTAGGGCCTGAGCAGCGACCGCTGCGAAGTCCCTATTGTTTTTGTAGAAATTATTATTATTATTATTTTTCCGATTGTTCGATCGCATTTTTGACCCCCGAAACACGCACAAAAACTCACCAAACTTGGCAGTCTCATCGGGCATGGCGAAAAATTTGATATTTTAACGTCTAATATGAACAGGAAGTGAGTTATGAATTTTTGAAAGTCCGACTTTTGCCCTTTTTTGCATGTTTACAGGGGTCATTCTTTTGCACCCTGATCCTAAAGGCTTCATCTGATTGCCTTAAAATTCTGTCTGTAGCATCTGAAGACCTGGGACAAACACTGGGGCTAAAATTTTTTGTTTCCGAAATACTATATGACGGGGGCGGGGCTTCAAAGTTTTCACTTAAGATTTCCTTCGCCGCAATGGACAAAATGCTTAATAACTCTCCTGCACATGCTGCTAAAAATCCAAAACTTCACATGTACATAAAGAGTCTGTACCTGAAGACATCTATATGTTTATATTCAGTTATACACCTTGCGCCAATCAATATCATTTTTTACATTTTGACGTACTGCACGGTGCCCTTTTAACGAATCCGATTGAAAATTGGCTAGAAAAGACTCAAGACATTGATCTTACTCTATCCCTATTTTTATGACTTTCCTTCAAAGGGCGTGGCTATTACGGTGCCGCAGAGTCTGATTATTCTCCGTGGCAAAAAAAGTTCCTGCAAAATGATTCAGATGATCCATCTTCTGGAAATCTTTCACATTTGAGGATATTCAGGCCCTGAAGACGGCTGCCAACTTATTTTTGATCGCAGTGGTAGCGCCACCAACTGGTTAAAACAAATACAAATTATTTTCGTTGATGTTTTTCTCCGGGCAGGTGAACAAAATCTACCTTATATTTGCTCGGATGAGTGTTTAGGCCTTGAGCATGTCACAATACGAAAGTCTTTCGCCTTCTTCAGAGTGTCACATGATGGTGTCTTGTGACCCGTCTTTATCAGCTGATGTTCCATGAGGGCGTGACTTACCTGTCACAAGAATGAAGGCAAGTCACGCCCCCCGCTGTCCGTTCACTCCGCCAAAATGCTGCTCCAGGTGGTAGAGAGGATGAAGGCTCCCTTGTCTCTGTTAATGGTTTTTATGCCTCGCTTGCAGATCTCAATGGCCTCTCTGATCCAGCGCTGTTGTTTGTTCTCTTCGGTGCGGATGACCCTGCCCTTCTCCCGGTCCATGATGTGGTTTTCCCTTTTGCAGTGGTCAGTGATTGCTGATTTGTAATGTTCATGTTGTGCTTGTTCTTTTACTGCTCTGATTTTTCATTTTTTTGACAGGTAAGTCACACCCTCATGGAACATCAGCTCAAGACACCATCATGCGACACTCTGAAGAAGGCGAAAGACTCGCCGAAAGATGTCAGGTAAAAAATTAACCTAAAACATAAATGTCTGCTTTTAATGAATCAGTCAAATATCAATAATAAGAAGACAAAATGAACCTAATACAAATAAATGAATGCTTAATAACTCCCCTGCACATGCTCCTAAAAATCCAAACCTTCACCTGTAAATAAAACGTCCCGACCTGAAGACATCTTAATGTTATTATTTTGTTTTACACACAGCGCCGCCAAGTGGAATCAAAAATTTGTTTTTATTTTAATTTTCACGTACTGCACGGTGCCCTTCTGACGAATCCGACTGAAAATTAGTCAGAAAAGACTCAAGACAATGATCTTACTCTCTGCCGAATTTTGTGACGTTTTGGCAAAAGGCGTGGCTATTACGGTGCTGAAAAGTCCGATTGTACTTTGTGACAACAAAAGCTCCGGCAACATGACTCAGATGATCCTATCTTCTCGAAGTTGTACACATTTGAGGATACTTCAGCCCTGAAGACTTCTACCAACTTATTTTTCATCGTAGTAGTAGCGCCACCAACTGGTAAAAGCTAATACAAGTTATTTTCTTGGATGTTTTTCTCCGTGCAACTCAACAAGGTCGCCCTCATATATGCTCGGATTACTGTTTCGGCCATGAGGATGTCACAATACGAAATTCGTCCTTTTTCGTGAAAGGTTGTGGGAGTGGCATTGCACTGTTCGGCAATAAAACAACGCTGATTATGAGGTTGTAAATATGAACGACAACTCGTGAAACTTTACACACACATCAGGCCGAGCAAATTTATAAATATATATATATATATATATATATATATATATATATATATATATACGGGGAGAGAGAGAGTGAAATTCATGTTACAACAAAAAAAAACAAATTATTATTAAAACATATTATTTTTTAATTCCCCAGCCATTCTTTTTGTATTTATTTAATTACTCCGACTTTTACCTGCTGGTACGCCGTCCGGTGTGCCCTGTGAAATGAAAGGTGGCATTCTTTATTTATTTATTCATTTATTCATTCATAACTGACAGCCTCGCGCTCCGCTCGTGCCCGGGCGGAAGAGGTGCTCCAATTCGGCTTAACTGTGACACACGCCCGCCCTCCTCCCCCGGAACTTCCATTCGGTTAAACTTAGGGGCCGCTTGGCACCGCCCGTGCCCGGGGAAGGTGCTCCTCTTCGGCTTACTGTGACGCGAGCATGCCCTCCTCCTCCGGAGCTTCCATTCAGTTAAACTTAGGGGCCGCTTGAAACCGCCCGTGCCCGGGGAAGGTGCTCCTCTTCGGCTTACTGTGACGCGAGCATCCCCTCCTCCTCCGGAGCTTCCATTCGGTTAAACTTAGGGGCCGCTTGGAACCGCCCGTGCCCGTGGAAGGTGCTCCTCTTCGGCTTACTGTGACGCGAGCATGCCCTCCTCCTCCGGAGCTTCCATTCGGTTAACCTTAGGGGCCGCTTGGAACCGCCCGTGCCCGGGGAAGGTGCTCCTCTTCGGCTTACTGTGACGCGAGCATGCCCTCCTCCTCCGGAGCTTCCATTCGGTTAAACTTAGGGGCCGCTTGGCACCGCCCGTGCCCGGGGAAGGTGTTCCTCTACGGCTTAACTGCCACGCACGCCGGCCGGAGCTCTGGTACGGTTCAAACCGCGCGAAACGTCGCCACCGATCGTGTCCGGGGGAACGTGCTCTTCTTCGTCCACTCTCCTCTTCGCCCACGCTCTTCTTCGGCGCACGCCGGCCGTCTAACTGCTCCAGCGCCCCGTCGTGCCGCTCGGCGAAACTACAATGCCCCCGAATATTTTTTAGACCCGCGAAGCACTGAACCCGCGAAAGGTGAACCGCGAAGTAGCGAGGGTTCACTGTATGTATAAGACCAAGACCTACAAAAAAGTCTCTTGGAGCAATGAGCTAGGTTTTACAGGAAGTCGGCCATTTTTAATTTACTTAAAAGGGGGCGGGTCACCACAATGGACTTTGTGTAGAAATTATTATTGGGGCCCGAGCAGCGACGGCGGCGAGGTCCCTATTGTTTTTGAAGAAATTATTATTAGGGCCTGAGCAGCGACCGCTACGAGGTCCCCATTGTTTTTGTGGAAATTATTATTATTTTTATTATTATTATTAGGGCCCGAGCAGTGACCGCTGCGAGGTCCCTATTGTTTTTCTAGAAATTGTTATTAGGGCCCGAGCTGCGACGGCTGCGAGGTCCCTATTGTTTTTGTAGAAAATATTATTACTTTTATTATTAATAATATTATTATTATTATTATTATTAGGGCCTGAGCAGCGACCGCTGCGAAGTCCCTATTGTTTTTGTAGAAATTATTATTATTATTATTTTTCCGATTGTTCGATCGCATTTTTGACCCCCGAAACATGCACAAAAACTCACCAAACTTGGCAGTCTCATCGGGCATGGCGAAAAATTTGATATTTTAACGTCTAATATGAACAGGAAGTGAGTTATGAATTTTTGAAAGTCCGACTTTTGCCCTTTTTTGCATGTTTACAGGGTCAAGTCAAGTCAAGTCAATTTTATTTGTATAGCCCTTAATCACAGACAGTCTCAAAGGGCTTTACATAGCCACAATCGACATCCCCGATCTTAACCCCCAGGAGGGCAAGGAAAAACTCACAAAACCTCATTAGGGGAAAAGTGAGAAACCTTGAGAAGGGACCACAGATGGGGGAATCCCCCTTCCAGGATGACCAGGCTGCAATGGATGCCAACTGGGCAACATTTGGCACATACAATGATGCTATGCAATAATAGATGAGATAATATAAGAGTCAATTGAATGAAGTGCTGCAGGAAGATGACTTCAGTGGAGTGGGTCCTCATCCAGGGCCGTAATATCCATGGCAGCATATCCGAAGATGAGCCTTCGATCTTGTACCGGTCAGTTGGTGTAAATTCAGTACAGCCACTTCCAAGTGAATCGCCATCACCTAATTCGGGGAATTGGGAACAGAAAAGAAAGAACAGAAATAGCAAACAGGCCAACAAGTAGTTCAATGAAGTGCTGAAATATAAGGAAATCAGAAAAGGCGCTGCATGAAGACGACTTCGGCAGAGCAGGTCCCTTCCCGGTTCGTCAGTGCCGTAATCTTCAAAGCATGTCCCCATCACCTAATTCCCAAGCAGGGGAAGGAGGGGGCAGAAAAGAGAAGAAGCGGCAGTAAACAGGCCAACAAATAATTAAATTAGATGCTAAAGTATATAAATAAATTGATCAAATGTCGCGCTGCAGGAAGACGACATCACTGGAACAGGTGCATGCCCAGTTGGTCAATGCCTTAAACTTCCTAGTGGGTCACCGTCACCTAATCCCCCAGCCGGGGGAAAAGGGGGCAGAAAAGAAAACAAAAGAAAAAAAAGCGGCAGTAAACAGGCCAACAAATATTTCAGCTAAATGCACAAGAGTATAAATGCGTCTTTAATAGTGTTTTGAACATTTCTACAGGGGTCATTCTTTTGCACCCTGATCCTAAAGGCTTCATCTGATTGCCTTAAAATTCTGTCTGTAGCATCTGAAGACCTGGGACAAACACTGGGGCTAAAATTTTTTGTTTCCGAAATACTATATGACAGGGGCGGGGCTTCAAAGTTTTCACTTAAGATTTCCTTCGCCGCAATGGACAAAATGCTTAATAACTCTCCTGCACATGCTGCTAAAAATCCAAAACTTCACATGTACATAAAGAGTCTGTACCTGAAGACATCTATATGTTTATATTCAGTTATACACCTTGCGCCAATCAATATCATTTTT
Organism: Idiotropiscis lumnitzeri; assembly: GCF_059441095.1. NCBI lineage: Eukaryota > Metazoa > Chordata > Actinopteri > Syngnathiformes > Syngnathidae > Idiotropiscis > Idiotropiscis lumnitzeri. The sequence goes on along the minus strand of NW_028283668.1, from coordinate 503,686 downwards.
TACATTTTGACGTACTGCACGGTGCCCTTTTAACGAATCTGATTGAAAATTGGCTAGAAAAGACTCAAGACATTGATCTTACTCTATCCCTATTTTTGTGACTTTCCTTCGAAGGGCGTGGCTATTACGGTGCCGCAGAGTCTGATTATTCTCCGTGGCAACAAAAGTTCCTGCAAAATGATTCAGATGATCCATCTTCTCGAAATTTTTCACATTTGAGGATATTCAGGCCCTGAAGACGGCTGCCAACTTATTTTTTATCGCAGTGGTAGCGCCACCAACTGGTTAAAACAAATACAAATTATTTTCGTTGATGTTTTTCTCCGGGCAGGTTAACAAAATCTACCTTATATTTGCTCGGATGAGTGTTTAGGCCTTGAGCATGTCACAATACAAAAGTCTTTCGCCTTCTTCAGAGTGTCACATGATGGTGTCTTGTGACCCGTCTTTATCAGCTGATGTTCCATGAGGGCGTGACTTACCTGTCACAAGAATGAAGGCAAGTCACGCCCCCCGCTGTCCGTTCACTCTGCCAAGATGCTGGTCCAGGTGGTAGAGAGGATGAAGGCTCCCTTGTCTCTGTTCATGGTTTTTATGCCTCGCTTGCAGATCTCAATGGCCTCTCTGATCCAGCGCTGTTGTTTGTTCTCTTCTGTGCGGATGACCCTGCCCTTCTCCCGGTATGATGTGGTTTTCCCTTTTGCAGTGGTCAGTGATTGCTGATTTGTAATGTTCATGTTGTGCTTGTTCTTTTACTGCTCTGATTTTTTAATTTTTTTGACAGGTAAGTCACACCCTCATGGAACATCAGCTCAAGACACCATCATGCGACACTCTGAAGAAGGCGAAAGACTCGCCGAAACATGTCAGGTAAAAAATTATCCTAAAACATAATTGTCTGCTTTTAATGAATCAGTCAAATATCAATAATAAGAAGACAAAATGAACCTAATACAAATAAATGAATGCTTAATAACTCCCCTGCACATGCTCCTAAAAATCCAAACCTTCACCTGTAAATAAAACGTCCTGACCTGAAGACATCTTAATGTTATTATTTTGTTATACACACAGTGCCGCCAAGTGGAATCAAACATTTTTTTTTATTTTAATTTTCACGTACTGCACGGTGCCCTTTTGACGAATCCGACTGAAAATTAGTCAGAAAAGACTCTAGACAATTATCTTACTCTCTGCCGAATTTTGTGACGTTTTGGCAAAAGGCATGGCTATTACGGTGCTGAAAAGTCCGATTGTACTCTGTGGCAACAAAAGCTCCAGCAACATGACTCAGATGATCCTATCTTCTCGAAGTTGCACACATTTGAGGATACTTAAGCCCTGAAGACATCTACCAACTTATTTTTCATCGTAGTAGTAGCGCCACCAACTGCTTATAGCTAATACAAGTTATTTTCTTGGATGTTTTTCTCCGTGCAACTCAACAAGGTCGCCCTCATATATGCTCGGATGACTGTTTCGGGCCATGAGGATGTCATAATACGAAATTTGTCCTTTTTCATGAAAAGTTGTGGGAGTGCCATTGCACTGTTCGGCAATAAAACAACGCTGATTATGAGGTTCTAAATATGAACAACAACTCGTGAAACTTTACACACACATCAGGCCGAGCAAATTTATCAATATTTTATACGTTAGTTGTGCAGCTTTTTTGAAATGGCTCACCATGGCCCTCGAGAAATGTTAAAAAAAGCAGCCCTGGTTGAGTGTTTCACCTCGCTTTTTGTAAATTTTATGGAGTACAGTGAACCCTCGGTTATCGCGGTTAATGGGGACCGAGACCACCCGCGAAAACTGAAAATCCGCGAAGTAGCGGCGCACCTTCAAAAATGCTTAAAAAAATATACAATATATATAATAAATATATATATATATATATATATATATATATATATATACGGGGGGAGAGAGAGAGAGAGAGAGTGAAATTCATGTTATAACAAAAAAAACAAATTATTATTAAAACTTATTATTTTTTTATTCCCCAACCATTCTTTTTGTATTTATTTAATTACTCCGACTTTTACCTGCTGGTACGCCGTCCGGTGTGCCCTGTGAAATGAAAGGTGGCATTCTTTATTTATTTATTCATTTATTCATTCATAACTGACAGCCTCGCGCTCCGCTCGTGCCCGGCAGAAGAGGTGCTCCAATTCAGCTTAACTGTGACACACGCCCGCCCTCCTCCCCCGGAGCTTCCATTCGGTTAAACTTAGGGGCCGCTTGGCACCGCCCGTGCCCGGGGAAGGTGCTCCTCTTCGGCTTACTGTGACGCAAGCATGCCCTCCTCCTCCGGAGCTTCCATTCGGTTAAACTTAGGGGCCGCTTGGAACCGCCCGTGCCCGGGGAAGGTGCTCCTCTTCGGCTTACTGTGACGCGAGCATGTCCTCCTCCTCCGGAGCTTCCATTCGGTTAAACTCAGGGGCCGCTTGGAACCGCCCGTGCCCGGGGAAGGTGCTCCTCTACGGCTTAACTGCCACGCACGCCGGCCGGAGCTCTGGTACGGTCCGAACCGCGCGAAACGTCGCCACCGATCGTGTCCGGGGGAACGTGCTCTTCTTCGTCCACTCTCCTCTTCGCCCACGCTCTTCTTCGGCGCACGCCGGCCGTCTAACCGCTCCAGCGCCCCGTCGTGCCGCTCGGCGAAACTACAATGCCCCCGAATATTTTTTAGACCCGCGAAGCACTGAACCCGCGAAAGGTGAACCTCGAAGTAGCGAGGGTTCACTGTATGTATAAGACCAAGACCTACAAAAAAGTCTCTTGGAGCAATGAGCTAGGTTTTACAGGAAGTCGGCCATTTTGAATTTACTTAAAAGGGGGCGGGTCTCCACAATGGACTTTGTGTAGAAATTATTATTGGGGCCCGAGCAGCGACCGCGGCGAGGTCCCTATTGTTTTTGTAGAAAATATTATTACTTTTATTATTATTATTATTATTATTATTATTATTAGGGCCTGAGCAGCGACCGCTAAGAAGTCCCTATTGTTTTTGTAGAAATTATTATTATTATTATTTTTCCGATTGTTCGATCGCATTTTTGACCCCCGAAACATGCACAAAAACTCACCAAACTTGGCAGTCTCATCGGGCATGGCGAAAAATTTGATATTTTTTAACGTCTAATATGAACAGGAAGTGAGTTATGAATTTTTGAAAGTCCGAGTTTTGCCCTTTTTTGCATGTTTACAGGGGTCATTCTTTTGCACCCTGATCCTAAAGGCTTCATCTGATTGCCTTAAAGTTCTGTCTGGAGCATCTTAAGACCTGGGACAAACACTGGGGCTAAAATTTTTTGTTTCCGAAATACTATATGACGGGGGCGGGGCTTCAAAGTTTTCACTTAAGATTTCCTTCGCCGCAATGGACAAAATGCTTAATAACTCTCCTGCACGTGATGCTAAAAATCCAAAACTTCACATGTACATAAAGAGTCGGTACCTGAAGACATCTATATGTTTCTATTCAGTTATACACCTTGCGCCAATCAATATAAATCTTTACATTTTGACGTACTGCACGGTGCCCTTTTAACGAATCCGACTGAAAATTGGCTAGAAAAGACTCAAGACATTGATCTTACTCTATCCCTATTTTTATGACTTTCCTTCAAAGGGCGTGGCTATTACGGTGCCGCAGAGTCTGATTATTCTCCGTGGCAACAAAAGTTCCTGCAAAATGATTCAGATGATCCATCTTCTGGAAATCTTTCACATTTGAGGATATTCAGGCCCTGAAGACGGCTGCCAACTTATTTTTGATCGCAGTGGTAGCGCCACCAACTGGTTAAAACAAATACAAATTATTTTCGTTGATGTTTTTCTCCGGGCAGGTTAACAAAATCTACCTTATATTTGCTCGGATGAGTGTTTAGGCCTTGAGCATGTCACAATACGAAAGTCTTTCGCCTTCTTCAGAGTGTCACATGATGGTGTCTTGTGACCCGTCTTTATCAGCTGATGTTCCATGAGGGCGTGACTTACCTGTCACAAGAATGAAGGCAAGTCACGCCCCCCGCTGTCCGTTCACTCCGCCAAGATGCTGGTCCAGGTGGTAGAGAGGATGAAGGCTCCCTTGTCTCTGTTCATGGTTTTTATGCCTCGCTTGCAGATCTCAATGGCCTCTCTGATCCAGCGCTGTTGTTTGTTCTCTTCTGTGCGGATGACCCTGCCCTTCTCCCGGTCCATGATGTGGTTTTCCCTTTTGCAGTGGTCAGTGATTGCTGATTTGTAATGTTCATGTTGTGCTTGTTCTTTTACTGCTCTGATTTTTTCATTTTTTTGACAGGTAAGTCACACCCTCATGGAACATCAGCTCAAGACACCATCATGCGACACTCTGAAGAAGGCGAAAGACTCGCCGAAACATGTCAGGTAAAAAATTAACCTAAAACATAATTGTCTGCTTTTAATGAATCAGTCAAATATCAATAATAAGAAGACAAAATGAACCTAATACAAATAAAGGAATGCTTAATAACTCCCCTGCACATGCTCCTAAAAATCCAAACCTTCACCTGTAAATAAAACGTCCCGACCTGAAGACATCTTAATGTTATTATTTTGTTATACACACAGTGCCGCCAAGTGGAATCAAAAATTTGTTTTTATTTTAATTTTCACGTACTGCACGGTGCCCTTTTGACGAATCCGACTGAAAATTAGTCAGAAAAGACTCAAGACAATGATCTTACTCTCTGCCGAATTTTGTGACGTTTTGGCAAAAGGCGTGGCTATTAAGGTGCTGAAAAGTCCGATTGTACTCTGTGGCAACAAAAGCTCCGGCAACATGACTCAGATGATCCTATCTTCTCGAAGTTGTACACATTTGAGGATACTTCAGCCCTGAAGACATCTACCAACTTATTTTACATCGTAGTAGTAGCGCCACCAACTGGTAAAAGCTAATACAAGTTATTTTCTTGGATGTTTTTCTCCGTGCAACTCAACAAGGTCGCCCTCATATATGCTCGGATGACTGTTTCGGCCATGAGGATGTCACAATACGAAATTCGTGATTTTTCGTGAAAAGTTGTGGAGTGGCATTGCACTGTTCGGCAATAAAACAAAGCTGATTATGAGGTTCTAAATATGAACGACAACTCGTAAAACTTTACACACACATCAGGCCGAGCAAATTTATCAATATTTTATACGTTAGTTGTGCAGCTTTTTTGAAATGGCTCGCCATGGCCCTCGAGAAATGTTAAAAAAAAGCAGCTCTGGTTGAGTGTTTCACCTCGCTTTTTGTAAATTTTATGGAGTACAGTGAACCCTCGGTTATCGCGGTTAATGGGGACCGAGACCACCCGCGGAAACTGAAAATCCGCGAAGTAGCGGCGCACCTTCAAAAATGCAAAAAAAAAATATACAATATATATAATAAATATATAAATATATATATATATATATATATATATATATATATATATATATATATATATATATATATACGGGGGAGAGAGAGAGAGAGAGTGAAATTCATGTTATAACAAAAAAACCAAATTATTATTAAAACGTATTATTTTTTTATTCCCCAGCCATTCTTTTTGTATTTATTTAATTACTCCGACTTTTACCTGCTGGTACGCCGTCCGGTGTGCCCTGTGAAATGAAAGGTGGCATTCTTTATTTATTTATTCACTTATTCATTCATAACTGACAGCCTCGCGCTCCGCTCGTGCCCGGGCAGAAGAGGTGCTCCATTTTGGCTTAACTGTGACACACGCCCGCCCTCCTCCCCCGGAGCTTCCATTCGGTTAAACTTAGGGGCCGCTTGGCACCGCCCGTGCCCGGGGAAGGTGCTCCTCTTCGGCTTACTGTGACGCGAGCATGCCCTCCTCCTGCGGAGCTTCCATTCGGTTAAACTTAGGGGCCGCTTGGAACCGCCCGTGCCCGGGGAAGGTGCTCCTCTTCGGCTTACTGTGACGCGAGCATGCCCTCCTCCTCCGGAGCTTCCATTCGGTTAAACTTAGGGGCCGCTTGGCACCGCCCGTGCACGGGGAAGGTGCTCCTCTACGGCTTAACTGCCACGCACGCCGGCCGGAGCTCTGGTACGGTCCGAACCGCGCGAAACGTCGCCACCGATCGTGTCCGGGGGAACGTGCTCTTCTTCGTCCACTCTCCTCTTCGCCCACGCTCTTCTTCGGCGCACGCCGGCCGTCTAACCGCTCCAGCGCCCCGTCGTGCCGCTCGGCGAAACTACAATGCCCCCGAATATTTTTTATACCCGCGAAGCACTGAACCCGCGAAAGGTGAACCGCGAAGTAGCGAGGGTTCACTGTATGTATAAGACCAAGACCTACAAAAAAGTCTCTTGGAGCAATGAGCTAGGTTTTACAGGAAGTCGGCCATTTTGAATTTACTTAAAAGGGGGCGGGTCACCACAATGGACTTTGTGTAGAAATTATTATTGGGGCCCGAGCAGCGACCGCGGCGAGGTCCCTATTGTTTTTGTAGAAAATATTATTACTTTTATTATTATTATTATTATTATTATTAGGGCCTGAGCAGCGACCGCTGCGAAGTCCCTATTGTTTTTGTAGAAATTATTATTATTATTATTTTTCCGATTGTTCGATCGCATTTTTGACCCCCGAAACATGCACAAAAACTCACCAAACTTGGCAGTCTCATCGGGCATGGCGAAAAATTTGATATTTTAACGTCTAATATGAACAGGAAGTGAGTTATGAATTTTTGAAAGTCCGACTTTTGCCCTTTTTTGCATGTTTACAGGGGTCATTCTTTTGCACCCTGATCCTAAAGGCTTAATCTGATTGCCTTAAAATTCTGTCTGTAGCATCTGAAGACCTGGGACAAACACTGGGGCTAAAATTTTTTGTTTCCGAAATACTATATGACGGGGCGGGGCTTCAAAGTTTTCACTTAAGATTTCCTTCGCCGCAATGGACAAAATGCTTAATAACTCTCCTGCACATGCTGCTAAAAATCCAAAACTTCACATGTACATAAAGAGTCTGTACCTGAAGACATCTATATGTTTATATTCAGTTATACACCTTGCGCCAATCAATATCATTTTTTACATTTTGACGTACTGCACGGTGCCCTTTTAACGAATCCGACTGAAAATTGGCTAGAAAAGACTCAAGACATTGATCTTACTCTATCCCTATTTTTATGACTTTCCTTCAAAGGGCGTGGCTATTACGGTGCCGCAGAGTCTGATTATTCTCCGTGGCAACAAAAGTTCCTGCAAAATGATTCAGATGATCCATCTTCTGGAAATCTTTCACATTTGAGGATATTCAGGCCCTGAAGACGGCTGCCAACTTATTTTTGATCGCAGTGGTAGCGCCACCAACTGGTTAAAACAAATACAAATTATTTTCGTTGATGTTTTTCTCCGGGCAGGTTAACAAAATCTACCTTATATTTGCTCGGATGAGTGTTTAGGCCTTGAGCATGTCACAATACGAAAGTCTTTCGCCTTCTTCAGAGTGTCACATGATGGTGCCTTGTGACCCGTCTTTATCAGATGATGTTCCATGAGGGCGTGACTTACCTGTCACAAGAATGAAGGCAAGTCACGCCCCCCGCTGTCCGTTCACTCCGCCAAGATGCTGGTCCAGGTGGTAGAGAGGATGAAGGCTCCCTTGTCTCTGTTCATGGTTTTTATGCCTCGCTTGCAGATCTCAATGGCCTCTCTGATCCAGCGCTGTTGTTTGTTCTCTTCTGTGCGGATGACCCTGCCCTTCTCCCGGTCCATGATGTGGTTTTCCCTTTTGCAGTGGTCAGTGATTGCTGATTTGTAATGTTCATGTTGTGCTTGTTCTTTTACTGCTCTGATTTTTTTCATTTTTTTGACAGGTAAGTCACACCCTCATGGAACATCAGCTCAAGACACCATCATGCGACACTCTGAAGAAGGCGAAAGACTCGCCGAAACATGTCAGTGAAAAAATTAACCTAAAACATAATTGTCTGCTTTTAATGAATCAGTCAAATATCAATAATAAGAAGACAAAATGAACCTAATACAAATAAATGAATGCTTAATAACTCCCCTGCACATGCTCCTAAAAATCCAAACCTTCACCTGTAAATAAAACGTCCCGACCTGAAGACATCTTAATGTTATTATTTTGTTATACACACAGTGCCGCCAAGTGGAATCAAAAATTTGTTTTTATTTTAATTTTCACGTACTGCACGGTGCCCTTTTGACGAATCCGACTGAAAATTAGTCAGAAAAGACTCAAGACAATGATCTTACTCTCTGCCGAATTTTGTGACGTTTTGGCAAAAGGCGTGGCTATTACGGTGCTGAAAAGTCCGATTGTACTCTGTGGCAACAAAAGCTCCGGCAACATGACTCAGATGATCCTATCTTCTCGAAGTTGTACACATTTGAGGATACTTCAGCCCTGAAGACATCTACCGACTTATTTTTCATCGTAGTAGTAGCGCCACCAACTGGTAAAAGCTAATACAAGTTATTTTCTTGGATGTTTTTCTCCGTGCAACTCAACAAGGTTGCCCTCATATATGCTCGGATGACTGTTTCGGCCATGAGGATGTCACAATACGAAATTTGTCCTTTTTCGTGAAAAGTTTTGGGAGTGGCATTGCACTGTTCGGCAATAAAACAACGCTGATTATGAGGTTCTAAATATGAACGACAACTCGTGAAACTTAACACACACATCAGGCCGAGCAAATTTATCAATATTTTATACGTTAGTTGTGCAGCTTTTTTTAAATGGCTCGCCATGGCCCTCGAGAAATGTTAAAAAAAAAGCAGCCCTGATTGAGTGTTTCACCTCGCTTTTTGTAAATTTTATGGAGTCCAGTGAACCCTCGGTTATCGCGGTTAATGGGGACCGAGACCACCCGCGAAAACTGAAAATCCGCGAAGTAGCGGCGCACCTTCAAAAATGCTTAAAAAAAATATACAATGTATATAATAAATATATATATATATATATATATATACGGGGAGAGAGAGAGTGAAATTCATTTTATAACAAAAAAACCAAATTATTATTAAAACGTATTATTTTTTTATTCCCCAGCCATTCTTTTTGTATTTATTTAATTACTCCGACTTTTACCTGCTGGTACGCCGTCCGGTGTGCCCTGTGAAATGAAAGGTGGCATTCTTTATTTATTTATTCATTTATTCATTCATAACTGACAGCCTCGCGCTCCGCTCGTGCCCGGGCAGAAGAGGTGCTCCAATTCGGCTTAACTGTGACACACGCCCGCCCTCCTCCCCCGGAGCTTCCATTCGGTTAAACTTAGGGGCCGCTTGGCACCGCCGTGCCCGGGGAAGGTGCTACTCTTCGGCTTACTGTGACGCGAGCATGCCCTCCTCCTCCGGAGCTTCCATTCGGTTAAACTTAGGGGCCGCTTGGAACCGCCCGTGCCCGGGGAAGGTGCTCCTCTTCGGCTTACTGTGACGCGAGCATGCCCGCCTCCTCCGGAGCTTCCATTCGGTTAAACTCAGGGGCCGCTTGGAACCGCCCGTGCCCGGGGAAGGTGCTCCTCTTCGGCTTACTGTGACGCGAACATGCCCTCCTCCTCCGGAGCTTCCATTCGGTTAAACTTAGGGGCCGCTTGGCACCGCCCGTGCCCGGGGAAGGTGCTCCTCTATGGCTTAACTGCCACGCACGCCGGCCGGAGCTCTGGTACGGTCCGAACCGCGCGAAACGTCGCCACCGATCGTGTCCGGGGGAACGTGCTCTTCTTCGTCCACTCTCCTCTTCGCCCACGCTCTTCTTCGGCGCACGCCGGCCGTCTAACCGCTCCAGCGCCCCGTCGTGCCGCTCGGCGAAACTACAATGCCCCCGAATATTTTTTATACCCGCGAAGCACTGAACCCGCGAAAGGTGAACCGCGAAGTAGCGAGGGTTCACTGTATGTATAAGACCAAGACCTACAAAAAAGTCTCTTGGAGCAATGAGCTAGGTTTTACAGGAAGTCGGCCATTTTGAATTTACTTAAAAGGGGGCGGGTCACCACAATGGACTTTGTGTAGAAATTATTATTGGGGCCCGAGCAGCGACCGCGGCGAGGTCCCTATTGTTTTTGTAGAAAATATTATTACTTTTATTATTATTATTATTATTATTATTAGGGCCTGAGCAGCGACCGCTGCGAAGTCCCTATTGTTTTTGTAGAAATTATTATTATTATTATTTTTCCGATTGTTCGATCGCATTTTTGACCCCCGAAACATGCACAAAAACTCACCAAACTTGGCAGTCTCATCGGGCATGGCGAAAAATTTGATATTTTAACGTCTAATATGAACAGGAAGTGAGTTATGAATTTTTGAAAGTCCGACTTTTGCCCTTTTTTGCATGTTTACAGGGGTCATTCTTTTGCACCCTGATCCTAAAGGCTTCATCTGATTGCCTTAAAATTCTGTCTGTAGCATCTGAAGACCTGGGACAAACACTGGGGCTAAAATTTTTTGTTTCCGAAATACTATATGACGGGGCGGGGCTTCAAAGTTTTCACTTAAGATTTCCTTCGCCGCAATGGACAAAATGCTTAATAACTCTCCTGCACATGCTGCTAAAAATCCAAAACTTCACATGTACATAAAGAGTCTGTACCTGAAGACATCTATATGTTTATATTCAGTTATACACCTTGCGCCAATCAATATCATTTTTTACATTTTGACGTACTGCACGGTGCCCTTTTAACGAATCTGATTGAAAATTGGCTAGAAAAGACTCAAGACATTGATCTTACGCTATCCCTATTTTTGTGACTTTCCTTCGAAGGGCGTGGCTATTACGGTGCCGCAGAGTCTGATTATTCTCCGTGGCAACAAAAGTTCCTGCAAAATGATTCAGATGATCCATCTTCTCGAAATTTTTCACATTTGAGGATATTCAGGCCCTGAAGACGGCTGCCAACTTATTTTTGATCGCAGTGGTAGCGCCACCAACTGGTTAAAACAAATACAAATTATTTTCGTTGATGTTTTTCTCCGGGCAGGTTAACAAAATCTACCTTATATTTGCTCGGATGAGTGTTTAGGCCTTGAGCATGTCACAATACGAAAGTCTTTCGCCTTCTTCAGAGTGTCACATGATGGTGCCTTGTGACCCGTCTTTATCAGATGATGTTCCATGAGGGCGTGACTTACCTGTCACAAGAATGAAGGCAAGTCACGCCCCCCGCTGTCCGTTCACTCCGCCAAGATGCTGGTCCAGGTGGTAGAGAGGATGAAGGCTCCCTTGTCTCTGTTCATGGTTTTTATGCCTCGCTTGCAGATCTCAATGGCCTCTCTGATCCAGCGCTGTTGTTTGTTCTCTTCTGTGCGGATGACCCTGCCCTTCTCCCGGTCCATGATGTGGTTTTCCCTTTTGCAGTGGTCAGTGATTGCTGATTTGTAATGTTCATGTTGTGCTTGTTCTTTTACTGCTCTGATTTTTTTCATTTTTTTGACAGGTAAGTCACACCCTCATGGAACATCAGCTCAAGACACCATCATGCGACACTCTGAAGAAGGCGAAAGACTCGCCGAAACATGTCAGTGAAAAAATTAACCTAAAACATAATTGTCTGCTTTTAATGAATCAGTCAAATATCAATAATAAGAAGACAAAATGAACCTAATACAAATAAATGAATGCTTAATAACTCCCCTGCACATGCTCCTAAAAATCCAAACCTTCACCTGTAAATAAAACGTCCCGACCTGAAGACATCTTAATGTTATTATTTTGTTATACACACAGTGCCGCCAAGTGGAATCAAAAATTTGTTTTTATTTTAATTTTCACGTACTGCACGGTGCCCTTTTGACGAATCCGACTGAAAATTAGTCAGAAAAGACTCAAGACAATGATCTTACTCTCTGCCGAATTTTGTGACGTTTTGGCAAAAGGCGTGGCTATTACGGTGCTGAAAAGTCCGATTGTACTCTGTGGCAACAAAAGCTCCGGCAACATGACTCAGATGATCCTATCTTCTCGAAGTTGTACACATTTGAGGATACTTCAGCCCTGAAGACATCTACCGACTTATTTTTCATCGTAGTAGTAGCGCCACCAACTGGTAAAAGCTAATACAAGTTATTTTCTTGGATGTTTTTCTCCGTGCAACTCAACAAGGTTGCCCTCATATATGCTCGGATGACTGTTTCGGCCATGAGGATGTCACAATACGAAATTTGTCCTTTTTCGTGAAAAGTTTTGGGAGTGGCATTGCACTGTTCGGCAATAAAACAACGCTGATTATGAGGTTCTAAATATGAACGACAACTCGTGAAACTTAACACACACATCAGGCCGAGCAAATTTATCAATATTTTATACGTTAGTTGTGCAGCTTTTTTTAAATGGCTCGCCATGGCCCTCGAGAAATGTTAAAAAAAAAGCAGCCCTGATTGAGTGTTTCACCTCGCTTTTTGTAAATTTTATGGAGTACAGTGAACCCTCGGTTATCGCGGTTAATGGGGACCGAGACCACCCGCGAAAACTGAAAATCCGCGAAGTAGCGGCGCACCTTCAAAAATGCTTAAAAAAAATATACAATGTATATAATAAATATATATATATATATATATATATACGGGGAGAGAGAGAGTGAAATTCATTTTATAACAAAAAAACCAAATTATTATTAAAACGTATTATTTTTTTATTCCCCAGCCATTCTTTTTGTATTTATTTAATTACTCCGACTTTTACCTGCTGGTACGCCGTCCGGTGTGCCCTGTGAAATGAAAGGTGGCATTCTTTATTTATTTATTCATTTATTCATTCATAACTGACAGCCTCGCGCTCCGCTCGTGCCCGGGCAGAAGAGGTGCTCCAATTCGGCTTAACTGTGACACACGCCCGCCCTCCTCCCCCGGAGCTTCCATTCGGTTAAACTTAGGGGCCGCTTGGCACCGCCGTGCCCGGGGAAGGTGCTACTCTTCGGCTTACTGTGACGCGAGCATGCCCTCCTCCTCCGGAGCTTCCATTCGGTTAAACTTAGGGGCCGCTTGGAACCGCCCGTGCCCGGGGAAGGTGCTCCTCTTCGGCTTACTGTGACGCGAGCATGCCCGCCTCCTCCGGAGCTTCCATTCGGTTAAACTCAGGGGCCGCTTGGAACCGCCCGTGCCCGGGGAAGGTGCTCCTCTTCGGCTTACTGTGACGCGAACATGCCCTCCTCCTCCGGAGCTTCCATTCGGTTAAACTTAGGGGCCGCTTGGCACCGCCCGTGCCCGGGGAAGGTGCTCCTCTATGGCTTAACTGCCACGCACGCCGGCCGGAGCTCTGGTACGGTCCGAACCGCGCGAAACGTCGCCACCGATCGTGTCCGGGGGAACGTGCTCTTCTTCGTCCACTCTCCTCTTCGCCCACGCTCTTCTTCGGCGCACGCCGGCCGTCTAACCGCTCCAGCGCCCCGTCGTGCCGCTCGGCGAAACTACAATGCCCCCGAATATTTTTTAGACCCGCGAAGCACTGAACCCGCGAAAGGTGAACCGCGAAGTAGCGAGGGTTCACTGTATGTATAAGACCAAGACCTACAAAAAAGTCTCTTGGAGCAATGAGCTAGGTTTTACAGGAAGTCGGCCATTTTGAATTTACTTAAAAGGGGGCGGGTCACCACAATGGACTTTGTGTAGAAATTATTATTGGGGCCCGAGCAGCGACCGCGGCGAGGTCCCTATTGTTTTTGTAGAAAATATTATTACTTTTATTATTATTATTATTATTATTATTATTAGGGCCTGAGCAGCGACCGCTGCGAAGTCCCTATTGTTTTTGTAGGAATTATTATTATTATTATTTTTCCGATTGTTCGATCGCATTTTTGACCCCCGAAACATGCACAAAAACTCACCAAACTTGGCATTCTCATCGGGCATGGCGAAAAATTTGATATTTTTTAACGTCTAATATGAACAGGAAGTGAGTTATGAATTTTTGAAAGTCCGACTTTTGCCCTTTTTTGCATGTTTACAGGGGTCATTCTTTTGCACCCTGATCCTAAAGGCTTCATCTGATTGCCTTAAAGTTCTGTCTGGAGCATCTTAAGACCTGGGACAAACACTGGGGCTAAAATTTTTTGTTTCCGAAATACTATATGACGGGGGCGGGGCTTCAAAGTTTTCACTTAAGATTTCCTTCGCCGCAATGGACAAAATGCTTAATAACTCTCCTGCACGTGCTGCTAAAAATCCAAAACTTCACATGTACATAAAGAGTCGGTACCTGAAGACATCTATATGTTTATATTCAGTTATACACCTTGCGCCAATCAATATAAATCTTTACATTTTGACGTACTGCACGGTGCCCTTTTAACGAATCCGATTGAAAATTGGCTAGAAAAGACTCAAGACATTGATCTTACTCTATCCCTATTTTTATGACTTTCCTTCAAAGGGCGTGGCTATTACGGTGCCGCAGAGTCTGATTATTCTCCGTGGCAACAAAAGTTCCTGCAAAATGATTCAGATGATCCATCTTCTGGAAATCTTTCACATTTGAGGATATTCAGGCCCTGAAGACGGCTGCCAACTTAATTTTGATCGCAGTGGTAGCGCCACCAACTGGTTAAAACAAATACAAATTATTTTCGTTGATGTTTTTCTCCGGGCAGGTTAACAAAATCTACCTTATATTTGCTCGGATGAGTGTTTAGACCTTGAGGATGTCACAATACGAAAGTCTTTCGCCTTCTTCAGAGTGTCACATGATGGTGTCTTGCGACCCGTCTTTATCAGCTGATGTTCCATGAGGGCGTGACTTACCTGTCACGAGAATGAAGGCAAGTCACGCCCCCCGCTGTCCGTTCACTCCGCCAAGATGCTGGTCCAGGTGGTAGAGAGGATGAAGGCTCCCTTGTCTCTGTTCATGGTTTTTATGCCTCGCTTGCAGATCTCAATGGCCTCTCTGATCCAGCGCTGTTGTTTGTTCTCTTCTGTGCGGATGACCCTGCCCTTCTCCCGGTCCATGATGTGGTTTTCCCTTTTGCAGTGGTCAGTGATTGCTGATTTGTAATGTTCATGTTGTGCTTGTTCTTTTACTGCTCTGATTTTTTCATTTTTTTGACAGGTAAGTCACACCCTCATGGAACATCAGCTGATAAAGACGGGTCTCAAGACACCATCATGCGACACTCTGAAGAAGGCAAAAGACTCGCCGAAACATGTCAGGTAAAAAATTAACCTCAAACATAATTGTCTGCTTTTAATGAATCAGTCAAATATCAATAATAAGAAGACAAAATGAACCTAATACAAATAAATGAATGCTTAATAACTCCCCTGCACATGCTCCTAAAAATCCAAACCTTCACCTGTAAATAAAACGTCCCGACCTGAAGACATCTTAATGTTATTATTTTGTTATACACACAGCGCCGCCAAGTGGAATCAAAAATTTGTTTTTATTTTAATTTTCACGTACTGCACGGTGCCCTTTTGACGAATCCGACTGAAAATTTGTCAGAAAAGACTCAAGACAATGATCTTACTCTCTGCTGAATTTTGTGACGTTTTGGCAAAAGGCGTGGCTATTACGGTGCTGAAAAGTCCGATTGTACTCTGTGGCAACAAAAGCTCCGGCAACATGACTCAGATGATCCTATCTTCTCGAAGTTGTACACATTTGAGGATAATTCAGCCCTGAAGACATCTACCGACTTATTTTTCATCGTAGTAGTAGCGCCACCAACTGGTAAAAGCTAATACAAGTTATTTTCTTGGATGTTTTTCTCCGTGCAACTCAACAAGGTCGCCCTCATATATGCTCGGATGACTGTTTCGGCCATGAGGATGTCACAATACGAAATTTGTCCTTTTTCGTGAAAAGTTGTGGGAGTGGCATTGCACTGTTCGGCAATAAAACAACGCTGATTATGAGGTTCTAAATATGAACGACAACTCGTGAAACTTTACACACACATCAGGCCGAGCAAATTTATCAATATTTTATACGTTAGTTGTGCAGCTTTTTTTAAATGGCTCGCCATGGCCCTCGAGAAATGTTAAAAAAAGCAGCCCTGATTGAGTGTTTCACCTCGCTTTTTGTAAGTTTTATGGAGTACAGTGAACCCTCGGTTATCGCGGTTAATGGGGACCGAGACCACCCGCGAAAACTGAAAATCCGCGAAGTAGCGGCGCACCTTCAAAAATGCTTAAAAAAAATATACAATATATATAATAAATATATATATATATATATATATATATATATATATATATATACGGGGAGAGAGAGAGTGAAATTCATTTTATAACAAAAAAACCAAATTATTATTAAAACGTATTATTTTTTTATTCCCCAGCCATTCTTTTTGTATTTATTTAATTACTCCGACTTTTACCTGCTGGTACGCCGTCCGGTGTGCCCTGTGAAATGAAAGGTGGCATTCTTTATTTATTTATTCATTTATTCATTCATAACTGACAGCCTCGCGCTCCGCTCGTGCCCGGGCAGAAGAGGTGCTCCAATTTGGCTTAACTGTGACACACGCCCGTCCTCCTCCCCCGGAGCTTCCATTCGGTTAAACTTAGGGGCCGCTTGGCACCGCCCGTGCCCGGGGAAGGTGCTCCTCTTCGGCTTACTGTGACGCGAGCATGCCCTCCTCCTCCGGAGCTTCCATTCGGTTAAACTTAGGGGCCGCTTGGAACCGCCCGTGCCCGGGGAAGGTGCTCCTCTTCGGCTTACTGTGACGCGAGCATGCCCTCCTCCTCCGGAGCTTCCATTCGGTTAAACTTAGGGGCCGCTTTGCACCGCCCGTGCCCGGGGAAGGTGCTCCTCTACGGCTTAACTGCCACGCACGCTGGCCGGAGCTCTGGTACGGTCCGAACCGCGCGAAACGTCGCCACCGATCGTGTCCGGGGGAACGTGCTCTTCTTCGTCCACTCTCCTCTTCGCCCACGCTCTTCTTCGGCGCACGCCGGCCGTCTAACCGCTCCAGCGCCCCGTCGTGCCGCTCGGCGAAACTACAATGCCCCCGAATATTTTTTAGACCCGCGAAGCACTGAACCCGCGAAAGGTGAACCGCGAAGTAGCGAGGGTTCACTGTATGTATAAGACCAAGACCTACAAAAAAGTCTCTTGGAGCAATGAGCTAGGTTTTACAGGAAGTCGGCCATTTTGAATTTACTTAAAAGGGGGCGGGTCACCACAATGGACTTTGTGTAGAAATTATTATTGGGGCCCGAGCAGCGACCGCGGCGAGGTCCCAATTGTTTTTGTAGAAAATATTATTACTTTTATTATTATTATTATTATTATTATTAGGGCCTGAGCAGCGACCGCTGCGAAGTCCCTATTGTTTTTGTAGAAATTATTATTATTATTATTTTTCCGATTGTTCGATCGCATTTTTGACCCCCGAAACATGCACAAAAACTCACCAAACTTGGCAGTCTCATCGGGCATGGCGAAAAATTTGACATTTTAACGTCTAATATGAACAGGAAGTGAGTTATGAATTTTTGAAAGTCCGACTTTTGCCCTTTTTTGCATGTTTACAGGGGTCATTCTTTTGCACCCTGATCCTAAAGGCTTCATCTGATTGCCTTAAAATTCTGTCTGTAGCATCTGAAGACCTGGCACAAACACTGGGGCTAAAATTTTTTGTTTCCGAAATACTATATGACGGGGGCGGGGCATCAAAGTTTTCACTTAAGATTTCCTTCGCCGCAATGGACAAAATGCTTAATAACTCTCCTGCACATGCTGCTAAAAATCCAAAACTTCACATGTACATAAAGAGTCTGTACCTGAAGACATCTATATGTTTATATTCAGTTATACACCTTGCGCCAATCAATATCATTTTTTACATTTTGACGTACTGCACGGTGCCCTTTTAACGGATCTGATTGAAAATTGGCTAGAAAAGACTCAAGACATTGATCTTACTCTATCCCTATTTTTGTGACTTTCCTTCGAAGGGCGTGGCTATTACGGTGCCGCAGAGTCTGATTATTCTCCGTGGCAACAAAAGTTCCTGCAAAATGATTCAGATGATCCATCTTCTCGAAGTTTTTCACATTTGAGGATATTCAGGCCCTGAAGACGGCTGCCAACTTATTTTTGATCGCAGTGGTAGCGCCACCAACTGGTTAAAACAAATACAAATTATTTTCGTTGATGTTTTTCTCCGGGCATGTGAACAAAATCTACCTTATATTTACTCGGATGAGTGTTTAGGCCTTGAGCATGTCACAATATGAAAGTCTTTCGCCTTCTTCAGAGTGTCACATGATGGTGTCTTGTGACCCGTCTTTATCAGCTGATGTTCCATGAGGGCGTGACTTACCTGTCACAAGAATGAAGGCAAGTCACGCCCCCCGCTGTCCGTTCACTCCGCCAAGATGCTGGTCCAGGTGGTAGAGAGGATGAAGGCTCCCTTGTCTCTGTTCATGGTTTTTATGCCTCGCTTGCAGATCTCAATGGCCTCTCTGATCCAGCGCTGTTGTTTGTTCTCTTCTGTGCGGATGACCCTGCCCTTCTCCCGGTCCATGATGTGGTTTTCCCTTTTGCAGTGGTCAGTGATTGCTGATTTGTAATGTTCATGTTGTGCTTGTTCTTTTACTGCTCTGATTTTTTTCATTTTTTTGACAGGTAAGTCACACCCTCATGGAACATCAGCTCAAGACACCATCATGCAACACTCTGAAGAAGGCGAAAGACTCGCCGAAACATGTCAGGTAAAAAATTAACCTAAAACATAATTGTCTGCTTTTAATGAATCAGTCAAATATCAATAATAAGAAGACAAAATGAACCTAATACAAATAAATGAATGCTTAATAACTCCCCTGCACATGCTCCTAAAAATCCAAACCTTCACCTGTAAATAAAACGTCCCGACCTGAAGACATCGTAATGTTATTATTTTGTTATACACACAGTGCCGCCAAGTGGAATCAAAAATTTGTTTTTATTTTAATTTTCACGTACTGCACGGTGCCCTTTTGACGAATCCGACTGAAAATTAGTCAGAAAAGACTCAAGACAATGATCTTACTCTCTGCCGAATTTTGTGACGTTTTGGCAAAAGGCGTGGCTATTAAGGTGCTGAAAAGTCCGATTGTACTCTGTGGCAACAAAAGCTCCGGCAACATGACTCAGATGATCCTATCTTCTCGAATTGTACACATTTGAGGATACTTCAGCCCTGAAGACATCTACCAACTTATTTTACATCGTAGTAGTAGCGCCACCAACTGGTAAAAGCTAATACAAGTTATTTTCTTGGATGTTTTTCTCCGTGCAACTCAACAAGGTCGCCCTCATATATGCTCGGATGACTGTTTCGGCCATGAGGATGTCACAATACGAAATTCGTCCTTTTTCGTGAAAAGTTGTGGGAGTGGCATTGCACTGTTCGGCAATAAAACAAAGCTGATTATTAGGTTCTAAATATGAACGACAACTCGTAAAACTTTACACACACATCAGGCCGAGCAAATTTATCAATATTTTATACGTTAGTTGTGCAGCTTTTTTGAAATGGCTCGCCATGGCCCTCGAGAAATGTTAAAAAAAGCAGCTCTGGTTGAGTGTTTCACCTCGCTTTTTGTAAATTTTATGGAGTACAGTGAACCCTCGGTTATCGCGGTTAATGGGGACCGAGACCACCCGCGAAAACTGAAAATCCGCGAAGTAGCGGCGCACCTTCAAAAATGCTTAAAAAAAATATACAATATATATAATAAATATATATATATATATATATACGGGGAGAGAGAGAGTGAAATTCATGTTATAACAAAAAAACCAAATTATTATTAAAACGTATTATTTTTTTATTCCCCAGCCATTCTTTTTGTATTTATTTAATTACTCCGACTTTTACCTGCTGGTACGCCGTCCGGTGTGCCCTGTGAAATGAAAGGTGGCATTCTTTATTTATTTATTCATTTATTCATTCATAACTGACAGCCTCGCGCTCCGCTCGTGCCCGGGCAGAAGAGGTGCTCCAATTTGGCTTAACTGTGACACACGCCCGCCCTCCTCCCCCGGAGCTTCCATTCGGTTAAACTTAGGGGCCGCTTGGCACCGCCCGTGCCCGGGGAAGGTGCTCCTCTTCGGCTTACTGTGACGTGAGCATGCCCTCCTCCTCCGGAGCTTCCATTCGGTTAAACTTAGGGGCCGCTTGGAACCGCCCGTGCCCGGGGAAGGTGCTCCTCTACGGCTTAACTGCCACGCACGCCGGCCGGAGCTCTGGTACGGTCCGAACCGCGCGAAACGTCGCCACCGATCGTGTCCGGGGGAACGTGCTCTTCTTCGTCCACTCTCCTCTTCGCCCACGCTCTTCTTCGGCGCACGCCGGCCGTCTAATCTCTCCAGCGACCCGTCGTGCCGCTCGGCGAAACTACAATGCCCCAGAATATTTTTTAGACCCGCGAAGCACTGAACCCGCGAAAGGTGAACCGCGAAGTAGCGAGGGTTCACTGTATGTATAAGACCAAGACCTACAAAAAAGTCTCTTGGAGCAATGAGCTAGGTTTTACAGGAAGTCGGCCATTTTGAATTTACTTAAAAGGGGGCGGGTCACCACAATGGACTTTGTGTAGAAATTATTATTGGGGCCCGAGCAGCGACCGCGGCGAGGTCCCTATTGTTTTTGTAGAAAACATTATTACTTTTATTATTATTATTATTATTATTATTAGGGCCTGAGCAGCGACCGCTGCGAAGTCCCTATTGTTTTTGTAGAAATTATTATTATTATTATTTTTCCGATTGTTCGATCGCATTTTTGACCCCCGAAACATGCACAAAAACTCACCAAACTTGGCAGTCTCATCGGGCATGGCGAAAAATTTGATATTTTAACGTCTAATATGAACAGGAAGTGAGTTATGAATTTTTTAAAGTCCGACTTTTGCCCTTTTTTGCATGTTTACAGGGGTCATTCTTTTGCACCCTGATCCTAAAGGCTTCATCTGATTGCCTTAAAATTCTGTCTGTAGCATCTGAAGACCTGGGACAAACACTGGGGCTAAAATTTTTTGTTTCCGGAATACTATATGACGGGGGCGGGGCTTCAAAGTTTTCACTTAAGATTTCCTTCGCCGCAATGGACAAAATGCTTAATAACTCTCCTGCACATGCTGCTAAATATCCAAAACTTCACATGTACATAAAGAGTCTGTACCTGAAGACATCTATAAGTTTATATTCAGTTATACACCTTGCGCCAATCAATATCATTTTTTACATTTTGACGTACTGCACGGTGCCCTTTTAACGAATCCGATTGAAAATTGGCTAGAAAAGACTCAAGACATTGATCTTACTCTATCCCTATTTTTATGACTTTCCTTCAAAGGGCGTGGCTATTACGGTGCCGCAGAGTCTGATTATTCTCCGTGGCAAAAAAAGTTCCTGCAAAATGATTCAGATGATCCATCTTCTGGAAATCTTTCACATTTGAGGATATTCAGGCCCTGAAGACGGCTGCCAACTTATTTTTGATCGCAGTGGTAGCGCCACCAACTGGTTAAAACAAATACAAATTATTTTCGTTGATGTTTTTCTCCGGGCAGGTGAACAAAATCTACCTTATATTTGCTCGGATGAGTGTTTAGGCCTTGAGCATGTCACAATACGAAAGTCTTTCGCCTTCTTCAGAGTGTCACATGATGGTGTCTTGTGACCCGTCTTTATCAGCTGATGTTCCATGAGGGCGTGACTTACCTGTCACAAGAATGAAGGCAAGTCACGCCCCCCGCTGTCCGTTCACTCCGCCAAAATGCTGCTCCAGGTGGTAGAGAGGATGAAGGCTCCCTTGTCTCTGTTCATGGTTTTTATGCCTCGCTTGCAGATCTCAATGGCCTCTCTGATCCAGCGCTGTTGTTTGTTCTCTTCGGTGCGGATGACCCTGCCCTTCTCCCGGTCCATGATGTGGTTTTCGCTTTTGCAGTGGTCAGTGATTGCTGATTTGTAATGTTCATGTTGTGCTTGTTCTTTTACTGCTCTGATTTTTCATTTTTTTGACAGGTAAGTCACACCCTCATGGAACATCAGCTGATAAAGACGGGTCTCAAGACACCATCATGCGACACTCTGAAGAAGGCGAAAGACTCGCCGAAACATGTCAGGTAAAAAATTAACCTAAAACATAATTGTCTGCTTTTAATGAATCAGTCAAATATCAATAATAAGAAGACAAAATGAACCTAATACAAATAAATGAATGCTTAATAACTCCCCTGCACATGCTCCTAAAAATCCAAACCTTCACCTGTAAATAAAACGTCCCGACCTGAAGACATCTTAATGTTATTATTTTGTTATACACACAGTGCCGCCAAGTGGAATCAAAAATTTGTTTTTATTTTAATTTTCACGTACTGCACGGTGCCCTTTTGACGAATCCGACTGAAAATTAGTCAGAATAGACTCAAGACAATGATCTTACTCTCTGCCGAATTTTGTGACGTTTTGGCAAAAGGCGTGGCTATTAAGGTGCTGAAAAGTCCGATTGTACTCTGTGGCAACAAAAGCTCCGGCAACATGACTCAGATGATCCTATCTTCTCGAAGTTGTACACATTTGAGGATACTTCAGCCCTGAAGACATCTACCAACTTATTTTACATCGTAGTAGTAGCGCCACCAACTGGTAAAAGCTAATACAAGTTATTTTCTTGGATGTTTTTCTCCGTGCAACTCAACAAGGTCGCCCTCATATATGCTCGGATGACTGTTTCGGCCATGAGGATGTCACAATACGAAATTCGTGATTTTTCGTGAAAAGTTGTGGGAGTGGCATTGCACTGTTCGGCAATAAAACAAAGCTGATTATGAGGTTCTAAATATGAACGACAACTCGTAAAACTTTACACACACATCAGGCCGAGCAAATTTATCAATATTTTATACGTTAGTTGTGCAGCTTTTTTTAAATGGCTCGCCATGGCCCTCGAGAAATGTTAAAAAAAAAGCAGCTCTGGTTGAGTGTTTCACCTCGCTTTTTGTAAATTTTATGGAGTACAGTGAACCCTCGGTTATCGCGGTTAATGGGGACCGAGACCACCCGCGAAAACTGAAAATCCGCGAAGTAGCGGCGCACCTTCAAAAATGCTTAAAAAAAATACAATATATATAATAAATATATAAATATATATATATATATATATATATATATATATATATATATATATATATATACGGGGGGAGAGAGAGAGAGAGAGTGAAATTCATGTTATAACAAAAAAACCAAATTATTATTAAAACGTATTATTTTTTTATTCCCCAGCCATTCTTTTTGTATTTATTTAATTACTCCGACTTTTACCTGCTGGTACGCCGTCCGGTGTGCCCTGTGAAATGAAAGGTGGCATTCTTTATTTATTTATTCATTTATTCATTCATAACTGACAGCCTCGCGCTCCGCTCGTGCCCGGGCAGAAGAGGTGCTCCAATTCGGCTTAACTGTGACACACGCCCGCCCTCCTCCCCCGGAGCTTCCATTCGGTTAAACTTAGGGGCCGCTTGGCACCGCCGTGCCCGGGGAAGGTGCTCCTCTTCGGCTTACTGTGACGCGAGCATGCCCTCCTCCTCCGGAGCTTCCATTCGGTTAAACTTAGGGGCCGCTTGGAACCGCCCGTGCCCGGGGAAGGGGCTTCTCTTCGGCTTACTGTGACGCGAGCATGCCCTCCTCCTCCGGAGCTTCCATTCGGTTAAACTTAGGGGCCGCTTGGAACCGCCCGTGCCCGGGGAAGGTGCTCCTCTTCGGCTTACTGTGACGCGAACATGCCCTCCTCCTCCGGAGCTTCCATTCGGTTAAACTTAGGGGCCGCTTGGCACCGCCCGTGCCCGGGGAAGGTGCTCCTCTACGGCTTAACTGCCACGCACGCCGGCCGGAGCTCTGGTACGGTCCGAACCGCGCGAAACGTCGCCACCGATCGTGTCCGGGGGAACGTGCTCTTCTTCGTCCACTCTCCTCTTCGCCCACGCTCTTCTTCGGCGAACGCCGGCCGTCTAACCGCTCCAGCGCCCCGTCGTGCCGCTTGGCGAAACTACAATGCCCCCGAATATTTTTTAGACCCGCGAAGCACTGAACCCGCGAAAGGTGAACCGCGAAGTAGCGAGGGTTCACTGTATGTATAAGACCAAGACCTACAAAAAAGTCTCTTGGAGCAATGAGCTAGGTTTTACAGGAAGTCGGCCATTTTGAATTTACTTAAAAGGGGGCGGGTCACCACAATGGACTTTGTGTAGAAATTATTATTGGGGCCCGAGCAGCGACCACGGCGAGGTCCCTATTGTTTTTGTCGAAAATATTATTACTTTTATTATTATTATTATTATTATTATTATTATTAGGGCCTGAGCAGCGACCGCTGCGAATTCCCTATTGTTTTTGTAGAAATTAGTATTATTATTATTTTTCCGATTGTTCGATCGCATTTTTGACCCCCGAAACATGCACAAAAACTCACCAAACTTGGCAGTCTCATCGGGCATGGCGAAAAATTTTATATTTTTTAACGTCTAATATGAACAGGAAGTGAGTTATGAATTTTTGAAAGTCCGACTTTTGCCCTTTTTTGCATGTTTACAGGGGTCATTCTTTTGCACCCTGATCCTAAAGGCTTCATCTGATTGCCTTAAAGTTCTGTCTGGAGCATCTTAAGACCTGGGACAAACACTGGGGCTAAAATTTTTTGTTTCCGAAATACTATATGACGGGGGCGGGGCTTCAAAGTTTTCACTTAAGATTTCCTTCGCCGCAATGGACAAAATGCTTAATAACTCTCCTGCACATGCTGCTAAAAATCCAAAACTTCACATGTACATAAAGAGTCGGTACCTGAAGACATCTATATGTTTATATTCAGTTATACACCTTGCGCCAATCAATATCAATTTTTACATTTTGACGTACTGCTCGGTGCCCTTTTAACGAATCCGATTGAAAATTGGCTAGAAAAGACTCAAGACATTGATCTTACTCTATCCCTATTTTTACGACTTTCCTTCAAAGGGCGTGGCTATTACGGTGCCGCAGAGTCTGATTATTCTCCGTGGCAACAAAAGTTCCTGCAAAATGATTCAGATGATCCATCTTCTGGAAATCTTTCACATTTGAGGATATTCAGGCCCTGAAGACGGCTGCCAACTTATTTTTGATCGCAGTGGTAGTGCTACCAACTGGTTAAAACAAATACAAATTATTTTCGTTGATGTTTTTCTCCGGGCAGGTGAACAAAATCTACCTTATATTTGCTCGGATGAGTGTTTAGGCCTTGAGCATGTCACAATACGAAAGTCTTTCGCCTTCTTCAGAGTGTCACATGATGCTGTCTTGTGACCCGTCTTTATCAGCTGATGTTCCATGAGGGCGTGACTTACCTGTCACAAGAATGAAGGCAAGTCACGCCCCCCGCTGTCCGTTCACTCCGCCAAGATGCTGGTCCAGGTGGTAGAGAGGATGAAGGCTCCCTTGTCTCTGTTCATGGTTTTTATGCCTCGCTTGCAGATCTCAATGGCCTCTCTGATCCAGCGCTGTTGTTTGTTCTCTTCTGTGCGGATGACCCTGCCCTTCTCCCGGTCCATGATGTGGTTTTCCCTTTTGCAGTGGTCAGTGATTGCTGATTTGTAATGTTCATGTTGTGCTTGTTCTTTTACTGCTCTGATTTTTTCATTGTTTTGACAGGTAAGTCACACCCTCATGGAACATCAGCTCAAGACACCATCATGCGACACTCTGAAGAAGGCGAAAGACTCGCCGAAACATGTCAGGTAAAAAATTAACCTAAAACATAATTGTCTGCTTTTAATGAATCAGTCAAATATCAATAATAAGAAGACAAAATGAACCTAATACAAATAAATGAATGCTTAATAACTCCCCTGCACATGCTCCTAAAAATCCAAACCTTCACCTGTAAATAAAACGTCCCGACCTGAAGACATCTTAATGTTATTATTTTGTTATACACACAGTGCCGCCAAGTGGAATCAAAAATTTGTTTTTATTTTAATTTTCACGTACTGCACGGTGCCCTTTTGACGAATCCGACTGAAAATGAGTCAGAAAAGATTCAAGACAATGATCTTACTCTCTGCCGAATTTTGTGACGTTTTGGCAAAAGGCGTGGCTATTAAGGTGCTGAAAAGTCCGATTGTACTCTGTGGCAACAAAAGCTCCGGCAACATGACTCAGATGATCCTATCTTCTCGAAGTTGTACACATTTGAGGATACTTCAGCCCTGAAGACATCTACCAACTTATTTTACATCGTAGTAGTAGCGCCACCAACTGGTAAAAGCTAATACAAGTTATTTTCTTGGATGTTTTTCTCCGTGCAACTCAACAAGGTCGCCCTCATATATGCTCGGATGACTGTTTCGGCCATGAGGATGTCACAATACGAAATTCGTCCTTTTTCATGAAAAGTTGTGGGAGTGGCATTGCACTGTTCGGCAACAAAACAAAGCTGATTATGAGGTTCTAAATATGAACGACAACTTGTAAAACTTTACACACACATCAGGCCGAGCAAATTTATCAATATTTTATACGTTAGTTGTGCAGCTTTTTTGAAATGGCTCGCCATGGCCCTCGAGAAATGTTAAAAAAAGCAGCTCTGGTTGAGTGTTTCACCTCGCTTTTTGTAAATTTTATGGAGTACAGTGAACCCTCGGTTATCGCGGTTAACGGGGACCGAGACCACCCGCGAAAACTGAAAATCCGCGAAGTAGCGGCGCACCTTCAAAAATGCTTAAAAAAAATAAACAGGTCACTGCTCGGGCCCTAATAATAATAATAATAATAATTTCCACAAAAACAATGGGGACCTCGTAGCGGTCGCTGCTCGGGCCCTAATAATAATTTCTACAAAAACAATAGGGACCTCGCCGCGGTCGCTGCTCGGGCCCCAATAATAATTTCTACACAAAGTCCATTGTGGTGACCCGCCCCCTTTTAAGTAAATTCAAAATGGCCGACTTCCTGTAAAACCTAGCTCATTGCTCCAAGAGTCTTTTTTGTAGGTCTTGGTCTTATACATACAGTGAACCCTCGCTACTTGGCGGTTCACCTTTCGCGGGTTCAGTGCTTCGCGGGTCTAAAAAATATTCGGGGGCATTGTAGTTTCGCCGAGCGGCACGACGGGGCGCTGGAGCGGTTAGACGGCCGGCGTGCACCAAAGAAGAGCGTGGGCGAAGAGGAGAGTGGACGAAGAAGAGCACGTTCCCCCGGACACGATCGGTGGCGACGTTTCGCGCGGTTCGGACAGTACCAGAGCTCCGGCCGGCGTGCGTGGCAGTTAAGCCGTAGAGGAGCACCTTCCCCGGGCACGGGCGGTGCCAAGCGGCCCCTAAGTTTAACCGATTGGAAGCTCCGGAGGAGGAGGGCATGCTCGCGTGGCAGTTAAGCCGTAGAGGAGCACCTTCCCTGGGCACGGGCGGTGCCAAGCGGCCCCTAAGTTTAACCGAATGGAAGCTCCGGAGGAGGAGGGCATGCTCGCGTCACAGTAAGCCGAAGAGGAGCACCTTCCCCGGGCACGGGCGGTTCCAAGCGGCCCCTAAGTTTAACCGAATGGAAGCTCCGGAGGAGGAGGGCATGCTCGCGTCACAGTAAGCCGAAGAGGAGCACCTTCCCCGGCCACGGGCGGTTCTAAGCGGCCCCTAAGTTTAACCGAATGGAAGCACCGGAGGAGGAGGGCATGCTCGCGTCACAGTAAGCCGAAGAGGAGCACCTTCCCCGGGCACGGGCGGTGCCAAGCGGCCCCTAAGTTTAACCGAATGGAAGCTCCGGGGGAGGAGGGTGGGCGTGTGTCACAGTTAAGCCGAATTGGAGCACCTCTTCCGCCCGGGCACGAGCGGAGCGCGAAGCTGTCAGTTATGAATGAATAAATGAATAAATAAATAAATAAATAAAGAATGGCACCTTTCATTTCACAGGGCACACCAGACGGCGTACCAGCAGGTAAAAGTCTGAGTAATTAAATAAATACAAAAAGAATGGCTGGGGAATAAAAAAATAATACGTTTTAATAATAATTTGTTTTTTTTGTTCTAACATGAATTTCACTCTCTCTCTCTCTCCCCGTATATATATATATATATATTTATTATATATATTGTATTTTTTTTTAAGCATTTTTGAAGGTGCGCCGCTACTTCGCGGATTTTCAGTTTTCGCGGGTGGTCTCGGTCCCCATTAACCGCGATAACCGAGGGTTCACTGTACTCCATAAAATTTACAAAAAGCGAGGTGAAACACTCAACCAGGGCTGCTTTTTTTAACATTTCTCGAGGGCCATGGCGAGCCATTTCAAAATAGCTGCACAACTAACGTATAAAATATTGATAAATTTGCTCTGCCTGATGTGTGTGTAAAGTTTCACGAGTTGTCGTTCATATTTAGAACCTCATAATCAGCGTTGTTTTATTGCCCACAACTTTTCACGAAAAAGGATGAATTTCGTATTGTGACATCCTCATGGCCGAAACAGTCATCCGAGCATATATGAGGGCGACCTTGTTGAGTTGCACGGAGAAAAACATCCAAAAAAATAACTTGTATTAGCTTTTACCAGTTGGTGGCGCTACTACTACGATGAAAAATAAGTTGGTGGATGTCTTCAGGGCTGAAGTATCCTCAAATGTGTACAACTTCGAGAAGATAGTATCATCTGAGTAATGTTGCCGGAGCTTTTGTTGCCACAGAGTACAATCGGACTTTTCAGCACCGTAATAGCCACGCCTTTTGCCAAAACGTCACAAAATTCGGCAGAGAGTAAGTGAGTCTTTTCTGACTAATTTTCAGTCGGATTCGTCAAAAGGGCACCGTGCAGTACGTGAAAATTAAAATTAAAAAAAATTTTTGATTCCACTTGGCGGCGCTGTGTGTATAATTTTTTTCAGCATGGGCACAAGAATTCCACCGAACATCGCCAGTTCAATGGGATTTTGGTTAAGTCCGCAAATAATAGTGAACATTATACTTTGGCTGCGCGCTCGAATAATTTTACTCGTATATACTTCAATGAGGGTGTAGTGTGGGTATCGGGATCTTTAACACGCCCTAACACGAAGCTGACTCTCCAACCGCCACAGCCTTTTAATGACGAAATTATAAAATAAACAAAAACACTGTTCAACAACATAAAATAAAATAAAAAATCACATCATACTTACATTTATAAACTTTAATCCTCAAGAACCTTATTCTCAGGTTGACCGAAAGACGAGGACACGGGAGCGCCTCGGGCATGTTCTTCTTCCTTGTGTAGGCGAATGACGTTTTAAGGTGCTTGTCCGCCACCTGCTGTGCTGAACTATGTATTAAATAAGAAAAGCAAATTGTTGAATGTTTTTTCCCCAATGAAGACTGAATTGTAAAATACCCGGAAATGGCTTTTCTGTTTTATTGTGCATTTAAAAAAAATTCAGATTGTCCTTTTTTGTTGAGATAATTGTTGAATATTGAAATTGCACATGTAACTGGTAATTTAGTTTTAGATATTATTTGAACCAGTGGAGGGCCATGCATTTCACACCTGGGCCTTCAATGAAGTCCTACTTCGTCCTACTTGAATAAATCCCCCTCATAATACCATAATTTATGACACCACGGGTGGACAAACAATATACAGAAAAGCACTTAGACAGCACTGACCGAGTGTTGGACGATATAGCTTCTCTTGAAAGGTCCGTGTTGAAAATGGCCTCGCAAGTGAATCTTCAATTTCTAAAGATAAAGATGTCTTTTAATTGTCCCATAACGGGGACATTTGCAGTGTTACAGCAGCAAAGATATACATCACACAGTGGCACCGACGTAATGTAGCCGTTAATGTATAACATTGGCAGCAGGCATTCATAAAAAGCATGCAAATATACACAGTATATACGTATATACACAGATCCCCATGTATATACACACTTACAGCCCACAACATATACAAGTGTAAGGAAACACTCCTAATGCCTGTCTATGGTTCAGAGGGGAAATAAATAAAAACGCTGCAATGATAAAAAAAAATACTGAATGATTGAAAATACTGCAATGATAAAAATACTGCAAGAATAAAAGTACTGTACCCAGCCAACATGTCCAACTGGGCCCCAAATGGGGTAAATGCGGGATTCCTGGGTACCAAGTGGGAATGGGCTAGAAGTGGGCAATGGTACAGGGTTCCATGTGGGCGCCATCTGGGATTGGTGGGCATGGGCTTAAACTGGGCAAATGTTGTGGGTGCAATACGGGTTGTGTATGGGCTAAGTGGGCATGGGTTAGAACTGGTAAAGATAAAGATAAAGATGTCCTTTATTAGTCCCACAATGGGGAAATTTGAGGTGTTACAGCAGCAAAGATATAGCTCACACAGAGTCGGCGGCGTAATGTAGCCGTTAATGTATAACATTAGCAGCAGACATTCATAAAAAGCATGCAAATATACACAGTATAAACGTATCTAAGTGTAAGGAAAGACTCCTAATGTCTGTCCATTATACAGAGGGGAAAATGCTGTAATGATAAAAACTACTGAATCTACTACTGAAACCATTTATAGGTCCTATTTGGGTTATGTGTGGGCTAAGTGGGCATGGGTTAGAACTGGTCAACCATGTGAGGGTCTCATATGGGCTGTATATGGGCCAAGTGGGCATGGGTTAGAGCTGGTCAACCATGTCTGGGTCCTATTTGGGTTATGTGTGGGCTAAGTGGGCATGGGTTAGAAGTGGTCACCATTTATCGGTCCTGTTTGGGTTATGTGTGGGATAAGTGGGCATAGGTTAGAGCTGGTCAACCATGTCTGGGTCCTGTTATGGGTTATAGATGAGCTAAGCGGGCATGGGTTTGAAAATTTGTTCTGGAGCCTTTTTGATATTTAATGCATGCTATGCTAATAGTAACCACCCGAAGACTATTCTCAGTAGAACTATTCAATGGATGCCAAAACGATAGAGACATGGCCATGGAGCCTATGCTGCGAGATTGTGAAAGGACTAAAATAAGTGTAGGATTTTTGAGGACCAGAAGTCAGCTTTTATTAGGTTTGACATTGATTTAACTTATGGAACAATGCAAATTATGGTCGGGTTGTTGTTGGACTTTTTCCGCTTTTGACTAATGGACGGGTGTTTTTATTTTCTGGGACTCTTTAGAACAAGCGGCACGGTGGCGGACTGGTTAGCAAGTCCGCATCACAGTACAGAAGTGCAAGGTTCTCCCTGTGCCTGCTAGGGTTTTCGCCGGTTTCCTCCCACTTTCCAAAAACATCCATGATAGGTTGATTGGTCACTGGTCCAAGGTCTGAGTGTGAGAGCGGATGGTTGCTTGTCTCTGTGTGCCCTGCGATTGACTGGCAACCAGTTCAGGGTGTACCCTGTCGACTGCCCGAAGACAGCTGGGATAGGCTCCAGCACTCCCGGGGACCCTTGTGAGGACAAGAAGCAGTACAGAGGATTGATTGATTTATTAAAATTAAATTCATGTATTTATCTATGCTAAATTTAACAAGGCTGGACGTTATATTTTGTGAATTTACATGTACCCCCAACTGTGACTTAATAACCCTTAAGGGACAAGATAACATTTTATAATATACCAGACAGCTAAGATTGTCATCTATGAACTATTTGACAAGGCAGGTCCAGCATTGTCAGCCACATCCAACAGTCAACACAGTTACTTTTTTTTAAATAAACAAAATCAACATTATTAATTAATGTTATTTTATTAATTCTGTATGCTGTGAAAGATCTTTATTCAAAGTATATTTGAAGTTATTTCTACCTTATTGCTTGATTTTTGTAGATTCAATTCGGAGTTGTCAAAATTACAGATTCTTTTGAAGGCAGCATATTCAAACTGTGAGAAAAGGAGCGAATGCAAGCTACGCGGTCTTTGAGGTGCGGCAGAAGAGCTGAAAGCACGGTGAGTCCCGAACGATAATTGAATTAATTAATTAATCTTGGGTAAATGTCTGGCTCTCATTTTTTAGACTTACTTTACAATGTGTTTTGTAATTTTTCAAGGTTGCCTGTGTTGGAAAACTGCTTGGTGCGTTAGCTAAAACACAGTATGCTAAAATGATAAGTGACGAGAACACAGAGGGTATATCAACAACGTACGTACTCGAATTATTTTGGGGAAAACTTAAGTACATTATAATCACCCTTTTAATAATACTGATAAGCGTTGTGTGTTTTATTTATTTTTATGAGGACCTTTACAACGAGCTACATATTGTTAGCATTGGGCCTACGACGCTAAACACAGTGTCCCTCGATCTCTCTCCAAAATTCTCCAAAAGACTTAAGCTTTCACTCAAATTAATACAATCTACTCCACTAGCTCATTTAAGGCTTTTTTGTGATGTGTTTGATTTGGGTAAGTAAAGCAAAACATATTAACTGTTGAATGTTGCCTGTTATTTAAATAATAGAAATTCAAGATGAAAGTTGAACAGATATTGAAATGCTAGATTGGCTCATTCAGAATCATGCCACAATGTGCTTTGTATGTTTTGTGTGTGGGTTTATCAAGCTCTAATTCAATGCAGTGTCCAAAACGAGCGCGCATAATTGTTGGATGAATGTTGGTTAATAGAGTCAGATAATAGTTCCAACAGTTGAACAGATGTTGAAATGCTAGATTGGCTCATTCAGAATCATACCACAATGTGCTTTGTATGTTTTGTGTTTAGGCTTATCAAGCTCTAATTC
This sequence comes from Idiotropiscis lumnitzeri, assembly GCF_059441095.1. Taxonomy (NCBI): domain Eukaryota; kingdom Metazoa; phylum Chordata; class Actinopteri; order Syngnathiformes; family Syngnathidae; genus Idiotropiscis; species Idiotropiscis lumnitzeri. The sequence goes on along the minus strand of NW_028283668.1, from coordinate 471,021 downwards.
AATGCAGTGTTGAGCTGCATTTGAGAGGAACTACGTAAGTAACTAATGTGGAAAAATTGTGACTTCTTTGTGTACTTTTATTTTGAATATTCAAATTTTGTGGGTAAAGGTTAGAGAAAATAAGTTAAAAATGAGAGCTGTACAGGTATTTAAGTTTTTGGTTTGTAAAATACCCGAATGTGGGTTTCAGCCGGTGAGGCAATGATTGGACAGAGCAAAAGCTATGCTCCAAAATAGAAGTGATTACACCTTCACTAGACTAACCTGCAGCTAATTACATAATTATAAAATTAACACTTTAACCTGGCTTCCCCATCACAGATGTATTCTTTTAAATGCAAAGCTTTTTGTTCTAGCTTTTGTTGTTAAATGACATTCATGCCCAAGTGTCTATGCATCCATTGCAGGGAATGTTTTCTCAAGTGACGAGTCTGAAGCCTGTGATGACGAAGTACCATCTACACCTCCCCATGGATTGTCACAGAGAAAAAGCTTCCTAACCAAGAGAGGCGCTGCAGAAGGTCCTTGAGTACGTCCAACGTGTTGAGTCTGTGAGTCTACTGCAGGATCTAATGCAGGTATGAAAATGATGAAATTTTAATGTATTATCTTCAAAATTATAAATAATTATTTAATTTCTTGAAATATAAAATTAGGTACCCTAAACCCAAGTAGGAACCCCAGTCCCAGTACATTCCTGATTCTGGAGCTACAGAGATCAAACCATCCTACTGTATCACTAAATAGCCCCACCTCTAAAACCCTGATTCGGAAGGCCGAGTTGAAAGACTTCAGAGTTCAAGATGGTCAACTGCAACTATGATAAGCCGAATGTGTTCACCCCAAGTTGGAAACTGAGAAAAAGACTCAATTTTCACATGATTTCAGTCCCTTCTATATTTAAAAGAATGTATTGGGGCTCTAAAAATGTGAAATATTTTTACAAGTATTTCTTTTACTACTCATAGGCAGTTTCATAATAATAGTACAATTTGGCATCGTGTATTGTTTTTTGGTTCCATTCAAAATGCACAAGACGTATAGACATATTTTGTTTGTGGATCGCTGCAGCATCACACGAGCGCACAGAGACAAACGTGGCAGCAACTTAAAACAATTAAAATATCGAATCGAAATCGGGAACTGAAAATCAAAAATCGAATCGGGGCTAGAGTGAATCGTTACCTCCCTAATCATAATCATTTTGGTAGAATGTTGGGCTCTTGCCCTTTGAGTGTATATGGCGTTACCGAAGCTGTTCACTTAATCGACAATTCCTTTCCTGTGACGTTTATCATACCCAGTTTAACTGCCAAAATATTTTTAAGTGTGTGATGATTATCTGGATCGAGTGACACCCATGTTATAATGGTTGCAGGTATTGGTGGATTGGACGATAGTGTCAGAACAATGATGGCGTTCATCATGACAAATCCTCTGTCTCTGAAGTACAATCTCTTTGGACATCGTAGCAAGAACAAGCGCCGAGACCTGCCTTTTTCTGATGTTCTATACGGTAATATATATATATATATATTTTTTTTTTTTAAGGGATTGTGGTGTGAAGACATTTCAGCATGTCCCATAAGGTTTCACAATCATTAAATAGCTTTACTAAGTTGACTTCTTGTCTTTTTTGTTTTAGGAGCACTGAAAAGGAATGGAGCCACAAAGGACATCAACGAGAAGGACACAGGCAACCCTGTCCAAGTGGTTCATGGGAGCTTGTGATCAAGGTGGGAATAGGGCAGTTCGAGCTCGGAGATCTCAAGGCAACTGTCAGGTTTAAAACGTCCTGACGCCATTTTTAGACTGAAGGTGGCATAAATCCAGACCAAACCAGTTAGAGTTTTGTTTTTGACCATTCGCGAATGGGAGAGGAAGTCAGGAGGTGAAGCAGGCGTCTTGCCAGTTCAATCTCGCGCACTCTCTCTCACTCTCTACCACCCGTTCGGTCTTTTATCAGCAACCTAAGCAGACAATGGAGGTCTGTCTGAAATTCTAGCAGGCAGGCAGGAAGCAATCAACCACAGTAGTCAGTCAGGAATTCGAAACTAAAGTGTGTGCGTGTGTTCCAGTTGTGCGCGTGTGTGCTAAAGCAATAATGTGAGTGTCTGTGTGTGTGTGCGCAATTATAACTGATACAAATAGTGTATAAAAACATGATTAGAAATACACAAACTATTTACATATCCTCATCCCATCTCACATTCCCCCGTTTGTGGGTTTAAATCATGTCCTTACGGCTTTAAGACAGATCATCATAATGAAATCATACAACAGTGTGGTCATCCGTGGAGGGGCGAAAACCCTCAGTAGGGACAAAATTCCCCTCCTCCCTTCCGGCGTGGAACGAGATTCTCATGGTATGTTGGTCACTTGGGAATAAAACATAAAAAAACTTCAATATACCTAGTGAAAAATAACAAAACTGTCTCCACGCAGAGCTTGTCTCCACGCAGAGCTTGTCTCTGCGGCGACTTGATGGAGGCCCTTGCCTCGTTGTAGGAGGGGACAGCCGTCTTTACCTCCCGGATCTTCGTGTGTGGTGTATGTGTGTGCATGTGTGGGGGCAGGGGCAAAAGGGTCCATGTGTTATTTAGGTTTCAGTGTCCAGTTCGAGTTTGTCATTGTCCAGTTCGAATTCGTCATTCTCAACATCAATCAGGTTGTAATGGTACATTTGGGCAACAAACATGCAGTTAATAATCATCTTTGTCATAAGAATAATGCAACATGAACAGACTACACATAACAAAAATGAAAACCATAATTATCCCGATATATTGTCTTTCAAATTCTTCGTAGTGGTCATAACATCAATAATTGTTTCATTTTATTAAAAATGTAAATGCAGTAATGTTCTCCAATCAAGGCTAAAATTCTTTATGTACGTCATTAATTTCCAAACAATATCTAATCTTTTTGTTCTGTGGCTTCAACATTCGTATCTGTGGCTGGTTGTGCGGTTCCGATGTGCGTGTGGTCCGATATTGTGACTCAGGTGGGCTCCTGTTCGAGGGATTCGCGTTGCTCGGCCTTTAGCTGGAAACCGGAGAAGCTTGTACTGCAACTGGTGGATCCAGCTGCCACGCCCCGCGACCTTTGCTGCCGTCGGGGTCACTGCAATCATCTGGCGAGGGCCATCTCAGCATTCACTTGTCCCAACGAAGTCGTTTCAGCACCTTGAAGAAGAGTTGGTCTCCCACACGGACGTGATTTCTCTGTGGATCAGAACACACTGACCAGTAATTGCGTCTTTTTTTTTTTTTTTTTTTTTTTGGTCAAAACATGTTTCCCATGTGGACTGGGACTGATGTGCCAGTCGCTGGTGGTTCTGATGAACCTGAGAGTCGATAGGGGATAGTGTCCTAACTTCGGCTGGCACTATCCTCATTGCTGTGATTGAAACACAGTCTGGTCATTGTCTCCTTTTTTTCCCTCATTGTCTTGATAAGTCTGCCCTTAACAGTCCCATTAGTGCGTTCCACAAGTCCTGCAGACTGTATGCACAATGACGCTTTGAGTCAATTTTGCAACAACTGTCCCACTTGTTACAACATCATTCACAAATGCATAATTTTCACTTCAAATCACTTCTTGAAATTCCAAATGTCAGGATAATTTGTGTTAGGTTGAAGATGTATTTTATCCCATATTTTACTCTATTAGTATTGCAAAAGAATTGTTCCACAGCGTGACCCATGTTTGACCATATGGATGAGAAGACTTCACAGAGAAGCGGATGCCTGAAGACTGGATCAACGTCTGCAACATCAAAGGAGGTGTGCTGAGACACACCTCTGAAACAAAAGGACTGAGACTTTAGTACCAGAGCACTAAAAGGGCATATCTGCCTTTTCAATCAGTGGATGACTGCCATTGATGTCTGTCTTTCCTCTTGTGTCTGAGATGTTTACATGTTCCTGCTGGTGCTCCCCCCTTCATCCCTTAGTGCAAATACATTGTATTGTTAGGGACTTCCCTAATAAAATAGAGGGCTCGGCGGAGTGTGCTCCAGAACGAATTTGGAGATGTAACTGAGCACACCTCCGTTCGTTCTCCTCGCGAGTAAAAGATCAACTCTTGTCTTCCTTCCATTCATTTAGCCTATGTTCAGTGAATGCTTAGGTGATTGAACCTGACAATTTGATTACACAACACTTTTTCCAACTGTTTTAGCATCAACATATGTTGTCGGAAACAACTTAATCCATTTTGAAAACATATGAATTACAACCAAACAATATTGCATCTCAAACAAATAACACTGTCTAAAAAAAAGTTTTTTGTTGAAAAGTCTGTATGTGGGAACAATTTCATATCATACTACCCCTCTCTTGACACATGGTTATGCTCGTGTGTCACTCTTATTACTTTTCCAATCAATGAATTAGGCAGCCAGGATTTGCCATCTGCCAATTTGCTGATCCTGTCCTCAGCAATGTTTGCACCTTTGTTCTCCCAATGTGTGCGTTCAATTACTGGTACCTTTTTCCCTGGCGTGGGATCAAATTGTCAAGTTGATTTTCTGCGTGTGGGGGTGTGTTCATTTTCCCTTTTAGCTGCGCTGTGTCGATATAAAGGCGAGGCAGTTTCCAATTGTAATTGTGTCATTTTCTGTTAAGTGAATTTTGCGTTCACAAATAACTATTTTAGACGTGCTTTATGCACAACTTTTCTTTTCCTGTTGTGGTTTTTAAAGCCCAATGTCGACAGAACGCATGAACATTTATCTTGATTGTCAGTCCACATTGTAACCATACAACTCATACAAGATGGGAAACCCCAAATTTTAATTAGCTCACACCCGCCTACGCTCTTCCTGCTTATCCTAACAATCTCTTATCCGTTGGTATCACAATGTTAGTACTCCCATCGCATAAAAGTCAGTTTGATTTCAGGCTGCGACCTTGGTTCTCAAACACTTTTACTTCTTATCAGTCTGGAATGCCCACCTGGTCTGTGTTACAAGTCTGAGTTCCTCCAGTCGGGAGGAAGGTCAAGTCGCGGTTTGGTGATAATTTGGACGGCTCCACAGTCGTGTGGCGCCTCCTAGATGATGCGGGGAAAAAATGACGCTGGGCTGAAATGCACCGCAACTTATCAGTATAATGTGTCCCTGTGACAATTAGGCCGGCGTGCAATGTGAATGTGGTGGGAAAAGAATGTAATTTTTTGATTCCTTAAAGCAGCAGTGAAAGCTCTTAATCACACTCTAAGTGGTTCTCTGCCACGAAATCCAAATTGTTGTGACTAAATATGCAAATGAATTCATTTTGCCCTGGTTCCTGCAGTAACCCAGGCTAATGAAGTCATTTTTTGCAGTCACTGTTTTGCTCAAATGGCTTATAATAATTTGGTAGTGCGTTAAGATGCTTTGTCGATACAATCTTGTAGTGTATCTTCACAAGTTCCAACATACACAACCCATTCCATGGCCATGACGATACTGTTTTAAAGATTACCAAGGCTTGTTGGACCTTTCTCTGCCACATAAATTACAGCCCTGAGAGGCACTGGGCCTCAACTTTATCTATGAAGGGTCAGGGATTTAATGGGGGTCACCGAGGCGTCCCAAGGAAAGTTTTTACAGAAAAGTGGTCTGGCAATATCTTTTCTCTTTCTTATCACTGACAATGTGCCCCTTTAAAGTTTTGACGTTTGTTTGAATTCGCCCGTGCTTATTAATTCTATTGAAGTCCAATTTTGTCAGTGTATCACGGCCTAATGAGTAAAACGCATGTTGATGTAGAACTCCTTCTACACACACTTTTATGTTTGACTTTTTACGTCACGTGATCCTCCATTGCTACCACAACTCGTCCTGAAAAGTTAATGTTTTGTAACAAGACTTACTGCTTCCTCCTTTCTTTCTTTTCTTTTTCCTTCCTTCTGCCCAACACGTTCATGCTTTCTGTGCATAATTTAGAATTTTCTTTTCCATTTTACAAGTTGGCCAATTTAAATTAGGTTGTTTTATTTGAAAAGCCTGTAATTCTCTTTTTTTCCCCCTTTTCACCTAATCACAAATTTCTTATCACAAAAATGAACATGTTAATTCTATTTTATTTCCTATTTTTCCAATCTTGTGACTCATTTCACTTCAACCAGTTCTACCTTAAAGTGGACAAGTACACATCAATGTTTTTTGTAGTTTCTATTTTCTTCTCTGCTTTAATGAAAATTATAGCCCTTCTAGCCAAATTTTTCCTGTGTCATTTCTATCTCTGCATTTCATTCCATTTCTGGCCTACCTTAATACTAAAACAAAAATGCTCTTTCAAAAATTAAAACTATCTAAAACTAGTGATGGCAAAATGAAGCCCCATAAAGCAGCCAAGCCCTGCAGGGAAATACTTCACACACGAATGGGCTTCGAGATGCTTCATTTTTCTTGACTACGCCATCCCATGGACAGAAAAATGTATAACATGCTTGGTGCATGCAATAAAATGGTGAGCTGTAAATCATGCTCTGCCCACCAAACAATATGTATTTGAAGAGTGATTTTAATTGTTCTGTTTTACTTTGTCTTCTAACTTCTCCAATATTCAGACAGCTCCGCCGAGACCAACGTTTCACCCCCACACTGATATAAAATGGACCCAACCGTTTGGGTCTCTTTCCAAATTTGGTACCAAAGCCTCCCCCACAGTGCGGCAGCTATCTTGAATTGGCCCGTTCCCAGAAAGTTTTACTTCATTCAGTGTCATTCAGTATTATTCAAAATCTTTCAGTGTCATTCCAAATCATTCAATGTCATTCACAATCTTTCCACATCCTTCCACCTTCCATCGTTCAGTGTCATTCCACATTCTCTTTCATATATAACATAACATAACAATAACATAATCCTGGGTCAGCAGACACCTAATTAATGTGTTAATACATGATACATTTTTCAATAAGCAACCCTTATGATTGTAACGTATTTTTAATTCTTTCTAGGCGGGAACTGTCCGAACAAAAAATTCATGCAATTTGTAATTAGACACTTTGTCATACAAAAAGTCACTCAGGGCAAGAGAAAAAAAATTGTCACTTGCCCAAGTTGGGCAAGTAATTTGGCCACTCGGGCAAGGCAAATTTTAGTGGCACTTGCCCTATGGGCAAGCAGTTTTTAAAGTTAACTTCGAACCCTGTGATGGTGTCTTGTGACCTGTCTTTGTCAGCTGATGTTCCATGAAGGCGTGCCTTACCTGTCACAAGAATGAAGGCAAGTCACGCCCCCCGCTGTCCATTCACTCCGCCAAGACGCTGCTCCAGGTGGTAGAGAGGATGAAGGCTCCCTTGTCTCTGTTCATGGTTTTTATGCCTCGCTTGCAGATCTCAATGGCCTCTCTGATCCAGCGCTGTAGTTTGTTCTCTTCTGTGCGGATGACCCTGCCCTTCTCCCGGTCCATGATGTGGTTTTCCCTTTTGCAGTGGTCAGTGATTGCTGATTTGTAATGTTCATGTTGTGCTTGTTCTTTTACTGCTCTGATTTTTTAATTTTTTTGACAGGTAAGTCACACCCTCATGGAACATCAGCTGATAAAGACTGGTCTCAAGACACCATCATGCGACACTCTGAAGAAGGCGAAAGACTCGCCGAAACATGTCAGGTAAAAAATTAACCTAAAACATAAATGTCTGCTTTTAATGAATCAGTCAAATATCAATAATAAGAAGACAAAATGAACCTAATACAAATAAATGAATGCTTAATAACTCCCCTGCACATGCTCCTAAAAATCCAAACCTTCACCTGTAAATAAAACGTCCCGACCTGAAGACATCTTAATGTTATTATTTTGTTTTACACACAGCGCCGCCAAGTGGAATCAAAAATTTGTTTTTATTTTAATTTTCACGTACTGCACGGTGCCCTTCTGACGAATCCGACTGAAAATTAGTCAGAAAAGACTCAAGACAATGATCTTACTCTCTGCCGAATTTTGTGACGTTTTGGCAAAAGGCGTGGCTATTACGGAGCTGAAAAGTCCGATTGTACTTTGTGACAACAAAAGCTCCGGCAACATGACTCAGATGATCCTATCTTCTCGAAGTTGTACACATTTGAGGATACTTCAGCCCTGAAGACTTCTACCAACTTATTTTTCATCGTAGTAGTAGCGCCACCAACTGGTAAAAGCTAATACAAGTTATTTTCTTGGATGTTTTTCTCCGTGCAACTCAACAAGGTCGCCCTCATATATGCTCGGATTACTGTTTCGGCCATGAGGATGTCACAATACGAAATTCGTCCTTTTTCGTGAAAGGTTGTGGGAGTGGCATTGCACTGTTCGGCAATAAAACAACGCTGATTATGAGGTTGTAAATATGAACGACAACTCGTGAAACTTTACACACACATCAGGCCGAGCAAATTTATATATATATATATATATATATATATATATATATATATATATATATATATATATATATATATATATATATATATATACGGGGAGAGAGAGAGTGAAATTCATGTTACAACAAAAAAAAACAAATTATTATTAAAACATATTATTTTTTAATTCCCCAGCCATTCTTTTTGTATTTATTTAATTACTCCGACTTTTACCTGCTGGTACGCCGTCCGGTGTGCCCTGTGAAATGAAAGGTGGCATTCTTTATTTATTTATTCATTTATTCATTCATAACTGACAGCCTCGCGCTCCGCTCGTGCCCGGGCGGAAGAGGTGCTCCAATTCGGCTTAACTGTGACACACGCCCGCCCTCCTCCCCCGGAACTTCCATTCGGTTAAACTTAGGGGCCGCTTGGCACCGCCCGTGCCCGGGGAAGGTGCTCCTCTTCGGCTTACTGTGACGCGAGCATACCCTCCTCCTCCGGAGCTTCCATTCAGTTAAACTTAGGGGCCGCTTGAAACCGCCCGTGCCCGGGGAAGGTGCTCCTCTTCGGCTTACTGTGACGCGAGCATCCCCTCCTCCTCCGGAGCTTCCATTCGGTTAAACTTAGGGGCCGCTTGGAACCGCCCGTGCCCGTGGAAGGTGCTCCTCTTCGGCTTACTGTGACGCGAGCATGCCCTCCTCCTCCGGAGCTTCCATTCGGTTAACCTTAGGGGCCGCTTGGAACCGCCCGTGCCCGGGGAAGGTGCTCCTCTTCGGCTTACTGTGACGCGAGCATGCCCTCCTCCTCCGGAGCTTCCATTCGGTTAAACTTAGGGGCCGCTTGGCACCGCCCGTGCCCGGGGAAGGTGTTCCTCTACGGCTTAACTGCCACGCACGCCGGCCGGAGCTCTGGTACGGTTCAAACCGCGCGAAACGTCGCCACCGATCGTGTCCGGGGGAACGTGCTCTTCTTCGTCCACTCTCCTCTTCGCCCACGCTCTTCTTCGGCGCACGCCGGCCGTCTAACTGCTCCAGCGCCCCGTCGTGCCGCTCGGCGAAACTACAATGCCCCCGAATATTTTTTAGACCCGCGAAGCACTGAACCCGCGAAAGGTGAACCGCGAAGTAGCGAGGGTTCACTGTATGTATAAGACCAAGACCTACAAAAAAGTCTCTTGGAGCAATGAGCTTGGTTTTACAGGAAGTCGGCCATTTTTAATTTACTTAAAAGGGGGCGGGTCACCACAATGGACTTTGTGTAGAAATTATTATTGGGGCCCGAGCAGCGACGGCGGCGAGGTCCCTATTGTTTTTGAAGAAATTATTATTAGGGCCCGAGCAGCGACCGCTACGAGGTCCCCATTGTTTTTGTGGAAATTATTATTATTTTTATTATTATTATTAGGGCCCGAGCAGTGACCGCTGCGAGGTCCCTATTGTTTTTCTAGAAATTGTTATTAGGGCCCGAGCTGCGACGGCTGCGAGGTCCCTATTGTTTTTGTAGAAAATATTATTACTTTTATTATTAATAATATTATTATTATTATTATTATTAGGGCCTGAGCAGCGACCGCTGCGAAGTCCCTATTGTTTTTGTAGAAATTATTATTATTATTATTTTTCCGATTGTTCGATCGCATTTTTGACCCCCGAAACATGCACAAAAACTCACCAAACTTGGCAGTCTCATCGGGCATGGCGAAAAATTTGATATTTTAACGTCTAATATGAACAGGAAGTGAGTTATGAATTTTTGAAAGTCCGACTTTTGCCCTTTTTTGCATGTTTACAGGGGTCATTCTTTTGCACCCTGATCCTAAAGGCTTCATCTGATTGCCTTAAAATTCTGTCTGTAGCATCTGAAGACCTGGGACAAACACTGGGGCTAAAATATTTTGTTTCCGAAATACTATATGACAGGGGCGGGGCTTCAAAGTTTTCACTTAAGATTTCTTTCGCCGCAATGGACAAAATGCTTAATAACTCTCCTGCACATGCTGCTAAAAATCCAAAACTTCACATGTACATAAAGAGTCTGTACCTGAAGACATCTATATGTTTATATTCAGTTATACACCTTGCGCCAATCAATATCATTTTTTACATTTTGACGTACTGCACGGTGCCCTTTTAACGAATCTGATTGAAAATTGGCTAGAAAAGACTCAAGACATTGATCTTACTCTATCCCTATTTTTGTGACTTTCCTTCGAAGGGCGTGGCTATTACGGTGCCGCAGAGTCTGATTATTCTCCGTGGCAACAAAAGTTCCTGCAAAATGATTCAGATGATCCATCTTCTCGAAATTTTTCACATTTGAGGATATTCAGGCCCTGAAGACGGCTGCCAACTTATTTTTGATCGCAGTGGTAGCGCCACCAACTGGTTAAAACAAATACAAATTATTTTTGTTGATGTTTTTCTCCGGGCAGGTTAACAAAATCTACCTTATATTTGCTCGGATGAGTGTTTAGGCCTTGAGCATGTCACAATACAAAAGTCTTTCGCCTTCTTCAGAGTGTCACATGATGGTGTCTTGTGACCCGTCTTTATCAGCTGATGTTCCATGAGGGCGTGACTTACCTGTCACAAGAATGAAGGCAAGTCACGCCCCCCGCTGTCCGTTCACTCCGCCAAGATGCTGGTCCAGGTGGTAGAGAGGATGAAGGCTCCCTTGTCTCTGTTCATGGTTTTTATGCCTCGCTTGCAGATCTCAATGGCCTCTCTGATCCAGCGCTGTTGTTTGTTCTCTTCTGTGCGGATGACCCTGCCCTTCTCCCGGTCCATGATGTGGTTTTCCCTTTTGCAGTGGTCAGTGATTGCTGATTTGTAATGTTCATGTTGTGCTTGTTCTTTTACTGCTCTGATTTTTTTCATTTTTTTGACAGGTAAGCCACACCCTCATGGAACATCAGCTCAAGACACCATCATGCGACACTCTGAAGAAGGCGAAAGACTCGCCGAAACATGTCAGGTAAAAAATTATCCTAAAACATAATTGTCTGCTTTTAATGAATCAGTCAAATATCAATAATAAGAAGACAAAATGAACCTAATACAAATAAATGAATGCTTAATAACTCCCCTGCACATGCTCCTAAAAATCCAAACCTTCACCTGTAAATAAAACGTCCCGACCTGAAGACATCTTAATGTTATTATTTTGTTATACACACAGTGCCGCCAAGTGGAATCAAAAAATTTTTTTTATTTTAATTTTCACGTACTGCACGGTGCCCTTTTGACGAATCCGACTGAAAATTAGTCAGAAAAGAGTCTAGACAATGATCTTACTCTCTGCCGAATTTTGTGACGTTTTGGCAAAAGGCGTGGCTATTACGGTGCTGAAAAGTCCGATTGTACTCTGTGGCAACAAAAGCTCCAGCAACATGACTCAGATGATCCTATCTTCTCGAAGTTGCACACATTTGAGGATACTTAAGCCCTGAAGACATCTACCAACTTATTTTTCATCGTAGTAGTAGCGCCACCAACTGCTAATAGCTAATACAAGTTATTTTCTTGGATGTTTTTCTCCGTGCAACTCAACAAGGTCGCCCTCATATATGCTCGGATGACTGTTTCGGGCCATGAGGATGTCATAATACGAAATTTGTCCTTTTTCATGAAAAGTTGTGGGAGTGGCATTGCACTGTTCGGCAATAAAACAACGCTGATTATGAGGTTCTAAATATGAACAACAACTCGTGAAACTTTACACACACATCAGGCCGAGCAAATTTATCAATATTTTATACGTGAGTTGTGCAGCTTTTTTGAAATGGCTCACCATGGCCCTCGAGAAATGTTCAAAAAAGCAGCCCTGGTTGAGTGTTTCACCTCGCTTTTTGTAAATTTTATGGAGTACAGTGAACCCTCGGTTATCGCGGTTAATGGGGACCGAGACCACCCGCGAAAACTGAAAATCCGCGAAGTAGCGGCGCACCTTCAAAAATGCTTAAAAAAAATATACAATATATATAATATATATATATATATATATATATATATATATATATATATATATATATATATATATACGGGGGGAGAGAGAGAGAGAGAGAGTGAAATTCATGTTATAACAAAAAAAACAAATTATTATTAAAACGTATTATTTTTTTATTCCCCAACCATTCTTTTTGTATTTATTTAATTACTCCGACTTTTACCTGCTGGTACGCCGTCCGGTGTGCCCTGTGAAATGAAAGGTGGCATTCTTTATTTATTTATTCATTTATTCATTCATAACTGACAGCCTCGCGCTCCGCTCGTGCCCGGGCAGAAGAGGTGCTCCAATTCGGCTTAACTGTGACACACGCCCGCCCTCCTCCCCCGGAGCTTCCATTCGGTTAAACTTAGGGGCCGCTTGGCACCGCCCGTGCCCGGGGAAGGTGCTCCTCTTCGGCTTACTGTGACGCGAGCATGCCCTCCTCCTCCGGAGCTTCCATTCGGTTAAACTTAGGGGCCGCTTGGAACCGCCCGTGCCCGGGGAAGGTGCTCCTCTTCGGCTTACTGTGACGCGAGCATGCCCTCCTCCTCCGGAGCTTCCATTCGGTTAAACTCAGGGGCCGCTTGGAACCGCCCGTGCCCGGGGAAGGTGCTCCTCTACGGCTTAACTGCCACGCACGCCGGCCGGTGCTCTGGTACGGTCCGAACCGCGCGAAACGTCGCCACCGATCGTGTCCGGGTGAACGTGCTCTTCTTCGTCCACTCTCCTCTTTGCCCACGCTCTTCTTCGGCGCCCGCCGGCCGTCTAACCGCTCCAGCGCCCCGTCGTGCCGCTCGGCGAAACTACAATGCCCCCGAATATTTTTTAGACCCGCGAAGCACTGAACCCGCGAAAGGTGAACCTCGAAGTAGCTAGGGTTCACTGTATGTATAAGACCAAGACCTACAAAAAAGTCTCTTGGAGCAATGAGCTAGGTTTTACAGGAAGTCGGCCATTTTGAATTTACTTAAAAGGGGGCGGGTCTCCACAATGGACTTTGTGTAGAAATTATTATTGGGGCCCGAGCAGCGACCGCGTCGAGGTCCCTATTGTTTTTGTAGAAATTATTATTACTTTTATTATTATTATTATTATTATTATTAGGGCCTGAGCAGCGACCGCTGCGAAGTCCCTATTGTTTTTGTAGAAATTATTATTATTATTATTTTTCCGATTGTTCGATCGCATTTTTGACCCCCGAAACATGCACAAAAACTCACCAAACTTGGCAGTCTCATCGGGCATGGCGAAAAATTTTATATTTTTTAACGTCTAATATGAACAGGAAGTGAGTTATGAATTTTTGAAAGTCCGACTTTTGCCCTTTTTTGCATGTTTACAGGGGTCATTCTTTTGCACCCTGATCCTAAAGGCTTCATCTGATTGCCTTAAAGTTCTGTCTGGAGCATCTTAAGACCTGGGACAAACACTGGGGCTAAAATTTTTTGTTTCCGAAATACTATATGACGGGGGCGGGGCTTCAAAGTTTTCACTTAAGATTTCCTTCGCCGCAATGGACAAAATGCTTAATAACTCTCCTGCACGTGCTGCTAAAAATCCAAAACTTCACATGTACATAAAGAGTCGGTACCTGAAGACATCTATATGTTTATATTCAGTTATACACCTTGCGCCAATCAATATAAATTTTTACATTTTGACGTACTGCACGGTGCCCTTTTAACGAATCCGATTGAAAATTGGCTAGAAAAGACTCAAGACATTGATCTTACTCTATCCCTATTTTTATGACTTTCCTTCAAAGGGCGTGGCTATTACGGTGCCGCAGAGTCTGATTATTCTCCGTGGCAACAAAAGTTCCTGCAAAATGATTCAGATGATCCATCTTCTGGAAATCTTTCACATTTGAGGATATTCAGGCCCTGAAGACGGCTGCCAACTTATTTTTGATCGCAGTGGTAGCGCCACCAACTGGTTAAAACAAATACAAATTATTTTCGTTGATGTTTTTCTCCGGGCAGGTTAACAAAATCTACCTTATATTTGCTCGGATGAGTGTTTAGGCCTTGAGCATGTCACAATACGAAAGTCTTTCGCCTTCTTCAGAGTGTCACATGATGGTGTCTTGTGACCCGTCTTTATCAGCTGATGTTCCATGAGGGCGTGACTTACCTGTCACAAGAATGAAGGCAAGTCACGCCCCCCGCTGTCCGTTCACTCCGCCAAGATGCTGGTCCAGGTGGTAGAGAGGATGAAGGCTCCCTTGTCTCTGTTCATGGTTTTTATGCCTCGCTTGCAGATCTCAATGGCCTCTCTGATCCAGCGCTGTTGTTTGTTCTCTTCTGTGCGGATGACCCTGCCCTTCTCCCGGTCCATGATGTGGTTTTCCCTTTTGCAGTGGTCAGTGATTGCTGATTTGTAATGTTCATGTTGTGCTTGTTCTTTTACTGCTCTGATTTTTTCATTTTTTTGACAGGTAAGTCACACCCTCATGGAACATCAGCTCAAGACACCATCATGCGACACTCTGAAGAAGGCGAAAGACTCGCCGAAACATGTCAGGTAAAAAATTAACCTAAAACATAATTGTCTGCTTTTAATGAATCAGTCAAATATCAATAATAAGAAGACAAAATGAACCTAATACAAATAAATGAATGCTTAATAACTCCCCTGCACATGCTCCTAAAAATCCAAACCTTCACCTGTAAATAAAACGTCCCGACCTGAAGACATCTTAATGTTATTATTTTGTATATATAATAATATAATATATACAATATATATAATAAATATATATATATATATATATATATATATATATATATATATATATATATATACGGGGAGAGAGAGAGTGAAATTCATTTTATAACAAAAAAACCAAATTATTATTAAAACGTATTATTTTTTTATTCCCCAGCCATTCTTTTTGTATTTATTTAATTACTCCGACTTTTACCTGCTGGTACGCCGTCCGGTGTGCCCTGTGAAATGAAAGGTGGCATTCTTTATTTATTTATTCATTTATTCATTCATAACTGACAGCCTCGCGCTCCGCTCGTGCCCGGGCGGAAGAGGTGCTCCAATTCGGCTTAACTGTGACACACGCCCGCCCTCCTCCCCCGGAACTTCCATTCGGTTAAACTTAGGGGCCGCTTGGCACCGCCCATGCCCGGGGAAGGTGCTCCTCTTCGGCTTACTGTGACGCGAGCATGCCCTCCTCCTCCGGAGCTTCCATTCAGTTAAACTTAGGGGCCGCTTGGAACCGCCCGTGCCCGGGGAAGGTGCTCCTCTTCGGCTTACTGTGACGCGAGCATGCCCTCCTCCTCCGGAGCTTCCATTCGGTTAAACTTAGGGGCCGCTTGGAACCGCCCGTGCCCGGGGAAGGTGCTCCTCTTCGGCTTACTGTGACGCGAGCATGCCCTCCTCCTCCGGAGCTTCCATTCGGTTAAACTTAGGGGCCGCTTGGCACCGCCCGTGCCCGGGGAAGGTGCTCTTCTACGGCTTAACTGCCACGCACGCCGGCCGGAGCTCTGGTACGGTCCGAACCGCGCGAAACGTCGCCACCGATCGTGTCCGGGAGAACGTGCTCTTCTTCGTCCACTCTCCTCTTCGCCCACGCTCTTCTTCGGCGCACGCCGGCCGTCTAACCGCTCCAGCGCCCCGTCGTGCCGCTCGGCGAAACTACAATGCCCCCGAATATTTTTTAGACCCGCGAAGCACTGAACCCGCGAAAGGTGAACCGCGAAGTAGCGAGGGTTCACTGTATGTATAAGACCAAGACCTACAAAAAAGTCTCTTGGAGCAATGAGCTAGGTTTTACAGGAAGTCGGCCATTTTGAATTTACTTAAAAGGGGGCGGGTCACCACAATGGACTTTGTGTAGAAATTATTATTGGGGCCCGAGCAGCGACGGCGGCGAGGTCCCTATTGTTTTTGTAGAAATTATTATTAGGGCCTGAGCAGCGACCGCTACGAGGTCCCCATTGTTTTTGTGGAAATTATTATTATTTTTATTATTATTATTATTAGGGCCCGAGCAGTGACCGCTGCGAGGTCCCTATTGTTTTTCTAGAAATTGTTATTAGGGCCCGAGCTGCGACGGCTGCGAGGTCCCTATTGTTTTTGTAGAAAATATTATTACTTTTATTATTATTAATATTATTATTATTATTATTAGGGCCTGAGCAGCGACCGCTGCGAAGTCCCTATTGTTTTTGTAGAAATTATTATTATTATTATTTTTCCGATTGTTCGATCGCATTTTTGACCCCCGAAACATGCACAAAAACTCACCAAACTTGGCAGTCTCATCGGGCATGGCGAAAAATTTGATATTTTAACGTCTAATATGAACAGGAAGTGAGTTATGAATTTTTGAAAGTCCGACTTTTGCCCTTTTTTGCATGTTTACAGGGGTCATTCTTTTGCACCCTGATCCTAAAGGCTTCATCTGATTGCCTTAAAATTCTGTCTGTAGCATCTGAAGACCTGGGACAAACACTGGGGCTAAAATTTTTTGTTTCCGAAATACTATATGACGGGGGCGGGGCTTCAAAGTTTTCACTTAAGATTTCCTTCGCCGCAATGGACAAAATGCTTCATAACTCTCCTGCACATGCTGCTAAAAATCCAAAACTTCACATGTACATAAAAAGTCTGTACCTGAAGACATCTATATGTTTATATTCAGTTATACACCTTGCGCCAATCAATATCATTTTTTACATTTTGACGTACTGCACGGTGCCCTTTTAACGAATCTGATTGAAAATTGGCTAGAAAAGACTCAAGACATTGATCTTACTCTATCCCTATTTTTGTGACTTTCCTTCGAAGGGCGTGGCTATTACGGTGCCGCAGAGTCTGATTATTCTCCGTGGCAACAAAAGTTCCTGCAAAATGATTCAGATGATCCATCTTCTCGAAATTTTTCACATTTGAGGATATTCAGGCCCTGAAGACGGCTGCCAACTTATTTTTGATCGCAGTGGTAGCGCCACCAACTGGTTAAAACAAATACAAATTATTTTCGTTGATGTTTTTCTCCGGGCAGGTGAACAAAATCTACCTTATATTTGCTCGGATGAGTGTTTAGGCCTTGAGCATGTCACAATACGAAAGTCTTTCGCCTTCTTCAGAGTGTCACATGATGCTGTCTTGTGACCCGTCTTTATCAGCTGATGTTCCATGAGGGCGTGACTTACCTGTCACAAGAATGAAGGCAAGTCACGCCCCCCGCTGTCCGTTCACTCCGCCAAGATGCTGGTCCAGGTGGTAGAGAGGATGAAGGCTCCCTTGTCTCTGTTCATGGTTTTTATGCCTCGCTTGCAGATATCAATGGCCTCTCTGATCCAGCGCTGTTGTTTGTTCTCTTCTGTGCGGATGACCCTGCCCTTCTCCCGGTCCATGATGTGGTTTTCCCTTTTGCAGTGGTCAGTGATTGCTGATTTGTAATGTTCATGTTGTGCTTGTTCTTTTACTGCTCTGATTTTTTTCATTTTTTTGACAGGTAAGTCACACCCTCATGGAACATCAGCTCAAGACACCATCATGCGACACTCTGAAGAAGGCGAAAGACTCGCCGAAACATGTCAGGTAAAAAATTAACCTAAAACATAATTGTCTGCTTTTAATGAATCAGTCAAATATCAATAATAAGAAGACAAAATGAACCTAATACAAATAAATGAATGCTTAATAACTCCCCTGCACATGCTCCTAAAAATCCAAACCTTCACCTGTAAATAAAACGTCCCGACCTGAAGACATCGTAATGTTATTATTTTGTTATACACACAGTGCCGCCAAGTGGAATCAAAAATTTGTTTTTATTTTAATTTTCACGTACTGCACGGTGCCCTTTTGACGAATCCGACTGAAAATTAGTCAGAAAAGACTCAAGACAATGATCTTACTCTCTGCCGAATTTTGTGACGTTTTGGCAAAAGGCGTGGCTATTAAGGTGCTGAAAAGTCCGATTGTACTCTGTGGCAACAAAAGCTCCGGCAACATGACTCAGATGATCCTATCTTCTCGAAGTTGTACACATTTGAGGATACTTCAGCCCTGAAGACATCTACCAACTTATTTTACATCGTAGTAGTAGCGCCACCAACTGGTAAAAGCTAATACAAGTTATTTTCTTGGATGTTTTTCTCCGTGCAACTCAACAAGGTCGCCCTCATATATGCTCGGATGACTGTTTCGGCCATGAGGATGTCACAATACGAAATTCGTCCTTTTTCGTGAAAAGTTGTGGGAGTGGCATTGCACTGTTCGGCAATAAAACAAAGCTGATTATGAGGTTCTAAATATGAACGACAACTCGTAAAACTTTACACACACATCAGGCCGAGCAAATTTATCAATATTTTATACGTTAGTTGTGCAGCTTTTTTGAAATGGCTCGCCATGGCCCTCGAGAAATGTTAAAAAAAGCAGCTCTGGTTGAGTGTTTCACCTCGCTTTTTGTAAATTTTATGGAGTACAGTGAACCCTCGGTTATCGCGGTTAATGGGGACCGAGACCACCCGCGAAAACTGAAAATCCGCGAAGTAGCGGCGCACCTTCAAAAATGCTTAAAAAAATATACAATATATATAATAAATATATATATATATATATATATATATATATATATATATATATATATATATATATATATATACGGGGAGAGAGAGAGTGAAATTCATGTTATAACAAAAAAACCAAATTATTATTAAAACGTATTATTTTTTTATTCCCCAGCCATTCTTTTAGTATTTATTTAATTACTCCGACTTTTACCTGCTGGTACGCCGTCCGGTGTGCCCTGTGAAATGAAAGGTGGCATTCTTTATTTATTTATTCATTTATTCATTCATAACTGACAGCCTCGCGCTCCGCTCGTGCCCGGGTAGAAGAGGTGCTCCAATTTGGCTTAACTGTGACACACGCCCGCCCTCCTCCCCCGGAGCTTCCATTCGGTTAAACTTAGGGGCCGCTTGGCACCGCCCGTGCCCGGGGAAGGTGCTCCTCTTCGGCTTACTGTGACGCGAGCATGCCCTCCTCCTCCGGAGCTTCCATTCGGTTAAACTTAGGGGCCGCTTGGAACCGCCCGTGCCCGGGGAAGGTGCTCCTCTACGGCTTAACTGCCACGCACGCCGGCCGGAGCTCTGGTACGGTCCGAACCGCGCGAAACGTCGCCACTGATCGTGTCCGGGAGAACGTGCTCTTCTTCGTCCACTCTCCTCTTCGCCCACGCTCTTCTTCGGCGCACGCCGGCCGTCTAACCGCTCCAGCGCCCCGTCGTGCCGCTCGGCGAAACTACAATGCCCCCGAATATTTTTTAGACCCGCGAAGCACTGAACCCGCGAAAGGTGAACCGCGAAGTAGCGAGGGTTCACTGTATGTATAAGACCAAGACCTACAAAAAAGTCTCTTGGAGCAATGAGCTAGGTTTTACAGGAAGTCGGCCATTTTGAATTTACTTAAAAGGGGGCGGGTCACCACAATGGACTTTGTGTAGAAATTATTATTGGGGCCCGAGCAGCGACCGCGGCGAGGTCCCTATTGTTTTTGTAGAAATTATTATTATTATTATTTTTCCGATTGTTCGATCGCATTTTTGACCCCCGAAACATGCACAAAAACTCACCAAACTTGGCAGTCTCATCGGGCATGGCGAAAAATTTGATATTTTAACGTCTAATATGAACAGGAAGTGAGTTATGAATTTTTGAAAGTCCGACTTTTGCCCTTTTTTGCATGTTTACAGGGGTCATTCTTTTGCACCCTGATCCTAAAGGCTTCATCTGATTGCCTTAAAATTCTGTCTGTAGCATCTGAAGACCTGGGACAAACACTGGGGCTAAAATTTTTTGTTTCCGAAATACTATATGACGGGGGCGGGGCTTCAAAGTATTCACTTAAGATTTCCTTCGCCGCAATGGACAAAATGCTTAATAACTCTCCTGCACATGCTGCTAAAAATCCAAAACTTCACATGTACATAAAGAGTCTGTACCTGAAGACATCTATATGTTTATATTCAGTTATACACCTTGCGCCAATCAATATCATTTTTTACATTTTGACGTACTGCATGGTGCCCTTTTAACGAATCCGATTGAAAATTGGCTAGAAAAGACTCAAGACATTGATCTTACTCTATCCCTATTTTTATGACTTTCCTTCAAAGGGCGTGGCTATTACGGTGCCGCAGAGTCTGATTATTCTCCGTGGCAACAAAAGTTCCTGCAAAATGATTCAGATGATCCATTTTCTGGAAATCTTTCACATTTGAGGATATTCAGGCCCTGAAGACGGCTGCCAACTTATTTTTGATCGCAGTGGTAGCGCCACCAACTGGTTAAAACAAATACAAATTATTTTCGTTGATGTTTTTCTCCGGGCAGGTGAACAAAATCTACCTTATATTTGCTCGGATGAGTGTTTAGGCCTTGAGCATGTCACAATACAAAAGTCTTTCGCCTTCTTCAGAGTGTCACATGATGCTGTCTTGTGACCCGTCTTTATCAGCTGATGTTCCATGAGGGCGTGACTTACCTGTCACAAGAATGAAGGCAAGTCACGCCCCCCGCTGTCCGTTCACTCCGCCAAGATGCTGGTCCAGGTGGTAGAGAGGATGAAGGCTCCCTTGTCTCTGTTCATGGTTTTTATGCCTCGCTTGCAGATCTCAATGGCCTCTCTGATCCAGCGCTGTTGTTTGTTCTCTTCTGTGCGGATGACCCTGCCCTTCTCCCGGTCCATGATGTGGTTTTCCCTTTTGCAGTGGTCAGTGATTGCTGATTTGTAATGTTCATGTTGTGCTTGTTCTTTTACTGCTCTGATTTTTTCATTTTTTTGACAGGTAAGTCACACCCTCATGGAACATCAGCTCAAGACACCATCATGCGACACTCTGAAGAAGGCGAAAGACTCGCCGAAACATGTCAGGTAAAAAATTAACCTAAAACATAATTGTCTGCTTTTAATGAATCAGTCAAATATCAATAATAAGAAGACAAAATGAACCTAATACAAATAAATGAATGCTTAATAACTCCCCTGCACATGCTCCTAAAAATCCAAACCTTCACCTGTAAATAAAACGTCCCGACCTGAAGACATCTTAATGTTATTATTTTGTATATATAATAATATAATATATACAATATATATAATAAATATATATATATATATATATATATATATATATATATATATATATACGGGGAGAGAGAGAGTGAAATTCATTTTATAACAAAAAAACCAAATTATTATTAAAACGTATTATTTTTTTATTCCCCAGCCATTCTTTTTGTATTTATTTAATTACTCCGACTTTTACCTGCTGGTACGCCGTCCGGTGTGCCCTGTGAAATGAAAGGTGGCATTCTTTATTTATTTATTCATTTATTCATTCATAACTGACAGCCTCGCGCTCCGCTCGTGCCCGGGCGGAAGAGGTGCTCCAATTCGGCTTAACTGTGACACACGCCCGCCCTCCTCCCCCGGAACTTCCATTCGGTTAAACTTAGGGGCCGCTTGGCACCGCCCATGCCCGGGGAAGGTGCTCCTCTTCGGCTTACTGTGACGCGAGCATGCCCTCCTCCTCCGGAGCTTCCATTCAGTTAAACTTAGGGGCCGCTTGGAACCGCCCGTGCCCGGGGAAGGTGCTCCTCTTCGGCTTACTGTGACGCGAGCATGCCCTCCTCCTCCGGAGCTTCCATTCGGTTAAACTTAGGGGCCGCTTGGAACCGCCCGTGCCCGGGGAAGGTGCTCCTCTTCGGCTTACTGTGACGCGAGCATGCCCTCCTCCTCCGGAGCTTCCATTCGGTTAAACTTAGGGGCCGCTTGGCACCGCCCGTGCCCGGGGAAGGTGCTCTTCTACGGCTTAACTGCCACGCACGCCGGCCGGAGCTCTGGTACGGTCCGAACCGCGCGAAACGTCGCCACCGATCGTGTCCGGGAGAACGTGCTCTTCTTCGTCCACTCTCCTCTTCGCCCACGCTCTTCTTCGGCGCACGCCGGCCGTCTAACCGCTCCAGCGCCCCGTCGTGCCGCTCGGCGAAACTACAATGCCCCCGAATATTTTTTAGACCCGCGAAGCACTGAACCCGCGAAAGGTGAACCGCGAAGTAGCGAGGGTTCACTGTATGTATAAGACCAAGACCTACAAAAAAGTCTCTTGGAGCAATGAGCTAGGTTTTACAGGAAGTCGGCCATTTTGAATTTACTTAAAAGGGGGCGGGTCACCACAATGGACTTTGTGTAGAAATTATTATTGGGGCCCGAGCAGCGACGGCGGCGAGGTCCCTATTGTTTTTGTAGAAATTATTATTAGGGCCTGAGCAGCGACCGCTACGAGGTCCCCATTGTTTTTGTGGAAATTATTTTTATTTTTATTATTATTATTATTAGGGCCCGAGCAGTGACCGCTGCGAGGTCCCTATTGTTTTTCTAGAAATTGTTATTAGGGCCCGAGCTGCGACGGCTGCGAGGTCCCTATTGTTTTTGTAGAAAATATTATTACTTTTATTATTATTAATATTATTATTATTATTATTAGGGCCTGAGCAGCGACCGCTGCGAAGTCCCTATTGTTTTTGTAGAAATTATTATTATTATTATTTTTCCGATTGTTCGATCGCATTTTTGACCCCCGAAACATGCACAAAAACTCACCAAACTTGGCAGTCTCATCGGGCATGGCGAAAAATTTGATATTTTAACGTCTAATATGAACAGGAAGTGAGTTATGAATTTTTGAAAGTCCGACTTTTGCCCTTTTTTGCATGTTTACAGGGGTCATTCTTTTGCACCCTGATCCTAAAGGCTTCATCTGATTGCCTTAAAATTCTGTCTGTAGCATCTGAAGACCTGGGACAAACACTGGGGCTAAAATTTTTTGTTTCCGAAATACTATATGACGGGGGCGGGGCTTCAAAGTTTTCACTTAAGATTTCCTTCGCCGCAATGGACAAAATGCTTCATAACTCTCCTGCACATGCTGCTAAAAATCCAAAACTTCACATGTACATAAAAAGTCTGTACCTGAAGACATCTATATGTTTATATTCAGTTATACACCTTGCGCCAATCAATATCATTTTTTACATTTTGACGTACTGCACGGTGCCCTTTTAACGAATCTGATTGAAAATTGGCTAGAAAAGACTCAAGACATTGATCTTACTCTATCCCTATTTTTGTGACTTTCCTTCGAAGGGCGTGGCTATTACGGTGCCGCAGAGTCTGATTATTCTCCGTGGCAACAAAAGTTCCTGCAAAATGATTCAGATGATCCATCTTCTCGAAATTTTTCACATTTGAGGATATTCAGGCCCTGAAGACGGCTGCCAACTTATTTTTGATCGCAGTGGTAGCGCCACCAACTGGTTAAAACAAATACAAATTATTTTCGTTGATGTTTTTCTCCGGGCAGGTGAACAAAATCTACCTTATATTTGCTCGGATGAGTGTTTAGGCCTTGAGCATGTCACAATACGAAAGTCTTTCGCCTTCTTCAGAGTGTCACATGATGCTGTCTTGTGACCCGTCTTTATCAGCTGATGTTCCATGAGGGCGTGACTTACCTGTCACAAGAATGAAGGCAAGTCACGCCCCCCGCTGTCCGTTCACTCCGCCAAGATGCTGGTCCAGGTGGTAGAGAGGATGAAGGCTCCCTTGTCTCTGTTCATGGTTTTTATGCCTCGCTTGCAGATATCAATGGCCTCTCTGATCCAGCGCTGTTGTTTGTTCTCTTCTGTGCGGATGACCCTGCCCTTCTCCCGGTCCATGATGTGGTTTTCCCTTTTGCAGTGGTCAGTGATTGCTGATTTGTAATGTTCATGTTGTGCTTGTTCTTTTACTGCTCTGATTTTTTTCATTTTTTTGACAGGTAAGTCACACCCTCATGGAACATCAGCTCAAGACACCATCATGCGACACTCTGAAGAAGGCGAAAGACTCGCCGAAACATGTCAGGTAAAAAATTAACCTAAAACATAATTGTCTGCTTTTAATGAATCAGTCAAATATCAATAATAAGAAGACAAAATGAACCTAATACAAATAAATGAATGCTTAATAACTCCCCTGCACATGCTCCTAAAAATCCAAACCTTCACCTGTAAATAAAACGTCCCGACCTGAAGACATCGTAATGTTATTATTTTGTTATACACACAGTGCCGCCAAGTGGAATCAAAAATTTGTTTTTATTTTAATTTTCACGTACTGCACGGTGCCCTTTTGACGAATCCGACTGAAAATTAGTCAGAAAAGACTCAAGACAATGATCTTACTCTCTGCCGAATTTTGTGACGTTTTGGCAAAAGGCGTGGCTATTAAGGTGCTGAAAAGTCCGATTGTACTCTGTGGCAACAAAAGCTCCGGCAACATGACTCAGATGATCCTATCTTCTCGAAGTTGTACACATTTGAGGATACTTCAGCCCTGAAGACATCTACCAACTTATTTTACATCGTAGTAGTAGCGCCACCAACTGGTAAAAGCTAATACAAGTTATTTTCTTGGATGTTTTTCTCCGTGCAACTCAACAAGGTCGCCCTCATATATGCTCGGATGACTGTTTCGGCCATGAGGATGTCACAATACGAAATTCGTCCTTTTTCGTGAAAAGTTGTGGGAGTGGCATTGCACTGTTCGGCAATAAAACAAAGCTGATTATGAGGTTCTAAATATGAACGACAACTCGTAAAACTTTACACACACATCAGGCCGAGCAAATTTATCAATATTTTATACGTTAGTTGTGCAGCTTTTTTGAAATGGCTCGCCATGGCCCTCGAGAAATGTTAAAAAAAGCAGCTCTGGTTGAGTGTTTCACCTCGCTTTTTGTAAATTTTATGGAGTACAGTGAACCCTCGGTTATCGCGGTTAATGGGGACCGAGACCACCCGCGAAAACTGAAAATCCGCGAAGTAGCGGCGCACCTTCAAAAATGCTTAAAAAAAATATACAATATATATAATAAATATATATATATATATATATATATATATATATATATATATATATATATATATATATATATATATACGGGGAGAGAGAGAGTGAAATTCATGTTATAACAAAAAAACCAAATTATTATTAAAACGTATTATTTTTTTATTCCCCAGCCATTCTTTTAGTATTTATTTAATTACTCCGACTTTTACCTGCTGGTACGCCGTCCGGTGTGCCCTGTGAAATGAAAGGTGGCATTCTTTATTTATTTATTCATTTATTCATTCATAACTGACAGCCTCGCGCTCCGCTCGTGCCCGGGTAGAAGAGGTGCTCCAATTTGGCTTAACTGTGACACACGCCCGCCCTCCTCCCCCGGAGCTTCCATTCGGTTAAACTTAGGGGCCGCTTGGCACCGCCCGTGCCCGGGGAAGGTGCTCCTCTTCGGCTTACTGTGACGCGAGCATGCCCTCCTCCTCCGGAGCTTCCATTCAGTTAAACTTAGGGGCCGCTTGGAACCGCCCGTGCCCGGGGAAGGTGCTCCTCTACGGCTTAACTGCCACGCACGCCGGCCGGAGCTCTGGTACGGTCCGAACCGCGCGAAACGTCGCCACTGATCGTGTCCGGGAGAACGTGCTCTTCTTCGTCCACTCTCCTCTTCGCCCACGCTCTTCTTCGGCGCACGCCGGCCGTCTAACCGCTCCAGCGCCCCGTCGTGCCGCTCGGCGAAACTACAATGCCCCCGAATATTTTTTAGACCCGCGAAGCACTGAACCCGCGAAAGGTGAACCGCGAAGTAGCGAGGGTTCACTGTATGTATAAGACCAAGACCTACAAAAAAGTCTCTTGGAGCAATGAGCTAGGTTTTACAGGAAGTCGGCCATTTTGAATTTACTTAAAAGGGGGCGGGTCACCACAATGGACTTTGTGTAGAAATTATTATTGGGGCCCGAGCAGCGACCGCGGCGAGGTCCCTATTGTTTTTGTAGAAATTATTATTATTATTATTTTTCCGATTGTTCGATCGCATTTTTGACCCCCGAAACATGCACAAAAACTCACCAAACTTGGCAGTCTCATCGGGCATGGCGAAAAATTTGATATTTTAACGTCTAATATGAACAGGAAGTGAGTTATGAATTTTTGAAAGTCCGACTTTTGCCCTTTTTTGCATGTTTACAGGGGTCATTCTTTTGCACCCTGATCCTAAAGGCTTCATCTGATTGCCTTAAAATTCTGTCTGTAGCATCTGAAGACCTGGGACAAACACTGGGGCTAAAATTTTTTGTTTCCGAAATACTATATGACGGGGGCGGGGCTTCAAAGTATTCACTTAAGATTTCCTTCGCCGCAATGGACAAAATGCTTAATAACTCTCCTGCACATGCTGCTAAAAATCCAAAACTTCACATGTACATAAAGAGTCTGTACCTGAAGACATCTATATGTTTATATTCAGTTATACACCTTGCGCCAATCAATATCATTTTTTACATTTTGACGTACTGCATGGTGCCCTTTTAACGAATCCGATTGAAAATTGGCTAGAAAAGACTCAAGACATTGATCTTACTCTATCCCTATTTTTATGACTTTCCTTCAAAGGGCGTGGCTATTACGGTGCCGCAGAGTCTGATTATTCTCCGTGGCAACAAAAGTTCCTGCAAAATGATTCAGATGATCCATTTTCTGGAAATCTTTCACATTTGAGGATATTCAGGCCCTGAAGACGGCTGCCAACTTATTTTTGATCGCAGTGGTAGCGCCACCAACTGGTTAAAACAAATACAAATTATTTTCGTTGATGTTTTTCTCCGGGCAGGTGAACAAAATCTACCTTATATTTGCTCGGATGAGTGTTTAGGCCTTGAGCATGTCACAATACAAAAGTCTTTCGCCTTCTTCAGAGTGTCACATGATGCTGTCTTGTGACCCGTCTTTATCAGCTGATGTTCCATGAGGGCGTGACTTACCTGTCACAAGAATGAAGGCAAGTCACGCCCCCCGCTGTCCGTTCACTCCGCCAAGATGCTGGTCCAGGTGGTAGAGAGGATGAAGGCTCCCTTGTCTCTGTTCATGGTTTTTATGCCTCGCTTGCAGATCTCAATGGCCTCTCTGATCCAGCGCTGTTGTTTGTTCTCTTCGGTGCGGATGACCCTGCCCTTCTCCCGGTCCATGATGTGGTTTTCCCTTTTGCAGTGGTCAGTGATTGCTGATTTGTAATGTTCATGTTGTGCTTGTTCTTTGACTGCTCTGATTTTTCATTTTTTTGACAGGTAAGTCACACCCTCATGGAACATCAGCTGATAAAGACGGGTCTCAAGACACCATCATGCGACACTCTGAAGAAGGCGAAAGACTCGCCGAAACATGTCAGGTAAAAAATTAACCTAAAACATAATTGTCTGCTTTTAATGAATCAGTCAAATATCAATAATAAGAAGACAAAATGAACCTAATACAAATAAATGAATGCTTAATAACTCCCCTGCACATGCTCCTAAAAATCCAAACCTTCACCTGTAAATAAAACGTCCCGACCTGAAGACATCGTAATGTTATTATTTTGTTATACACACAGTGCCGCCAAGTGGAATCAAAAATTTGTTTTTATTTTAATTTTCACGTACTGCACGGTGCCCTTTTGACGAATCCGACTGAAAATTAGTCAGAAAAGACTCAAGACAATGATCTTACTCTCTGCCGAATTTTGTGACGTTTTGGCAAAAGGCGTGGCTATTAAGGTGCTGAAAAGTCCGATTGTACTCTGTGGCAACAAAAGCTCCGGCAACATGACTCAGATGATCCTATCTTCTCGAAGTTGTACACATTTGAGGATACTTCAGCCCTGAAGACATCTACCAACTTATTTTACATCGTAGTAGTAGCGCCACCAACTGGTAAAAGCTAATACAAGTTATTTTCTTGGATGTTTTTCTCCGTGCAACTCAACAAGGTCGCCCTCATATATGCTCGGATGACTGTTTCGGCCATGAGGATGTCACAATACGAAATTCGTGATTTTTCGTGAAAAGTTGTGGGAGTGGCATTGCACTGTTCGGCAATAAAACAAAGCTGATTATGAGGTTCTAAATATGAACGACAACTCGTAAAACTTTACACACACATGAGGCCGAGCAAATTTATCAATATTTTATACGTTAGTTGTGCAGCTTTTTTGAAATGGCTCGCCATGGCCCTCGAGAAATGTTAAAAAAAAGCAGCTCTGGTTGAATGTTTCACCTCGCTTTTTGTAAATTTTATGGAGTACAGTGAACCCTCGGTTATCGCGGTTAATGGGGACCGAGACCATCCGCGAAAACTGAAAATCCGCGAAGTAGCGGCGCACCTTCAAAAATGCTTAAAAAAAATATACAATATATATAATAAATATATAATATATATATATATATATATATATATATATATACGGGGAGAGAGAGAGTGAAATTCATGTTATAACAAAAAAAACAAATTATTATTAAAACGTATTATTTTTTTATTCCCCAGCCATTCTTTTTGTATTTATTTAATTACTCCGACTTTTACCTGCTGGTACGCCGTCCGGTGTGCCCTGTGAAATGAAAGGTGGCATTCTTTATTTATTTATTCATTTATTCATTCATAACTGACAGCCTCGCGCTCCGCTCGTGCCCGGGCAGAAGAGGTGCTCCAATTTGGCTTAACTGTGACACACGCCCGTCCTCCTCCCCCGGAGCTTCCATTCGGTTAAACTTAGGGGCCGCTTGGCACCGCCCGTGCCCGGGGAAGGTGCTCCTCTTCGGCTTACTGTGACGCGAGCATGCCCTCCTCCTCCGGAGCTTCCATTCGGTTAAACTTAGGGGCCGCTTGGAACCGCCCGTGCCCGGGGAAGGTGCTCCTCTACGGCTTAACTGCCACGCACGCCGGCCGGAGCTCTGGTACGTTCCGAACCGCGCGAAACGTCGCCACCGATCGTGTCCGGGAGAACGTGCTCTTCTTCGTCCACTCTCCTCTTCGCCCACGCTCTTCTTCGGCGCACGCCGGCCGTCTAACCGCTCCAGCGCCCCGTCGTGCCGCTCGGCGAAACTACAATGCCCCCGAATATTTTTTAGACCCGCGAAGCACTGAACCCGCGAAAGGTGAACCGCGAAGTAGCGAGGGTTCACTGTATGTATAAGACCAAGACCTACAAAAAAGTCTCTTGGAGCAATGAGCTAGGTTTTACAGGAAGTCGGCCATTTTGAATTTACTTAAAAGGGGGCGGGTCACCACAATGGACTTTGTGTAGAAATTATTATTGGGGCCCGAGCAGCGACGGCGGCGAGGTCCCTATTGTTTTTGTAGAAATTATTATTAGGGCCTGAGCAGCGACCGCTACGAGGTCCCCATTGTTTTTGTGGAAATTATTATTATTTTTATTATTATTATTATTAGGGCCCGAGCAGTGACCGCTGCGAGGTCCCTATTGTTTTTCTAGAAATTGTTATTAGGGCCCGAGCTGCGACGGCTGCGAGGTCCCTATTGTTTTTGTAGAAAATATTATTACTTTTATTATTATTAATATTATTATTATTATTATTAGGGCCTGAGCAGCGACCGCTGCGAAGTCCCTATTGTTTTTGTAGAAATTATTATTATTATTATTTTTCCGATTGTTCGATCGCATTTTTGACCCCGAAACATGCACAAAAACTCACCAAACTTGGCAGTCTCATCGGGCATGGCGAAAAATTTGATATTTTAACGTCTAATATGAACAGGAAGTGAGTTATGAATTTTTGAAAGTCCGACTTTTGCCCTTTTTTGCATGTTTACAGGGGTCATTCTTTTGCACCCTGATCCTAAAGGCTTCATCTGATTGCCTTAAAATTCTGTCTGTAGCATCTGAAGACCTGGGACAAACACTGGGGCTAAAATTTTTTGTTTCCGAAATACTATATGACGGGGGCGGGGCTTCAAAGTTTTCACTTAAGATTTCCTTCGCCGCAATGGACAAAATGCTTAATAACTCTCCTGCACATGCTGCTAAAAATCCAAAACTTCACATGTACATAAAAAGTCTGTACCTGAAGACATCTATATGTTTATATTCAGTTATACACCTTGCGCCAATCAATATCATTTTTTACATTTTGACGTACTGCACGGTGCCCTTTTAACGAATCTGATTGAAAATTGGCTAGAAAAGACTCAAGACATTGATCTTACTCTATCCCTATTTTTGTGACTTTCCT
Source organism: Idiotropiscis lumnitzeri (assembly GCF_059441095.1). Lineage (NCBI taxonomy): Eukaryota > Metazoa > Chordata > Actinopteri > Syngnathiformes > Syngnathidae > Idiotropiscis > Idiotropiscis lumnitzeri. The sequence goes on along the minus strand of NW_028283668.1, from coordinate 440,556 downwards.
TCGAAGGGCGTGGCTATTACGGTGCCGCAGAGTCTGATTATTCTCCGTGGCAACAAAAGTTCCTGCAAAATGATTCAGATGATCCATCTTCTCGAAATTTTTCACATTTGAGGATATTCAGGCCCTGAAGACGGCTGCCAACTTATTTTTGATCGCAGTGGTAGCGCCACCAACTGGTTAAAACAAATACAAATTATTTTCGTTGATGTTTTTCTCCGGGCAGGTGAACAAAATCTACCTTATATTTGTTCGGATGAGTGTTTAGGCCTTGAGCATGTCACAATACGAAAGTCTTTCGCCTTCTTCAGAGTGTCACATGATGCTGTCTTGTGACCCGTCTTTATCAGCTGATGTTCCATGAGGGCGTGACTTACCTGTCACAAGAATGAAGGCAAGTCACGCCCCCCGCTGTCCGTTCACTCCGCCAAGATGCTGGTCCAGGTGGTAGAGAGGATGAAGGCTCCCTTGTCTCTGTTCATGGTTTTTATGCCTCGCTTGCCGATCTCAATGGCCTCTCTGATCCAGCGCTGTTGTTTGTTCTCTTCTGTGCGGATGACCCTGCCCTTCTCCCGGTCCATGATGTGGTTTTCCCTTTTGCAGTGGTCAGTGATTGCTGATTTGTAATGTTCATGTTGTGCTTGTTCTTTTACTGCTCTGATTTTTTTCATTTTTTTGACAGGTAAGTCACACCCTCATGGAACATCAGCTCAAGACACCATCATGCGACACTCTGAAGAAGGCGAAAGACTCGCCGAAACATGTCAGGTAAAAAATTAACCTAAAACATAATTGTCTGCTTTTAATGAATCAGTCAAATATCAATAATAAGAAGACAAAATGAACCTAATACAAATAAATGAATGCTTAATAACTCCCCTGCACATGCTCCTAAAAATCCAAACCTTCACCTGTAAATAAAACGTCCCGACCTGAAGACATCGTAATGTTATTATTTTGTTATACACACAGTGCCGCCAAGTGGAATCAAAAATTTGTTTTTATTTTAATTTTCACGTACTGCACGGTGCCCTTTTGACGAATCCGACTGAAAATTAGTCAGAAAAGACTCAAGACAATGATCTTACTCTCTGCCGAATTTCTTGACGTTTTGGCAAAAGGCGTGGCTATTAAGGTGCTGAAAAGTCCGATTGTACTCTGTGGCAACAAAAGCTCCGGCAACATGACTCAGATGATCCTATCTTCTCGAAGTTGTACACATTTGAGGATACTTCAGCCCTGAAGACATCTACCAACTTATTTTACATCGTAGTAGTAGCGCCACCAACTGGTAAAAGCTAATACAAGTTATTTTCTTGGATGTTTTTCTCCGTGCAACTCAACAAGGTCGCCCTCATATATGCTCGGATGACTGTTTCGGCCATGAGGATGTCACAATACGAAATTCGTCCTTTTTCGTGAAAAGTTGTGGGAGTGGCATTACACTGTTCGGCAATAAAACAAAGCTGATTATGAGGTTCTAAATATGAACGACAACTCGTAAAACTTTACACACACATCAGGCCGAGCAAATTTATCAATATTTTATACGTTAGTTGTGCAGCTTTTTTGAAATGGCTCGCCATGGCCCTCGAGAAATGTTTTAAAAAAAGCAGCTCTGGTTGAGTGTTTCACCTCGCTTTTTGTAAATTTTATGGAGTACAGTGAACCCTCGGTTATCGCGGTTAATGGGGACCGAGACCACCCGCGAAAACTGAAAATCCGCGAAGTAGCGGCGCACCTTCAAAAATGCTTAAAAAAAATATACAATATATATAATAAATATATATATATATATATATATATATATATATATATATATATATATATATATATATATATATATATATACGGGAAGAGAGAGAGTGAAATTCATGTTATAACAAAAAAAACTAATTATTATTAAAACGTATTATTTTTTTATTCCCCAGCCATTCTTTTTGTATTTATTTAATTACTCCGACTTTTACCTGCTGGTACGCCGTCCGGTGTGCCCTGTGAAATGAAAGGTGGCATTCTTTATTTATTTATTCATTTATTCATTCATAACTGACAGCCTCGCGCTCCGCTCGTGCCCGGGCAGAAGAGGTGCTCCAATTTGGCTTAACTGTGACACACGCCCGCCCTCCGCCCCCGGAGCTTCCATTCGGTTAAACTTAGGGGCCGCTTGGAACCGCCCGTGCCCGGGGAAGGTGCTCCTCTTCGGCTTACTGTGACGCGAGCATGCCCTCCTCCTCCGGAGCTTCCATTCGGTTAAACTTAGGGGCCGCTTGGAACCGCCCGTGCCCGGGGAAGGTGCTCCTCTTCGGCTTACTGTGACGCGAGCATGCCCTCCTCCTCCGGAGCTTCCATTCGGTTAAACTTAGGGGCCGCTTGGCACCGCCCGTGCCCGGGGAAGGTGCTCCTCTACGGCTTAACTGCCACGCACGCTGGCCGGAGCTCTGGTACGGTCCGAACCGCGCGAAACGTCGCCACCGATCGTGTCCGGGGGAACGTGCTCTTCTTCGTCCACTCTCCTCTTCGCCCACGCTCTTCTTCGGCGCACGCCGGCCGTCTAACCGCTCCAGCGCCCCGTCGTGCCGCTCGGCGAAACTACAATGCCCCCGAATATTTTTTAGACCCGCGAAGCACTGAACCCGCGTAAGGTGAACCGCGAAGTAGCGAGGGTTCACTGTATGTATAAGACCAAGACCTACAAAAAAGTCTCTTGGAGCAATGAGCTAGGTTTTACAGGAAGTCGGCCATTTTGAATTTACTTAAAAGTGGGCGGGTCACCACAATGGACTTTGTGTAGAAATTATTATTGGGGCCCGAGCAGCGACCGCGGCGAGGTCCCTATTGTTTTTGTAGAAAATATTATTACTTTTATTATTATTATTATTATTATTATTAGGGCCTGAGCAGCGACCGCTGCGAAGTCCCTCTTGTTTTTGTAGAAATTATTATTATTATTATTTTTCCGATTGTTCGATCGCATTTTTGACCCCCGAAACATGCACAAAAACTCACCAAACTTGGCAGTCTCATCGGGCATGGCGAAAAATTTGATATTTTAACGTCTAATATGAACAGGAAGTGAGTTATGAAATTTTGAAAGTCCGACTTTTGCCCTTTTTTGCATGTTTACAGGGGTCATTCTTTTGCACCCTGTTCCTAAAGGCTTCATCTGATTGCCTTAAAATTCTGTCTGTAGCATCTGAAGACCTGGCACAAACACTGGGGCTAAAATTTTTTGTTTCCGAAATACTATATGACGGGGGCGGGGCATCAAAGTTTTCACTTAAGATTTCCTTCGCCGCAATGGACAAAATGCTTAATAACTCTCCTGCACATGCTGCTAAAAATCCAAAACTTCACATGTACATAAAGAGTCTGTACCTGAAGACATCTATATGTTTATATTCAGTTATACACCTTGCGCCAATCAATATCATTTTTTACATTTTGACGTACTGCACGGTGCCCTTTTAACGAATCTGATTGAAAATTGGCTAGAAAAGACTCAAGACATTGATCTTACTCTATCCCTATTTTTGTGACTTTCCTTCGAAGGGCGTGGCTATTACGGTGCCGCAGAGTCTGATTATTCTCCGTGGCAACAAAAGTTCCTGCAAAATGATTCAGATGATCCATCTTCTCGAAATTTTTCACATTTGAGGATATTCAGGCCCTGAAGACGGCTGCCAACTTATTTTTGATCGCAGTGGTAGCGCCACCAACTGGTTAAAACAAATACAAATTATTTTCGTTGATTTTTTTCTCCGGGCAGGTTAACAAAATCTACCTTACATTTGCTCGGATGAGTGTTTAGGCCTTGAGGATGTCACAATACGAAAGTCTTTCGCCTTCTTCAGAGTGTCACATGATGGTGTCTTGTGGCCCGTCTTTATCAGCTGATGTTCCATGAGGGCGTGACTTACCTGTCACAAGAATGAAGGCAAGTCACGCCCCCCGCTGTCCGTTCACTCCGCCAAAATGCTGCTCCAGGTGGTAGAGAGGATGAAGGCTCCCTTGTCTCTGTTCATGGTTTTTATGCCTCGCTTGCAGATCTCAATGGCCTCTCTGATCCAGCGCTGTTGTTTGTTCTCTTCGGTGCGGATGACCCTGCCCTTCTCCCGGTCCATGATGTGGTTTTCCCTTTTGCAGTGGTCAGTGATTGCTGATTTGTAATGTTCATGTTGTGCTTGTTCTTTTACTGCTCTGATTTTTCATTTTTTTGACAGGTAAGTCACACCCTCATGGAACATCAGCTGATAAAGACGGGTCTCAAGACACCATCATGCGACACTCTGAAGAAGGCGAAAGACTCGCCGAAACATGTCAGGTAAAAAATTAACCTAAAACATAATTGTCTGCTTTTAATGAATCAGTCAAATATCAATAATAAGAAGACAAAATGAACCTAATACAAATAAATGAATGCTTAATAACTCCCCTGCACATGCTCCTAAAAATCCAAACCTTCACCTGTAAATAAAACGTCCCGACCTGAAGACATCTTAATGTTATTATTTTGTTATACACACAGTGCCGCCAAGTGGAATCAAAAATGTGTTTTTATTTTAATTTTCACGTACTGCACGGTGCCCTTTTGACGAATCCGACTGAAAATTAGTCAGAAAAGACTCAAGACAATGATCTTACTCTCTGCCGAATTTTGTGACGTTTTGGCAAAAGGCGTGGCTATTAAGGTGCTGAAAAGTCCGATTGTACTCTGTGGCAACAAAAGCTCCGGCAACATGACTCAGATGATCCTATCTTCTCGAAGTTGTACACATTTGAGGATACTTCAGCCCTGAAGACATCTACCAACTTATTTTACATCGTAGTAGTAGCGCCACCAACTGGTAAAAGCTAATACAAGTTATTTTCTTGGATGTTTTTCTCCGTGCAACTCAACAAGGTCGCCCTCATATATGCTCGGATGACTGTTTCGGCCATGAGGATGTCACAATACGAAATTCGTGATTTTTCGTGAAAAGTTGTGGGAGTGGCATTGCACTGTTCGGCAATAAAACAAAGCTGATTATGAGGTTCTAAATATGAACGACATCTCGTAAAACTTTACACACACATCAGGCCGAGCAAATTTATCAATATTTTATACGTTAGTTGTGCAGCTTTTTTTAAATGGCTCGCCATGGCCCTCGAGAAATGTTAAAAAAAAAGCAGCTCTGGTTGAGTGTTTCACCTCGCTTTTTGTAAATTTTATGGAGTACAGTGAACCCTCGGTTATCGCGGTTAATGGGGACCGAGACCACCCGCGAAAACTGAAAATCCGCGAAGTAGCGGCGCACCTTCAAAAATGCTTAAAAAAAATATACAATATATATAATAAATATATAAATATATATATATATATATATATATATATATATATATATATATATATATATATATATATATATATATATATATATATACGGGGAGAGAGAGAGTGAAATTCATGTTATAACAAAAAAAACAAATTATTATTAAAACGTATTATTTTTTTATTCCCCAGCCATTCTTTTTGTATTTATTTAATTACTCCGACTTTTACCTGCTGGTACGCCGTCCGGTGTGCCCTGTGAAATGAAAGGTGGCATTCTTTATTTATTTATTCATTTATTCATTCATAACTGACAGCCTCGCGCTCCGCTCGTGCCCGGGCAGAAGAGGTGCTCCAATTTGGCTTAACTGTGACACACGCCCGTCCTCCTCCCCCGGAGCTTCCATTCGGTTAAACTTAGGGGCCGCTTGGCACCGCCCGTGCCCGGGGAAGGTGCTCCTCTTCGGCTTACTGTGACGCGAGCATGCCCTCCTCCTCCGGAGCTTCCATTCGGTTAAACTTAGGGGCCGCTTGGAACCGCCCGTGCCCGGGGAAGGTGCTCCTCTTCGGCTTACTGTGACGCGAGCATGCCCTCCTCCTCCGGAGCTTCCATTCGGTTAAACTTAGGGGCCGCTTGGCACCGCCCGTGCCCGGGGAAGGTGCTCCTCTACGGCTTAACTGCCACGCACGCTGGCCGGAGCTCTGGTACGGTCCGAACCGCGCGAAACGTCGCCACCGATCGTGTCCGGGGGAACGTGCTCTTCTTCGTCCACTCTCCTCTTCGCCCACGCTCTTCTTCGGCGCACGCCGGCCGTCTAACCGCTCCAGCGCCCCGTCGTGCCGCTCGGCGAAACTACAATGCCCCCGAATATTTTTTAGACCCGCGAAGCACTGAACCCGCGAAAGGTGAACCGCGAAGTAGCGAGGGTTCACTGTATGTATAAGACCAAGACCTACAAAAAAGTCTCTTGGAGCAATGAGCTAGGTTTTACAGGAAGTCGGCCATTTTGAATTTACTTAAAAGGGGGCGGGTCACCACAATGGACTTTGTGTAGAAATTATTATTGGGGCCCGAGCAGCGACCGCGGCGAGGTCCCTATTGTTTTTGTAGAAAATATTATTACTTTTATTATTATTATTATTATTATTATTATTAGGGCCTGAGCAGCGACCGCTGCGAAGTCCCTATTGTTTTTGTAGAAATTATTATTATTATTATTTTTCCGATTGTTCGATCGCATTTTTGACCCCCGAAACATGCACAAAAACTCACCAAACTTGGCAGTCTCATCGGGCATGGCGAAAAATTTGATATTTTAACGTCTCATATGAACAGGAAGTGAGTTATGAATTTTTGAAAGTCCGACTTTTGCCCTTTTTTGCATGTTTACAGGGGTCATTCTTTTGCACCCTGATCCTAAAGGCTTCATCTGATTGCCTTAAAATTCTGTCTGTAGCATCTGAAGACCTGGGACAAACACTGGGGCTAAAATTTTTTGTTTCCGAAATACTATATGACGGGGGCGGGGCATCAAAGTTTTCACTTAAGATTTCCTTCGCCGCAATGGACAAAATGCTTAATAACTCTCCTGCACATGCTGCTACAAATCCAAAACTTCACATGTACATAAAGAGTCTGTACCTGAAGACATCTATATGTTTATATTCAGTTATACACCTTGCGCCAATCAATATCATTTTTTACATTTTGACGTACTGCACGGTGCCCTTTTAACGAATCTGATTGAAAATTGGCTAGAAAAGACTCAAGACATTGATCTTACTCTATCCCTATTTTTGTGACTTTCCTTCGAAGGGCGTGGCTATTACGGTGCCGCAGAGTCTGATTATTCTCCGTGGCAACAAAAGTTCCTGCAAAATGATTCAGATGATCCATCTTCTCGAAATTTTTCACATTTGAGGATATTCAGGCCCTGAAGACGGCTGCCAACTTATTTTTGATCGCAGTGGTAGCGCCACCAACTGGTTAAAACAAATACAAATTATTTTCGTTGATGTTTTTCTCCGGGCATGTTAACAAAATCTACCTTATATTTGCTCGGATGAGTGTTTCGGCCTTGAGCATGTCACAATACGAAAGTCTTTCGCCTTCTTCAGAGTGTCACATGATGGTGTCTTGTGACCCGTCTTTATCAGCTGATGTTCCATGAGGGCGTGACTTACCTGTCACAAGAATGAAGGCAAGTCACGCCCCCCGCTGTCCGTTCACTCCGCCAAGATGCTGGTCCAGGTGGTAGAGAGGATGAAGGCTCCCTTGTCTCTGTTCATGGTTTTTATGCCTCGCTTGCAGATCTCAATGGCCTCTCTGATCCAGCGCTGTTGTTTGTTCTCTTCTGTGCGGATGACCCTGCCCTTCTCCCGGTCCATGATGTGGTTTTCCCTTTTGCAGTGGTCAGTGATTGCTGATTTGTAATGTTCATGTTGTGCTTGTTCTTTTACTGCTCTGATTTTTTTCATTTTTTTGACAGGTAAGTCACACCCTCATGGAACATCAGCTCAAGACACCATCATGCGACACTCTGAAGAAGGCGAAAGACTCGCCGAAACATGTCAGGTAAAAAATTAACCTAAAACATAATTGTCTGCTTTTAATGAATCAGTCAAATATCAATAATAAGAAGACAAAATGAACCTAATACAAATAAATGAATGCTTAATAACTCCCCTGCACATGCTCCTAAAAATCCAAACCTTCACCTGTAAATAAAACGTCCCGACCTGAAGACATCTTAATGTTATTATTTTGTTATACACACAGTGCCGCCAAGTGGAATCAAAAATTTGTTTTTATTTTAATTTTCACGTACTGCACGGTGCCCTTTTGACGAATCCGACTGAAAATGAGTCAGAAAAGATTCAAGACAATGATCTTACTCTGCCGAATTTTGTGACGTTTTGGCAAAAGGCGTGGCTATTACGGTGCTGAAAAGTCCGATTGTACTCCGTGGCAACAAAAGCTCCAGCAACATGACTCAGATGATCCTATCTTCTCGAAGTTGTACACATTTGAGGATACTTCAGCCCTGAAGACATCTACCAACTTATTTTTCATCGTAGTAGTAGCGCCACCAACTGGTAAAAGCTAATACAAGTTATTTTCTTGGATGTTTTTCTCCGTGCAACTCAACAAGGTCGCCCTCATATATGCTCGGATGACTGTTTCGGCCATGAGGATGTCACAATACGAAATTCGTGATTTTTCGTGAAAAGTTGTGGGAGTGGCATTGCACTGTTCGGCAATAAAACAACGCTAATTATGAGGTTCTAAATATGAACGACAACTCGTGAAACTTTACACACACATCAGGCCGAGCAAATTTATCAATATTTTATACGTTAGTTGTGCAGCTTTTTTGAAATGGCTCGCCATGGCCCTCGAGAAATGTTCAAAAAAGCAGCCCTGGTTGAGTGTTTCACCTCGCTTTTTGTAAATTTTATGGAGTACAGTGAACCCTCGGTTATTGCGGTTAATGGGGACCGAGACCACCCGCAAAAACTGAAAATCCGCGAAGTAGCGGCGCACCTTCAAAAATGCTTAAAAAAAATATACAATATATATAATAAATATATAAATATATATATCTATATATATATATATATATATAGATATATATAGATATATATACGGGGAGAGAGAGAGTGAAATTCATGTTATAACAAAAAAACCAAATTATTATTAAAACGTATTATTTTTTTATTCCCCAGCCATTCTTTTTGTATTTATTTAATTACTCCGACTTTTACCTGCTGGTACGCCGTCCGGTGTGCCCTGTGAAATGAAAGGTGGCATTCTTTATTTATTTATTCATTTATTCATTCATAACTGACAGCCTCGCGCTCCGCTCGTGCCCGGGCAGAAGAGGTGCTCCAATTCGGCTTAACTGTGACACACGCCCGCCCTCCTCCCCCGGAGCTTCCATTCGGTTAAACTTAGGGGCCGCTTGGCACCGCCGTGCCCGGGGAAGGTGCTCCTCTTCGGCTTACTGTGACGCGAGCATGCCCTCCTCCTCCGGAGCTTCCATTCGGTTAAACTTAGGGGCCGCTTGGAACCGCCCGTGCCCGGGGAAGGTGCTTCTCTTCGGCTTACTGTGACGCGAGCATGCCCTCCTCCTCCGGAGCTTCCATTCGGTTAAACTTAGGGGCCGCTTGGAACCGCCCGTGCCCGGGGAAGGTGCTCCTCTTCGGCTTACTGTGACGCGAACATGCCCTCCTCCTCCGGAGCTTCCATTCGGTTAAACTTAGGGGCCGCTTGGCACCGCCCGTGCCCGGGGAAGGTGCTCCTCTACGGCTTAACTGCCACGCACGCCGGCCGGAGCTCTGGTACGGTCCGAACCGCGCGAAACGTCGCCACCGATCGTGTCCGGGGGAACGTGCTCTTCTTCGTCCACTCTCCTCTTCGCCCACGCTCTTCTTCGGCGCACGCCGGCCGTCTAACCGCTCCAGCGCCCCGTCGTGCCGCTTGGCGAAACTACAATGCCCCCGAATATTTTTTAGACCCGCGAAGCACTGAACCCGCGAAAGGTGAACCGCGAAGTAGCGAGGGTTCACTGTATGTATAAGACCAAGACCTACAAAAAAGTCTCTTGGAGCAATGAGCTAGGTTTTACAGGAAGTCGGCCATTTTGAATTTACTTAAAAGGGGGCGGGTCACCACAATGGACTTTGTGTAGAAATTATTATTGGGGCCCGAGCAGCGACCGCGGCGAGGTCCCTATTGTTTTTGTAGAAAATATTATTACTTTTATTATTATTATTATTATTATTATTATTAGGGCCTGAGCAGCGACCGCTGCGAAGTCCCTATTGTTTTTGTAGAAATTAGTATTATTATTATTTTTCCGATTGTTCGATCGCATTTTTGACCCCCGAAACATGCACAAAAACTCACCAAACTTGGCAGTCTCATCGGGCATGGCGAAAAATTTTATATTTTGTAACGTCTAATATGAACAGGAAGTGAGTTATGAATTTTTGAAAGTCCGACTTTTGCCCTTTTTTGCATGTTTACAGGGGTCATTCTTTTGCACCCTGATCCTAAAGGCTTCATCTGATTGCCTTAAAGTTCTGTCTGGAGCATCTTAAGACCTGGGACAAACACTGGGGCTAAAATTTTTTGTTTCCGAAATACTATATGACGGGGGCGGGGCTTCAAAGTTTTCACTTAAGATTTCCTTCGCCGCAATGGACAAAATGCTTAATAACTCTCCTGCACATGCTGCTAAAAATCCAAAACTTCACATGTACATAAAGAGTCGGTATCTGAAGACATCTATATGTTTATATTCAGTTATACACCTTGCGCCAATCAATATCAATTTTTACATTTTGACGTACTGCACGGTGCCCTTTTAACGAATCCGATTGAAAATTGGCTAGAAAAGACTCAAGACATTGATCTTACTCTATCCCTATTTTTACGACTTTCCTTCAAAGGGCGTGGCTATTACGGTGCCGCAGAGTCTGATTATTCTCCGTGGCAACAAAAGTTCCTGCAAAATGATTCAGATGATCCATCTTCTGGAAATCTTTCACATTTGAGGATATTCAGGCCCTGAAGACGGCTGCCAACTTATTTTTGATCGCAGTGGTAGTGCCACCAACTGGTTAAAACAAATACAAATTATTTTCGTTGATGTTTTTCTCCGGGCAGGTGAACAAAATCTACCTTATATTTGCTCGGATGAGTGTTTAGGCCTTGAGCATGTCACAATACGAAAGTCTTTCGCCTTCTTCAGAGTGTCACATGATGCTGTCTTGTGACCCGTCTTTATCAGCTGATGTTCCATGAGGGCGTGACTTACCTGTCACAAGAATGAAGGCAAGTCACGCCCCCCGCTGTCCGTTCACTCCGCCAAGATGCTGGTCCAGGTGGTAGAGAGGATGAAGGCTCCCTTGTCTCTGTTCATGGTTTTTATGCCTCGCTTGCAGATCTCAATGGCCTCTCTGATCCAGCGCTGTTGTTTGTTCTCTTCTGTGCGGATGACCCTGCCCTTCGCCCGGTCCATGATGTGGTTTTCCCTTTTGCAGTGGTCAGTGATTGCTGATTTGTAATGTTCATGTTGTGCTTGTTCTTTTACTGCTCTGATTTTTTCATTTTTTTGACAGGTAAGTCACACCCTCATGGAACATCAGCTCAAGACACCATCATGCGACACTCTGAAGAAGGCGAAAGACTCGCCGAAACATGTCAGGTAAAAAATTAACCTAAAACATAATTGTCTGCTTTTAATGAATCAGTCAAATATCAATAATAAGAAGACAAAATGAACCTAATACAAATAAATGAATGCTTAATAACTCCCCTGCACATGCTCCTAAAAATCCAAACCTTCACCTGTAAATAAAACGTCCCGACCTGAAGACATCTTAATGTTATTATTTTGTTATACACACAGTGCCGCCAAGTGGAATCAAAAATTTGTTTTTATTTTAATTTTCACGTACTGCACGGTGCCCTTTTGACGAATCCGACTGAAAATGAGTCAGAAAAGATTCAAGACAATGATCTTACTCTCTGCCGAATTTTGTGACGTTTTGGCAAAAGGCGTGGCTATTAAGGTGCTGAAAAGTCCGATTGTACTCTGTGGCAACAAAAGCTCCGGCAACATGACTCAGATGATCCTATCTTCTCGAAGTTGTACACATTTGAGGATACTTCAGCCCTGAAGACATCTACCAACTTATTTTACATCGTAGTAGTAGCGCCACCAACTGGTAAAAGCTAATACAAGTTATTTTCTTGGATGTTTTTCTCCGTGCAACTCAACAAGGTCGCCCTCATATATGCTCGGATGACTGTTTCGGCCATGAGGATGTCACAATACGAAATTCGTCCTTTTTCATGAAAAGTTGTGGGAGTGGCATTGCACTGTTCGGCAATAAAACAAAGCTGATTATGAGGTTCTAAATATGAACGACAACTTGTAAAACTTTACACACACATCAGGCCGAGCAAATTTATCAATATTTTATACGTTAGTTGTGCAGCTTTTTTTAAATGGCTCGCCATGGCCCTCGAGAAATGTTAAAAAAAGCAGCTCTGGTTGAGTGTTTCACCTCGCTTTTTGTAAATTTTATGGAGTACAGTGAACCCTCGGTTATCGCGGTTAACGGGGACCGAGACCACCCGCGAAAACTGAAAATCCGCGAAGTAGCGGCGCACCTTCAAAAATGCTTAAAAAAAATAAACAGGTCACTGCTCGGGCCCTAATAATAATAATAATAATAATTTCCACAAAAACAATGGGGACCTCGTAGCGGTCGCTGCTCGGGCCCTAATAATAATTTCTACAAAAACAATAGGGACCTCGCCGCGGTCGCTGCTCGGGCCCCAATAATAATTTCTACACAAAGTCCATTGTGGTGACCCGCCCCCTTTTAAGTAAATTCAAAATGGCCGACTTCCTGTAAAACCTAGCTCATTGCTCCAAGAGTCTTTTTTGTAGGTCTTGGTCTTATACATACAGTGAACCCTCGCTACTTGGCGGTTCACCTTTCGCGGGTTCAGTGCTTCGCGGGTCTAAAAAATATTCGGGGGCATTGTAGTTTCGCCGAGCGGCACGACGGGGCGCTGGAGCGGTTAGACGGCCGGCGTGCGCCAAAGAAGAGCGTGGGCGAAGAGGAGAGTGGACGAAGAAGAGCACGTTCCCCCGGACACGATCGGTGGCGACGTTTCGCGCGGTTCGGACAGTACCAGAGCTCCGGCCGGCGTGCGTGGCAGTTAAGCCGTAGAGGAGCACCTTCCCCGGGCACGGGCGGTGCCAAGCGGCCCCTAAGTTTAACCGAATGGAAGCTCCGGAGGAGGAGGGCATGCTCGCGTCACAGTAAGCCGAAAAGGAGCACCTTCCCCGGGCACGGGCGGTTCCAAGCGTCCCCTAAGTTTAACCGAATGGAAGCTCCGGAGGAGGAGGGCATGCTCGCGTCACAGTAAGCCGAAGAGGAGCACCTTCCCCGGCCACGGGCGGTTCCAAGCGGCCCCTAAGTTTAACCGAATGGAAGCTCCGGAGGAGGAGGGCATGCTCGCGTCACAGTAAGCCGAAGAGGAGCACCTTCCCCGGGCACGGGCGGTGCCAAGCGGCCCCTAAGTTTAACCGAATGGAAGCTCCGGGGGAGGAGGGTGGGCGTGTGTCACAGTTAAGCCGAATTGGAGCACCTCTTCCGCCCGGGAACGAGCGGAGCGCGAAGCTGTCAGTTATGAATGAATAAATAAATAAAGAAAGAAAGAATGGCACCTTTCATTTCACAGGGCACACCAGACGGCGTACCAGCAGGTAAAAGTCTGAGTAATTAAATAAATACAAAAAGAATGGCTGGGGAATAAAAAAATAATACGTTTTAATAATAATTTGGTTTTTTTGTTATAACATCAATTTCACTCTCTCTCTCTCTCCCCGTATATATATATTTATATATTTATTATATATATTGTATTTTTTTTTAAGCATTTTTGAAGGTGCGCCGCTACTTCGCGGATTTTCAGTTTTCGCGGGTGGTCTCGGTCCCCATTAACCGCGATAACCGAGGGTTCACTGTACTCCATAAAATTTACAAAAAGCGAGGTGAAACACTCAACCAGGGCTGCTTTTTTTAACATTTCTCGAGGGCCATGGCGAGCCATTTCAAAATAGCTGCACAACTAACGTATAAAATATTGATAAATTTGCTCTGCCTGATGTGTGTGTAAAGTTTCACGAGTTGTCGTTCATATTTAGAACCTCATAATCAGCGTTGTTTTATTGCCGAACAGTGCAATGCCACTCCCACAACTTTTCACGAAAAAGGATGAATTTCGTATTGTGACATCCTCATGGCCGAAACAGTCATCCGAGCATATATGAGGGCGACCTTGTTGAGTTGCACGGAGAAAAACATCCAAAAAAATAACTTGTATTAGCTTTTACCAGTTGGTGGCGCTACTACTACGATGAAAAATAAGTTGGTGGATGTCTTCAGGGCTGAAGTATCCTCAAATGTGTACAACTTCGAGAAGATAGTATCATCTGAGTAATGTTGCCGGAGCTTTTGTTGCCACAGAGTACAATCGGACTTTTCAGCACCGTAATAGCCACGCCTTTTGCCAAAACGTCACAAAATTCGGCAGAGAGTAAGTGAGTCTTTTCTGACTAATTTTCAGTCGGATTCGTCAAAAGGGCACCGTGCAGTACGTGAAAATTAAAATAAAAACAAATTTTTGATTCCACTTGGCGGCGCTGTGTGTATAACAAAATAATAACATTAAGATGTCTTCAGGTCGGGACGTTTTATTTACAGGTGAAGGTTTGGATTTTTAGGAGCATGTCCAGGGGAGTTATTAAGCATTCATTTATTTGTATTAGGTTCATTTTGTCTTCTTATTATTGATATTTGACTGATTCATTAAAAGCAGACAATTATGTTTTAGGTTAATTTTTTACCTGACATGTTTCGGCGAGTCTTTCGCCTTCTTCAGAGTGTCGCATGATGGTGTCTTGAGACCCGTCTTTATCAGCTGATGTTCCATGAGGGTGTGACTTACCTGTCAAAAAAATTAAAAAATCAGAGCAGTAAAAGAACAAGCACAACATGAACATTACAAATCAGCAATCACTGACCACTGCAAAAGGGAAAACCACATCATGGACTGGGAGAAGGGCAGGGTCATCCGCACCGGAGAGAACAAACTACAGCGCTGGATCAAAGAAGCAATTGAGATCTGCAAGCGAGGCATAAAAACCATGAACAGAGACAAGGGAGCCTTCATCCTCTCTACCACCTGGAGCAGCATCTTGGCGGAGTGAACGGACAGCGGGGGGCGTGACTTGCCTTCATTCTTGTGACAGGTAAGGCACGCCTTCATGGAACATCAGCTGATTAAGACTGGTCACAAGACACCATCACAGGGTTCGAAGTTAACTTTAAAAACTGCTTCCCCATAGGGCAAGTGCCACTAAAATTTGCCTTGCCCGAGTGGCCAAATTACTTGCCCAACTTGGGCAAGTGACAATTCTTTTTCTCTTGCCCTGAGTGACTTTTTGTATGACAAAGTGTATAATTACAAATTGCATGAATTTTTTGTTCGGACAGTTCCCGCCTAGAAAGAATTAAAAATACGTTACAATCATAAGTGTTGCTTATATAAAAATGTATCATGTATTAACACATTAATTAGGTGTCTGCTGACCCAGGATTATGTTATTGTTATGTTATGTTATATATCAAAGAGAATGTGGAATGACACTGAACGATGGAAGGTGGAAGGATGTGGAAAGATCGTGAATGACATTGAATGATTTGGAATGACACTGAAAGATTTTGAATAATACTGAATGACACTGAATGAAGTAAAACTCTCTGGGAACGGGCCAATTCAAGATAGCTGCCGCACTGTGGGGGAGGCTTTGGTACCAAATTTGGAAAGAGACCCAAACGGTTGGGTCCATTTTATATCAGTGTGGGGGTGAAACGTTGGTCTCTGCGGAGCTGTCTGAATATTGGAGAAGTGAGAAGACAAAGTAAAACAGAACAATTAAAATCACTCTTCAAATACATATTGTTTGGTAAGCAGAGCATGATTTACAGCTCACCATTTTATTGCATGCACCAAGCATGTTATAAATTTTTCTGTCCACGGGATGGCGTAGTCAAGAAAAATGAAGCATCTCGAAGCCCATTCGTGTGTGAAGTATTTCCCTGCAGGGCTTGGCTGCTTTATGGGGCTTCATTTTGCCATCACTAGTTTTAGATAGTTTTAATTTTTGAAAGAGCATTTTCATTTTACAGTGAACCCTCGCTACTTCGCGGTTCACCTTTCGCGGGTTCAGTGCTTCGCGGGTCTAAAAAATATTCGGGGGCATTGTAGTTTCGCCGAGCGGCACGACGGGGCGCTGGAGCTGTAAGACGGCCGGCATGCGCCGAAGAAGAGCGTGGGCGAAGAGGAGAGTGGACGAAGAAGAGCACGTTCCCCCGGGCACGATTTGGGGCGACGTTTCGCGCGGTTCGGACCGTACCAGAGCTCCGGCCAGCGTGCGTGGCAGTTAAGCCGAAGAGGAACAACTTCCGCCCGGGCACTAGCGGGGCGACATTTCGCTCTGTTCGGGAGCGTACGAGAGCTCCGGAGGAGGCCGGCCGGCGTGCGTGGCAGTTAAGCCGAAGAGGAGCACCTTCCCCGGGCACGGGCGGTGTCAAGCGGCCCCTAAGTTTAACCGAATGGAAGCTCCGGAGGAGGAGGGCATGCTCGCGTCACAGTTAAGCCGAAGAGAAGCACCTTCCCCGGGCACGGGCGGGGCGAAATGAAACCGAGTTCAACCGAACGGAGACACGCTTCGGGGGAGCAGGTGCATGACAATTAAGCCGAAGAGGAGCACCTCTTCCGCCCGAGCACGAGCGGAGCGCGAGGCTGTCAGTTATGAATGAATAAATGAATAAAAAAAATAAATGAAGAATGCCACCTTTCATACAAAAAGAAGTAATTGAATAAATACAAAAATAATGGCTGGGGAATAAAAAAATAATAAGTTTTAATAATAATTTTTTTTTTTTTGTTATAGCATGAATTTCACTCTCTCTCTCTCTACCCGTGTATATATATATATATATACATATATATATATATATATACATATTTATTATTATTTTTTTTTTAAGCATTTTTGAAGGTGCACCACTACTTCGCACTTTTTTTTTTTAAGCATTTTTGAAGGTGCGCCGCTACTTCGCGGATTTTCAGTTTTCGCGGGTGGTCTCGGTCCCCATTAACCGCGATAACCGAGGGTTCACTGTATTTTTTTCATTATCGAATTTTATTTTTTTCTATTCAAGTTTTGAGTTCATTTTCGTTTACTAAAATAACCTTGGGCTGCAACTACTATCACAGCAACGGCTCATTATATTTTGGCTGCTAAATATGCCAATTTGTCAGAGAGAAGACCGTGACAAAGAATGGCCCAATCGCAATAAACACTCTACACCATACGTTCCTCGTTGACGTGTACATGGGGTGTTGCAGAGCACAGGTTCCAAGCGTACCGATATTGCAAAATTGGGACAATGCGTGTGACGACACCAACTTCCGCCTCCTATGTCATCGAGCTTGGCGGCACGTTATCATTATGTATTTATTTGTAACAATTTTGACGTTGAGAGTGATATTAAAACTTAAGTAATGTGGTAGTTAAGAAAAAACCCTGGCTTGGGACCCACCGGAACAAGCTATAGCTTCATTTGTACTATTTGAGGCGCTCTCACAATCTGCGGCGCATGCACACAAGGTCGCTAAGTACGCTAGCTGCACTCGGACAAAACACGTAGGTGACTTTAAAAGAGTGACCGAAATTGCACACATGCAACTGTTTATCATAATGTCATAATTTGATATGTACATTTGAAGAGAATTTTTTTCAGCATGGGCACAAGAATTCCACCGAACATCGCCAGTTCAATGGGATTTTGGTTAAGTCCGCAAATAATTGTGGACAATATACTTTGGCTGCGCGCTCGAATAATTTTACTCGTATATACTTCAATGAGGGTGTAGTGTGGGTATCGGGATCTTTAACACGCCCTAACACGAAGCTGACTCTCCAACCGCCACAGCCTTTTAATGACGAAATTATAAAATAAACAAAAACACTGTTCAACAACATAAAATAAAATAAAAAATCACATCATACTTACATTTATAAACTTTAATGCTCAAGAACATTATTCTCAGGTTGACCGAAAGACGAGGACACGGGAGCGCCTCGGGCATGTTCTTCTTCCTTGTGTAGGCGAATGACGTTTTAAGGTGCTTGTCCGCCACCTGCTGTGCTGAACTATGTATTAAATAAGAAAAGCAAATTGTTGAATGTTTTTTCCCCAATGAAGACTGAATTGTAAAATACCCGGAAATGGCTTTTCTGTTTTATTGTGCATTTAAAAAAAATTCAGATTGTCCTTTTTTGTTGAGATAATTGTTGAATATTGAAATTGCACATGTAACTGGTAATTTAGTTTTAGATATTATTTGAACCAGTGGAGGGCCATGCATTTCACACCTGGGCCTTCAATGAAGTCCTACTTAGTCCTACTTGAATAAATCCCCCTCATAATACCATAATTTATGACACCACGGGTGGACAAACAATATACAGAAAAGCACTTAGACAGCACTGACCGAGTGTTGGACGATATAGCTTCTCTTGAAAGGTCCGTGTTGAAAATGGCCTCGCAAGTGAATCTTCAATTTCTAAAGATAAAGATGTCTTTTAATTGTCCAATAACGGGGACATTTGCAGTGTTACAGCAGCAAAGATATACATCACACAGTGGCACCGACGTAATGTAGCCGTTAATGTATAACATTGGCAGCAGGCATTCATAAAAAGCATGCAAATATACACAGTATATACGTATATACACAGATCCCCATGTATATACACACTTACAGCCCACAACATATACAAGTGTAAGGAAACACTCCTAATGCCTGTCTATGGTTCAGAGGGGAAATAAATAAAAATGCTGCAATGATAAAAAAAAATACTGAATGATTGAAAATACTGCAATGATAAAAATACTGCAAGAATAAAAGTACTGTACCCAGCCAACATGTCCAACTGGGCCCCAAATGGGGTAAATGCGGGATTCCTGGGTACCAAGTGGGAATGGGCTAGAAGTGGGCAATGGTACAGGGTTCCATGTGGGCGCCATCTGGGATTGGTGGGCATGGGCTTAAACTGGGCAAATGTTGTGGGTGCAATACGGGTTGTGTATGGGCTAAGTGGGCATGGGTTAGAACTGGTAAAGATAAAGATAAAGATGTCCTTTATTAGTCCCACAATGGGGAAATTTGAGGTGTTACAGCAGCAAAGATATAGCTCACACAGAGTCGGCGGCGTAATGTAGCCGTTAATGTATAACATTAGCAGCAGACATTCATAAAAAGCATGCAAATATACACAGTATAAACGTATCTAAGTGTAAGGAAACACTCCTAATGTCTGTCCATTATACAGAGGGGAAAATGCTGTAATGATAAAAACTACTGAATCTACTACTGAAACCATTTATAGGTCCTATTTGGGTTATGTGTGGGCTAAGTGGGCATGGGTTAGAACTGGTCAACCATGTGAGGGTCTCATATGGGCTGTATATGGGCCAAGTGGGCATGGGTTAGAGCTGGTCAACCATGTCTGGGTCCTATTTGGGTTATGTGTGGGCTAAGTGGGCATGGGTTAGAAGTGGTCACCATTTATCGGTCCTGTTTGGGTTATGTGTGGGATAAGTGGGCATAGGTTAGAGCTGGTCAACCATGTCTGGGTCCTGTATGGGTTATAGATGAGCTAAGCGGGCATGGGTTTGAAAATTTGTTCTGGAGCCTTTTTGATATTTAATGCATGCTATGCTAATAGTAACCACCCTGAAGACTATTCTCAGTAGAACTATTCAATGGATGCCAAAACGATAGAGACATGGCCATGGAGCCTATGCTGCGAGATTGTGAAAGGACTAAAATAAGTGTAGGATTTTTGAGGACCAGAAGTCAGCTTTTATTAGGTTTGACATTGATTTAACTTATGGAACAATGCAAATTATGGTCGGGTTGTTGTTGGACTTTTTCCGCTTTTGACTAAGGGACGGGTGTTTTTATTTTCTGGGACTCTTTAGAACAAGCGGCACGGTGGCGGACTGGTTAGCAAGTCCGCATCACAGTACAGAAGTGCAAGGTTCTCCCTGTGCCTGCTAGGGTTTTCGCCGGTTTCCTCCCACTTTCCAAAAACATCCATGATAGGTTGATTGGTCACTGGTCCAAGGTCTGAGTGTGAGAGCGGATGGTTGCTTGTCTCTGTGTGCCCTGCGATTGACTGGCAACCAGTTCAGGGTGTACCCTGTCGACTGCCCGAAGACAGCTGGGATAGGCTCCAGCACTCCCGGGGACCCTTGTGAGGACAAGAAGCAGTACAGAGGATTGATTGATTTATTAAAATTAAAATTAAATTCATGTATTTATCTATGCTAAATTTAACAAGGCTGGACGTTATATTTTGTGAATTTACATGTACCCCCAACTGTGACTTAATAACCCTTAAGGGACAAGATAACATTTTATAATATACCAGACAGCTAAGATTGTCATCTATGAACTATTTGACAAGGCAGGTCCAGCATTGTCAGCCACATCCAACAGTCAACACAGTTACTTTTTTTTAAATAAACAAAATCAACATTATTAATTAATGTTATTTTATTAATTCTGTATGCTGTGAAAGATCTTTATTCAAAGTATATTTGAAGTTATTTCTACCTTATTGCTTGATTTTTGTAGATTCAAGTTGGAGTTGTCAAAATTACAGATTCTTTTGAAGGCAGCATATTCAAACTGTGAGAAAAGGAGCGAATGCAAGCTACGCGGTCTTTGAGGTGCGGCAGAAGAGCTGAAAGCACGGTGAGTCCCGAACGATAATTGAATTAATTAATTAATCTTGGGTAAATGTCTGGCTCTCATTTTTTAGACTTACTTTACAATGTGTTTTGTAATTTTTCAAGGTTGCCTGTGTTGGAAAACTGCTTGGTGCGTTAGCTAAAACACAGTATGCTAAAATGATAAGTGACGAGAACACAGAGGGTATATCAACAACGTACGTACTCGAATTATTTTGGGGAAAACTTAAGTACATTATAATCACCCTTTTAATAATACTGATAAGCGTTGTGTGTTTTATTTATTTTTATGAGGACCTTTACAACGAGCTACATATTGTTAGCATTGGGCCTACGACGCTAAACACAGTGTCCCTCGATCTCTCTCCAAAATTCTCCAAAAGACTTAAGCTTTCACTCAAATTAATACAATCTACTCCACTAGCTCATTTAAGGCTTTTTTGTGATGTGTTTGATTTGGGTAAGTAAAGCAAAACATATTAACTGTTGAATGTTGCCTGTTATTTAAATAATAGAAATTCAAGATGAAAGTTGAACAGATATTGAAATGCTAGATTGGCTCATTCAGAATCATGCCACAATGTGCTTTGTATGTTTTGTGTGTGGGTTTATCAAGCTCTAATTCAATGCAGTGTCCAAAACGAGCGCGCATAATTGTTGGATGAATGTTGGTTAATAGAGTCAGATAATAGTTAAAATTCCAACAGTTGAACAGATGTTGAAATGCTAGATTGGCTCATTCAGAATCATGCCACAATGTGCTTTGTATGTTTTGTGTGTAGGCTTATCAAGCTCTAATTCAATGCAGTGTTGAGCTGCATTTGAGAGGAACTACGTAAGTAACTAATGTGGAAAAATTGTGACTTCTTTGTGTACTTTTATTTTGAATATTCAAATTTTGTGGGTAAAGGTTAGAGAAAATAAGTTAAAAATGAGAGCTGTACAGGTATTTAAGTTTTTGGTTTGTAAAATACCCGAATGTGGGTTTCAGCAGGTGAGGCAATGATTGGACAGAGCAAAAGCTATGCTCCAAAATAGACGTGATTACACCTTCACTAGACTAACCTGCAGCTAATTACATAATTATAAAATTAACACTTTAACCTGGCTTCCCCATCACAGATGTATTCTTTTAAATGCAAAGCTCTTTGTTCTAGCTTTTGTTGTTAAATGACATTCATGCCCAAGTGTCTATGCATCCATTGCAGGGATGTTTTCTCAAGTGACGAGTCTGAAGCCTGTGATGACGAAGTACCATCTACACCTCCCCATGGATTGTCACAGAGAAAAAGCTTCCTAACCAAGAGAGGCGCTGCAGAAGGTCCTTGAGTACGTCCAACATGTTGAGTCTGTGAGTCTACTGCAGGATCTAATGCAGGTATGAAAATGATGAAATTTTAATGTATTATCTTCAAAATTATAAATAATTATTTAATTTCTTGAAATATAAAATTAGGTACCCTAAACCCAAGTAGGAACCCCAGTCCCAGTACATTCCTGATTCTGGAGCTACAGAGATCAAACCATCCTACTGTATCACTAAATAGCCCCACCTCTAAAACCATGATTCGGAAGGCCGAGTTGAAAGACTTCAGAGTTCAAGATGGTCAACTGCAACTATGATAAGCCGAATGTGTTCACCCCAAGTCGGAAACTGAGAAAAAGACTCAATTTTCACATGATTTCAGTCCCTTCTATATTTAAAAGAATGTATTGGGGCTCTAAAAATGTGAAATATTTTTACAAGTATTTCTTTTACTACTCATAGGCAGTTTCATAATAATAGTACAATTTGGCATCGTGTATTGTTTTTTGGTTCCATTCAAAATGCACAAGACGTATAGACATATTTTGTTTGTGGATCGCTGCAGCATCACACGAGCGCACAGAGACAAACGTGGCAGCAACTTAAAACAATTAAAATATCGAATCGAAATCGGGAACTGAAAATCAAAAATCGAATCGGGGCTTGAGTGAATCGTTACCTCCCTAATCATAATCATTTTGGTAGAATGTTGGGCTCTTGCCCTTTGAGTGTATATGGCGTTACCGAAGCTGTTCACTTAATCGACAATTCCTTTCCTGTGACGTTTATCATAACCAGTTTAACTGCCAAAATATTTTTAAGTGTGTGATGATTATCTGGATCGAGTGACACCCATGTTATAATGGTTGCAGGTATTGGTGGATTGGACGATAGTGTCAGAACAATGATGGCGTTCATCATGACAAATCCTCTGTCTCTGAAGTACAATCTCTTTGGACATCGTAGCAAGAACAAGCGCCGAGACCTGCCTTTTTCTGATGTTCTATACGGTAATATATTTTTTTTTTAAGGGATTGTGGTGTGAAGACATTTCAGCATGTCCCATAAGGTTTCACAATCATTAAATAGCTTTACTAAGTTGGCTTCTTGTCTTTTTTGTTTTAGGAGCACTGAAAAGGAATGGAGCCACAAAGGACATCAACGAGAAGGACACAGGCAACCCTGTCCAAGTGGTTCATGGGAGCTTGTGATCAAGGTGGGAATAGGGCAGTTCGAGCTCGGAGATCTCAAGGCAACTGTCAGGTTTAAAACGTCCTGACGCCATTTTTAGACTGAAGGTGGCATAAATCCAGACCAAACCAGTTAGAGTTTTGTTTTTGACCATTCGCGAATGGGAGAGGAAGTCAGGAGGTGAAGCAGGCGTCTTGCCAGTTCAATCTCGCGCACTCTCTCTCACTCTCTACCACCCGTTCGGTCTTTTATCAGCAACCTAAGCAGACAATGGAGGTCTGTCTGAAATTCTAGCAGGCAGGCAGGAAGCAATCAACCACAGTAGTCAGTCAGGAATTCGAAACTAAAGTGTGTGCGTGTGTTCCAGTTGTGCGCGTGTGTGCTAAAGCAATAATGTGAGTGTCTGTGTGTGTGCGCAATTATAACTGATACAAATAGTGTATAAAAACATGATTAGAAATACACAAACTATTTACATATCCTCATCCCATCTCACATTCACCCGTTTGTGGGTTTAAATCATGTCCTTACGGCTTTAAGACAGATCATCATAATGAAATCATACAACAGTGTGGTCATCCGTGGAGGGGCGAAAACCCTCAGTAGGGACAAAATTCCCCTCCTCCCTTCCGGCGTGGAACGAGATTCTCATGGTATGTTGGTCACTTGGGAATAAAACATAAAAAAACTTCAATATACCTAGTGAAAAATAACAAAACTGTCTCCACGCAGAGTTTGTCTCCACGCAGAGCTTGTCTCTGCGGCGACTTGATGGAGGCCCTTGCCTCGTTGTAGGAGGGGACAGCCGTCTTTACCTCCCGGATCTTCGTGTGTGGTGTATGTGTGTGCATGTGTGGGGGCAGGGGCAAAAGGGTCCATGTGTTATTTAGGTTTCAGTGTCCAGTTCGAGTTTGTCATTGTCCAGTTCGAATTCGTCATTCTCAACATCAATCAGGTTGTAATGGTACATTTGGGCAACAAACATGCAGTTAATAATCATCTTTGTCATAAGAATAATGCAACATGAACAGACTACACATAACAAAAATGAAAACCATAATTATCCCGATATATTGTCTTTCAAATTCTTCGTAGTGGTCATAACATCAATAATTGTTTCATTTTATTAAAAATGTAAATGCAGTAATGTTCTCCAATCAAGGCTAAAATTCTTTATGTACGTCATTAATTTCCAAACAATATCTAATCTTTTTGTTCTGTGGCTTCAACATTCGTATCTGTGGCTGGTTGTGCGGTTCCGATGTGCGTGTGGTCCGATATTGTGACTCAGGTGGGCTCCTGTTCGAGGGATTCGCGTTGCTCGGCCTTTAGCTGGAAACCGGAGAAGCTTGTACTGCAACTGGTGGATCCAGCTGCCACGCCCCGCGACCTTTGCTGCCGTCGGGGTCACTGCAATCATCTGGCGAGGGCCATCTCAGCATTCACTTGTCCCAACGAAGTCGTTTCAGCACCTTGAAGAAGAGTTGGTCTCCCACACGGACGTGATTTCTCTGTGGATCAGAACACACTGACCAGTAATTGCGTCTTTTTTTTTTTTTTTCTTTTTGGTCAAAACATGTTTCCCATGTGGACTGGGACTGATGTGCCAGTCGCTGGTGGTTCTGATGAACCTGAGAGTCGATAGGGGATAGTGTCCTAACTTCGGCTGGCACTATCCTCATTGTTGTGATTGAAACACAGTCTGGTCATTGTCTCCTTTTTTTCCCTCATTGTCTTGATAAGTCTGCCCTTAACAGTCCCATTAGTGCGTTCCACAAGTCCTGCAGACTGTATGCACAATGACGCTTTGAGTCAATTTTGCAACAACTGTCCCACTTGTTACAACATCATTCACAAAATGCATAATTTTCACTTCAAATCACTTCTTGAAATTCCAAATGTCAGGATAATTTGTGTTAGGTTGAAGATGTATTTTATCCCATATTTTACTCTATTAGTATTGCAAAAGAATTGTTCCACAGCGTGACCCATGTTTGACCATATGGATGAGAAGACTTCACAGAGAAGCGGATGCCTGAAGACTGGATCAACGTCTGCAACATCAAAGGAGGTGTGCTGAGACACACCTCTGAAACAAAAGGACTGAGACTTTAGTACCAGAGCACTAAAAGGGCATATCTGCCTTTTCAATCAGTGGATGACTGCCATTGATGTCTGTCTTTCCTCTTGTGTCTGAGATGTTTACATGTTCCTGCTGGTGCTCCCCCCTTCATCCCTTAGTGCAAATACATTGTATTGTTAGGGACTTCCCTAATAAAATAGAGGGCTCGGCGGAGTGTGCTCCAGAACGAATTTGGAGATGTAACTGAGCACACCTCCGTTCGTTCTCCTCGCGAGTAAAAGATCAACTCTTGTCTTCCTTCCATTCATTTAGCCTATGTTCAGTGAATGCTTAGGTGATTGAACCTGACAATTTGATTACACAACACTTTTTCCAACTGTTTTAGCATCAACATATGTTGTCGGAAACAACTTAATCCATTTTGAAAACATATGAATTACAACCAAACAATATTGCATCTCAAACAAATAACACTGTCTAAAAAAAAGTTTTTTGTTGAAAAGTCTGTATGTGGGAACAATTTCATATCATACTACCCCTCTCTTGACACATGGTTATGCTCGTGTGTCACTCTTATTACTTTTCCAATCAATGAATTAGGCAGCCAGGATTTGCCATCTGCCAATTTGCTGATCCTGTCCTCAGCAATGTTTGCACCTTTGTTCTCCCAATGTGTGCGTTCAATTACTGGTACCTTTTTCCCTGGCGTGGGATCAAATTGTCAAGTTGATTTTCTGCGTGTGGGGGTGTGTTCATTTTCCCTTTTAGCTGCGCTGTGTCGATATAAAGGCGAGGCAGTTTCCAATTGTAATTGTGTCATTTTCTGTTAAGTGAATTTTGCGTTCACAAATAACTATTTTAGACGTGCTTTATGCACAACTTTTCTTTTCCTGTTGTGGTTTTTAAAGCCCAATGTCGACAGAACGCATGAACATTTATCTTGACTGTCAGTCCACATTGTAACCATACAACTCATACAAGATGGGAAACCCCAAATTTTAATTAGCTCACACCCGCCTACGCTCTTCCTGCTTATCCTAACAATCTCTTATCCGTTGGTATCACAATGTTAGTACTCCCATCGCATAAAAGTCAGTTTGATTTCAGGCTGCGACCTTGGTTCTCAAACACTTTTACTTCTTATCAGTCTGGAATGCGCACCTGGTCTGTGTTACAAGTCTGAGTTCCTCCAGTCGGGAGGAAGGTCAAGTCGCGGTTTGGTGATAATTTGGACGGCTCCACAGTCGTGTGGCGCCTCCTAGATGATGCGGGGAAAAAATGACGCTGGGCTGAAATGCACCGCAACTTATCAGTATAATGTGTCCCTGTGACAATTAGGCCGGCGTGCAATGTGAATGTGGTGGGAAAAGAATGTAATTTTTTGATTCCTTAAAGCAGCAGTGAAAGCTCTTAATCACACTCTAAGTGGTTCTCTGCCACGAAATCCAAATTGTTGTGACTAAATATGCAAATGAATTCATTTTGCCCTGGTTCCTGCAGTAACCCAGGCTAATGAAGTCATTTTTTGCAGTCACTGTTTTGCTCAAATGGCTTATAATAATTTGGTAGTGCGTTAAGATGCTTTGTCGATACAATCTTGTAGTGTATCTTCACAAGTTCCAACATACACAACCCATTCCATGGCCATGACGATACTGTTTTAAAGATTACCAAGGCTTGTTGGACCTTTCTCTGCCACATAAATTACAGCCCTGAGAGGCACTGGGCCTCAACTTTATCTATGAAGGGTCAGGGATTTAATGGGGGTCACCGAGGCGTCCCAAGGAAAGTTTTTACAGAAAAGTGGTCTGGCAATATCTTTTCTCTTTCTTATCACTGACAATGCGCCCCTTTAAAGTTTTGACGTTTGTTTGAATTCGCCCGTGCTTATTAATTCTATTGAAGTCCAATTTTGCCAGTGTATCACGGCCTAATGAGTAAAACGCATGTTGATGTAGAACTCCTTCTACACACACTTTTATGTTTGACTTTTTACATCACGTGATCCTCCATTGCTACCACATCTCGTCCTGAAAAGTTAATGTTTTGTAACAAGACTTACTGCTTCCTCCTTTCTTTCTTTTCTTTTTCCTTCCTTCTGCCCAACACGTTCATGCTTTCTGTGCATAATTTAGAATTTTCTTTTCCATTTTACAAGTTGGCCAATTTAAATTAGGTTGTTTTATTTGAAAAGCCTGTAATTCTCTTTTTTTTCCCCTTTTCACCTAATCACAAATTTCTTATCACAAAAATGAACATGTTAATTCTATTTTATTTCCTATTTTTCCAATCTTGTGACTCATTTCACTTCAACCAGTTCTACCTTAAAGTGGACAAGTACACATCAATGTTTTTTGTAGTTTCTATTTTCTTCTCTGCTTTAATGAAAATTATAGCCCTTCTAGCCAAATTTTTCCTGTGTCATTTCTATCTCTGCATTTCATTCCATTTCTGGCCTACCTTAATACTAAAACAAAAATGCTCTTTCAAAAATTAAAACTATCTAAAACTAGTGATGGCAAAATGAAGCCCCATAAAGCAGCCAAGCCCTGCAGGGAAATACTTCACACACGAATGGGCTTCGAGATGCTTCATTTTTCTTGACTACGCCATCCCATGGACAGAAAAATGTATAACATGCTTGGTGCATGCAATAAAATGGTGAGCTGTAAATCATGCTCTGCCCACCAAACAATATGTATTTGAAGAGTGATTTTAATTGTTCTGTTTTACTTTGTCTTCTAACTTCTCCAATATTCAGACAGCTCCGCCGAGACCAACGTTTCACCCCCACACTGATATAAAATGGACCCAACCGTTTGGGTCTCTTTCCAAATTTGGTACCAAAGCCTCCCCCACAGTGCGGCAGCTATCTTGAATTGGCCCGTTCCCAGAAAGTTTTACTTCATTCAGTGTCATTCAGTATTATTCAAAATCTTTCAGTGTCATTCCAAATCATTCAATGTCATTCACAATCTTTCCACATCCTTCCACCTTCCATCGTTCAGTGTCATTCCACATTCTCTTTCATATATAACATAACATAACAATAACATAATCCTGGGTCAGCAGACACCTAATTAATGTGTTAATACATGATACATTTTTCTATAAGCAACCCTTATGATTGTAACGTATTTTTAATTCTTTCTAGGCGGGAACTGTCCGAACAAAAAATTCATGCAATTTGTAATTAGACACTTTGTCATACAAAAAGTCACTCAGGGCAAGAGAAAAAAAATTGTCACTTGCCCAAGTTGGGCAAGTAATTTGGCCACTCGGGCAAGGCAAATTTTAGTGGCACTTGCCCTATGGGCAAGCAGTTTTTAAAGTTAACTTCGAACCCTGTGATGGTGTCTTGTGACCTGTCTTTATCAGCTGATGTTCCATGAAGGCGTGCCTTACCTGTCACAAGAATGAAGGCAAGTCACGCCCCCCGCTGTCCATTCACTCCGCCAAGACGCTGCTCCAGGTGGTAGAGAGGATGAAGGCTCCCTTGTCTCTGTTCATGGTTTTTATGCCTCGCTTGCAGATCTCAATGGCCTCTCTGATCCAGCGCTGTAGTTTGTTCTCTTCTGTGCGGATGACCCTGCCCTTCTCCCGGTCCATGATGTGGTTTTCCCTTTTGCAGTGGTCAGTGATTGCTGATTTGTAATGTTCATGTTGTGCTTGTTCTTTTACTGCTCTGATTTTTTAATTTTTTTGACAGGTAAGTCACACCCTCATGGAACATCAGCTGATAAAGACTGGTCTCAAGACACCATCATGCGACACTCTGAAGAAGGCGAAAGACTCGCTGAAACATGTCAGGTAAAAAATTAACCTAAAACATAAATGTCTGCTTTTAATGAATCAGTCAAATATCAATAATAAGAAGACAAAATGAACCTAATACAAATAAATGAATGCTTAATAACTCCCCTGCACATGCTCCTAAAAATCCAAACCTTCACCTGTAAATAAAACGTCCCGACCTGAAGACATCTTAATGTTATTATTTTGTTTTACACACAGCGCCGCCAAGTGGAATCAAAAATTTGTTTTTATTTAAATTTTCACGTACTGCACGGTGCCCTTCTGACGAATCCGACTGAAAATTAGTCAGAAAAGACTCAAGACAATGATCTTACTCTCTGCCGAATTTTGTGACGTTTTGGCAAAAGGCGTGGCTATTACGGTGCTGAAAAGTCCGATTGTACTTTGTGACAACAAAAGCTCCGGCAACATGACTCAGATGATCCTATCTTCTCGAAGTTGTACACATTTGAGGATACTTCAGCCCTGAAGACTTCTACCAACTTATTTTTCATCGTAGTAGTAGCGCCACCAACTGGTAAAAGCTAATACAAGTTATTTTCTTGGATGTTTTTCTCCGTGCAACTCAACAAGGTCGCCCTCATATATGCTCGGATTACTGTTTCGGCCATGAGGATGTCACAATACGAAATTCGTCCTTTTTCGTGAAAGGTTGTGGGAGTGGCATTGCACTGTTCGGCAATAAAACAACGCTGATTATGAGGTTGTAAATATGAACGACAACTCGTGAAACTTTACACACACATCAGGCCGAGCAAATTTATCAATATTTTATACGTTAGTTGTGCAGCTTTTTTGAAATGGCTCGCCATGGCCCTCGAGAAATGTTCAAAAAAGCAACCCTGGTTGAGTGTTTCACCTCGCCTTTTGTAAATTTTATGGAGTACAGTGAACCCTCGGTTATCGCGGTTAATGGGGACCGAGACCACCCGCGAAAACTGAAAATCCGCGAAGTAGCGGCACACCTTCAAAAATGCTTAAAAAAAATACAATATATATAATAAATATATAAATATATATATATATATATATATATATATATATATATATATATATATACGGGGAGAGAGAGAGTGAAATTCATGTTATAACAAAAAAAACAAATTATTATTAAAACATATTATTTTTTAATTCCCCAGCCATTCTTTTTGTATTTATTTAATTACTCCGACTTTTACCTGCTGGTACGCCGTCCGGTGTACCCTGTGAAATGAAAGGTGGCATTCTTTATTTATTTATTCATTTATTCATTCATAACTGACAGCCTCGCGCTCCGCTCGTGCCCGGGCGGAAGAGGTGCTCCAATTCGGCTTAACTGTGACACACGCCCGCCCTCCTCCCCCGGAACTTCCATTCGGTTAAACTTAGGGGCCGCTTGGCACCGCCCGTGCCCGGGGAAGGTGCTCCTCTTCGGCTTACTGTGACGCGAGCATGCCCTCCTCCTCCGGAGCTTCCATTCAGTTAAACTTAGGGGCCGCTTGAAACCGCCCGTGCCCGGGGAAGGTGCTCCTCTTCGGCTTACTGTGACGCGAGCATCCCCTCCTCCTCCGGAGCTTCCATTCGGTTAAACTTAGGGGCCGCTTGGAACCGCCCGTGCCCGTGGAAGGTGCTCCTCTTCGGCTTACTGTGACGCGAGCATGCCCTCCTCCTCCGGAGCTTCCATTCGGTTAAACTTAGGGGCCGCTTGGCACCGCCCGTGCCCGGGGAAGGTGTTCCTCTACGGCTTAACTGCCACGCACGCCGGCCGGAGCTCTGGTACGGTCCAAACCGCGCGAAACGTCGCCACCGATCGTGTCCGGGGGAACGTGCTCTTCTTCGTCCACTCTCCTCTTCGCCCACGCTCTTCTTCGGCGCACGCCGGCCGTCTAACCGCT
Organism: Idiotropiscis lumnitzeri; assembly: GCF_059441095.1. Classification (NCBI taxonomy): domain Eukaryota; kingdom Metazoa; phylum Chordata; class Actinopteri; order Syngnathiformes; family Syngnathidae; genus Idiotropiscis; species Idiotropiscis lumnitzeri. Next base: position 409,558 of record NW_028283668.1, on the reverse strand, counting down.
CCAGCGCCCCGTCGTGCCGCTCGGCGAAACTACAATGCCCCCGAATATTTTTTAGACCCGCGAAGCACTGAACCCGCGAAAGGTGAACCGCGAAGTAGCGAGGGTTCACTGTATGTATAAGACCAAGACCTACAAAAAAGTCTCTTGGAGCAATGAGCTAGGTTTTACAGGAAGTCGGCCATTTTTAATTTCCTTAAAAGGGGGCGGGTCACCACAATGGACTTTGTGTAGAAATTATTATTGGGGCCCGAGCAGCGACGGCGGCGAGGTCCCTATTGTTTTTGTAGAAATTATTATTAGGGCCCGAGCAGCGACCGCTACGAGGTCCCCATTGTTTTTGTGGAAATTATTATTATTTTTATTATTATTATTAGGGCCCGAGCAGTGACCGCTGCGAGGTCCCTATTGTTTTTCTAGAAATTGTTATTAGGGCCCGAGCTGCGACGGCTGCGAGGTCCCTATTGTTTTTGTAGAAAATATTATTACTTTTATTATTAATAATATTATTATTATTATTATTAGGGCCTGAGCAGCGACCGCTGCGAAGTCCCTATTGTTTTTGTAGAAATTATTATTATTATTATTTTTCCGATTGTTCGATCGCATTTTTGACCCTCGAAACATGCACAAAAACTCACCAAACTTGGCAGTCTCATCGGGCATGGCGAAAAATTTGATATTTTAACGTCTAATATGAACAGGAAGTGAGTTATGAATTTTTGAAAGTCCGACTTTTGCCCTTTTTTGCATGTTTACAGGGGTCATTCTTTTGCACCCTGATCCTAAAGGCTTCATCTGATTGCCTTAAAGTTCTGTCTGGAGCATCTTAAGACCTGGGACAAACACTGGGGCTAAAATTTTTTGTTTCCGAAATACTATATGACGGGGGCGGGGCTTCAAAGTTTTCACTTAAGATTTCCTTCGCCGCAATGGACAAAATGCTTAATAACTCTCCTGCACGTGCTGCTAAAAATCCAAAACTTCACATGTACATAAAGAGTCGGTACCTGAAGACATCTATATGTTTATATTCAGTTATACACCTTGCGCCAATCAATATAAATTTTTACATTTTGACGTACTGCACGGTGCCCTTTTAACGAATCCGATTGAAAATTGGCTAGAAAAGACTCAAGACATTGATCTTACTCTATCCCTATTTTTATGACTTTCCTTCAAAGGGCGTGGCTATTACGGTGCCGCAGAGTCTGATTATTCTCCGTGGCAACAAAAGTTCCTGCAAAATGATTCAGATGATCCATCTTCTGGAAATCTTTCACATTTGAGGATATTCAGGCCCTGAAGACGGCTGCCAACTTATTTTTGATCGCAGTGGTAGCGCCACCAACTGGTTAAAACAAATACAAATTATTTTCGTTGATGTTTTTCTCCGGGCAGGTTAACAAAATCTACCTTATATTTGCTCGGATGAGTGTTTAGGCCTTGAGCATGTCACAATACGAAAGTCTTTCGCCTTCTTCAGAGTGTCACATGATGGTGTCTTGTGACCCGTCTTTATCAGTTGATGTTCCATGAGGGCGTGACTTACCTGTCACAAGAATGAAGGCAAGTCACGCCCCCCGCTGTCCGTTCACTCCGCCAAGATGCTGGTCCAGGTGGTAGAGAGGATGAAGGCTCCCTTGTCTCTGTTCATGGTTTTTATGCCTCGCTTGCAGATCTCAATGGCCTCTCTGATCCAGCGCTGTTGTTTGTTCTCTTCTGTGCGGATGACCCTGCCCTTCTCCCGGTCCATGATGTGGTTTTCCCTTTTGCAGTGGTCAGTGATTGCTGATTTGTAATGTTCATGTTGTGCTTGTTCTTTTACTGCTCTGATTTTTTCATTTTTTTGACAGGTAAGTCACACCCTCATGGAACATCAGCTCAAGACACCATCATGCGACACTCTGAAGAAGGCGAAAGACTCGCCGAAACATGTCAGGTAAAAAATTAACCTAAAACATAATTGTCTGCTTTTAATGAATCAGTCAAATATCAATAATAAGAAGACAAAATGAACCTAATACAAATAAATGAATGCTTAATAACTCCCCTGCACATGCTCCTAAAAATCCAAACCTTCACCTGTAAATAAAACGTCCCGACCTGAAGACATCTTAATGTTATTATTTTGTTATACACACAGTGCCGCCAAGTGGAATCAAAAATGTGTTTTTATTTTAATTTTCACGTACTGCACGGTGCCCTTTTGACGAATCCGACTGAAAATTAGTCAGAAAAGACTCAAGACAATGATCTTACTCTCTGCCGAATTTTGTGACGTTTTGGCAAAAGGCGTGGCTATTAAGGTGCTGAAAAGTCCGATTGTACTCTGTGGCAACAAAAGCTCCGGCAACATGACTCAGATGATCCTATCTTCTCGAAGTTGTACACATTTGAGGATACTTCAGCCCTGAAGACATCTACCAACTTATTTTACATCGTAGTAGTAGCGCCACCAACTGGTAAAAGCTAATACAAGTTATTTTCTTGGATGTTTTTCTCCGTGCAACTCAACAAGGTCGCCCTCATATATGCTCGGATGACTGTTTCGGCCATGAGGATGTCACAATACGAAATTCGTCCTTTTTCGTGAAAAGTTGTGGGAGTGGCATTGCACTGTTCGGCAATAAAACAAAGCTGATTATGAGGTTCTAAATATGAACGACAACTCGTAAAACTTTACACACACATCAGGCCGAGCAAATTTATCAATATTTTATACGTTAGTTGTGCAGCTTTTTTGAAATGGCTCGCCATGGCCCTCGAGAAATGTTAAAAAAAAGCAGCTCTGGTTGAGTGTTTCACCTCGCTTTTTGTAAATTTTATGGAGTACAGTGAACCCTCGGTTATCGCGGTTAATGGGGACCGAGACCACCCGCGAAAACTGAAAATCCGCGAAGTAGCGGCGCACCTTCAAAAATGCTTAAAAAAAATATACAATATATATAATAAATATATATATATATATATATATATATATACGGGGAGAGAGAGAGTGAAATTCATGTTATAACAAAAAAAACAAATTATTATTAAAACGTATTATTTTTTTATTCCCCAGCCATTCTTTTTGTATTTATTTAATTACTCCGACTTTTACCTGCTGGTACGCCGTCCGGTGTGCCCTGTGAAATGAAAGGTAGCATTCTTTATTTATTTATTCATTTATTCATTCATAACTGACAGCCTCGCGCTCCGCTCGTGCCCGGGCAGAAGAGGTGCTCCAATTCGGCTTAACTGTGACACACGCCCGCCCTCCTCCCCCGGAGCTTCCATTCGGTTAAACTTAGGGGCCGCTTGGCACCGCCGTGCCCGGGGAAGGTGCTCCTCTTCGGCTTACTGTGACGCGAGCATGCCCTCCTCCTCCGGAGCTTCCATTCGGTTAAACTTAGGGGCCGCTTGGAACCGCCCGTGCCCGGGGAAGGTGCTCCTCTTCGGCTTACTGTGACGCGAGCATGCCCTCCTCCTCCGGAGCTTCCATTCGGTTAAACTTAGGGGCCGCTTGGAACCGCCCGTGCCCGAGGAAGGTGCTCCTCTTCGGCTTACTGTGACGCGAACATGCCCTCCTCCTCCGGAGCTTCCATTCGGTTAAACTTCGGGGCCGCTTGGCACCGCCCGTGCCCGGGGAAGGTGCTCCTCTACGGCTTAACTGCCACACACGCCGGCCGGAGCTCTGGTACGGTCCGAACCGCGCGAAACGTCGCCACCGATCGTGTCCGGGGGAACGTGCTCTTCTTCGTCCACTCTCCTCTTCGCCCACGTTCTTCTTCGGCGCACGCCGGCCGTCTAACCGCTCCAGCGCCCCGTCGTGCCGCTTGGCGAAACTACAATGCCCCCGAATATTTTTTAGACCCGCGAAGCACTGAACCCGCGAAAGGTGAACCGCGAAGTAGCGAGGGTTCACTGTATGTATAAGACCAAGACCTACAAAAAAGTCTCTTGGAGCAATGAGCTAGGTTTTACAGGAAGTCGGCCATTTTGAATTTACTTAAAAGGGGGCGGGTCACCACAATGGACTTTGTGTAGAAATTATTATTGGGGCCCGAGCAGCGACCGCGGCGAGGTCCCTATTGTTTTTGTAGAAAATATTATTACTTTTATTATTATTATTATTATTATTATTATTATTAGGGCCTGAGCAGCGACCGCTGCGAAGTCCCTATTGTTTTTGTAGAAATTAGTATTATTATTATTTTTCCGATTGTTCGATCGCATTTTTGACCCCCGAAACATGCACAAAAACTCACCAAACTTGGCAGTCTCATCGGGCATGGCGAAAAATTTTATATTTTTTAACGTCTAATATGAACAGGAAGTGAGTTATGAATTTTTGAAAGTCCGACTTTTGCCCTTTTTTGCATGTTTACAGGGGTCATTCTTTTGCACCCTGATCCTAAAGGCTTCATCTGATTGCCTTAAAGTTCTGTCTGGAGCATCTTAAGACCTGGGACAAACACTGGGGCTAAAATTTTTTGTTTCCGAAATACTATATGACGGGGGCGGGGCTTCAAAGTTTTCACTTAAGATTTCCTTCGCCGCAATGGACAAAATGCTTAATAACTCTCCTGCACATGCTGCTAAAAATCCAAAACTTCACATGTACATAAAGAGTCGGTACCTGAAGACATCTATATGTTTATATTCAGTTATACACCTTGCGCCAATCAATATCAATTTTTACATTTTGACGTACTGCACGGTGCCCTTTTAACGAATCCGATTGAAAATTGGCTAGAAAAGACTCAAGACATTGATCTTACTCTATCCCTATTTTTATGACTTTCCTTCAAAGGGCGTGGCTATTACGGTGCCGCAGATTCTGATTATTCTCCGTGGGAACAAAAGTTCCTGCAAAATGATTCAGATGATCCATCTTCTGGAAATCTTTCACATTTGAGGATATTCAGGCCCTGAAGACGGCTGCCAACTTATTTTTGATCGCAGTGGTAGTGCCACCAACTGGTTAAAACAAATACAAATTATTTTTGTTGATGTTTTTCTCCGGGCAAGTGAACAAAATCTACCTTATATTTGCTCGGATGAGTGTTTAGGCCTTGAGCATGTCACAATACGAAAGTCTTTCGCCTTCTTCAGAGTGTCACATGATGCTGTCTTGTGACCCGTCTTTATCAGCTGATGTTCCATGAGGGCGTGACTTACCTGTCACAAGAATGAAGGCAAGTCACGCCCCCCGCTGTCCGTTCACTCCGCCAAGATGCTGGTCCAGGTGGTAGAGAGGATGAAGGCTCCCTTGTCTCTGTTCATGGTTTTTATGCCTCGCTTGCAGATCTCAATGGCCTCTCTGATCCAGCGCTGTTGTTTGTTCTCTTCTGTGCGGATGACCCTGCCCTTCTCCAGGTCCATGATGTGGTTTTCCCTTTTGCAGTGGTCAGTGATTGCTGATTTGTAATGTTCATGTTGTGCTTGTTCTTTTACTGCTCTGATTTTTTTCATTTTTTTGACAGGTAAGTCACACCCTCATGGAACATCAGCTCAAGACACCATCATGCGACACTCTGAAGAAGGCGAAAGACTCGCCGAAACATGTCAGGTAAAAAATTAACCTAAAACATAATTGTCTGCTTTTAATGAATCAGTCAAATATCAATAATAAGAAGACAAAATGAACCTAATACAAATAAATGAATGCTTAATAACTCCCCTGCACATGCTCCTAAAAATCCAAACCTTCACCTGTAAATAAAACGTCCCGACCTGAAGACATCTTAATGTTATTATTTTGTTATACACACAGTGCCGCCAAGTGGAATCAAAAATTTGTTTTTATTTTAATTTTCACGTACTGCACGGTGCCCTTTTGACGAATCCGACTGAAAATGAGTCAGAAAAGACTCAAGACAATGATCTTACTCTCTGCCGAATTTTGTGACGTTTTGGCAAAAGGCGTGGCTATTAAGGTGCTGAAAAGTCCGATTGTACTCTGTGGCAACAAAAGCTCCGGCAACATGACTCAGATGATCCTATCTTCTCGAAGTTGTACACATTTGAGGATACTTCAGCCCTGAAGACATCTACCAACTTATTTTACATCGTAGTAGTAGCGCCACCAACTGGTAAAAGCTAATACAAGTTATTTTCTTGGATGTTTTTCTCCGTGCAACTCAACAAGGTCGCCCTCATATATGCTCGGATGACTGTTTCGGCCATGAGGATGTCACAATACGAAATTCGTCCTTTTTCATGAAAAGTTGTGGGAGTGGCATTGCACTGTTCGTCAATAAAACAAAGCTGATTATGAGGTTCTAAATATGAACGACAACTCGTAAAACTTTACACACACATCAGGCCGAGCAAATTTATCAATATTTTATACGTTAGTTGTGCAGCTTTTTTGAAATGGCTCGCCATGGCCCTCGAGAAATGTTAAAAAAAGCAGCTCTGGTTGAGTGTTTCACCTCGCTTTTTGTAAATTTTATGGAGTACAGTGAACCCTCGGTTATCGCGGTTAACGGGGACCGAGACCACCCGCGAAAACTGAAAATCCGCGAAGTAGCGGCGCACCTTCAAAAATGCTTAAAAAAATATACAATATATATAATAAATATATATATATATATATATATATATATATACGGGGAGAGAGAGAGTGAAATTCATGTTATAACAAAAAAACCAAATTATTATTAAAACGTATTATTTTTTTATTCCCCAGCCATTCTTTTTGTATTTATTTAATTACTCCGACTTTTACCTGCTGGTACGCCGTCCGGTGTGCCCTGTGAAATGAAAGGTGGCATTCTTTATTTATTTATTCATTTATTCATTCATAACTGACAGCCTCGCGCTCCGCTCGTGCCCGGGCAGAAGAGGTGCTCCAATTTGGCTTAACTGTGACACACGCCCGCCCTCCTCCCCCGGAGCTTCCATTCGGTTAAACTTAGGGGCCGCTTGGCACCGCCCGTGCCCGGGGAAGGTGCTCCTCTTCGGCTTACTGTGACGCGAGCATGCCCTCCTCCTGCGGAGCTTCCATTCGGTTAAACTTAGGGGCCGCTTGGAACCGCCCGTGCCCGGGGAAGGTGCTCCTCTTCGGCTTACTGTGACGCGAGCATGCCCTCCTCCTCCGGAGCTTCCATTCGGTTAAACTTAGGGGCCGCTTGGCACCGCCCGTGCCCGGGGAAGGTGCTCCTCTACGGCTTAACTGCCACGCACGCCGGCCGGAGCTCTGGTACGGTCCGAACCGCGCGAAACGTCGCCACCGATCGTGTCCGGGGGAACGTGCTCTTCTTCGTCCACTCTCCTCTTCGCCCACGCTCTTCTTCGGCGCACGCCGGCCGTCTAACCGCTCCAGCGCCCCGTCGTGCCGCTCGGCGAAACTACAATGCCCCCGAATATTTTTTAGACCCGCGAAGCACTGAACCCGCGAAAGGTGAACCGCGAAGTAGCGAGGGTTCACTGTATGTATAAGACCAAGACCTACAAAAAAGTCTCTTGGAGCAATGAGCTAGGTTTTACAGGAAGTCGGCCATTTTGAATTTACTTAAAAGGGGGCGGGTCACCACAATGGACTTTGTGTAGAAATTATTATTGGGGCCCGAGCAGCGACCGCGGCGAGGTCCCTATTGTTTTTGTAGAAAATATTATTACTTTTATTATTATTATTATTAGGGCCTGAGCAGCGACCGCTGCGAAGTCCCTATTGTTTTTGTAGAAATTATTATTATTATTATTTTTCCGATTGTTCGATCGCATTTTTGACCCCCGAAACATGCACAAAAACTCACCAAACTTGGCAGTCTCATCGGGCATGGCGAAAAATTTGTTATTTTAACGTCTAATATGAACAGGAAGTGAGTTATGAATTTTTGAAAGTCCGACTTTTGCCCTTTTTTGCATGTTTACAGGGGTCATTCTTTTGCACCCTGATCCTAAAGGCTTCATCTGATTGCCTTAAAATTCTGTCTGTAGCATCTGAAGACCTGGGACAAACACTGGGGCTAAAATTTTTTGTTTCCGAAATACTATATGACGGGGGCGGGGCTTCAAAGTTTTCACTTAAGATTTCCTTCGCCGCAATGGACAAAATGCTTAATAACTCTCCTGCACATGCTGCTAAAAATCCAAAACTTCACATGTACATAAAAAGTCTGTACCTGAAGACATCTATATGTTTATATTCAGTTATACACCTTGCGCCAATCAATATCATTTTTTACATTTTGACTTACTGCACGGTGCCCTTTTAACGAATCTGATTGAAAATTGGCTAGAAAAGACTCAAGACATTGATCTTACTCTATCCCTATTTTTGTGACTTTCCTTCGAAGGGCGTGGCTATTACGGTGCCGCAGAGTCTGATTATTCTCCGTGGCAACAAAAGTTCCTGCAAAATGATTCAGATGATCCATCTTCTCGAAATTTTTCACATTTGAGGATATTCAGGCCCTGAAGACGGCTGCCAACTTATTTTTGATCGCAGTGGTAGCGCCACCAACTGGTTAAAACAAATACAAATTATTTTCGTTGATGTTTTTCTCCGGGCAGGTGAACAAAATCTACCTTATATTTGCTCGGATGAGTGTTTAGGCCTTGAGCATGTCACAATACGAAAGTCTTTCGCCTTCTTCAGAGTGTCACATGATGCTGTCTTGTGACCCGTCTTTATCAGCTGATGTTCCATGAGGGCGTGACTTACCTGTCACAAGAATGAAGGCAAGTCACGCCCCCGCTGTCCGTTCACTCCGCCAAGATGCTGGTCCAGGTGGTAGAGAGGATGAAGGCTCCCTTGTCTCTGTTCATGGTTTTTATGCCTCGCTTGCAGATCTCAATGGCCTCTCTGATCCAGCGCTGTTGTTTGTTCTCTTCTGTGCGGATGACCCTGCCCTTCTCCCGGTCCATGATGTAGTTTTCCCTTTTGCAGTGGTCAGTGATTGCTGATTTGTAATGTTCATGTTGTGCTTGTTCTTTTACTGCTCTGATTTTTTTCATTTTTTTGACAGGTAAGTCACACCCTCATGGAACATCAGCTCAAGACACCATCATGCGACACTCTGAAGAAGGCGAAAGACTCGCCGAAAGATGTCAGGTAAAAAATTAACCTAAAACATAATTGTCTGCTTTTAATGAATCAGTCAAATATCAATAATAAGAAGACAAAATGAACCTAATACAAATAAATGAATGCTTAATAACTCCCCTGCACATGCTCCTAAAAATCCAAACCTTCACCTGTAAATAAAACGTCCCGACCTGAAGACATCGTAATGTTATTATTTTGTTATACACACAGTGCCGCCAAGTGGAATAAAAAATTTGTTTTTATTTTAATTTTCACGTACTGCACGGTGCCCTTTTGACGAATCCGACTGAAAATTAGTCAGAAAAGACTCAAGACAATGATCTTACTCTCTGCCGAATTTTGTGACGTTTTGGCAAAAGGCGTGGCTATTAAGGTGCTGAAAAGTCCGATTGTACTCTGTGGCAACAAAAGCTCCGGCAACATGACTCAGATGATCCTATCTTCTCGAAGTTGTACACATTTGAGGATACTTCAGCCCTGAAGACATCTACCAACTTATTTTACATCGTAGTAGTAGCGCCACCAACTGGTAAAAGCTAATACAAGTTATTTTCTTGGATGTTTTTCTCCGTGCAACTCAACAAGGTCGCCCTCATATATGCTCGGATGACTGTTTCGGCCATGAGGATGTCACAATACGAAATTCGTCCTTTTTCGTGAAAAGTTGTGGGAGTGGCATTGCACTGTTCGGCAATAAAACAAAGCTGATTATGAGGTTCTAAATATGAACGACAACTCGTAAAACTTTACACACACATCAGGCCGAGCAAATTTATCAATATTTTATACGTTAGTTGTGCAGCTTTTTTGAAATGGCTCGCCATGGCCCTCGAGAAATGTTAAAAAAAGCAGCTCTGGTTGAGTGTTTCACCTCGCTTTTTGTAAATTTTATGGAGTACAGTGAACCCTCGGTTATCGCGGTTAATGGGGACCGAGACCACCCGCGAAAACTGAAAATCCGCGAAGTAGCGGCGCACCTTCAAAAATGCTTAAAAAAAATATACAATATATATAATAAATATATATATATATATATATATATATATATATATATATATATACGGGGAGAGAGAGAGTGAAATTCATGTTATAACAAAAAAAACAAATTATTATTAAAACGTATTATTTTTTTATTCCCCAGCCATTCTTTTTGTATTTATTTAATTACTCCGACTTTTACCTGCTGGTACGCCGTCCGGTGTGCCCTGTGAAATGAAAGGTGGCATTCTTTATTTATTTATTCATTTATTCATTCATAACTGACAGCCTCGCGCTCCGCTCGTGCCCGGGCAGAAGAGGTGCTCCAATTTGGCTTAACTGTGACACACGCCCGCCCTCCTCCCCCGGAGCTTCCATTCGGTTAAACTTAGGGGCCGCTTGGCACCGCCCGTGCCCGGGGAAGGTGCTCCTCTTCGGCTTACTGTGACGCGAGCATGCCCTCCTCCTCCGGAGCTTCCATTCGGTTAAACTTAGGGGCCGCTTGGAACCGCCCGTGCCCGGGGAAGGTGCTCCTCTACGGCTTAACTGCCACGCACGCTGGCCGGAGCTCTGGTACGGTCCGAACCGCGCGAAACGTCGCCACCGATCGTGTCCGGGGGAACGTGCTCTTCTTCGTCCACTCTCCTCTTCGCCCACGCTCTTCTTCGGCGCACGCCGGCCGTCTAACCGCTCCAGCGCCCCGTTGTGTCGCTCGGCGAAACTACAATGCCCCCGAATATTTTTTAGACCCGCGAAGCACTGAACCCGCGAAAGGTGAACCGCGAAGTAGCGAGGGTTCACTGTATGTATAAGACCAAGACCTACAAAATAGTCTCTTGGAGCAATGAGCTAGGTTTTACAGGAAGTCGGCCATTTTGAATTTACTTAAAAGGGGGCGGGTCACCACAATGGACTTTGTGTAGAAATTATTATTGGGGCCCGAGCAGCGACCGCGGCGAGGTCCCTATTGTTTTTGTAGAAATTGTTATTAGGGCCCGAGCTGCGACGGCTGCGAGGTCCCTATTGTTTTTGTAGAAAATATTATTACTTTTATTATTATTATTATTATTATTATTATTAGGGCCTGAGCAGCGACCACCTTGCACCACCCAGTGGTGACAAAAATTATAATTTTTTACATTTTGACGTACTGCACGGTGCCCTTTTAACGAATCTGATTGAAAATTGGCCAAAAATGACTTTAGACATTGATCTTGTTGAATCCTTTTGGGCAATTTATCGATACTCATAGTGGTGTCTTTGAAAAAGGTACCGATGACGCGCTGGTCCAATGATCAGCATCTCGGTTTTATCTGAGTTAAGACGCAAAAAATTGAAAGACATTCATAGTTTAATTTCGGCAAGGCATGCCTCTAATTTATAGCAATCACACGGATTCGTTATATCCAACGGCATGTATAATTGCGTATCATCAGCATAACAATGAAAACTAATGTTATATTTCCGTATAATATCACCAAGCGGTAGCATCTAGTACCAATCCCTGCGGAACTCCGCGTGTGATCTTACAAAGATCAGAAGTCGCATTGCCATGAATTACACGGTGCCTCCTCTCCGACAGATACGAATTAAACCAAGAAAGCGCTGAACCTGAAATGCCAACACAAGTTTCAAGGCGTTTTAATAATATGTTATGATCAAGTGTCAAAAGCGGCGCCAAGATCGAGTAAGAGTAATACAGTGAACCCTCGGTTATCGCGGTTAATGGGGACCGAGACCACCCGCGAAAACTGAAAATCCGCGAAGTAGCGGCGCACCTTCAAAAATGCTTAAATTATATATATATATATATATATATATATATATATACGGGTAGAGAGAGAGAGAGTGAAATTCATGTTATAACAAAAAAAAATTATTATTAAAACTTCTTATTTTTTTATTCCCCAGCCATTATTTTTGTATTTATTCAATTACTTATTTTTGTATTTATTTAATTACTTCGACTTTTAACTTCTGGTACGCCGTCCGGTGTGCCCTGTGAATGTTATGATCCTCCAGCAGAGCTGGAGGATTGAGCAGGACTCTCCAAACGCAGACACAAGTAGGATAACAATCCGACGCCAGGTAGTCAGTGTAGGTGGTAGTGAGTGTAATCAGTGAGTGAATGGGAATCCGGTGCGGGGCTGGTGGGCGCGTCTCGCAGCAGCTGACCGCATGGCGCGAGACGATCGCTGGAGGAACGCCCACACAGCTGAAAAAACAAAAACACACGCGGCATGACAGGCACGGATCATGCCAGTGAAATGAAAGGTGGCATTCTTCATTTATTTATTTATTCATTTATTCATTCATAACTGACAGCCTCGCGCTCCGCTCGTGCCCGGGGGGAAGAGGTGCTCCTCTTCGGCTTAACTGTGACGCGAGCATGCCCTCCTCCTCCGGAGCTTCCATTCGGTTAAACTTAGGGGCCGCTTGACACCGCCCGTGCCCGGGGAAGGTGCTCCTCTTCGGCTTAACTGTGACGCGAGCATGCCCTCCTCCTCCGTAGCTTCCATTCGGTAAAACCTGATTGGAAAGGTTCAAATTGATTATTACTAGTCATATATTCATTAAGTTTTTCAAGATTTTTGCAATAAACGGAAGATTTGAAACCGGTCTATAGTTGTTGAGACTCTCTGGGTCGAGGTTTGGTTGCTTAAGTAGCGGTCGCATAATGGCGGTCCTAAAGCTGCTGGTACTATACCCGTGGTAAGTGATAGATTAATAATATTTAAGACAGACGGTCCTAGGGTCATAAACAGTTCTTTAATTAGTTTGCCAGGAAGCGGATCGAGCACACAAGTTGTCGGTTTTGCCCCACTAACCAATTTTGTTTGGCTTTCAAGAGATACTTTTTTAAATTGAGATAAGGTTATCGGACAGTTATCAGCCCTAATGTCCCTATTAACACCATTTATGACGGAATTCAACGGAATTGTAAGAACAGTGTCTTTAATCTCATCACGAATACACTCAATCTTCTGAGTAAAGAATTGCATGAAATCGTGAGCTGAATAGGAAGAGCTATCCGAGGTTGGTTGCTGTTGCGTTAGCATTGCTACAGTAGCAAATAAATATTTAGGGTTGTTTTTATGTAAAACAATTAATCTAGAGTAATAATTAGTTTTGGCTAGATTGAGCGCTTCCTTGTATAAACTAGCGCACCATGCCTGACGGAAGACCTCCAGTTTGGTCGCACGCCATTTGCGCTCAAGCTTCCTACAAGAATCGTTTCAGTATGCGTGTTTCCTCATAAAACCACGGAGTCAGCCTCTTTGGACAAGTTTTAGTTTTTAAAGGTGCGACGGAGTCAGGCGCATTTAACAGAGCGACATTAAAGTTGTTTGTAAGATCATCAATCGTACCAATATAATTAGGAAACGAATCGGTTACTAAAGGGAGTAGCTCAGAGAGCGCAGCGGTGGTTAAGGAGCTAATGTTGCGGCTGCTATAGCTTTGATCATGGTCAGAACGATGGCAATGCGCCAAGACTTCAAATTTGATTAAGTAATGGTCAGCTATAGCACTAGTATATGGTAATACAATTATTTTTGAGGATGCTAAGCCCCGGGTTAATACCAAATCTAACGTGTTACCATTTATATGCGTTGCTTCATCTATTATTTGCATGAAACCAAACATATCAATTATTGTCCGAAACGCCACGGTAAGTGGTTCCGACGGGAGATTCATATGAATGTTGAAGTCGCCCATGATATATTATCCGCATGAGTTACCAAATCAGCCACAAATTCAGAAAATTCATCTAAAAAGCCTGAGTAAGAGCCAGGGGGACGGTAAAAAACGGCAAGATAAAACGGCAGTGCGGCCGTGGATCGCATAATGAGAACTTCAAATGTTTTGAAGGAATTGCTAGGACGAGGACTAAGTTTTAGATTAAATTCGGAAATGAGGGCTACACCCCCATCTTTCTCATCATTGCCTCTCGCAGGCAAGGGGCCAGAGACAATTACTCGACTCAGACTCATCTTTCTGGCGAGATCACAAGTCCTTGCTATGTTTTTTCTTTGTGATCTCTGATTGCTTCATCCTAGTTGTTGGAGCAGTTTTCTTTTGAGTAATGCAGTATGGCAACACCACCACTAGGGCAATTGATGACGTCAGCACTGGTTGCGTTCATCCATAAATAACAAATGCAGGACAGGTGGGGGAACGCTGGTCGGATACCGTTTTTCAACCGCACTTACTCAAGACGCATTATTTATGTACAAACTGGAAGATAGAAGATAGTATATTGTATTGATTACCGCATATGCGCGGATGTTTTTGATTTGAAGTTTGGAAGACCGTAGCCATTGATTTATTTATTTGATTTACTTGACTTCACGGCATGACATCTGGACTGAAATGACTACGATTAAGACTAACCCTTGACTGTTTGACGTGACATACATAACTACACATCAACATCAAGACCAGTGAAGCCGAGCGAACGTCATCGCAACTTCAACCCATGGTGAGTGAGTGCGCGTTAAAACTTTCTTTAGCCAGCGTATCATTGAAACGGCAGTAACACTAGTGTCATTGGAGCCGACGTGTATTACTATATCTGAATAGCTAGCGTTGTTTGCACTGCGCTGGTGTCTAGGTCTCTTGCGTGCTAGCTCCATAAGATTAGCTTCAATGTCGGGTGCTCTGGCCCCAGCAATACACATTCTGTGGTTGGATTTTCAAGCTTAATGTATCGAGTAATGGAGTCACCTTTCACTAAAGTGCGGGAGCCAGGAGACCGAGGTGGAATGGAACTGCTCTGTGTCTTAACAGGCTCAACGCGATTAGCAAGCCGTTTACGGCCAATGCTAATCGGTGCTGTCCGCCACATTTACGCTTACCACATTACTCTGCTCTAGCTGGCGGACACGTCCCTCCAGCAGGGAGAGTCTTTCCATGAGAATGGTGCAAGTGTTGCATGTGGTGGTGCACGAAACCATAGTTGCGTTTTCACTTACTTTTGATACATTGTATCTGATAGTCCCTTGCAGACTAACCATGTGTTGCACGTCATCGCCCAAACAGACTCTATTGTGAGCTACTTCTAATAATTTATTGACGTCCTATTTTGTTCTTCCAAATGTAGCAACCGATAATAATGTGCCCTTTTAAAGTTTTGACGTTTGTTTGAATTCGCCCTTGCTTATTGACTCTGATATTAAGGTCCAATTGTGTCAGTGTATCACGGCCTAATAAGTAAAACGCACGTTCATGTAGAACTGCTTCTCCACTTGCTTTTTTTGTTTGTTTTTTACGTCACGTGATCCTCCGTTGCTTTCACGACTGGTCCTGACAAATCACAAATTTCTTATCAAACTTGATTCTGTCTGTGTAAATTGTAATCGGTTTTCCTGGGTGGTTGACGGCAGTTTCGAGCAAAGTGGCCATGTTTCCTACAGTTGTAGCAGACGTCGTCTTTTGTTGGCAGGTGTCCTCTTCCTCTTCCACGTCCTTGGTAGAAGATCGGTGCTGACGGGGTGGTCGTGAGGCCCGCAGCCCATTTACGCATATTATCTTGGATTGGTGTGATTGTTTGGCAGGCCGCTTTGCATTCATCTCTTGTGGCAGGCTTCCCAGGGCGCTGTTGTCCACTTGTTGAGGCAATCCCGGCTCCTTTTCTCGCTGGCCCTCCTCCTCAGCTCTCTCACCCTGACTTCCTTTTTCACTGTCACTGTCTCTTTGATCCTCGGCTGGTGCATTTCCTCCTTTTTTTCTCGCTCCTGTTTCTTCGTCTTTCTTTATCTCCATATTAAGTACTTTCTGCTTCTTCTCTTAAACGTCTTTCACTCTCTTTCTAAATCAGCACACATCTTTCTTGGAGATGATAACCACCGGACTGCACCACTCCGACTTGGAAGGCTCAATGACTCCAAGCTTCAGCATTTCCTGGAGCTCCTTGGTTAGTCTCTCCACCAAGTGTTGCGGAACTCGGTAGGGGCGCTGACGAATTGGTAATCCTTCTTTGAGACGAATGACGTGTTCTACCACCGTCGTCTTCCCTGGGCTGGCGGAAAAAAGAGAAGGCACCGTCTTGAAAATTAAGCACATCTCTGTGACTTGCTTGGGTTTCCGACGTGCCAGTGCAGGCGCATCTGTCGTCGTCGAGGACTCCAGCTCTGCCTCGTCATCATCATCATCATCATCATCATTGTCGTCGTCCTCGTCCTTGTCGTCGTCGTCGTCCTCCTCCACCTTCCGCGCGAGTATGACCTCCTTTGGAGCCTGGTTTGAACGCTCCTTCCACTCTTTGAGGAGGTTCACATGATAAGTTTGTTTATTTTTTTTCTTCTCCGGATGGAAAATCTCATAGGTCACTGGACCCATCTTCCGGGTGACCTCATATGGCCCCTGCCACTTTACTAAAAGCTTGTTGTTGCATGTGGGGAGAAGCCGCAATACTTTTTGGCCGGGTTTAAACTCCCGGTGGCGAGCTTGCTGGTCATACCAGGTCTTCTGGCTTTTCTGGGCCTCCCGCAGGTTGACCTCTGCCTCCTACTGGTACCTGGCCAGTCTCTCCCTCATTTCCAGCACAAATTTCACCACCCCCCGATCACTTCACGTGGTGGAAGGTGCCTCCTAGGCCTTTCGGAGCAAGTCCAATGGCCCCTGAACCTCCCAAGCATGCAAGAGTTCAAAGGGAGAGAAACCTGTTGACGCCTGAGGAACTTCGCGATAGGCAAACAGCAAAAAGGGCAGCCACCGGTCCCAGTCTTTTCCAGTATCATCCACAAATTTCTGGAGCATCTTCTTTAAGGTCTGATTGAACCTTTCCACTAGTCCATCAGTCTATGGGTGGTATGGAGTGGTTTTGATGGCGGAGATGCCCAGTTGTTTGTTGAACAGTTGCATTAACCTTGAAGTGAAATTGGTTCCCTGGTCTGTTAGAATCTCATCTGGTATGCCAACTCTGGAAAGGAGTTGCACCAAGGCACAAAGTACTGCCGGAGCAGTGATTGTGCGCAATGGAAATGCCTCTGGGAAACGTGTGGCGTTGTCACACACTACACCACTGCTTTTTGTCAAAGGACCCACAATGTCCATAGCAATCCTGCGGAATGGAATGTGCAGCTTTTTTAAAATGGCTTGCCATGGCCCTCTAGAAATATTCAAAAACTTCAGCCCTGGTTGAGTGATTCAGAATAGAATAGAAATAGAATAGAATAGAAATCCCTTTATTGTCATTGTACTCAAGTGTGCAACGAGATTAGAGGGCTCCCCTCTCCAGTGCAATACAACAATAATACAGACAAATATATAAATTAGATAAATAAAGAAGACAGTGCAATGGAATTCAGTACTGAATAGGGCATATAGAAACACATCACAATGCTGTTTTGCGAGGTTAGGGTGGTCTCGTGTGTGTGTGAGAGTTCAGTATGGAGATGGCTCTCGGAAAGAAACTGTTTCTCAGTCTATTGGTCCTTGATTTGATGCATCTGTAGCGCCTGCCAGAGGGCAACAGGTCGAACAGGTGTGAGTTTGGGTGGGTATTGTCATTGACGATGTTTCACCTACTTTTTGTAAATTCGATGGAGTATGTATAAGGCCAAGACCTACAAAAAAGTCTCTTGGAGCCATGCGCTAGGTTTTACAGGAAGTCGGCCATTTTGAATTTACTTAAATGGGGGCGGTTCACCACAATGGACTAAATGCTTAAAAACTCCCCTGCTCATGCTCTAAAAAAATCCCAAACTTACCCTGTACATAAGGTGCTAACTTTGATAGGTAAGCTAAACTTTAGCCACAGTAGACGCGTCAGCGACTATGCAATCGGTGGGTGGCATTCATGAGAATCGGGATCGCTCAACATACAGATAATAAATAAAATCACTGTAACTGGAGGGATTGTAAACTGCTAAAGCAGGTACAACAAGCGGATCCAAAAAATTTCTGAGAGTTACCGGTGAGCAGTGGCAGCCAAACGTGCCAGCGTCCACCCAACCGGGAGTTGATTCAATATTCACAATATTTTATTATTTTGTCGTACAGTTGTTTAAAAATGGCTCGCTATCGCCCCCTAGAAAAAAAAAACAACAAAAAAAAACAGCCCCATATCTCTGTTTCACCAAACTGAAAATTTGATGAAGTGTGTACAAAGCCAAGACCTAATAAAAAGTCTCATGGAGCCGTATGCTAAATTGAACAGGAAGTCGGCCATTCTAAATTTATCAGAATCCGAAATCCTTTTATTGTCATTGTACAGTGTGCAACAAGATTAGGGAGCTCCCCTCTCCAGTGCAATACAACAATAATTTAATCAAATATATAAATTAGATAAATAAGAGAATAAATATTGTGATGGAAAATAGTATGAAATTGGAGAAATACAACACAATACGTCGCTGTTCAGCAAGGTAAGGGTGGTCGTGTGTGTGTGCATGTGTGTGAGAGTTCAGAATGGTGATGGCGCTCGGAAAGAAAATGTTTTTCAGTCTATTAGTCTTTGATTTGATGCACCTGTAGTGCCTGCCAACAAATTTACTTCAAACATTGACGAGGCTTTGAAAACAAAAGCTGCTCTAACTTTAACTACAAGCAAATTCCTCTTGAAGATTCCTCACGTTATTTCTCGGAAATATTTCACATTTCCAACGTGCCAGTACCCCAACGTTGTCCGGGTGGCGAGGGCCCTTTATAGCTGCTCGCAGCTCTAGTTTTTAATTAATTTTTTAAAATCAATGGTGATGACAGTGAAATATGTCTGGTCTGGTATCATGATAGCTGGAGGATATTTTGTCATGATATTTTAGTCAGGCCTGATAACAGTGATGTATGCTGATTTCAGGCTACTTTTATTTTGAAATGCCGTATCACATTTTGGTGGGACCGCAATTGATGGACAACTGGGGTTGTCTAGTGTCCCCCAAAATGGGTCTGATATCACGATAGCTCGAGGGTATTTTGAAATGATTATTTTAAAATCAGTGTTGATGACAATGAAATGTGCATATTTCAGGTGTTTTTTTTTTTATTGTGAAATTACACCAGATTTTGATGGGACCACTTTTGATGAACAGCTGGGGTCGTCGAGTGTCCAACAAAACTAGTCTGGTATTACGACAGCTCCAGCTCTTTTATTTTAAAATGCCTCCTTACATTTTGATGGGACTACTTTTGGTGGAAAGCTGTGTTGTCTAGTGTCCTCCAAACCTGGTTTGGTATTACCATAGCTAGAGGATATTTTTTAATGAAATTTTAAAGTCAGGCATGATGACAGTGAAATGTGCAGATTTCAGGCAACTTTTAGTTTGAAATTACAAATTAGATTTCAATGGGACCACTTTTTATGGACAGCTGGGGTAGTCTCGTGTCCCACAAAACTGGTCTGGTATCACGAAAGCTCGAGCTATGTTTTTTTTTAACTCAGTGGTGATGACCGTGAAATAAGCGAATTTCAGGCTACTTTTATTTTGAAGTGCCACATCACATTTTGATGTGACCACTTTTGGTGGACAGCTGGTGTGGTCTAGTATCCCCAGTCCTGGTTTGGTATCACGATAGTTTGAGGATATTTTTTAAAGATTTTTCTTTTAAATCAGTGTTGATCACAGTGCATATTTCAGGTGATTTTTTTATTTTGAAATGCCACATCAAATTTTGAAGTGACCACTTTTTGTGGACAACTGGGGTGGTCTGGTGTCCCGCAGAACTCGTCTGGTATCACGATAGCTTGAGGATTTTGTAATGATTTTAATTTTTTTAATCATTGGTGACGACAGACAAATAAGCAAATTTTCACGCTTTTATTTTTAAATATCCAATCAGATTTTGATGGGACCACATTTGTTTTTCCGGTTCCGTCGCCACGCGAGTGGCTACCTGCTAGAGCAGCACGGCTCACTATTTGAGCCTTTTTCGCGTGTTTTTCCCTTTACCCAGTTTTATTTATTTTACCTCATCGCAGCAATGGACATCCAAATTGCGGTGGTTTTATTGCTGCTGAGGGCTGTTTTTTGCGTGATCGTGTCCGGAGATGTCACTGGGAGCTACGGATCAATCGTTTACACAAGAGATCAGCTGTTAGCACTTCGTGCTAACCCCGTGCCGACTCCCGGAGCGAGACCCGATATCCCCCACGAGTTGAGGAGGAAGAGACGGGGGATGTCGCGCGGGGGCGAAACGCCAGGCAAAGAGGAGGCGTGACCACCCCGTCCTCCCGTCCGTTTTTATGGGAAATGTTAGATACCTTCCCAAGAAAATGGACGAGCTAACAGCGCTAACGCGGCACGAGAGGAACTTCCAATGAGCTAGCTTGCTGATGTTCACGGATTCATGGCTAACAGAGCTAACGCCGGACACCGTTGTGGAATTTGACGGCTTCCAAATACTACTTGCGGACAGGACACTGGAAAGCGGTAAGAGGAAAGAGGAGGGCTGGCTGTGTTTGTTAATGATAGATAGTGTAACCCTAGGCACATCACAGCTAAGGAGCAACTTTCCAGTCGGGACAATGAGCTGCTAGCTGTTAGCATGCGTCCATACTTGACAAGCATCGCGAGTTAACAAGGACGCGCACGTAACAGGTGCGTGAGTAAACTGCTTAAAACTTTGATCGTCATTCGGCTGACCTACAAATTGAGACGCTACAGTCAGTTTGACGTTTTTGTTTGCTTCATTGTGGATTGACATGGAGGAACAAGACAGTGGAAAGCGGACATTAAAAATGACGGAGAAAAGCTGTAGAAGATCACAAGCCTAAACGGATGCAGGCACGCAGCTGCAAATTTGCTCAATTGACCTCCATGCAACGTCAAATTGAACAATTGATGGAGGATGATGCAAATGTTGACGCTGTAAAAAACTGAGGTTCGTGTTTGCTTTAGCGGCATGGAGCAAGAATTTGTGGACCTCAATTCCGGTCTGCAAAATTTAAAGACTGAAGAGGATTTTGCCGATGACCAAAATAACTGGTTTGATCCAAAAAATGTAATTAATGGAAATGTGAGCAATGGAAGAAGGACGTTTTGAAACGTGCAGAGGAAGGATGCAATAAACAAATATCACCTGCTGATAGTAGATCTGCATCAACTAACTACACCCATAGAAGTAGAAGTAAAGAATCTAACAGACAGAAGCTCACTTCTGTCAACGTCTTCAATTAAATTAAAGGCTCAAATGGAACGAGCATGTTTAAAGGCAAAGGCTGCTGATTTACAACAAAGGTTGGCACTTGAGCAAGAAGAAGCTGCAATTAAAGCAAAGAAGGAAATGCATGCAATGCAAACGGCACTCCCTGAGTCTGATGCTAAATTGGATGTCTTGAGAAGATATGAAAATACCCAGGAGGATGGTATCCACATTCCTGATGAGTGTGTTACAATTTAAACAAGGAAAAACATTCAATTACCATCACAGCCTATCAGAGCAACAAGCAGTGTTGACCTGAAATGCTCCCACTTCGACTATTCCAATGGCTAGATTTCCACATCAGACAGAAAGTAGAGAACAACAGGGACATGTGCTTGATGGCCTTTGCCACGCAATCTCACAGCAAGCCAGTGTCGCAGAATACTTAGCAAAGAGTCAAAAAGCATCGCTTCTTCCCGAACTTTCCATTCCTACGTTTTACAGGCGACCCTCTGCATTATAAAACCTGTATAGGTGCCATTGAACATGGGATTGAAGGCCGTACAAGTGATAACCGTGATCATCTTCAATTTTAGCTGCAGTATACTAGTGAACAACCACATGAGTTGGTGAAGAGCTGCATCCATATGGAACCTCTGACAGGATATACCAAAGCAAAACAAATCTTGAAGGAGTTTTATGGTGATGACTTCATGATAGCAGAAGCATATTTAAAGGAAGCCATGGATTGGCCAACAATCAAGTCTGAAGATGGTGTTGCACTTCAGTCTTTCACATTATTCCTTATGGGCTGTTCGAACATAATGGCAGATGTTAATTACATGGAGGACTTGGACAACATGGCTAATATAAAGGCATTGGCAAACAAACTTCCATACAGACTTATAGAATCTTGGAGAAAATTTGCCTGCAATCTCCAAGAAAGAACAAATAGAAGAGTGAAGTTTAAGGATTTTGTTGACAAGCACGAAAGATTTCTATAAAACAGAAAACAAAATCACAACACACAGAAACAACAAAATAAAAGAAAGTCTTCACAACAGTCATTGTGCCCGCCAAGATGGAAAACAACAAAACCACCACGCCAAAGGCAGAACCTGTTTCAGTGGATGCTATTGCCAAACCATGTGCTAATTGTAATGGAGAGCAACACAGTCTCACAATTGGTAAGGAATTTAGGAGAAAGCATCACAAGGATAAGATTGACTTCTTGAGGAGCAAGGGTCTGTGTTTTGCATGTTTGATGCACGGTCGCATTAGCAGTTGCTGGAAACAAAAGCTTCAATGTCAAGAATGCTCTAGACTGCATCCTACAGCACTACACATTGTCCATAAACTTCTGCAAAGAAACAGCCTAAGACGATTGTGAATAGCAGTACCTATTAAGCGCCCTCGTACAAACAACAGAAACCTGGGGTGTCACTGGGGCCTGTAAATAGGACTGCATCCTTTCAATAATTCCGGTATGGGTCAAGGCACAAAAAGGAACCAAGACAGTGGCGACTTACTGTCCGGTTTAAAAATGCCCTGACGCCTTTTTTAGACTGAAATAACTTACTAAAGTTTTCGTTTTGTGCCATTCAGAATGGGAGAGGGAGCCAGGAGGTGAAACAGCCGTCTTGCCAGTTCAATCCCGCACACCCTCTGACTCTCACCCTCCGTTCTGCCTTTTTATTGAAACTAACTCATCAATAACTAATCACCAGAAGACAGAAAAGCATCAACAACTAATCACCAAGAGACAGAAAACATCAATAACTCACGGTATAAAGGTCAGTTTAACTAAAGCATCAATAACTAATCACCAGGGACTCCAGCAGGCAGAAAATCATAACCCAAGGTCAGTTTAACTAAACACATCTTCAGGATACGGTGTCTGTGTGTGTGTGTGTTAAAATAACAAGTAAGTGTCTCTGTGTGTGTTCAACATTAATGAGTGTATAAAAACATGATTATGAATACACAAACTGATTACCTATCCTCAGCCCATCTTACATTTCCCCCCTGTTGTGGATTTAAAAATCATGTCCTTACGGCTTTAAGACAGATCATCATAATGAAATCATACAACAGTGTGATCATCAGTGGAGGAGCGAAAACCTCACATTAGGGAAAAATTCCCCTCCTCCCTTCCGGCGTAGAATGAGATCCTCATAATTTGATGACCATCAGGGAATAAAACTTGTCCCTGGGGTGACTTGGTGGAGGCCCTTGCCTCGTTGTAGGAGAGATAAGATAAGATAAGATAAGATAAGATGTCCTTTATTAGTCCCACAATGGGGAAATTTGAGGTGTTACAGCAGCAAAGATATAGATCACACAGAGTCGGCGGCGTAATGTAGCCGTTAATGTATAACATTAGCAGCAGACATTCAGAAAAAGCATGCAAATATACACAGTATAAACGTATCTAAGTGTAAGGAAACACTCCTAATGTTTGTCCATTATACGGAGGGGGAAACGCTGTAATGATAAAAACTACTGAATGATTGAAAATACTGCAATCATAAAAATATTCCAATGATAAAAGTACTGTAATGGTAAGAGTACTGAAATGATAGAAAAGTACTGCATGATAGAAAATACTGCAATGGTAAAAGTACTGTAATAGTAAAAGTACTGCAACGATAGAAAAATACTGCAATGATGAAAGTACTGCAATGGTAAAAGTACTGCAATGGTAAAAGTACTGTAATAGTAAAAGTACCGCAATGATAGAAAAATACTGCAATGATAAAAGTACTGCAATGATAAAAGTACTGTAATAGTGAACATCCTGCAGTGGTAGAAATACTACAGTGATAGAAGTATTGTAATAAGAATACTGTAATGGTAAACAAAATACATCATTGGTCAATATTTAAGTACACCCTTGGCTGAAAGTACAGTAGTAGTTAATATTGCATCCTAGGACTGCACAATTGCACTAATGCCCTCCCGTTTGTAGGCCTGACCCAATGTTCTTGTTAAAAAGTCTGACAGCAGTTGGCAGGAAGGAGCGGCGAAATCTCTCTTTGGTACAGCGAGGGTGTAAAAGTCTGTCACTGAAGGAGCTGTAAAGTGTTCTCAGAGTGTCATTGAATGGGTGGGCTGGTTTGTCCAGCATTGATGACAGTTTTGCCGTCATCCTTCTGCCCCCCACTGAGTCCACAGAGTCCAGGGAGCAGCCCAGAACAGAGCTGGCCCTCCTCACCAGTTTGTCCAGTCTCTTTTTGTCTCGGCCCGAGATGCCTCCTGCCCAGGAGACCACTCCATAGAAGATGACTGATGAAACCACCGAGTCATAGAAGTTCCTGAGGAGTGTTCCCCGAACGCCAAAGGACCTCAGCCGCCTGAGTAGGAAGAGTCTGCTCTGACCCTTCCTATAGAGAGCGTCTGTGTTGTCGCTCCAGTCCAGTTTATTGTTCAGATGAACACCCAGGTACTTGTAAGTTGAGACCCTCTCAACGTCTGTTCCCTGGATATTCACTGGTGCAGGTGGAGAGTGCCGACGCTTGCGGAAATCCACCACCAGCTCTTTGGATTTCCCAGCGTTGATTTGGAGGCGGTTCTGCTGACACCAGTCCACGAACCCCTGCGTAACCCCTCTGTACTCCCGATCGTCATCGTCAGTGATGAGGCCGACAATCGCAGAGTCATCAGAGAACTTCTGCAGGTGACAGGTTGTGGAATTGTATTTGTAGTCCGAGGTGTAGAGGGTGAACAGGAAGGGAGCCAGCACAGTTCCCTGCGGCGCTCCCGTGCTGCAGAGGAGCACGTCAGACACACAGTCCTGTGTTCTCACGTACTGTGGCCGGTTTGTGAGGTAGTTGTGAATCCATGTGATGAGGTGGTGGGCCACTCCCGCCTGCTCCAGCTTGTCTCCCAATAAGGCGGGCTGGATGGTGTTGAAAGCACTTGAGAAATCAAAGAACATGATCCTCACCGTGCCCCCCGCCTTCTCCAGGTGGAAGAGTGAAGTGTGGAGCAGGTAGATGATGGCATCATCCACATTGATGCCAGGCTGGTATGCAAATTGGAGTGGGTCCATTGAGGAGCTGACCAGGGGGCGCAGATGGACGAGGACCAGTCTCTCCAGGGTCTTCATCAGATGAGACGTCAGCGCCACTGGTCTGAAGTTGTTGAGCTCCTTCGGATGGGGTGTCTTTGGAACCGGAACCAGGCAGGATGTTTTCCACAGCTGGGGGACTCTGCCCAGCTTCAAGCTCAGGTTGAACATGTGCTGGACGATTCCACACAGCTGGTCTGCGCAGGATTTGAGGAGCTGGGAGCTGGTCCCATCTGGGCCTGCCGCCTTCCTCGCCTTCATCTTCCTCAGCTGGTTCTTCACCTGAGATGTTGTGAGGAACAAGGCTGAGCAGGAGGAAGTGGTGGTTGTCTGATGAGGCTGGGAACTGGAGCCTGTGGAGAGAGAGAGGGGCGAGAGAGGGGGAGAGAGGGTCTTGTTCGCAGTGGCAGGAGGGGTGGGTGGGGGCTGCATCAGGGAAGCCTGAGCGGGGTCAGACATTTGATCAAACCTATTGAAAAATAGGTTCAACTCATTTGCCCACTGAAGCCCCCCCCCCCCCTTCTGGGTCTTACCTGCTTGTCCGTGGCCTGAGATGGTCTTCAGGCCCCTCCAGACATCCCTGGCATTGTTCCGCTGCAGTTGTTCTTCCATCCGCATCCTGTAGGACAGCCGTCCTTACCTCCCGGATCTTCGTGTATGGTGTGTGTGTGTGTGTGCACGTGTGAGGACAGGGGCAAGAAGTCCATGTGTTTTTACGTTTCAGTGTCCAGTTTGAGTTCGTCATTCTCAACATTAATCAGGTTGTAATGGTACATTTGGGCAACAAACCTACGATTAACCATCGTCTTTGTCATAAAAATAATGCAACATGAACAGACTACACATAACAAAATGAAAACTATAATTATCCCTATATATTGTTTTTTAAATTCTTCATAGTGGTCATAACATCAATAATTGTTTCATTTTTATTAAAAATTTAAATGCAGTAATGTACTCCAATCAAGGCTGATATTCCTTTATGTACGTCATTAATTTCCAAACAATATCTAATCTTTTTGTTCTGTGGCTTCAACATATTTATCATCTCATCAATATTAGCACCACAGAGTACTGAGTTTCGAGATCCTCACAATAGTCGTTCTCAAAATGATATTTTATTTTTATCAATTTAGCTTTGTTAAGGTAAGATATTTTATTGACAATCTAACATTAATATGCAAAGAACATGTACATTAGTACGAAATGTAAAAGAAAATTGTGGTGGGGGGGTGTGAATTGTTTTCTTCTTGGTAGGGGGGGCATGACAGGAAATAATTGAGAACCACTGGTCTCGTCACACACCAGCTCGGGTTCATTCCCTACCAGAGAAATGACATTCCATGTCCCCAGAGCTAGGCGCTTTATGTTGCCGGGGATTGGACTGCCTTTGACTGCCTCCTAGCTCAAAGGAAACCCAAATTCTTTGGTCCCGCCCACTGGTAGTGAGCCGAAGCCCTTGTATTAAATAATAAATAAATACATAAAATAAAAAAATTAATAAATTTAAAAAACGGACCGATCCACTGCTTGGGTTAGTTTGACCCACCTTGAGATCCGTTCCCACTCAGTGACAGTGTCTACAAGCCACTGCCACCAGGCCAGTGAACCCAACGTCCAGGCAGTGACAAAAAACGTGATCAAATTACATTGCTCATCATAAGGTGTTTGTGAGACGCTCTTTGTATGTTTCCTCAATTAAGACCTGTTTTCCATTGGTGTATTTGAAAAAAGTGGTGAACCTGTTAAATTCACTACAAAACGTTAAGAAGATGAAAGTAATGTTTGAAGGAATATTATTTTTCTATCGACGTGCCGGCGGGCGGGCACAGATAGAAAGTGATAAAGCAGCACCACCAGCGCGGGGCGTGCTGACGAAAAGGCAAGCGCTCCTCCTCTCATCGCGTCCTTATTAAGACAGAAAAAAGACGCTGTTGAATTTGACCTATTCGCAGTTCGAGCAGGTGCTTAACGCTGGAGAATATCACCACTTCGAAGTTCGAACTGCTGTTGAAACGGAGAGGTAAGTGTTTTTCGTTGGGTTTTTTTCAAAACATGCGTCGAGTGCATTTGTTCATAGTTAGAGATAGTTGTGTGGAAAACACTATACAAAGTAGCACCATGGATGTGGGCCTACAACACTGGCCTAGCAAACATGTGCTCCTACATCGACATAATTGACGAGCTCCAGTTAAGCATTGAATAATTATAAAACGTCATGGTGCTTTTACTCATTTAAAGAACTAAACCGACGCGTATTGTCATCCGGTGGTCAGGTTTGCATTGAATGTGAGCACGAGGGACGCTAGCTTGTTGCGTTAGCTTTGCGGAGCTAACAGCTTGCACTTTTGTTATAGAACCACAGAATGCAAGTACCATGATAATTTCTGTCATTAATTTTTGTGTAAGACACGATGTTCACTGGTTAATTACATGATTCTTAAAGCAAAGGTTACTGTGAATGCAATTTTGGTAAGATTTTTGTAGTCGCACTGCATAAATCTGTCTGTGTCTGTTGTTTAAACTTCAATATAAACTATTATGGTTGAAATCGTTAATTGGGATGGAGGAATTGATATTTTTTTAATTTATAATTTATTTTTCTTACACTGATATTGTTAAAACTCCATTTAGCCCATAGTATTAATAATTCTCAACACAATACTGTCTTTTTTCTTTATAGAATAAACAATGCCTTCCCTGAGATGCAGGAAGTCCCCAAAGCAGGATACTATTGAACATGCAGTCAAGGGTCTGGACAAGACTGCAGAGTTAGAAGCGAAGTATATAAACTAATTTAAAGGTATGATGTTAACGCTTTTGCTAAGATATATTATTGTTTTCTGATAACCAAGCTGACATCGTTTTTTAAGTGGTTATTTTACATTAAGAGTGTCTTGACCTTTTCTTTTGCCACTTTTGTCAGTTTCAAGTTATTTCAGTGAGTGTGAAACCTGATGGTAGGAGTTCTATCTAAATTAAGGCTGTACTTGATGACGCCCTCCGGCATTTTTATACCACAATAGACCGGTGAACAAGTCCGATATTGATAGTCTAGTGTAAAGCACGTAATACGTCACAGAGATCACGTGACGCGATCCAATATGACTGTGTACAGTGTATGTCATTGTTTTGAAACTAAATAATCTTAAAGTTTTTTTTTTTACGTAACCAGGTGCAATTGACATTTGTACTTTCAGTCCTAATACATACTGGCTAATGCAATGCTGGAAAATGAATTTTGGCTGGTCTGTTCCTTTAAAATCATAAAGAAGGGCTCTGCTCTATCCCTCACAAGAAGCAATGTTTCAAACCACCCTACATTAGTATAGTGGCCCAAATGAATATGATGACTCCTTATTTGTGTGCTTAAAAATATGACGAAGCTAACTTGATTTCCCTGTTAACTAGGTCGAGGAGTATTTACCAAGGCCCCTTTCAGGAAAGACGACTTTATTCTTTATTATGGAGTACAGAGGAAAATTGATAGATTCTGATGAATCTCAACGCAGGAAGATGGATGGAAGAGGCACTGTCTTTTTGTTTGACTTCCGCCGGCAAGAAAAAACTTGGAGGTGAGGCAAAGATTGAGATGTTATCTTATTTTTGTTTTTATTTAAAAAAATAAACACATACTCATCCCATAAGTGTTAGGGGAAAAATCATTCTCTAAGCAAAAATGTATAATTACTTTTATTCATGCGTTGAATCTGTACAAATGAAAATATAGATCATGAAGTCTCAAAGACAAGCTGTTAATAGGGTCTGATTCCAATAGAAATTTCTTGTATGATTTGATTTAGATTTAAAAATTGTGGATTTCCTATTTTTATGTTTTGTGTACACAAGATTGTCTCAAAGATTAATTTCTGACATTGATTGAATAATTGTTTTTGTTTTTTTTAATCTATTTTAAGTGTTGATGCAGCTCAAGAAGATGGCAGTCTGGGAAGACTGGTTAATGATGACCACATGCACCCCAACTGTAAAATGAAGAAGATGACAACAGAGGACAGACCACACCTCTGTCTGTTTGCGCTCCGAGACATTGATGTTGGCGAAGAAATAACTTAAGACTATGGACCAGCTGGCCTTGGAGAACACAGGTTTGTAAGATGCATCTTTAAGTACAATAACAGAGCCCACTTGTGGTGTTCTGGTGATGTAGTTTCCAATTAGTTTGGCAATCTAATAAATGTATGTGAAGTTTCTATGGAAGTTGAACATGATGACTGACTGGGGGAGTTCTCCATTGTCCACTATCTGTAATTCAAATTTGTGGGTCTGAGTCAAAGTTTGGCTCTGCAGGAACAACGAACTGGTCAGGGAGTGACAGTATTACAAAGTTCTGCGTTACTCCTTTCTGGGCGGTGGCCCTGTTAGGCCATCATATGCCATATTGCAAATATCCCCATTGTGGGACTAATTAAGGACATCTTTATGTTGTGGTTTCCCTACCAGAACCAGCACCAACCCTGTATATTCATGATATAAAACACTGTTTCAATTTGATATTTAGCCTTTCTATACTGTAAAAATAGAAGACCCCAGGCTTTCCTGCGCTCCCTTGCCCAATTGGTGGTGTTCAGGAGACAACCTGGGACTGAAATATCAGTCACAACCAGTGTTGTTTTCGTCACTGATGACTATGACGAAAATACTTCGTTAACGCCCCTTTTTTAATGACGATGACAAGCTATACGAGGTTCTTTTATGACGAAAACATGACGTGATGTACATGAATTTTTTTCGTTGACTAGACAAAATTGTTAGCATGTGGTTCATAAATTATTTTATGTTGCTTTTAGTGAAATAAAGCCACAACAGTTGCCCAACAAAATGTTTTGCTTCTCTGCTTATTTTGGAGTAGTGAGTATTGATTCCACTGTTGCCACTTTTTTCTGTTTGTAATGAAGAATCCTTAGTAGTCCATCCAAAAGTCTTTGTTATTGGGTGGAAACCTTGAATGCCTTGTTTTAACTCAAATGGACTTAAACCCATCCATCCATCCATCCATCCGTTATCTGTACCGCTTCTCCTCACTAGGGTCGCGGGGGGTGTTGGAGCCTATCCCAGCTGTCTTCGGCAGTAGGCGAGGTACACCCTGAATTGGTGTCCAGCCAATCGCAGGACATGCATAGACGAACAACCATCCACGCTCACACTCATGCCTCGGGGCAATTAGAGTGTCCAAGCAACTTGCCATGCATGTTTTAAGAATATGGGAGGAAACCGGATTACCCAGAGGAAACCCACGCAGGAAGGCCGGAGCCAGAATCGTACCTACGACCTCAATATTGTGAGGCCATCATGCTAACCAGTTGGGCCACCGTGCCGCTTGGACTAAAACCTTTGTGAATAAATTGACGAAAACTAGGGTAAAACTTTTTTTGCGTTTCCGTCGATTAAAACTGGACTAAAACCCTTTTTTTAGTTTTCGTTGACTAAAACTGGACTAAAACTATAACGAATTGGGATGACTAAATGTGATGTAAACAAATCAGCACTTTGTCCAAATGACTTGGACAAAATCTAAAATGCCTGCCAAAAACAACACTGGTCACAACACGTGTCTACAGAAGATTAATTGGCATGGGCGAAATTAATTAGTTTTATTTCATTCATGAGCTTATGTTTTGTTTTGGGTGGCTAAGGCTTAAAATGTGTAAAAATCTAATCCAACCTCAAATATAATTAATTCAATAAATTTATGATGCTACTAAAACATCGAAGCAGCCTCCTCCAGGCTTTACAGACTCAGAAATGGAGGTATGCGTATCGTGTGCTCATCCTGTCGTGTCTCGAGATGTTAAAATTGCAGTTAGATAGACGTGTGCTGATTAGACAAGACTTCTAATATATCTGGTGTCACAGGATATTTGTCAGTGAATGTGTATGTCTGGTTTGAGGCTCACTCAGCTTTTTCTTGTGTTGTGGGGTCCAGTTGAGTTGAATTGCGAGTCAGGTATGTTGGCCATCTGACACCCAACTGTCAGGTTTGCGTTCGTGGGGACCCCGTAGAGCCATTTTTATTGTTGACATAAATCATAGCTAATCATCTTTTCCTTCATTATCATATGAAATACAGTTAGGAGTTGTATGTGCCTTTACTATGTTATAATCTTAGAACCTACCAGCCACTACAGCTGTCCGACAAGAAGACTTTTGGCTGTCCTGTGCTCCATTGCGGCCCTGGTGGCGTTCAAAAGACAACCTGTGACTGAAATATCAGTCACAACATATCTCTACTGAAGATTAATTGTCATGCGCTAAAGTAATTGGTTTTGTTTCATTCGTGAACTTGTTCGTTAAAATGTGTAAAATTCTGATCCATTTTCTTTTTTTGAATTCATTAAATTAATATTCAACTTGTTCATTAGGATGGAGGACAACCGACAATGACTGAATCGGCTGAGGTTGATGCCACCAGAACATCGAAGCAGCCTTCTCAAGGTTTGACAGACTCTGAAAAGGAGGTATGCGTATCATGTGGTCATCCTGTCGTGTCTTGAGATGTTAAAATTACAGTTAGATAGACCTGTGCTGGTTGGACAAGTTTTCTAATATATCTGGACATAAATCGTAGCTAATAATATTTTCCCTCATCATCATATGATATACAGTTATGCGTAGTGTATGTCTTTACTATGTTACAATCTAAGAACCTACCAGCCACTACAGTTCTCTCATTGGGAGACTTAAGCTTTCGTCAGGCTGTCGACTGCTGCATTGCCCTCTTATTGGCTTTAAGTACACAACCTGTAACTGAATTATCTGTCAGAACAGAACCTATGTGTCCACAGCAGGTGATTTGGCATGTGGATTCTTCAGATTTTTAGAAAATAGGTAAAATTGTGATCAAAAGTTTAAAATGTATAAAATTCTGGTATAGTTTGCAATAGTATATCTATTAAATCATTTCAAAACTTCTTAACAAGGATGGAGAACATTGGCTGTGACCGAATTGGTTGAGGTTTACATTACCAGGACCATTGAGCAGCCTCCTCGGGATCTACAAATTTAGGAATGAAGATATGCATCCCATGTTACAATCCTGTTATGGCCCGAGGTTTTGAAGTTGCAGTTACATATTGGGCTGGGCGATATGGCTGATAAGTACATAGCGATATAAGTATTTCATATGGGTCCATCGATACACATTGAATTCTTTTTTCGTATTATTTTATTCATTATTTTTTTTATTTTCCAATATTTTCACTGCCCTGTTAAAAAAACATTTAATGTAGTTTTCCTCCCGGGAGCTTTTTGTTACGGTCAATTAAGTGTTTTTGTTAAATATAGCTGCGTAGAATAATTATATGCATTATTATCGTACCACAATGTTTTGGTTTTGCAAATAATTTCCTAAAATCATTCTAATTTTATGACATTATTTTGTCATAATATCATTCATCAATATTTTAGTTTTTTTTTTTTTTCAAATAGAATTAAGACCTTTTTCTGTGCAGATTCCTCTGGGGATTAAGTATTTAATGGGTTCTCAATTTTCTCTTGGACTCTGATGCAACCCAGTCTCCTCCCTTGGACAAAAAATATGGGCTGAATCTTCCTTGGAATAACGACACAGATTCTGACGAATCATTGTCAAATCCTGCCCCTGAACTTTGTGCCTCAGACCCAGACCATATTACTATCCCAAGGCTCAGGAGGACCAAAAGTATACAGGTAAACAACCCATATAGATTTCAGGGAATCTTACAAGCAAATTGCATATATTTTATTGGTCTCCTGCCTTCTATCCTTTATATTTCGTTGTTGTTGTTGTTTTTTAGATTAAAAAAACAGGCTGACTTTGGAATGGAGAAGCATTATTACTCCAACTCAGATGACGGTGGAGATGAATATATTCCGGATACAAGTGAGGCCTCTGATTCAGACGGAAGTGAATCTTTGAAAATTGTGGACCCTCTCTTGAAGTCTAAGAATGCCTTCAGAGATTTTTCTCCCACACCACGAATCTCAAAAGCCACCTCAACGCAGGTTGTTAATCAAGGGCGTTCACCCGTTCGGAGGAGTAGCAGCACTGGTGTGATTCTTGAATTCTATGGCTCTTCAAATATTTGTGCAGTTTAACACAAATCATCCAAAATAGAATTCAAGCACATCTGTGACAGAAATTCAAATTCAGAAGTCAAAGAGAGAGAACAAAAAAAAAATCTAATGCTGCGCTTCTTCCGAAGACATATACTGTAAACAGTAAATGTATGTTAGGACAATCTTGAAAAAAGTATTAGAACACCCTTTACTTTTATTTCTTGTTAATTTTATTAACCAAAATATGTCCATTTTTATTACAGATTAATGAATACAAAATTAAAACTCTAATCAGCTACTTTTTAATCG
This sequence comes from Idiotropiscis lumnitzeri, assembly GCF_059441095.1. NCBI lineage: Eukaryota > Metazoa > Chordata > Actinopteri > Syngnathiformes > Syngnathidae > Idiotropiscis > Idiotropiscis lumnitzeri. The sequence goes on along the minus strand of NW_028283668.1, from coordinate 376,028 downwards.
TTATATTTGTATAAACAAATGTTATACATCTGTGTGTTAACTTATACAAGAAATGACGGAAAAGCAAGGGTGGTTTAGTATTTTTTTATCGTATATAGTCTGTATAATATCTTTAACCTATGCTGATGCTGTTTAATACTGATTTAAATAATAATAATAATGTCATAATCTGTTGGTTTTACATGAACAAAACCTTTCAAGCACTTTTTAAAATTCTAAATACTACCTCTTGTCAGTAAGTTGGTTCACAGCACTGCCTTGGAGTGAAAGTGTGTAGTGCTGAGACAGTCGGTATGTGCTGAGTCGTCTGACGTTTGTGTGACTGGTACCCAGGAAGGTAGCAAAACCAGGCAGTGTGTATGTCGTACCCAGGAAGGCAGAGAAACCAAGCAATATGTATGTGGTACCCACGAAGGCAGAGAAACTAAGCAGTGTGTATGTGGTACCCGGGAAGGTAGCAAAACCAGGGAGTGTGCATAGATACAGACCCCAAAAGTGATTAAAACCAAATAAAGTCCCCAGAAGATCATCTGTAGTCAGGTGAAGGACCCTGTACTTTGTTCAACTCATTTACTCCCTTAGACGTACAAAGACGTCTTTTAATGCAATGGCGCCCTCTACCAAAGACGTATAAGTACGTTTCCTGTCTTTTTTACGTCATAGTGTACATAAGGGTCTGATGCAACCTCTGACTGAGAATCAGCCTTGTCCGCATTGTGAATCATGTAAAAATCACCCAGCAGGGGGCAGAGGTGCAAAAGATCCGCCTTGAATCTGCGCCAGAGGTACAAATGGGGGGGCGGGATCCTGGGGTAGACTTATAAGTGTGGAGAGCAGCGTGGGTAGCAGCAGCATCGGCAGCACTAGCAGCAGTCGCATTAGTAGCGTTAGCAATGAAATCCTCCAAGCAAATGACGATCGAGGAATGCTTTTTTTTTAAAAAAAAGCTTCCTAAAAGCATCAAGGCGATGGAGACGCTTTGGTTGAGAGGATGACGCTTCGTCGTCGTCACAACAAAACGGCGTCTAAAGAGGGTGCGCGTGCCTTGCGGCCTGCATCGCCTGCCTTCGGACAATAGCCAAAGCAGCTGAGAGTCCTCACCAGATCCCCCCGAACGAGGAGGTAAGCGCTCGCAAGTTACCATTGAACATGTGGTTTTACCCCTCATGCTTTTATTGTACATATCATGCATCTTGCGGGCAGAAAATGTCGCGTAAATGTGCAGTTAGACGCGAGCTTGCTCGCTGACTTCCTCATCCGGCCGCCTCTATTGCACAATTACACGCGAGCGTAAGTCCTCGCCGACGAGGAAGTAAACGCTCGCAAGTTACCATTAAACATGTGGTTTTAGCCCTCATGCTTTTATTGTACATATCATGCATCTTGCGGGCAGAAAATGTCGCGTAAATGTGCAGTTAGACGCAAGCTTGCTCGCTGACTTTCTCGTCCGGGCGCCTATTGCACAATTACACGCGAGCGTAAGTCCTCGCCGACGAGGAAGTAAACGCTCGCAAGTTACCATTGAACATGTGGTTTTAGCCCTCATGCTTTTATTGTACATATCATGCATCTTGCGGGCAGAAAATGTCGCGTAAATGTGCAGTTACGCGCGAGCGCATCTCCTCCCCGACGAGGAAACAACAATACTGAATGGTGTGGTAATCATGCATACTTTCTAAAATTCACAGATTGTGCATCCCGCGGCAAGAAAGTTCCTCCTCGTCTTGTTGGTGTAAAGAAAGGTAAATTATAATATGAAACTTCACACGCCAGCAATAAAATGCAGCAATAAATATATATTTCCAATTGTTTGTATTTCTGTAATTTACAGGTTGTGCATCAGGAAGCAGTGGTTCCGGATGGCGTCACACTGGATGGCAACCGAGGAAAATCGACTTTACAGCAACCCCTGGACCACTGAATGCCGCTGCCCATTTGGAGTCTGAGGAGCCAGCTGATTTCCTGCAGCTGTTTCTCACGGATGAGCTTCTGCAGCACATCGCGGATGCCAGCAATCACTTCCCAGACAATTATTTTCACACAAACCCCAGTGGACAAACACAAGCTCGCCTATTTTCCACGGACCAGCAAAGCCAGACCACAACGAAAGTGTCGGGTCTGTTTGTGCAAAGGCAAACGGAGTGAAACAAGAATGTGGTGTGAACTATGTTGTGTGCCCTTGCATCAAGGCAACTGTTTTATTTTATATCACACAAAAAAAAAGTATGTATGACACTGATGTATTTCATTTTTGTACATAGTTCAACAGTTCAGTCGTTTAGTGTTATGTGCAAATAAATTTATTTTATCAAAAACATTTTTTGTGCTTTTTTTTGTTATTTTATAGAAGGCATGCATTATTTAGATGTTAGAGGTGTCATAAAAGCCATAAATAATAGTGTCAAAATTCAAATTATGGTCAAAATGCATCAGTTTACAAAAAGCTCATTTTCTCAGTTTTTTCCCCAGGGATTGGAGTTTTCATGAAATTTAGCTATTTTCAAATGCCGATTGCTCAAGAATGGAAAAAGATAGGAACAAACATTTTTTTCTGTTGAAAGAAGAGAGTCTCATCTTTCTTCGGGTGTGCTCCATGTCTATATAGCATTAGAATACTATATTCTGTGGGCCTTGCAATATTAGTCAAAACCCAGGAAAACGCTGGGATTGAGCGGGTTGCTCCAGTGAAAATGGCTGGTATTTAATGAGTTAAGACTGGTTAGGACATCCGGCTCGCAGTCCCAAGATGCAGGGTTCGATCCCGGGACCCAGCTTTCCTGTGTGGAGGTTGCATTTGTGAGTGAGTTTGAGCGCAGATGGTTGTTCGTCTTTGCGTGCCCTGCGATTGGCTGGCAACCACTTCAGGGTGTGCCCCGCCTACTGTCCGTTGACAGCTGGGTAGGCTCCAGCACGCTATCCTTGTGAGAATAAGCGGATTGGATATTACATGTATGTGTTTATGCCCTAGGCCAGGCGAGGGCAAACTACGGCCCGGGGGCCACATGCGGCCCGTTAAGTTTTAATCCGGGCCGCCGAACTTGAAAAAAATTTAATGAATAAACCTTGTTAATGTTTTATTTTCTAAACACTGTGGTTTTCAAAGACAAATATTATTGTTGGAATGCTTTTATTCACTTTCCTTTAAAATTAAATGTATTTTTTTTCTCAGATGAGGTGAGGTTTCCAAAACACTCCATCCATCTGCTCCTGGTCCGGCCCCTCTGTCATATTTTAGAACCCATTGTGGTCCTCCAATCAAAAAGTTTGCCCGCCCCTGCCCTAGGCTTTGTGTCTTTGCTTGGTTGACTGTGTAATGAGTGTATGAATGCATTTCTTTCTACCAGACACCTTGGACTTCCCATGGCAGATTAATAATCTATTTTATCTATCCATCAGGGTCACGAATGTCATTTGATGAGTAGAGAATTTAGAGTCTCCAATTAACCTAATATACATGGATTTGCGCATGGAAACCTGAGAAAAAGCCCTTAGTCCTACTTTTCCATCTGAACCACTTTATCCTCACGAGGGTCACAGCCGTGACATCCCAGCTGACTTCAGAAAGTAAGTGGGCGACGACTCATGATCTCTTGGTTGAATAATATTGTTAGGGGCTCAAAATGGCCCTCTACAATAAAATGGCAGAAGAATATTACATACTCTCTGGCAGAAGAATATTGCGTTTTTTTTGTTTTGTCCAATTAACTTAAATAAAACTTGGGAAAATTTAATGATTACATGTAAACCAGCTGGTCTTCCCCATACCAAGCCCTGGCTAAAACTGACTGAAAAATGCATGATGTGTGCCTTTTAAACTCCTCGGCCCATCCACTATGCCAGGGATGGGCAAACTTTTTGATTGGGAGGGGGGGGGCACAATGAGTCCTAAAATACATTTAATTTTAAACGAAAGTGAACAAAAGCATTACAACAATATATATGTCTTTGAAAAACCACAGTATTTAGAAAATAAACCATTAACAAGGCTTATTCATTTAATTTTTTTCAAGTTTGGGGGGCTGGATTGAAACGTTTAACGGGCCACAAGTGGCCCCCGGGCCGTAGTTTGCCCAAGTGCCCTAAGCCAATTGATTCTAAAAAATAACAGTTTTCTTCATCAAAACAACATTTTATGATCAACATAAATGTTAGTGAGTACATAAAGGTATACTCATTCGATCTATCATAACCCCATGCACTTAGACTGTACAAAAAAAAGAAAATTTTTATTTTAAAACCTAGTATTTCGCCATGACGTCACACGCTAGCGTCAAGTGCTTGGCGCTAAAAACCCGGAAGTAACAGCGGCGCTCGGTTTGAAAGTGGAGAGTTGTGCATGGTAGGCGAATTCGGGAGAAATGTTTGTTGAACACGAGGACTGTGGCGTAGAAGATGGTTTAACAGCGATCTAGTGCGCACCCAACCGTGATGGCTGACCAACGAAATAAATGCGGACCGACGGAGTGGACTGACAGGACGTGGAAAACAGGTGTGTGGCATGTGTGCGTGTGCACGAATGTGGGAGCGCGTTCACTATGGTGGCAGCGATCGCAAAGCAGCAGCACCACTCCTTGACAAAAGTATTGTACTTTCTCTGATGTTTTGGGTTTGCTCTGCTTTGGGGTTTGTAGTTCTGGCCACGCAAAAGTAACAAAGCAAGTTCTTGGATGTCTGCTTTTTTCTTGAACTGTTAATTGGTTAACATCGTGGCTCTTATTTTTATCTAATGTATGGAGTTTGGTGGCTATCTATATGCACAACTATATTAGTTGCACTTGAAATTGCATACAGAAAATTAGTATAAATAGGTTACGCTATAAAGTATAACAATATTAACAATCGTTATTGTTGTTACTGTTTATTTATTTTATTTTGCAATAACTGTGCTCCAAGCTTAGCTGTTGTGCCAGCTGCCAAGTAAAAATATGTAATCTCACTCAATAATAGGAATAAATACTTAACTAACATCTCAATTTTTCGGGTTGGGCTGTGGGGGAGGGGAGGGTGGCTGCCTGACATAAAGCAGACTGTCCTGCACATGCGCAGACCAGCCGAGTGTGTGAAGTGTGCGTAAGTGCAGTACCGGGACCGACCACTAGACAGCGATCCTGAGTAATTTTTCCGCACACACATTTCTAGCACACTCGTCTTGTTTTTGTGACCTTCCTGGGAAGCCCTGAAACTTTGACAGGACCTCCCCCTGAGCTTCTTATCACTGAATTCAATGCTCTTTTTTGTGGGGCCCAGATTTTTGGTCCCCACAAAAATTTTGGTCCCCTACAGTGGGTGTGCTGTCCGATGTTGGTCCCCAACATGTAGCTTATACAAACACACACACACACCCCTACTTGTTTTTGTGACATTGTTGGGCCACCTGAGCAAAACTCACATTGTGGGAACCACCCTTTCTAGTGGTTGTACAGCTCTGAAAAAAATCAGGCAGTGTCCAGGAATTTAGTTAAACACAAAAACCACTTCAAATTACCAATTAATGACCTGGAGGTCAAATGAGTGACTCAAGTGCATGTAATTCAGTCACTGTAGCCCAAAGATTCTCTGGGCCAGTGGATGAACCATTATTCGTCTTGGACAGCATTGAAGCAGGCCGTAGCCTGGTTTCTAAAGCTGAAAGACTTACTGACAGAGTAAAGGAAAATAGAAAGGAGTTAATCACATTAGGTGAAGAAGGCAAGATGAATTTATTCAAGAGAACTGTCAAAGGAAAGTATTTGACCTGCGACGACTTGGATAAAGCAGAAAGAGAACTTGTGAAATACTGTCAAAGGCGAAGTTTCAAAAAAGATTTAGCCATATTTGAAAAACAAAAAAGGGTGAAGAAAAGTAGCCCACTTTACAAGTTCAATATAGTACTTCAAGATGGTGTCATGAGGGTTGGTGGACAGTTGAGCCACGCAGCCATGCCTGAAACAGCAAAACAGCAAGCCATCTTGCCAAGGATTCACATAACACAAAGCTAGTCCTGAGATACATTCATGAGATTACAGCTCACGCTGGAAGGAACCACATGATGGCTAATCTGCATCAACAGTTTTGGATACCTCGAGCTGCTAGAGTCATCAGAAGAGTGCTACCTGACGATCCGCCTTTCAAGAGAATTGGCGTTGATTATTTTGGTCCATTCTAAGTAAGTAGGGTTAGAGGACAAGTAAAGAGATACGGCGTGATTTTTACATGTCTCGCTGTACGAGCCGTACATCTGGAAATTGCATCTTCACGTGACACAGATGCTTGTCTCAACGCAATCCGAAGATTTCTTGTCAGAAGAGGACAAGTGAGAGAGATGTATTCTGATAACGGAACCAACTTTAGATCAGCTGACAGTGAAATGAAGAAATCAATCAAAGAATGGAACACTAAGTAAATCGAGAAACACTTGCTGCAAAAAGGTATTCAGTGGCATAGCAATCCCCCAGCAGGTTCCCACCACGGAGGAAGCTGTGAGCGACTTATTTGGTCTGTGAGAAAAATCCTGAATGTCACTGTAAAAGAACAAATTTCGGGTGAAGAAAGTCAATATACCTTGCTTGGTGAGGCTGAAGCAGTTATAAACAGCAGGCCTATCACAAGGACATCTTCCGACCTCAACGACTTGGAAGCACTCACACCCAACACTCTGTTGTGGCTGAAGGTCAAACCTGAGTTACCTCCTGGAGTCTTCTGTAAAGACGACCAATACGCCCCAATACGTACCTCTGGGAATGAGCTGGTCAGCTCTTTAAAGAGTATTATGTAAGTTGAAATACATTAATCCATTTTTCTTTTTTGGACCATCTTTAACTGTGTAGTGTGTAATGTCTAAAATACAAAATGATCAGATTTTAGGGTGCAGTTGACGACTGTGGCACAGGTCCTCGCTCTACAAGTGCTAATAGTCTTCGGCAAAGAGAAAAATCTGCCATAAGGTACAGAAAACATTGGCATCAGAGTAAATGGATGCATGTTTTTGCAATGTGCGAGGAAACTGGCGAACTCAGAGAAAACTACGCAGGCTTGGGAGAACATGCAAACTCTACACAGGAAGGCCGGAGCCGGAATCGATCCCACAACCTCTGCATTGTGAGACCATCGTGCTCACAAGTCGCCCACCGTGGCGGCCGTCCATTATGAATGCCATCCCACCATCCATTATCTGTACGGCTTCTCCTCACAAGGGTTGCGGGGGGTGCTGGAGCCTATCCCAGCTATCTTGGGGCAGTAGGTGGGGTACACCCTAAACTGGTTGCCAGCCAATCGCAGGTCACACAAAGACAAACAACCATCCGCGCTCACACTCACACCAATTTAGGGTGTCCAAACAACCTGCCATGCATGTGTTTGGAATGTGGGAGGAAACCGGAGAACCCACGCAGGCGTGTGGGAAACATGCAAACTCCAAACAGGAAAGCCGGAATCAATCCCGCGACCTCTGCATTGTGAGACCATCGTGCTAACAAGTCGCCCACCATGCATCCCTGCTAAATAAATGATTAATTTTTACATTTTAGTATTTGTAAGCGATCTTGTGTTCATGACAGCATTTTCAACAGTGTGGGTGTTTGTATGAAAGCATTTCACTCGTGTATGGGCATGAGCATGTTTCAGTTGTATTTATGAATAACAATAATTTCACAATTGTGCCTGAGCGCCTTTCACTGGTGTGTATGAGAATGTTTCACCTATGTGTATGAGCGCATTTGACGAGTGTATGAGCAACAACTATTTCACTAGTGTGTATGAGAGCGTTTCACTCGTATGTATGATAGCGTTTCATAAGTATGCATGAGCAACAACAATTTCACTGGTGTGTAAGAGTGCATTTCAGAAGTGTGAAGCGATTCCTGACTTTTGTCCCCAACGGCACCTCATACTCCCCATCTCCCGCTCACTTCTCCTGACCCCATGAGCCATCCCCGTTGCTACTACATGGAGATTTGATGTGTTTTTTTGTTTTTTTTGTTATTAGCTTCTTCAACATCTCTTCTGATTCTCATCTCTTCTCTGGCGCTCGTCTCCGCCTGTCTGATTTGAAGTCGACCTCAGAATTTGCACTATTTTGACATGACTTCTGTGGTAATCACTACTGACATATTGTGTCATTTGCTCAATAATACATTAAAATTATAATAAATAATTAAAATGGGTCCGGTGCCGAGCTCTGGCTTCATATCTTTAAAAGTGGTCTTCTCAAATCTGTTACTAATGGCCTCTAAATCAGTTGTGGTAGAGAAGGGGCAAATTAGACCTTATGGCATCTTAATTTGGTCAAGTCTTGTACCCATTTTCAAGGCCAGCGACTATTGCTTTAGCTATATACAAGAAAAGGATTACTCTGAATATACACAACAACAAATCCCAGATGTCCAACCCAAATGTTGTTTCAAAATAATCCAGTTCAGATGATAAACAAATGTATTGGTATGTTGAGGTCATTATTTCAAATCAAAATATACACTTCTTTTTCAGACAATGGGGAGGATCGAAGAAGTGGAAAAGTTGCAGGAGTAACTTCAAAACAATGCAAAGAGACAGAATCTGGAAGAATGTCAAGTTTGTCCATGTTTATATTTCTGGAATTTAGTGGGCGTGCATCTCGAAATGTTTGGGGATGGTTCGGGCTGCCAGACAAGACTTTCACTGCGAGCGCTGGACCACTGGATGCTGCGGCAAACAGCGGACTTCTTGCAGCTATTTATTACCAACAAGCTACTCCTGCACATCAATGATGCGGATGGCACAGACTGCTTTGCAGACAATTATTTTGAGGCGAAACCAAGAGGTCTGTAAGCACTCTGAAAACAAAGTAAAATATTTGACACCCACGGCAAAAAAAGCCATGCTACAGCATAGGGCTGGGCGATAAACCGAAAATTTACCGTTACCGAAATTTATTACAATGACCGAAATCATTTTGCCCATGTCGGTAAATTCGATGAATAAAAAAAGAAAAGCCTTTTGTCTGCGGCAATGTTCATGCCCCTTTAAGACCGCTACAGCGCCTCTAGTCATGTGACTCCACCCGTCTGTCGCTCTCGTTGCTGGCGATTCAAATCCAGAAGCTTTCTCACCACCCACAACACAACCATGCTGTGCTGAAAGTTCAAAGTGAGAAGCAAGGTTCGACAAGTGACAACAGCCCATGAACGGAGGCGACACCATACGAGAGAACGTCTCAGAGGTGGACGCGATAGCTTAGCACATAGCTAAAGATAAAGCTCCTCTAGTTACGTGGCGCGCACAGGATTTAAACGCTTCATGAAAGCCGTATTTCCCGATATGGACTACATCGGGCCGGGAGCTTAGACATGTCAAGCATTTTGCATCTACATCCGACTTGTGGTCGGGTCGCAACATGGATCCCTGATTGAGCCTAACTGTGCATTACATAGATGACAAGTGGCGACTGCGCAGCAGAGTACTCGAGACGGCACATTTTCCCCGATAATACCCACTTGTTTATTTGGCTTGCATTGACATTTTCTTTCATTTTATTTAGCGTTTTTTTATTTGCCATTATTTACATCATGAGAGCATCTTGGCGCAATCTATTTGCAGAAAAAGATTTCGCAAGAGGTACCCTTTTTCTTTGTGACATTGTTCAAGTCATGCAAAGCAAGCTCAGGGTTCGCGGTTAACCGCTTCCCGATTGCCCGGGGCAAGTGAAATTTGGCCACGGGCAAGGTAAAATTATGGGCAACTTGCCCGACCGGGCAAGCATTTTTTAAAGCAGCCAAATATCTTTAATTTTGACGAAAACGGTGGTGTGATCTGTTTGTGTGCACTGTATGGTGATGGTTTAACCCAGACAACCCCTTATGTTTTGGTATGGTCCATTGGCCTTATCGGGGGCAATGGGCGGGCGCTACGGGGATCAGTTAGTTCAGTGAATGTCGAGTTAAAGTGGACGTCAATAAATCCCGCAGTATTGGAACTCGCTGTCGTAGCATCCTCATTTGAAGTTTGAAAAACACAACAAAAACCTACGATATTTTGGCCGAAAATTGGCGACGAGTTCGTTCAAATCCGAACATTTCGGATTCCTCTGACATGACTAAAATAGCTCGAATATTTTTAAGTAGACAATTCAGTTGTGAGTAAGGAAGGGAGTAATATTTGATTATTGGCTGTTAATTCATTAGCTCCATGATGTGACCTGACATAGTGTCAGTGACTGTGTTCTGTTTATGCTATGAAACTTATGGAGGCAGCACCACAGGCACTGGTCTTAAAGGAATACACAAATTTGCCACACTCATAATTTACTCATGTGATTCCTCAATTAATACGCTCTCCTGGACTTAAAATTGATCATCTGGATTGCTGTAATATCATTTTCCCAATTTAACATGCAGATTTGTTAATTATTAAAACTACAATTAACATTTTCAATAACTGCACAGGATGATACATTTGCTCTTGTGAGTAGGGTTTCATGGTTGACGATGAAAACAAGATTAATTTATGCTTATCAGATTATATGTTTATTTACATTTGTGGCGCACATTTTACAACCATAAACATTTTATTCTTAGAGAAAAAAAATTGTCACTTGCCCAAGTCGGGCAAGTAATTTGGCCACTCGGGCAAGGCAAATTTTAGTGGCACTTGCCCTATGGGCAAGCAGTTTTTAAAGTTAACCGCGAACCCTGCAAGCTATTTGGAATGTTCATACAAATGATTTTTGTACTTTTATTTTTCATTGAAAGTAAAGTGTACCAGTTGGTCAATAAAAAAAACAGTCAATATGCAATTCCTGCATTTATTTTGATTTTAGTCCACGTGGGAATTTATTGTGCATTTATCGTTATCGAGGTAAAATTGCTCGATTTCTCGCGATATTGATTTGAGGTCATATCGCCCAGCCCTTCTACAGCATGTATACAGTGTGAGACGTGTTGTGTTCACTTGCTCCAAGGCAATTGTTTTTAAGTGTATACCACATACCCAACGAATTGTGTAATTTGTATGGCGGGGTGTACACATGCGTTGCAAAAACACATGCACACACTGTCACTCACGCACTTCCGTATATAGTTTATTTCAGCACCTTTTGTCATGCTGTTTTTATTTTATAGAAGGAAAGCATTATTTTGATGTCTGAGCTGTCACAAAAGAAAAAATAGAACTGTTGAAGTCAAGTCAAGCTTGTGCTTGAAATGTTTGTTCTTAGTTTCTCAGTTTTTCGTGAGCAATGGGAATTCAGTTATATTCAAACGCTGTCAGGTAAAGGCTCCATATTTTTATAGCATTATAGCACACTATTCTGTGGGCGCTAGAATTGAAGGGTTTGCGTTAGTAAAAATAGGTGGGATTAAATGAGCTGAAGTGTATCTCTTGAGTGCTCCTTAAATATTTGCCTGTGTTGGTATATTTTATTTTGGTCGTGTCATGTTTATTCTTACGCTGAAAGAGACATGAGGTGTTCGAAAAAAATAAATGATTTTTTTTTCCCGGTCAAAACTACCAATGGTGTCTGTTTTTTTTCCCTCCGTGAAATGTACGAGTTATCACTTTGACGCGCATGATGTCACGTGGCTGGAGGACTGGAAACTTGCACGAACAACATTTACGTTGAAATGTAACAATGACACATATATCGACATCTAACAAACATGCATGGGCATCTAACATTGACACTTACATTGACGTCTATAACATAAACCATTACAATCACATCTAACAAACACGGACATCTAACAGACACATCGACATCCATCATAAACATTTACATAGACATCGACATCTAACCAACCTTTACATAGACATCTTACACACATCGACATCTAACAAACATTTACATAGACATCTAACATAAACACATCTAATATAGACACATAGATTGACATCTAACATCGACACATTGAGATCTAACATAGACATACATTGACATCTAACAAAGACTGTTACATCGACAACTAACATCGACACAAGGCTTTGTCAAATGACACGTCATGACGACATATACAGAGACACAAGGCACAACAGCATATTTTTGGTACAAATTGAACCCGATATGTTAGCTACCTCGTTCGACTTAAAGGGTTAGCGAACTTGTTATGGTGGTTGAGGCGTGGTGGCTACCCAGCTCGTGTAGTGTATATTAAACTTAAGTTAATAATTTATGACCAGTAAACACGGATGTTGTAACGCAAAACAATGTTCAAATGTTAGTTTTTTTTCAACACATTTCATGAGAAAAAGCTCTACTTGTCTGTGAGAAATGTATGTTGTAGACCCATTATATAACACAATATTACACAATTTTACATTGGAATTTCATTTAATAAAACATTGACAATTATCTTTACAAACACTGTGTATGATTCATCTTTTCATTTGTTGTTCAATGAGCAAAACAGTGGCGATCAAAACAGTGCAAATTAAATGACATTTTATAGGTATCTGGCTGCAATACAGTGAACCCTCGCTACTTCGCGGTTCACCTTTCGCGGGTTCAGTGCTTCGCGGGTCTAAAAAATATTCGGGGGCATTGTAGTTTCGCCGAGCGGCACGACGGGGCGCTGGAGTGGTTAGACGGCCGGCGTGCGCCGAAGAAGAACGTGGGCGAAGAGGAGAGTGGACAAAGAAGAGCACGTTCCCCCGGGCACGATTTGGGGCGACGTTTCGCGCGGTTCGGACCGTACCAGAGCTCCGGCCAGCGTGCGTGGCAGTTAAGCCGAAGAGGAACAACTTCCGCCCGGGCACTAGCGGGGCGACATTTCGCTCCGTTCGGGACCGTGCGAGAGCTCCGGAGGAGACCGGCCGGCGTGCGTGGTTGTTAAGCCGAAGAGGAACACCTTCCGCCCGGGCATGAGCGGAGCGCGAGGCTGTCAGTTATGAATGAATAAATGAATAAATAAATGAAGAATGCCAGGGCACACCGGACGGCGTACCAGCAGGTAAAAGTCGAAGTAATTAAATAAATACAAAAAGAAGTAATTGAATAAATACAAAAATAATGGCTGGGGAATAAAAAAATGTTTTAATAATTTTTTTTTTTGTTATAACATGAATTTCACCCTCTCTCTCTCTACCCGTATATATATATATATATATATATATATATTATTTTATTTATTTATTTTTTTAAGCATTTTTGAAGGTGCGCCGCTACTTCGCACTTTTTTTTTTTAAGCATTTTTGAAGGTGCGCCGCTACTTCGCACTTTTTTTTTTTAAGCATTTTTGAAGGTGCGCCGCTACTTCGCGGATTTTCAGTTTTCGCGGGTGGTCTCGGTCCCCATTAACCGCGATAACCGAGGGTTCACTGTAGTAAGTTACATTCTAATTTACATTTACAGGTAATGGAAATGACTACTGGTAACCTCAATTTAACTGTATTTCAGTCAGAATGCCTCAAACATCATAAAAAAATAAAACGTTGAGTATTATTTCTCCTTCAAAATGTCAGAAGAAATACTCTATAATGGCCTGACGACATTAACATAGTTTATAGTATATAGCAGGGGTGGGAAAACTTTTTTATTGGCGGGCCACAATGGGTTCTAAAATTTGACAGAGGGGCTGGACCAGGAGCAGATGGATGGAGTGTTTTGGTAACCTCATCTCATCTGAGAAAAAAAATACATTTAATTTTAAATGAAAGTGAACAAAAGCTTGTCTTTGAAAAACCACACTATTTTGAAAATAAAACATTAACAAGGTTTATTTTTTTTTTTTTCAAATTCGGCGGGCCGGATTAAAACGTTTAACGGGCCGCATGTGGCCCCCAGGCCGTAGTTTTCTCACGACGGTATATAGCATAGCGGCATAGGTTCCCTCGTCAACATCAAGTGAGTTACCCTCTTACCAAGACCAAAATACGGGGCTCCCCATCTCCCGGTCACTTCTCCAGACCCCAACAGTCACCCTCGTTGCGAGAACTTTAAGATTCGATGTTTATTTTTTTTCGCTTCTTCAACTTCGTGTCTGATTCTTTTCTCTTCTCTGGCTCCAGGATTCCGCTGTCAATCAGATGACGATTGAGGCGGGACTTCCGGTTCAAAGTCACCCTCAGAGTTTGCAACCATTTGAGATGGCTTCTGTGGTAATAACAACTGTCATAGGTGCAATTTGCTCTATAAAGCATTAAAAAAAAAAATAATAATAAATTACAAAAAATAGTCAAGTACAGCACTCGTCTCATAAACTAGGTAAGAATTTAGCGTTACTAACGTTGCTACACTATAAAGAGTGTTTTACTGACTAGCTAAACCCAGTTTTGGTTTAGCTGTTATAAAAGTTTGGTTTTTTAGTGCTGTAAATGCATTTTCAGCTCGCGCTGTACACATTTGCTATGAGAGGCATTATCTCATAAGGGAAATATTGGACAATCAAATTAATGACTGCCCAGGCATCAGGATGTCTTTTTACACTATATAAAGGTGGAAATTTACATTGGAAACGTTTAGTTTAGCTGTTAATGAAGTTTCGTTTTTTTTAGTGCTGAAAATTCATTGTCTGCTGGCGCTGTACACTTTTTCTAAGTGTTGCAATATCTCATGAAGGAAATACTGGACAATCAAATTAATGACTTTCCAGGCTTCAGGATGCCTTTCTACACTATATAAAGGTGGAAATTTACATTGGAAACGTTTGGTTTAGCTGTTATAAAAGTTTGGTTTTTTAGTGCTGTAAATGCATTTTCAGCTCGCGCTGTACACATTTGCTATGAGAGGCATTATCTCATAAGGGAAATATTGGACAATCAAATTAATGACTGCCCAGGCTTCAGGATGTCTTTTTACACTATATAAAGGTGGAAATTTACATTGGAAACGTTTGGTTTAGCTGTTATAAAAGTTTGGTTTTTTTAGTGCTGATAATGCATTTTCAGCTCGCACTGTACACATTTGCCATGTGAGGCATTATCTCATAAGGGAAATACTGGACAATCAAATTAATGACTGCCCAGGCTTCAGGATGTCTTTTTACACTATATAAAGGTGGAATTTACATTGGAAACGTTTGGTTTAGCTGTTATAAAAGTTTGGTTTTTTGTGCTGAAAATGCATTTTCAGCTCGCACTGTACACATTTGCTATGTGAGGCATTATCTCATGAAGGAAATACTGGACAATCAAATTAATGACTTTCCAGGCTTCAGGATGCCTTTTTACACTATATAAAGGTGGAAATTTACATTGGAAACGTTTGGTTTAGCTGTTATAAAAGTTTGGTTTTTTAGTGCTGTAAATGCATTTTCAGCTCGCGCTGTACACATTTGCTATGAGAGGCATTATCTCAAAAGGGAAATATTGGACAATCAAATTAATGACTGCCCAGGCTTCAGGATGTCTTTTTACACTATATAAAGGTGGAATTTACATTGGAAACGTTTGGTTTAGCTGTTATAAAAGTTTGGTTTTTTAGTGCTGAAAATGCATTTTCAGCTCGCACTGTACACATTTGCTATGTGAGGCATTATCTCATGAAGGAAATACTGGACAATCAAATTAATGACTTTCCAGGCTTCAGGATGCCTTTTTACACTATATAAAGGTGGAAATTTACATTGGAAACGTTTGGTTTAGCTGTTATAAAAGTTTGGTTTTTTAGTGCTGTAAATGCATTTTCAGCTCGCGCTGTACACATTTGCTATGAGAGGCATTATCTCATAAAGGAAATATTGGACAATCGAATTAATGACTGCCCAGGCTTCAGGATGTCTTTTTACACTATATAAAGGTGGAAATTTACATTGGAAACGTTTGGTTTAGCTGTTATAAAAGTTTGGTTTTTTAGTGCTGAAAATGCATTTTCAGCTCGCACTGTACACATTTGCTATGTGAGGCATTATCTCATAAGGGAAATACTGGACAATCAAATTAATGACTTCCCAGGCTTTCAGGATGCCTTTTTACACTCTATAAATGTGGAAATTTACATTGGAAACGTTTGGTTTAGCTGTTAATGAAGTTTCGTTTTTTTAGTGCTGAAAATTCATTGTCTGCTGGCGCTGTACACCTTTTCTAAGTGTTGCAATATCTCATGAAGGAAATACTGGACAATCAAATTAATGACTTTCCAGGCTTCAAGATGCCTTTCTACACTATATAAAGGTGGAAATTTACATTGGAAACGTTTGGTTTAGCTGTTATAAAAGTTTGGGTTTTTAGTCCTGTAAATGCATTTTCAGCTCGCGCTGTACACATTTGCTATGAGAGGCATTATCTCATAAGCGAAATATTGGACAATCAAATTAATGACTGCCCAGGCTTCAGGATGTCTTTTTACACTATATAAAGGTGGAAATTTACATTGGAAACGTTTAGTTTAGCTGTTATAAAAGTTTGTTTTTTTAGTGCTGTAAATGCATTTTCAGCTCGCGCTGTACACATTTGCTATGTGAGGCATTATCTCATAAGGGAAATACTGGACAATCAAATTAATGACTGCCCAGGCTTCAGGATGTCTTTTTACACTATATAAAGGTGGAAATTTACATTGGAAACGTTTGGTTTAGCTGTTATAAAAGTTTGGTTTTTTAGTGCTGAAAATGCATTTTCAGCTCGCACTGTACACATTTGCTATGTGAGGCATTATCTCATAAGGGAAATACTGGACAATCAAATTAATTACTTCCCAGGCTTCAGGATGCCTTTTTACACTCTATAAATGTGGAAATTTACATTGGAAACGTTTGGTTTAGCTGTTAATGAAGTTTCGTTTTTTTAGTGCTGAAAATTCATTGTCTGCTGGCGCTGTACACTTTTTCTAAGTGTTGCAATATCTCATGAAGGAAATACTGGACAATCAAATTAATGACTTTCCAGGCTTCAGGATGCCTTTCTACACTATATAAAGGTGGAAATTTACATTGGAAACGTTTGGTTTAGCTGTTATAAAAGTTTGGTTTTTTAGTGCTGTAAATGCATTTTCAGCTCGCGCTGTACACATTTGCTTTGAGAGGCATTATCTCATAAGGGAAATATTGGACAATCAAATTAATGACTGCCCAGGCTTCAGGATGTCTTTTTACACTATATAAAGGTGGAAATTTACATTGGAAACGTTTGGTTTAGCTGTTATAAAAGTTTGGTTTTTTAGTGCTGTAAATGCATTTTCAGCTCGCGCTGTACACATTTGCTATGAGAGGCATTATCTCATAAGGGAAATATTGGACAATCAAATTAATGACTGCCCAGGCTTCAGGATGTCTTTTTACACTATATAAAGGTGGAAATTTACATTGGAAACGTTTAGTTTAGCTGTTAATGAAGTTTCGTTTTTTTAGTGCTGAAAATTCATTGTCTGCTGGCCTGTACACTTTTTCTAAGTGTTGCAATATCTCATGAAGGAAATACTGGACAATCAAATTAATGACTTTCCAGGCTTCAGGATGCCTTTCTACACTATATAAAGGTAGAAATTTACATTGGAAACGTTTGGTTTAGCTGTTATAAAAGTTTGGTTTTTTAGTGCTGTAAATGCATTTTCAGCTCGCGCTGTACACATTTGCTATGAGAGGCATTATCTCATAAGGGAAATATTGGACAATCAAATTAATGACTGCCCAGGCTTCAGGATGTCTTTTTACACTATATAAAGGTGGAAATTTACATTGGAAACGTTTGGTTTAGCTGTTATAAAAGTTTGGTTTTTTAGTGCTGTAAATGCATTTTCAGCTCGCGCTGTACACATTTGCTATGAGAGGCATTATCTCATAAGGGAAATATTGGACAATCAAATTAATGGCTGCCCAGGCTTCAGGATGTCTTTTTACACTATATAAAGGTGGAAATTTACATTGGAAATGTTTAGTTTAGCTGTTAATGAAGTTTCGGTTTTTTAGTGCTGAAAATTCATTGTCTCCTGGCGCTGTACACTTTTTCTAAGTGTTGCAATATCTCATGAAGGAAATACTGGACAATCAAATTAATGACTTTCCAGGCTTCAGGATGCCTTTCTACACTATATAAAGGTGGAAATTTACATTGGAAACGTTTGGTTTAGCTGTTATAAAAGTTTGGTTTTTTAGTGCTGTAAATGCATTTTCAGCTCGCGCTGTACACATTTGCTATGAGAGGCATTATCTCAAAAGGGAAATATTGGACAATCAAATTAATGACTGCCCAGGCTTCAGGATGTCTTTTTACACTATATAAAGGTGGAATTTACATTGGAAACGTTTGGTTTAGCTGTTATAAAAGTTTGGTTTTTTAGTGCTGAAAATGCATTTTCAGCTCGCACTGTACACATTTGCTATGTGAGGCATTATCTCATGAAGGAAATACTGGACAATCAAATTAATGACTTTCCAGGCTTCAGGATGCCTTTTTACACTATATAAAGGTGGAAATTTACATTGGAAACGTTTGGTTTAGCTGTTATAAAAGTTTGGTTTTTTAGTGCTGTAAATGCATTTTCAGCTCGCGCTGTACACATTTGCAATGAGAGGCATTATCTCATAAAGGAAATATTGGACAATCGAATTAATGACTGCCCAGGCTTCAGGATGTCTTTTTACACTATATAAAGGTGGAAATTTACATTGGAAACGTTTGGTTTAGCTGTTATAAAAGTTTGGTTTTTTAGTGCTGAAAATGCATTTTCAGCTCGCACTGTACACATTTGCTATGTGAGGCATTATCTCATAAGGGAAATACTGGACAATCAAATTAATGACTTCCCAGGCTTTCAGGATGCCTTTTTACACTCTATAAATGTGGAAATTTACATTGGAAACGTTTGGTTTAGCTGTTAATGAAGTTTCGTTTTTTTAGTGCTGAAAATTCATTGTCTGCTGGCGCTGTACACCTTTTCTAAGTGTTGCAATATCTCATGAAGGAAATACTGGACAATCAAATTAATGACTTTCCAGGCTTCAAGATGCCTTTCTACACTATATAAAGGTGGAAATTTACATTGGAAACGTTTGGTTTAGCTGTTATAAAAGTTTGGGTTTTTAGTCCTGTAAATGCATTTTCAGCTCGCGCTGTACACATTTGCTATGAGAGGCATTATCTCATAAGCGAAATATTGGACAATCAAATTAATGACTGCCCAGGCTTCAGGATGTCTTTTTACACTATATAAAGGTGGAAATTTACATTGGAAACGTTTAGTTTAGCTGTTATAAAAGTTTGTTTTTTTAGTGCTGTAAATGCATTTTCAGCTCGCGCTGTACACATTTGCTATGTGAGGCATTATCTCATAAGGGAAATACTGGACAATCAAATTAATGACTGCCCAGGCTTCAGGATGTCTTTTTACACTATATAAAGGTGGAAATTTACATTGGAAACGTTTGGTTTAGCTGTTATAAAAGTTTGGTTTTTTAGTGCTGAAAATGCATTTTCAGCTCGCACTGTACACATTTGCTATGTGAGGCATTATCTCATAAGGGAAATACTGGACAATCAAATTAATGACTTCCCAGGCTTCAGGATGCCTTTTTACACTCTATAAATGTGGAAATTTACATTGGAAACGTTTGGTTTAGCTGTTAATGAAGTTTCGTTTTTTTAGTGCTGAAAATTCATTGTCTGCTGGCGCTGTACACTTTTTCTAAGTGTTGCAATATCTCATGAAGGAAATACTGGACAATCAAATTAATGACTTTCCAGGCTTCAGGATGCCTTTCTACACTATATAAAGGTGGAAATTTACATTGGAAACGTTTGGTTTAGCTGTTATAAAAGTTTGGTTTTTTAGTGCTGTAAATGCATTTTCAGCTCGCGCTGTACACATTTGCTATGAGAGGCATTATCTCATAAGGGAAATATTGGACAATCAAATTAATGACTGCCCAGGCTTCAGGATGTCTTTTTACACTATATAAAGGTGGAAATTTACATTGGAAACGTTTAGTTTAGCTGTTAATGAAGTTTGGTTTTTTTAGTGCTGAAAATTCATTGTCTGCTGGCGCTGTACACTTTTTCTAAGTGTTGCAATATCTCATGAAGGAAATACTGGACAATCAAATTAATGACTTTCCAGGCTTCAGGATGCCTTTCTACACTATATAAAGGTGGAAATGTACATTGGAAACGTTTGGTTTAGCTGTTATAAAAGTTTGTTTTTTTAGTGCTGTAAATGCATTTTCAGCTCGCGCTGTACACATTTGCTATGAGAGGCATTATCTCATAAGGGAAATATTGGACAATCAAATTAATGACTGCCCAGGCTCCAGGATGTCTTTTTACACTATATGAAGGTGGAAATTTACATTGGAAACGTTTGGTTTAGTTGTTATAAAAGTTTGGTTTTTTTCGTGCTGAAAATGCATTTTCAGCTCGCACTGTACACATTTGCTATGTGAGGCATTATCTCATAAGGGAAATACTGGACAATCAAATTAATGACTGCCCAGGCTTCAGGATGTCTTTTTACACTATATAAAGGTGGAAATTTACATTGGAAACGTTTGGTTTAGCTGTTATAAAAGTTTGGTTTTTTAGTGCTGAAAATGCATTTTCAGCTCGCACTGTACACATTTGCTATGTGAGGCATTATCTCATAAGGGAAATACTGGACAATCAAATTAATGACTTCCCAGGCTTCAGGATGCCTTTTTACACTCTATAAATGTGGAAATTTACATTGGAAACGTTTGGTTTAGCTGTTAATGAAGTTTCGTTTTTTTAGTGCTGAAAATTCATTGTCTGCTGGCGCTGTACACTTTTTCTAAGTGTTGCAATATCTCATGAAGGAAATACTGGACAATCAAATTAATGACTTTCCAGGCTTCAGGATGCCTTTCTACACTATATAAAGGTGGAAATTTACATTGGAAACGTTTGGTTTAGCTGTTATAAAAGTTTGTTTTTTTAGTGCTGTAAATGCATTTTCAGCTCGCGCTGTACACATTTGCTATGAGAGGCATTATCTCATAAGGGAAATATTGGACAATCAAATTAATGGCTGCCCAGGCTTCAGGATGTCTTTTTACACTATATAAAGGTGGAAATTTACATTGGAAACGTTTAGTTTAGCTGTTATAAAAGTTTGTTTTTTTAGTGCTGTAAATGCATTTTCAGCTCGCGCTGTACACATTTGCTATGTGAGGCATTATCTCATAAGGGAAATACTGGACAATCAAATTAATGACTGCCCAGGCTTCAGGATGTCTTTTTACACTATATAAAGGTGGAAATTTACATTGGAAACGTTTGGTTTAGCTGTTATAAAAGTTTGGTTTTTTAGTGCTGTAAATGCATTTTCAGCTCGCGCTGTACACATTTGCTATGAGAGGCATTATCTCATAAGGGAAATATTGGACAATCAAATTAATGGCTGCCCAGGCTTCAGGATGTCTTTTTACACTATATAAAGGTGGAAATTTACATTGGAAACGTTTAGTTTAGCTGTTAATGAAGTTTCGGTTTTTTAGTGCTGAAAATTCATTGTCTCCTGGCGCTGTACACTTTTTCTAAGTGTTGCAATATCTTATGAAGGAAATACTGGACAATCAAATTAATGACTTTCCAGGCTTCAGGATGCCTTTCTACACTATATAAAGGTGGAAATTTACATTGGAAACGTTTGGTTTAGCTGTTATAAAAGTTTGGTTTTTTAGTGCTGTAAATGCATTTTCAGCTCGCGCTGTACACATTTGCTATGAGAGGCATTATCTCATAAGGGAAATATTGGACAATCAAATTAATGACTGCCCAGGCTTCAGGATGTCTTTTTACACTATATAAAGGTGGAATTTACATTGGAAACGTTTGGTTTAGCTGTTATAAAAGTTTTGTTTTTTAGTGCTGAAAATGCATTTTCAGCTCGCACTGTACACATTTGCTATGTGAGGCATTATCTCATGAAGGAAATACTGGACAATCAAATTAATGACTTTCCAGGCTTCAGGATGCCTTTTTACACTATATAAAGGTGAAAATTTACATTGGAAACGTTTGGTTTAGCTGTTATAAAAGTTTGGTTTTTTAGTGCTGTTAATGCATTTTCAGCTCGCGCTGTACACATTTGCTATGAGAGGCATTATCTCATAAAGGAAATATTGGACAATCGAATTAATGACTGCCCAGGCTTCAGGATGTCTTTTTACACTATATATAGGTGGAAATTTACATTGGAAACGTTTGGTTTAGCTGTTATAAAAGTTTGGTTTTTTAGTGCTTGAAAATGCATTTTCAGCTCGCACTGTACACATTTGCTATGTGAGGCATTATCTCATAAGGGAAATACTGGACAATCAAATTAATGACTTCCCAGGCTTCAGGATGCCTTTTTACACTCTATAAATGTGGAAATTTACATTGGAAACGTTTGGTTTAGCTGTTAATGAAGTTTCGTTTTTTAGTGCTGAAAATTCATTGTCTGCTGGCGCTGTACACCTTTTCTAAGTGTTGCAATATCTCATGAAGGAAATACTGGACAATCAAATTAATGACTTTCCAGGCTTCAAGATGCCTTTCTACACAATATAAAGGTGGAAATTTACATTGGAAACGTTTGGTTTAGCTGTTATAAAAGTTTGGGTTTTTAGTCCCGTAAATGCATTTTCAGCTCGCGCTGTACACATTTGCTATGAGAGGCATTATCTCATAAGGGAAATATTGGACAATCAAATTAATGACTGCCCAGGCTTCAGGATGTCTTTTTACACTATATAAAGGTGGAAATTTACATTGGAAACGTTTAGTTTAGCTGTTATAAAAGTTTGTTTTTTTAGTGCTGTAAATGCATTTTCAGCTCGCGCTGTACACATTTGCTATGTGAGGCATTATCTCATAAGGGAAATACTGGACAATCAAATTAATGACTGCCCAGGCTTCAGGATGTCTTTTTACACTATATAAAGGTGGAAATTTACATTGGAAACGTTTGGTTTAGCTGTTATAAAAGTTTGGTTTTTTAGTGCTGAAAATGCATTTTCAGCTCGCACTGTACACATTTGCTATGTGAGGCATTATCTCATAAGGGAAATACTGGACAATCAAATTAATGACTTCCCAGGCTTCAGGATGCCTTTTTACACTCTATAAATGTGGAAATTTACATTGGAAACGTTTGGTTTAGCTGTTAATGAAGTTTCGTTTTTTTAGTGCTGAAAATTCATTGTCTGCTGGCGCTGTACACTTTTTCTAAGTGTTGCAATATCTCATGAAGGAAATACTGGACAATCAAATTAATGACTTTCCAGGCTTCAGGATGCCTTTCTACACTATATAAAGGTGGAAATTTACATTGGAAACGTTTGGTTTAGCTGTTATAAAAGTTTGGTTTTTTAGTGCTGTAAATGCATTTTCAGCTCGCGCTGTACACATTTGCTATGAGAGGCATTATCTCATAAGGGAAATATTGGACAATCAAATTAATGACTGCCCAGGCTTCAGGATGTCTTTTTACACTATATAAAGGTGGAAATTTACATTGGAAACGTTTAGTTTAGCTGTTAATGAAGTTTCGTTTTTTTAGTGCTGAAAATTCATTGTCTGCTGGCGCTGTACACTTTTTCTAAGTGTTGCAATATCTCATGAAGGAAATACTGGACAATCAAATTAATGACTTTCCAGGCTTCAGGATGCCTTTCTACACTATATAAAGGTAGAAATTTACATTGGAAACGTTTGGTTTAGCTGTTATAAAAGTTTGGTTTTTTAGTGCTGTAAATGCATTTTCAGCTCGCGCTGTACACATTTGCTATGAGAGGCATTATCTCATAAGGGAAATTTTGGACAATCAAATTAATGACTGCCCAGGCTTCAGGATGTCTTTTTACACTATATAAAGGTGGAAATTTACATTGGAAACGTTTGGTTTCGCTGTTATAAAAGTTTGGTTTTTTAGTGCTGAAAATGCATTTTCAGCTCGCACTGTACACATTTGCTATGTGAGGCATTATCTCATAAGGGAAATACTGGACAATCAAATTAATGACTTCCCAGGCTTCGGGATGCCTTTTTACACTCTATAAATGTGGAAATTTGCATTGGAAACGTTTGGTTTAGCTGTTAATGAAGTTTCGTTTTTTTAGTGCTGAAAATGCATTTTCAGCTCGCACTGTACACATTTGCTATGTGAGGCATTATCTCATAAGGGAAATACTGGACAATCAAATTAATGACTTCCCAGGCTTCAGGATGCCTTTTTACACTATATAAAGGTGGAAATTTACATTGGAAAGTTTGGTTTAGCTGTTTTAAAAGTTTGGTTTTTTAGTGCTGTAAATGCATTTTCAGCTCGCGCTGTACACATTTGCCTATGAGAGGCATTATCTCATAAAGGAAATATTGGACAATCGAATTAATGACTGCCCAGGCTTCAGGATGTCTTTTTACACTATATAAAGGTGGAAATTTACATTGGAAACGTTTGGTTTAGCTGTTATAAAAGTTTGGTTTTTTAGTGCTGAAAATGCATTTTCAGCTCGAACTGTACACATTTGCTATGTGAGGCATTATCTCATAAGGGAAATACTGGACAATCAAATTAATGACTTCCCAGGCTTCAGGATGCCTTTTTACACTCTATAAATGTGGAAATTTACATTGGAAACGTTTGGTTTAGCTGTTAATGAAGTTTCGTTTTTTTAGTGCTGAAAATTCATTGTCTGCTAGCGCTGTACACTTTTTCTAAGTGTTGCAATATCTCATGAAGGAAATACTGGACAATCAAATTAATGACTTTCCAGGCTTCAGGGTGCCTTTCTACACTATATAAAGGTGGAAATTTACATTGGAAACGTTTGGTTTAGCTGTTATAAAAGTTTGTTTTTTTAGTGCTGTAAATGCATTTTCAGCTCGCGCTGTACACATTTGCTATGAGAGGCATTATCTCATAAGGGAAATATTGGACAATCAAATAAATGGCTGCCCAGGCTTCAGGATGTCTTTTTACTCTATATAAAGGTGGAAATTTACATTGGAAACGTTTAGTTTAGCTGTTAATGAAGTTTCGTTTTTTTAGTGCTGAAAATTCATTGTCTGCTGGCGCTGTACACTTTTTCTAAGTGTTGCAATATCTCATGAAGGAAATACTGGACAATCAAATCAATGACTTTCCAGGCTTCAGGATGCCTTTCTACACTATATAAAGGTGGAAATTTACATTGGAAACGTTTGGTTTAGCTGTTATAAAAGTTTGGTTTTTTAGTGCTGTAAATGCATTTTCAGCTCGAACTGTACACATTTGCTATGTGAGGCATTATCTCATAAGGGAAATACTGGACAATCAAATTAATGACTTCCCAGGCTTCAGGATGCCTTTTTACACTCTATAAATGTGGAAATTTACATTGGAAACGTTTGGTTTAGCTGTTAATGAAGTTTCGTTTTTTTAGTGCTGAAAATTCATTGTCTGCTGGCGCTGTACACCTTTTCTAAGTGTTGCAATATCTCATGAAGGAAATACTGGACAATCAAATTAATGACTTTCCAGGCTTCAGGATGCCTTTCTACACTATATAAAGGTGGAAATTTACATTGGAAACGTTTGGTTTAGCTGTTAATGAAGTTTCGATTTTTTAGTGCTGAAAATTCATTGTCTGCTGGCGCTGTACACCTTTTCTAAGTGTTGCAATATCTCATGAAGGAAATACTGGACAATCAAATTAATGACTTTCCAGGCTTCAGGATGCCTTTCTACACTATATAAAGGTGGAAATTTACATTGGAAACGTTTGGTTTAGCTGTTATAAAAGTTTGGGTTTTTAGTGCTGTAAATGCATTTTCAGCTCGCGCTGTACACATTTGCTATGAGAGGCATTATCTCATAAGGGAAATATTGGACAATCAAATTAATGACTGCCCAGGCTTCAGGATGTCTTTTTACACTATATAAAGGTGGAAATTTACATTGGAAACGTTTAGTTTAGCTGTTATAAAAGTTTGTTTTTTTAGTGCTGTAAATGCATTTTCAGCTCGCGCTGTACACATTTGCTATGTGAGGCATTATCTCATAAGGGAAATACTGGACAATCAAATTAATGACTGCCCAGGCTTCAGGATGTCTTTTTACACTATATAAAGGTGGAAATTTACATTGGAAACGTTTGGTTTAGCTGTTATAAAAGTTTGGTATTTTAGTGCTGAAAATGCATTTTCAGCTCGCACTGTACACATTTGCTATGTGAGGCATTATCTCATAAGGGAAATACTGGACAATCAAATTAATGACTTCCCAGGCTTCAGGATGCCTTTTTACACTCTATAAATGTGGAAATTTACATTGGAAACGTTTGGTTTAGCTGTTAATGAAGTTTCGTTTTTTTAGTGCTGAAAATTCATTGTCTGCTGGCGCTGTACACTTTTTCTAAGTGTTGCAATATCTCATGAAGGAAATACTGGACAATCAAATTAATGACTTTCCAGGCTTCAGGATGCCTTTCTACACTATATAAAGGTGGAAATTTACATTGGAAACGTTTAGTTTAGCTGTTATAAAAGTTTGGTTTTTTAGTGCTGTAAATGCATTTTCAGCTCGCGCTGTACACATTTGCTATGAGAGGCATTATCTCATAAGGGAAATATTGGACAATCAAATTAATGACTGCCCAGGCTTCAGGATGTCTTTTTACACTATATAAAGGTGGAAATTTACATTGGAAACGTTTAGTTTAGCTGTTAATGAAGTTTCGTTTTTTTAGTGCTGGAAATTCATTGTCTGCTGGCGCTGTACACTTTTTCTAAGTGTTGCAATATCTCATGAAGGAAATACTGGACAATCAAATTAATGACTTTCCAGGCTTCAGGATGCCTTTCTACACTATATAAAGGTGGAAATTTACATTGGAAACGTTTGGTTTAGCTGTTATAAAAGTTTGGTTTTTTAGTGCTGTAAATGCATTTTCAGCTCGCGCTGTACACATTTGCTATGAGAGGCATTATCTCATAAGGGAAATATTGGACAATCAAATTAATGACTGCCCAGGCTTCAGGATGTCTTTTTACACTATATAAAGGTGGAAATTTACATTGGAAACGTTTAGTTTAGCTGTTAATGAAGTTTCGGTTTTTTAGTGCTGAAAATTCATTGTCTGCTGGCGCTGTACACTTTTTCTAAGTGTTGCAATATCTCATGAAGGAAATACTGGACAATCAAATTAATCACTTTCCAGGCTTCAGGATGCCTTTCTACACTATATAAAGGTGGAAATTTACATTGGAAACGTTTGGTTTAGCTGTTATAAAAGTTTGGTTTTTTAGTGCTGTAAATGCATTTTCAGCTCGCGCTGTACACATTTGCTATGTGAGGCATTATCTCATAAGGGAAATACTGGACAATCAAATTAATGACTTCCCAGGCTTCAGGATGCCTTTTTACACTCTATCTATAAATGTGGAAATTTACATTGGAAACGTTTGGTTTAGCTGTTAATGAAGTTTCGTTTTTTTAGTGCTGAAAATTCATTGTCTGCTGGCGCTGTACACTTTTTCTAAGTTTTGCAATATCTCATGTAGGAAATACTGGACAATCAAATTAATGACTTTCCAGGCTTCAGGATGCCTTTCTACACTATATAAAGGTGGAAATTTACATTGGAAACGTTTGGTTTAGCTGTTATAAAAGTTTGTTTTTTTAGTGCTGTAAATGCATTTTCAGCTCGCGCTGTACACATTTGCTATGTGAGGCATTATCTCATAAGGGAAATACTGGACAATCAAATTAATGACTGCCCAGGCTTCAGGATGTCTTTTTACACTATATAAAGGTGGAAATTTACATTGGAAACGTTTGGTTTAGCTGTTATAAAAGTTTGGTTTTTTTAGTGCTGAAAATTCATTGTCTGCTGGCGCTGTACACTTTTTCTAAGTGTTGCAATATCTCATGAAGGAAATACTGGACAATCAAATTAATGACTTTCCAGGCTCCAGGATGCCTTTCTACACTATATAAAGGTGGAAATTTACATTGGAAACGTTTGGTTTAGCTGTTATAAAAGTTTGGTTTTTTAGTGCTGTAAATGCATTTTCAGCTCGCGCTGTACACATTTGCTATGAGAGGCATTATCTCATAAGGGAAATATTGGACAATCAAATTAATGACTGCCCAGGCTTCAGGATGTCTTTTTACACTATATAAAGGTGGAAATTTACATTGGAAACGTTTAGTTTAGCTGTTAATGAAGTTTCGTTTTTTTAGTGCTGAAAATTCATTGTCTACTGGCGCTGTACACTTTTTCTAAGTGTTGCAATATCTCATGAAGGAAATACTGGACAATCAAATTAATGACTTTCCAGGCTTCAGGATGCCTTTCTACACTATATAAAGGTGGAAATTTACATTGGAAACGTTTGGTTTAGCTGTTATAAAAGTTTGGTTTTTTAGTGCTGTAAATGCATTTTCAGCTCGCGCTGTACACATTTGCTATGAGAGGCATTATCTCATAAGGGAAATATTGGACAATCAAATTAATGACTGCCCAGGCTTCAGGATGTCTTTTTACACTATATAAAGGTGGAAATTTACATTGGAAACGTTTAGTTTAGCTGTTAATGAAGTTTCGGTTTTTTAGTGCTGAAAATTCATTGTCTGCTGGCGCTGTACACTTTTTCTAAGTGTTGCAATATCTCATGAAGGAAATACTGGACAATCAAATTAATCACTTTCCAGGCTTCAGGATGCCTTTCTACACTATATAAAGGTGGAAATTTACATTGGAAACGTTTGGTTTAGCTGTTATAAAAGTTTGGTTTTTTAGTGCTGTAAATGCATTTTCAGCTCGCGCTGTACACATTTGCTATGTGAGGCATTATCTCATAAGGGAAATACTGGACAATCAAATTAATGACTTCCCAGGCTTCAGGATGCCTTTTTACACTCTATAAATGTGGAATTTTACATTGGAAACGTTTGGTTTAGCTGTTATAAAAGTTTGGTTTTTTAGTGCTGTAAATGCATTTTCAGCTCGCGCTGTACACATTTGCTATGAGAGGCATTATCTCATAAGGGAAATATTGGACAATCAAATTAATGACTGCCCAGGCTTCAGGATGTCTTTTTACACTATATAAAGGTGGAAATTTACATTGGAAACGTTTAGTTTAGCTGTTAATGAAGTTTCGTTTTTTTAGTGCTGAAAATTCATTGTCTGCTGGCGCTGTACACTTTTTCTAAGTGTTGCAATATCTCATGAAGGAAATACTGGACAATCAAATCAATGACTTTCCAGGCTTCAGGATGCCTTTCTACACTATATAAAGGTGGAAATTTACATTGGAAACGTTTGGTTTAGCTGTTATAAAAGTTTGGTTTTTTAGTGCTGTAAATGCATTTTCAGCTCGAACTGTACACATTTGCTATGTGAGGCATTATCTCATAAGGGAAATACTGGACAATCAAATTAATGACTTCCCAGGCTTCAGGATGCCTTTTTACACTCTATAAATGTGGAAATTTACATTGGAAACGTTTGGTTTAGCTGTTAATGAAGTTTCGTTTTTTTAGTGCTGAAAATTCATTGTTTGCTGGCGCTGTACACCTTTTCTAAGTGTTGCAATATCTCATGAAGGAAATACTGGACAATCAAATTAATGACTTTCCAGGCTTCAGGATGCCTTTCTACACTATATAAAGGTGGAAATTTACATTGGAAACGTTTGGTTTAGCTGTTAATGAAGTTTCGATTTTTTAGTGCTGAAAATTCATTGTCTGCTGGCGCTGTACACCTTTTCTAAGTGTTGCAATATCTCATGAAGGAAATACTGGACAATCAAATTAATGACCTTCCAGGCTTCAGGATGCCTTTCTACACTATATAAAGGTGGAAATTTACATTGGAAACGTTTGGTTTAGCTGTTATAAAAGTTTGGGTTTTTAGTGCTGTAAATGCATTTTCAGCTCGCGCTGTACACATTTGCTATGTGAGGCATTATCTCATAAGGGAAATACTGGACAATCAAATTAATGACTGCCCAGGCTTCAGGATGTCTTTTTACACTATATAAAGGTGGAAATTTACATTGGAAACGTTTGGTTTAGCTGTTATAAAAGTTTGGTTTTTTAGTGCTGAAAATGCATTTTCAGCTCGCACTGTACACATTTGCTATGTGAGGCATTATCTCATAAGGGAAATACTGGACAATCAAATTAATTACTTCCCAGGCTTCAGGATGCCTTTTTACACTCTATAAATGTGGAAATTTACATTGGAAACGTTTGGTTTAGCTGTTAATGAAGTTTCGTTTTTTTAGTGCTGAAAATTCATTGTCTGCTGGCGCTGTACACTTTTTCTAAGTGTTGCAATATCTCATGAAGGAAATACTGGACAATCAAATTAATGACTTTCCAGGCTTCAGGATGCCTTTCTACACTATATAAAGGTGGAAATTTACATTGGAAACGTTTGGTTTAGCTGTTATAAAAGTTTGGTTTTTTAGTGCTGTAAATGCATTTTCAGCTCGCGCTGTACACATTTGCTATGAGAGGCATTATCTCATAAGGGAAATATTGGACAATCAAATTAATGACTGCCCAGGCTTCAGGATGTCTTTTTACGCTATATAAAGGTGGAAATTTACATTGGAAACGTTTAGTTTAGCTGTTAATGAAGTTTCGTTTTTTTAGTGCTGGAAATTCATTGTCTGCTGGCGCTGTACACTTTTTCTAAGTGTTGCAATATCTCATGAAGGAAATACTGGACAATCAAATTAATGACTTTCCAGGCTTCAGGATGCCTTTCTACACTATATAAAGGTGGAAATTTACATTGGAAACGTTTGGTTTAGCTGTTATAAAAGTTTGGTTTTTTAGTGCTGTAAATGCATTTTCAGCTCGCGCTGTACACATTTGCTATGAGAGGCATTATCTCATAAGGGAAATATTGGACAATCAAATTAATGACTGCCCAGGC
Organism: Idiotropiscis lumnitzeri; assembly: GCF_059441095.1. Classification (NCBI taxonomy): domain Eukaryota; kingdom Metazoa; phylum Chordata; class Actinopteri; order Syngnathiformes; family Syngnathidae; genus Idiotropiscis; species Idiotropiscis lumnitzeri. Next base: position 345,276 of record NW_028283668.1, on the reverse strand, counting down.
TTCAGGATGTCTTTTTACACTATATAAAGGTGGAAATTTACATTGGAAACGTTTAGTTTAGCTGTTAATGAAGTTTCGTTTTTTTAGTGCTGGAAATTCATTGTCTGCTGGCGCTGTACACTTTTTCTAAGTGTTGCAATATCTCATGAAGGAAATACTGGACAATCAAATTAATGACTTTCCAGGCTTCAGGATGCCTTTCTACACTATATAAAGGTGGAAATTTACATTGGAAACGTTTGGTTTAGCTGTTATAAAAGTTTGGTTTTTTAGTGCTGTAAATGCATTTTCAGCTCGCGCTGTACACATTTGCTATGAGAGGCATTATCTCATAAGGGAAATATTGGACAATCAAATTAATGACTGCCCAGGCTTCAGGATGTCTTTTTACACTATATAAAGGTGGAAATTTACATTGGAAACGTTTAGTTTAGCTGTTAATGAAGTTTCGGTTTTTTAGTGCTGAAAATTCATTGTCTGCTGGCGCTGTACACTTTTTCTAAGTGTTGCAATATCTCATGAAGGAAATACTGGACAATCAAATTAATCACTTTCCAGGCTTCAGGATGCCTTTCTACACTATATAAAGGTGGAAATTTACATTGGAAACGTTTGGTTTAGCTGTTATAAAAGTTTGGTTTTTTAGTGCTGTAAATGCATTTTCAGCTCGCGCTGTACACATTTGCTATGTGAGGCATTATCTCATAAGGGAAATACTGGACAATCAAATTAATGACTTCCCAGGCTTCAGGATGCCTTTTTACACTCTATAAATGTGGAAATTTACATTGGAAACGTTTGGTTTAGCTGTTATAAAAGTTTGGTTTTTTAGTGCTGTAAATGCATTTTCAGCTCGCGCTGTACACATTTGCTATGAGAGGCATTATCTCATAAGGGAAATATTGGACAATCAAATTAATGGCTGCCCAGGCTTCAGGATGTCTTTTTACTCTATATAAAGGTGGAAATTTACATTGGAAACGTTTAGTTTAGCTGTTAATGAAGTTTCGTTTTTTTAGTGCTGAAAATTCATTGTCTGCTGGCGCTGTACACTTTTTCTAAGTGTTGCAATATCTCATGAAGGAAATACTGGACAATCAAATCAATGACTTTCCAGGCTTCAGGATGCCTTTCTACACTATATAAAGGTGGAAATTTACATTGGAAACGTTTGGTTTAGCTGTTATAAAAGTTTGGTTTTTTAGTGCTGTAAATGCATTTTCAGCTCGAACTGTACATATTTGCTATGTGAGGCATTATCTCATAAGGGAAATACTGGACAATCAAATTAATGACTTCCCAGGCTTCAGGATGCCTTTTTACACTCTATAAATGTGGAAATTTACATTGGAAACGTTTGGTTTAGCTGTTAATGAAGTTTCGTTTTTTTAGTGCTGAAAATTCATTGTCTGCTGGCGCTGTACACCTTTTCTAAGTGTTGCAATATCTCATGAAGGAAATACTGGACAATCAAATTAATGACTTTCCAGGCTTCAGGATGCCTTTCTACACTATATAAAGGTGGAAATTTACATTGGAAACGTTTGGTTTAGCTGTTAATGAAGTTTCGATTTTTTAGTGCTGAAAATTCATTGTCTGCTGGCGCTGTACACCTTTTCTAAGTGTTGCAATATCTGATGAAGGAAATACTGGACAATCAAATTAATGACCTTCCAGGCTTCAGGATGCCTTTCTACATTATATAAAGGTGGAAATTTACATTGGAAACGTTTGGTTTAGCTGTTATAAAAGTTTGGTTTTTTAGTGCTGTAAATGCATTTTCAGCTCGAACTGTACACATTTGCTATGTGAGGCATTATCTCATAAGGGAAATACTGGACAATCAAATTAATGACTTCCCAGGCTTCAGGATGCCTTTTTACACTCTATAAATGTGGAAATTTACATTGGAAACGTTTGGTTTAGCTGTTAATGAAGTTTCGTTTTTTTAGTGCTGAAAATTCATTGTCTGCTGGCGCTGTACACCTTTTCTAAGTGTTGCAATATCTCATGAAGGAAATACTGGACAATCAAATTAATGACTTTCCAGGCTTCAGGATGCCTTTCTACACTATATAAAGGTGGAAATTTACATCGGAAACGTTTGGTTTAGCTGTTAATGAAGTTTCGTTTTTTTAGTGCTGAAAATTCATTGTCTGCTGGCGCTGTACACTTTTTCTAAGTGTTGCAATATCTCATGAAGGAAATACTGGACAATCAAATTAATGACTTTCCAGGCTTCAGGATGCCTTTCTACACTATATAAAGGTGGAAATTTACATTGGAAACGTTTGGTTTAGCTGTTATAAAAGTTTGGTTTTTTAGTGCTGTAAATGCATTTTCAGCTCGCGCTGTACACATTTGCTATGAGAGGCATTATCTCATAAGGGAAATATTGGACAATCAAATTAATGACTGCCCAGGCTTCAGGATGTCTTTTTACACTATATAAAGGTGGAAATTTACATTGGAAACGTTTAGTTTAGCTGTTAATGAAGTTTCGTTTTTTTAGTGCTGGAAATTCATTGTCTGCTGGCGCTGTACACTTTTTCTAAGTGTTGCAATATCTCATGAAGGAAATACTGGACAATCAAATTAATGACTTTCCAGGCTTCAGGATGCCTTTCTACACTATATAAAGGTGGAAATTTACATTGGAAACGTTTGGTTTAGCTGTTATAAAAGTTTGGTTTTTTAGTGCTGTAAATGCATTTTCAGCTCGCGCTGTACACATTTGCTATGAGAGGCATTATCTCATAAGGGAAATATTGGACAATCAAATTAATGACTGCCCAGGCTTCAGGATGTCTTTTTACACTATATAAAGGTGGAAATTTACATTGGAAACGTTTAGTTTAGCTGTTAATGAAGTTTCGTTTTTTTAGTGCTGGAAATTCATTGTCTGCTGGCGCTGTACACTTTTTCTAAGTGTTGCAATATCTCATGAAGGAAATACTGGACAATCAAATTAATGACTTTCCAGGCTTCAGGATGCCTTTCTACACTATATAAAGGTGGAAATTTACATTGGAAACGTTTGGTTTAGCTGTTATAAAAGTTTGGTTTTTTAGTGCTGTAAATGCATTTTCAGCTCGCGCTGTACACATTTGCTATGAGAGGCATTATCTCATAAGGGAAATATTGGACAATCAAATTAATGACTGCCCAGGCTTCAGGATGTCTTTTTACACTATATAAAGGTGGAAATTTACATTGGAAACGTTTAGTTTAGCTGTTAATGAAGTTTCGGTTTTTTAGTGCTGAAAATTCATTGTCTGCTGGCGCTGTACACTTTTTCTAAGTGTTGCAATATCTCATGAAGGAAATACTGGACAATCAAATTAATCACTTTCCAGGCTTCAGGATGCCTTTCTACACTATATAAAGGTGGAAATTTACATTGGAAACGTTTGGTTTAGCTGTTATAAAAGTTTGGTTTTTTAGTGCTGTAAATGCATTTTCAGCTCGCGCTGTACACATTTGCTATGTGAGGCATTATCTCATAAGGGAAATACTGGACAATCAAATTAATGACTTCCCAGGCTTCAGGATGCCTTTTTACACTCTATAAATGTGGAAATTTACATTGGAAACGTTTGGTTTAGCTGTTATAAAAGTTTGGTTTTTTAGTGCTGTAAATGCATTTTCAGCTCGCGCTGTACACATTTGCTATGAGAGGCATTATCTCATAAGGGAAATATTGGACAATCAAATTAATGGCTGCCCAGGCTTCAGGATGTCTTTTTACTCTATATAAAGGTGGAAATTTACATTGGAAACGTTTAGTTTAGCTGTTAATGAAGTTTCGTTTTTTTAGTGCTGAAAATTCATTGTCTGCTGGCGCTGTACACTTTTTCTAAGTGTTGCAATATCTCATGAAGGAAATACTGGACAATCAAATCAATGACTTTCCAGGCTTCAGGATGCCTTTCTACACTATATAAAGGTGGAAATTTACATTGGAAACGTTTGGTTTAGCTGTTATAAAAGTTTGGTTTTTTAGTGCTGTAAATGCATTTTCAGCTCGAACTGTACACATTTGCTATGTGAGGCATTATCTCATAAGGGAAATACTGGACAATCAAATTAATGACTTCCCAGGCTTCAGGATGCCTTTTTACACTCTATAAATGTGGAAATTTACATTGGAAACGTTTGGTTTAGCTGTTAATGAAGTTTCGTTTTTTTAGTGCTGAAAATTCATTGTCTGCTGGCGCTGTACACCTTTTCTAAGTGTTGCAATATCTCATGAAGGAAATACTGGACAATCAAATTAATGACTTTCCAGGCTTCAGGATGCCTTTCTACACTATATAAAGGTGGAAATTTACATTGGAAACGTTTGGTTTAGCTGTTAATGAAGTTTCGATTTTTTAGTGCTGAAAATTCATTGTCTGCTGGCGCTGTACACCTTTTCTAAGTGTTGCAATATCTCATGAAGGAAATACTGGACAATCAAATTAATGACCTTCCAGGCTTCAGGATGCCTTTCTACACTATATAAAGGTGGAAATTTACATTGGAAACGTTTGGTTTAGCTGTTATAAAAGTTTGGGTTTTTAGTGCTGTAAATGCATTTTCAGCTCGCGCTGTACACATTTGCTATGTGAGGCATTATCTCATAAGGGAAATACTGGACAATCAAATTAATGACTGCCCAGGCTTCAGGATGTCTTTTTACACTATATAAAGGTGGAAATTTACATTGGAAACGTTTGGTTTAGCTGTTATAAAAGTTTGGTTTTTTAGTGCTGAAAATGCATTTTCAGCTCGCACTGTACACATTTGCTATGTGAGGCATTATCTCATAAGGGAAATACTGGACAATCAAATTAATTACTTCCCAGGCTTCAGGATGCCTTTTTACACTCTATAAATGTGGAAATTTACATTGGAAACGTTTGGTTTAGCTGTTAATGAAGTTTCGTTTTTTTAGTGCTGAAAATTCATTGTCTGCTGGCGCTGTACACTTTTTCTAAGTGTTGCAATATCTCATGAAGGAAATACTGGACAATCAAATTAATGACTTTCCAGGCTTCAGGATGCCTTTCTACACTATATAAAGGTGGAAATTTACATTGGAAACGTTTGGTTTAGCTGTTATAAAAGTTTGGTTTTTTAGTGCTGAAAATGCATTTTCAGCTCGCACTGTACACATTTGCTATGTGAGGCATTATCTCATAAGGGAAATACTGGACAATCAAATTAATGACTTCCCAGGCTTCAGGGTGCATTTTTACACTCTATAAATGTGGAAATTTACATTGGAAACGTTTGGTTTAGCTGTTAATGAAGTTTCGTTTTTTTAGTGCTGAAAATTCATTGTCTGCTGGCGCTGTACACCTTTTCTAAGTGTTGCAATATCTCATGAAGGAAATACTGGACAATCAAATTAATGACTTTCCAGGCTTCAGGATGCCTTTCTACACTATATAAAGGTGGAAATTTACATTGGAAACGTTTGGTTTAGCTGTTATAAAAGTTTGGTTTTTTAGTGCTGTAAATGCATTTTCAGCTCGCGCTGTACACATTTGCTATGAGAGGCATTATCTCATAAGGGAAATATTGGACAATCAAATTAATGACTGCCCAGGCTTCAGGATGTCTTTTTACACTATATAAAGGTGGAAATTTACATTGGAAACGTTTAGTTTAGCTGTTATAAAAGTTTGTTTTTTTAGTGCTGTAAATGCATTTTCAGCTCGCGCTGTACACATTTGCTATGAGAGGCATTATCTCATAAGGGAAATATTGGACAATCAAATTAATGACTGCCCAGGCTTCAGGATGTCTTTTTACACTATATAAAGGTGGAAATTTACATTGGAAACGTTTAGTTTAGCTGTTATAAAAGTTTGTTTTTTTAGTGCTGAAAATGCATTTTCAGCTCGCACTGTACACATTTGCTATGTGAGGCATTATCTCATAAGGGAAATACTGGACAATCAAATTAATGACTTCCCAGGCTTCAGGATGCCTTTTTACACTCTATAAATGTGGAAATTTACATTGGAAACGTTTGGTTTAGCTGTTAATGAAGTTTCGTTTTTTTAGTGCTGAAAATTCATTGTCTGCTGGCGCTGTACACTTTTTCTAAGTGTTGCAATATCTCATGAAGGAAATACTGGACAATCAAATTAATGACTTTCCAGGCTTCAGGATGCCTTTCTACACTATATAAAGGTGGAAATTTACATTGGAAACGTTTGGTTTAGCTGTTATAAAAGTTTGGTTTTTTAGTGCTGTAAATGCATTTTCAGCTCGCGCTGTACACATTTGCTATGAGAGGCATTATCTCATAAGGGAAATATTGGACAATCAAATTAATGACTGCCCAGGCTTCAGGATGTCTTTTTACACTATATAAAGGTGGAAATTTACATTGGAAACGTTTAGTTTAGCTGTTATAAAAGTTAGTTTTTTTAGTGCTGTAAATGCATTTTCAGCTCGCGCTGTACACATTTGCTATGTGAGGCATTATCTCATAAGGGAAATACTGGACAATCAAATTAATGACTGCCCAGGCTTCAGGATGTCTTTTTACACTATATAAAGGTGGAAATTTACATTGGAAACGTTTGGTTTAGCTGTTATAAAAGTTTGGTTTTTTAGTGCTGAAAATGCATTTTCAGCTCGCACTGTACACATTTGCTATGTGAGGCATTATCTCATAAGGGAAATACTGGACAATCAAATTAATGACTTCCCAGGCTTCAGGATGCCTTTTTACACTCTATAAATGTGGAAATTTACATTGGAAACGTTTGGTTTAGCTGTTAATGAAGTTTCGTTTTTTTAGTGCTGAAAATTCATTGTCTGCTGGCGCTGTACACTTTTTCTAAGTGTTGCAATATCTCATGAAGGGAATACTGGACAATCAAATTAATGACTTTCCAGGCTTCAGGATGCCTTTCTACACTATATAAAGGTGGAAATTTACATTGGAAACGTTTGGTTTAGCTGTTATAAAAGTTTGGTTTTTTAGTGCTGTAAATGCATTTTCAGCTCGCGCTGTACACATTTGCTATGAGAGGCATTATGTGGGGGTTCGGGTTAGGGGGCCTGCCAAGCTTTTTCCCTTTTCCCTAGGTTCCGGCTGTTTTCCGCCAGGCACGCCTCCGACCGGAGAGGGCGTCGGCTCCTGCGCACCTGCTGCCCATCATCAGCAATCACCGCGGGGGTTTAAAGCTCAGCGCTGCCAGGAGCCAGACGCCGGATTATTCCGTGACCTACCTCGGTAACCGGTCCACGTCGACGTTCGCCTCGTGCACGTCCGCGCTTTGTGTTATGCAACCCGAGTTAACCATTGTCTTTCCTCGCTCTCCCTCCAGCCGCCCAGCGCCAGCCCGAGCCCGATCCTCCGCCGCCAGCCGCCGAGCCCCGGAGCGTCGATCGCACCTCGTACGCCCGTACGCCGCCTGTCTGCCCTTCTCAGCCTCCGCCGGCTCGCCGCCGCCTTCGCCTCCACGCCGCTCTCCGCGCCCGCGTTCCTCCCGCCACAGCACCGGTGCACACTCAGCGCGCCGTCTCCGCTGCACCTCCGCGAGCGCACATCTCGCCACCCCGGCGAGCACCCCGGCGCTGACTCGCCGCTCCTCCACCTGTCCTCCTGCCCTGCTACCGGAACCCGTTCCTCTCCCCCCGAACCCTTCAATAAATCCTCCTCAACCATCCTCGCTTGCTCTTGGGTCCAGTTTTCCTTTCTCACGGTTCCCTGAACCGTTACAGAATAATCCGGCCCCAATGGACCCAGCGAGCTCGGATTCCCTCCAAGAGGCCCTCTCCCACCAAGGCAGACAGCTGGGAAGACACGAGAGGATGATGCAGGAGTTCATGGACTCCGTCCAGGCTCTCCACCACCAACTCGCGCTCCTTTCGAAGCAGGTCAGCTCTCTTCCCTCTGCTTCCGGCCTCCCGGAGGGCACCTCCCCGGTCCCTTCTCCCCCTCCTCCGCCCGCCGTGTTCTCTTCGAGCGGCAGGGAACCCCATGTCCCCACTCCCGAGCCGTTTTCCGGTGATCTGGGCTCTTGTAGCCAGTTCATATTGAGCACCTCGTTGGTGTTCGATCTCCAACCCCAAAGTTACCCGACCGATCGAGCTCGCATCGCCTACATGGTGAACCTGCTCCGCGGCCGCGCCGCGAAATGGGCCACCGCCTTGTGGGAGGCATCGGCCCCGGCGATGGCCTCCTACTCCCACTTCTGCCAAGAGTTGCGGCGGGTATTCGACCATCCCGTCAAGGGACGCGAGGCCACCCGCCGATTGCTCGCACTCCGGCAGGGTTCCCGCTCCGCCGCCGACTTTTCGGTGGAGTTCCGCATTCTCGCCCACGAGTGCGGGTGGAACGAGCCCGCCCTTCGGGGAGTGTTCCTCAACGGGCTGACGGACCAGCTCAAGGATGAGCTGGCCGTTCGGGATGAGACCGCCTCTCTCGAAGACCTCATTGCCCTGGCTATTAAGGTAGACAACCGGTTGCGGGAGCGGCAGTCCGAGCGGACGCGTAGGTCGCCCCGTCCGGCGGCACGCGCTCCCGCACCTCCCGTCGACTTCCCTCCGCGACTACCGGTTACGCCTCCCGTCGGACAGGAGGAGCCCATGCAGCTGGGGAGAACCCGCCTGGATCCTCAGGAACGCCAGAGGCGCCTCTCGAGCCAGCTATGCCTCTATTGTGGCAACCCCGGTCACTACATCGCCGCTTGCCACGTGAAGCCAAAAGAGGGGGGCTCGCCGCTGATCAGGAGTCCCGCGGCGAGCCATAACGTGTCAGCTACGGGCTCCTCTTCACGCATGTCCATCCCAGCCCGCCTCCTCTGGCAGACCCAATCCCTCTCGGTCGCCGTACTGGTGGACTCCGGAGCGGATGGGAACTTCCTGGACCTGGCTCTGGCTCGCCGGCTGGGTGTCCCCCTGGAGCCTCTCCCTTCCCCACGGCGCGTGGTGGCTCTGGATGGACGCCTCATCTCCCAGGTCTTCCATCAAACGGGACCCCTAACCCTTATTGTTTCCGGTAACCACCGGGAGACCATCCAGCTCCTCCTAATCCACTCGCCACAAGTCCCCCTGGTCCTGGGTTTCCCGTGGCTCCAGCTACACAACCCCGCGATAGACTGGAGGAGATGTGCAATCACCGGGTGGAGCGAGCTTTGCCACTCACAGTGCCTTCTGTCCGCCGACCCCGCTCCCCGCTCGGTTCCTTGCTCCCCGGCTCCACCCGACCTGGCGTCCGTCCCCACGGACTACCATGACCTGGCCCAGGTTTTTTGCAAAGACCTCGCCCGCACCCTTCCTCCCCATCGGCCCTATGACTGCGCCATAGACCTCTTTCCCGGAGCTCCGCTGCCCAGCTCCCGGCTGTACAACATCTCCCGTCCCGAGAAGGAGGCCCTCGAGACCTACATCCGCGACTCCCTGGCGGCCGGTCTGATTCGGCCCTCTTCCTCGCCCCTGGGAGCGGGTTTCTTTTTTGTCAAGAAGAAAGACTCCTCCCTTCGCCCTTGCATTGACTTCAAGGCTCTCAACGGCATCACAGTCAAAAATAAGACCTCTCTGCCCCTCATAGACCCCTCGTTCGAGCCCCTCTGCGAAGCCCAAGTCTTCTCCAAGCTCGATCTCCGGAACGCCTACCATTTGGTCCGCATCCGCGAGGGCGATGAATGGAAGACGGCCTTCAATACCCCCCTTGGACATTTTGAGTATCTCGTCATGCCCTTCGGCCTCACCAACGCCCCCGCCGTTTTTCAAGCTCTCATGACCGACATTCTCCGGGATATGCTCAACCGTTTCGTCTTTATTTACCTGGATGACATCCTCATCTTCTCCCGATCCCTCGAGGACCACCGCCGCCACGTCCGATCAGTCCTCCAGCGCCTGCTGGAGAACCGCCTGTTCGTGAAACCGGAGAAATGCGAGTTCCACGTCCCATCGATCCATTTCCTGGGCTACGTCATCGCCCGGGGTCAACTCCAGCCGGATCCCGCCAAGATCCAGGCGGTGGTGGAGTGGCCTACTCCCACTACTCGCAAGGAACTCCAACGCTTCCTGGGGTTCGCTAATTTCTACCGGCGATTCATCCGCAATTACAGCAAGGTTGCTAGTCCTCTCACGGCCCTCACCTCCACCCTCACCCCCTTTCAGTGGACTCCGGGAGCGGCTCAAGCTTTCGGGCATCTAAAGGAAGCCTTCACCAGCGCTCCGGTCCTCAGACACCCCGATCCCGCACTCCAGTTCGTGGTGGAGGTGGATGCTTCCGACACGGGGGCGGGAGCGGTGCTCTCCCAACGGGACCCCGACACCCAGAAGACTCATCCATGCGCCTTCTTCTCCCGACGCCTGTCCCCCGCCGAGAAGAACTATGACGTCGGCAATCGGGAGTTGCTGGCAGTCGTCTGGGCTCTCCAGGAGTGGCGGCACTGGCTGGAGGGCACCGCCGTCCCCTTCCTCGTCTGGACCGACCACAAAAATCTGGCCTACCTGCAGTCAGCCAAGCGGATGAACCCCCGTCAAGCCCGTTGGCACCTCTTCTTGAGCCGATTCAACTTCACCCTTTCCTTCCGTCCCGGGTCGAACAACGGCAAGGCGGACGCCCTCTCCCGGATGTTCGCTCCGCCTGCCAGTCCAGAGACCACACAGACCATTCTCCCGTCCTCCTGTCTCCTGGGGGCGGCCTCCTGGGAGATCGAGCGCACGGTTCGCGAGGCGCAGAAAACCCAACCCGATCCCCGACCTGACCCCTCGGACCTCCTCTTCGTCCCCGATGCCGCACGCTCCCAGGTCCTCCAGTGGGGGCACTCCTCCTCGCTCACCTGCCACCCTGGCGTCACGCGCACCCTTCGCTTCCTCCAAGCGCACTTCTGGTGGCCCAGTATGACAAGAGACACGCGAGAATTCGTGCTGGCATGCTCGGTTTGCGCCCGCGGAAAGGCCTCACACTCGGCTCCGGCCGGTCTTCTCCACCCTCTGCCTATCCCGAGCCGCCCCTGGTCCCACATCGCTGTGGACTTCGTCACGGGTCTTCCTTCGTCCAAAGGACACACAGTTATCCTCACCATTATCGACCGCTTCTCCAAGAGCGTCCACTTCGTTCCCCTTCCCAAGCTACCCACCGCCTTGGAGACAGCCACACTCCTGACCCAGCACGTTTTCCGGCTCCACGGCCTCCCGCAAGACATCGTCTCCGACCGGGGCCCCCAGTTCTCTTCCCAGGTCTGGAGGGAGTTCTGTAAGGCAGTGGGCGCCACAGCCAGCCTTTCCTCCGGTTACCACCCGCAGACCAACGGGCAGACCGAGCGGGCCAATCAACACCTGGAGGCAGCGCTGCGCTGCGTGGTGGCCCGGAACCCCGAGACATGGAGCGAGGCTCTCGCATGGATCGAGTACGCCCACAACTCCCTCTCCTGCGCCTCGACAGGTATGTCGCCGTTCATGGCCTGTCTTGGCTACCAACCTCCCCTTTTTACGGAGCAGGAGCATGCAGTGGCGGTTCCCTCGGTGGAGGAACACATCAGTCGGGCCAAGGCCGTCTGGGCAGAGGTCAAGGCCTCCCTCACCCGCTCGGCGCAACGCAACAAGCGCCTGGCGGACCGTCGTCGAACCCCAGCTCCCGACTACCAGCCCGGTCAGCAGGTCTGGCTCTCGACCCGCGACCTTCCCCTCCAGACCGATTCACGTAAGCTGTCTCCGCGCTACATTGGTCCCTTTCCCATCACCAAGATCATTAACCCCTGTTCTGTCAGACTAAAGCTCCCCGATTCCCTCAAGATCCACCCCACCTTCCACGTTTCTCTCCTCAAGCCGGTCTCTTCCAGCGTCCTAAGCCCTCCGACCATCTCCCCTCCACCCCCCCTGATGATCGACGACCACCCAGCCTTCACGGTCTCCAAAGTGTTGGACGTTAGACGTCGGGGGAGGGGGTTTCAGTTCCTCGTGGACTGGGAGGGGTACGGTCCGGAGGAACGTTCTTGGATCTCCCGCAAGCTCTTCATTGACGACTCCCCGATCCGGGAGTTTTACGCCACACACCCGGACAAACCAGGAAGGACGCCAGGAGGCGTCCGTTGAGGGGGGGGTACTGTGGGGGTTCGGGTTAGGGGGCCTGCCAAGCTTTTTCCCTTTTCCCTAGGTTCCGGCTGTTTTCCGCCAGGCACGCCTCCGACCGGAGAGGGCGTCGGCTCCTGCGCACCTGCTGCCCATCATCAGCAATCACCGCGGGGGTTTAAAGCTCAGCGCTGCCAGGAGCCAGACGCCGGATTATTCCGTGACCTACCTCGGTACCCGGTCCACGTCGACGTTCGCCTCGTGCACGTCCGCGCTTTGTGTTATGCAACCCGAGTTAACCATTGTCTTTCCTCGCTCTCCCTCCAGCCGCCCAGCGCCAGCCCGAGCCCGATCCTCCGCCGCCAGCCGCCGAGCCCCGGAGCGTCGATCGCACCTCGTACGCCCGTACGCCGCCTGCCTGCCCTTCTCAGCCTCCGCCGGCTCGCCGCCGCCTTCGCCTCCACGCCGCTCTCCGCGCCCGCGTTCCTCCCGCCACAGCACCGGTGCACACTCAGCGCGCCGTCTCCGCTGCACCTCCGCGAGCGCACATCTCGCCACCCCGGCGAGCACCCCGGCGCTGACTCGCCGCTCCTCCACCTGTCCTCCTGCCCTGCTACCGGAACCCGTTCCTCTCCCCCCGAACCCTTCAATAAATCCTCCTCAACCATCCTCGCTTGCTCTTGGGTCCAGTTTTCCTTTCTCACGGTTCCCTGAACCGTTACACATTATCTCATAAGGGAAATATTGGACAATCAAATTAATGACTGCCCAGGCTTCAGGATGTCTTTTTACACTATATAAAGGTGGAAATTTACATTGGAAACGTTTAGTTTAGCTGTTAATGAAGTTTCGTTTTTTTAGTGCTGGAAATTCATTGTCTGCTGGCGCTGTACACTTTTTCTAAGTGTTGCAATATCTCATGAAGGAAATACTGGACAATCAAATTAATGACTTTCCAGGCTTCAGGATGCCTTTCTACACTATATAAAGGTGGAAATTTACATTGGAAACGTTTGGTTTAGCTGTTATAAAAGTTTGGTTTTTTAGTGCTGTAAATGCATTTTCAGCTCGCGCTGTACACATTTGCTATGAGAGGCATTATCTCATAAGGGAAATATTGGACAATCAAATTAATGACTGCCCAGGCTTCAGGATGTATTTTTACACTATATAAAGGTGGAAATTTACATTGGAAACGTTTAGTTTAGCTGTTAATTAAGTTTCGGTTTTTTAGTGCTGAAAATTCATTGTCTGCTGGCGCTGTACACTTTTTCTAAGTGTTGCAATATCTCATGAAGGAAATACTGGACAATCAAATTAATCACTTTCCAGGCTTCAGGATGCCTTTCTACACTATATAAAGGTGGAAATTTACATTGGAAACGTTTGGTTTAGCTGTTATAAAAGTTTGGTTTTTTAGTGCTGTAAATGCATTTTCAGCTCGCGCTGTACACATTTGCTATGTGAGGCATTATCTCATAAGGGAAATACTGGACAATCAAATTAATGACTTCCCAGGCTTCAGGATGCCTTTTTACACTCTATAAATGTGGAAATTTACATTGGAAACGTTTGGTTTAGCTGTTAATGAAGTTTCGTTTTTTTAGTGCTGAAAAAACATTGTCTGCTGGCGCTGTACACTTTTTCTAAGTTTTGCAATATCTCATGTAGGAAATACTGGACAATCAAATTAATGACTTTCCAGGCTTCAGGATGCCTTTCTACACTATATAAAGGTGGAAATTTACATTGGAAACGTTTGGTTTAGCTGTTATAAAAGTTTGTTTTTTTAGTGCTGTAAATGCATTTTCAGCTCGCGCTGTACACATTTGCTATGTGAGGCATTATCTCATAAGGGAAATACTGGACAATCAAATTAATGACTGCCCAGGCTTCAGGATGTCTTTTTACACTATATAAAGGTGGAAATTTACATTGGAAACGTTTGGTTTAGCTGTTATAAAAGTTTGGTTTTTTTAGTGCTGAAAATTCATTGTCTGCTGGCGCTGTACACTTTTTCCAAGTGTTGCAATATCTCATGAAGGAAATACTGGACAATCAAATTAATGACTTTCCAGGCTCCAGGATGCCTTTCTACACTATATAAAGGTGGAAATTTACATTGGAAACGTTTGGTTTAGCTGTTATAAAAGTTTGGTTTTTTAGTGCTGTAAATGCATTTTCAGCTCGCGCTGTACACATTTGCTATGAGAGGCATTATCTCATAAGGGAAATATTGGACAATCAAATTAATGACTGCCCAGGCTTCAGGATGTCTTTTTACACTATATAAAGGTGGAAATTTACATTGGAAACGTTTAGTTTAGCTGTTAATGAAGTTTCGTTTTTTTAGTGCTGAAAATTCATTGTCTACTGGCGCTGTACACTTTTTCTAAGTGTTGCAATATCTCATGAAGGAAATACTGGACAATCAAATTAATGACTTTCCAGGCTTCAGGATGCCTTTCTACACTATATAAAGGTGGAAATTTACATTGGAAACGTTTGGTTTAGCTGTTATAAAAGTTTGGTTTTTTAGTGCTGTAAATGCATTTTCAGCTCGCGCTGTACACATTTGCTATGAGAGGCATTATCTCATAAGGGAAATATTGGACAATCAAATTAATGACTGCCCAGGCTTCAGAATGTCTTTTTACACTATATAAAGGTGGAAATTTACATTGGAAACGTTTGGTTTAGCTGTTATAAAAGTTTGGTTTTTTAGTGCTGAAAATGCATTTTCAGCTCGCACTGTACACATTTGCTATGTGAGGCATTATCTCATAAGGGAAATACTGGACAATCAAATTAATGACTTCCCAGGCTTCAGGATGCATTTTTACACTCTATAAATGTGGAAATTTACATTGGAAACGTTTGGTTTAGCTGTTAATGAAGTTTCGTTTTTTTAGTGCTGAAAATTCATTGTCTGCTGGCGCTGTACACCTTTTCTAAGTGTTGCAATATCTCATGAAGGAAATACTGGACAATCAAATTAATGACTTTCCAGGCTTCAGGATGCCTTTCTACACTATATAAAGGTGGAAATTTACATTGGAAACGTTTGGTTTAGCTGTTATAAAAGTTTGGGTTTTTAGTGCTGTAAATGCATTTTCAGCTCGCGCTGTACACATTTGCTATGTGAGGCATTATCTCATAAGGGAAATACTGGACAATCAAATTAATGACTTCCCAGGCTTCAGGATGCATTTTTACACTCTATAAATGTGGAAATTTACATAGGAAACGTTTGGTTTAGCTGTTATAAAAGTTTGGTTTTTTAGTGCTGTAAATGCATTTTCAGCTCGCGCAGTACACATTTGCTATGAGAGGCATTATCTCATAAGGGAAATATTGGACAATCAAATTAATGACTGCCCAGGCTTCAGAATGTCTTTTTACACTATATAAAGGTGGAAATTTACATTGGAAACGTTTGGTTTAGCTGTTATAAAAGTTTGGTTTTTTAGTGCTGAAAATGCATTTTCAGCTCGCACTGTACACATTTGCTATGTGAGGCATTATCTCATAAGGGAAATACTGGACAATCAAATTAATGACTTCCCAGGCTTCAGGATGCATTTTTACACTCTATAAATGTGGAAATTTACATTGGAAACGTTTGGTTTAGCTGTTAATGAAGTTTCGTTTTTTTAGTGCTGAAAATTCATTGTCTGCTGGCGCTGTACACCTTTTCTAAGTGTTGCAATATCTCATGAAGGAAATACTGGACAATCAAATTAATGACTTTCCAGGCTTCAGGATGCCTTTCTACACTATATAAAGGTGGAAATTTACATTGGAAACGTTTGGTTTAGCTGTTATAAAAGTTTGGGTTTTTAGTGCTGTAAATGCATTTTCAGCTCGCGCTGTACACATTTGCTATGTGAGGCATTATCTCATAAGGGAAATACTGGACAATCAAATTAATGACTTCCCAGGCTTCAGGATGCATTTTTACACTCTATAAATGTGGAAATTTACATAGGAAACGTTTGGTTTAGCTGTTATAAAAGTTTGGTTTTTTAGTGCTGTAAATGCATTTTCAGCTCGCGCAGTACACATTTGCTATGTGAGGCATTATCTCATAAGGGAAATACTGGACAATCAAATTAATGACTGCCCAGGCTTCAGGATGTCTTTTTACACTATATAAAGGTGGAAATTTACATTGGAAACGTTTGGTTTAGCTGTTATAAAAGTTTGGTTTTTTAGTGCTGAAAATGCATTTTCAGCTCGCACTGTACACATTTGCTATGTGAGGCATTATCTCATAAGGGAAATACTGGACAATCAAATTAAAACTTCCCAGGCTTCAGGATGCCTTTTTACACTCTATAAATGTGGAAATTTACATTGGAAACGTTTGGTTTAGCTGTTAATGAAGTTTCGTTTTTTTAGTGCTGAAAATTCATTGTCTGCTGGCGCTGTACACTTTTTCTAAGTGTTGCAATATCTCATGAAGGAAATACTGGACAATCAAATTAATGACTTTCCAGGCTTCAGGATGCCTTTCTACACTATATAAAGGTGGAAATTTACATTGGAAACGTTTGGTTTAGCTGTTATAAAAGTTTGGTTTTTTAGTGCTGTAAATGCATTTTCAGCTCGCGCTGTACACATTTGCTATGAGAGGCATTATCTCATAAGGGAAATATTGGACAATCAAATTAATGACTGCCCAGGCTTCAGGATGTCTTTTTACACTATATAAAGGTGGAAATTTACATTGGAAACGTTTAGTTTAGCTGTTAATGAAGTTTCGTTTTTTTAATGCTGGAAATTCATTGTCTGCTGGCGCTGTACACTTTTTCTAAGTGTTGCAATATCTCATGAAGGAAATACTGGACAATCAAATTAATGACTTTCCAGGCTTCAGGATGCCTTTCTACACTATATAAAGGTGGAAATTTACATTGGAAACGTTTGGTTTAGCTGTTATAAAAGTTTGGTTTTTTAGTGCTGTAAATGCATTTTCAGCTCGCGCTGTACACATTTGCTATGAGAGGCATTATCTCATAAGGGAAATATTGGACAATCAAATTAATGACTGCCCAGGCTTCAGGATGACTTTTTACACTATATAAAGGTGGAAATTTACATTGGAAACGTTTAGTTTAGCTGTTAATGAAGTTTCGGTTTTTTAGTGCTGAAAATTCATTGTCTGCTGGCGCTGTACACTTTTTCTAAGTGTTGCAATATCTCATGAAGGAAATACTGGACAATCAAATTAATCACTTTCCAGGCTTCAGGATGCCTTTCTACACTATATAAAGGTGGAAATTTACATTGGAAACGTTTGGTTTAGCTGTTATAAAAGTTTGGTTTTTTAGTGCTGTAAATGCATTTTCAGCTCGCGCTGTACACATTTGCTATGAGAGGCATTATCTCATAAGGGAAATATTGGACAATCAAATTAATGACTGCCCAGGCTTCAGGATGTCTTTTTACACTCTATAAAGGTGGAAATTTACATTGGAAACGTTTGGTTTAGCTGTTATAAAAGTTTGGTTTTTTAGTGCTGTAAATGCATTTTCAGCTCGCGCTGTACACATTTGCTATGAGAGGCATTATCTCATAAGGGAAATATTGGACAATCAAATTAATGGCTGCCCAGGCTTCAGGATGTCTTTTTACACTATATAAAGGTGGAAATTTACATTGGAAACGTTTAGTTTAGCTGTTAATGAAGTTTCGGTTTTTTAGTGCTGAAAATTCATTGTCTGCTGGCGCTGTACACTTTTTCTAAGTGTTGCAATATCTCATGAAGGAAATACTGGACAATCAAATTAAAGACTTTCCAGGCTTCAGGATGCCTTTTTACACTATATAAAGGTGGAAATTTACATTGGAAACGTTTGGTTTAGCTGTTATAAAAGTTTGGTTTTTTAGTGCTGAAAATGCATTTTCAGCTCGCACTGTACACATTTGCTATGTGAGGCATTATCTCATAAGGGAAATACTGGACAATCAAATTAATGACTGCCCAGGCTTCAGGATGCCTTTTTACACTCTATAAATGTGGAAATTTACATTGGAAACGTTTGGTTTAGCTGTTAATGAAGTTTCGTTTTTTTAGTGCTGAAAATTCATTGTCTGCTGGCGCTGTACACTTTTTCTAAGTGTTGCAATATCTCATGAAGGAAATACTGGACAATCAAATTAATGACTTTCCAGGCTTCAGGATGCCTTTCTACACTATATAAAGGTGGAAATTTACAATTGAAACGTTTGGTTTAGCTGTTATAAAAGTTTGTTTTTTTAGTGCTGTAAATGCATTTTCAGCTCGCGCTGTAGACATTTGCTATGAGAGGCATTATCTCATAAGGGAAATATTGGACAATCAAATTAATGACTGCCCAGGCTTCAGGATGTCTTTTTACACTATATAAAGGTGGAAATTTACATTGGAAACGTTTGGTTTAGCTGTTATAAAAGTTTGGTTTTTTAGTGCTGAAAATGCATTTTCAGCTCGCACTGTACACATTTGCTATGTGAGGCATTATCTCATAAGGGAAATACTGGACAATCAAATTAATGACTTCCCAGGCTTCAGGATGCCTTTTTACACTCTATAAATGTGGAAATTTACATTGGAAACGTTTGGTTTAGCTGTTAATGAAGTTTCGTTTTTTTAGTGCTGAAAATTCATTGTCTGCTGGCGAAGTACACTTTTTCTAAGTGTTGCAATATCTCATGAAGGAAATACTGGACAATCAAATTAATGACTTTCCAGGCTTCAGGATGCCTTTCTACACTATATAAAGGTGGAAATTTACATTGGAAACGTTTGGTTTAGCTGTTAATGAAGTTTCGTTTTTTTTAGTGCTGAAAATTCATTGTCTGCTGGCGCTGTACACTTTTTCTAAGTGTTGCAATATCTCATGAAGGAAATACTGGACAATCAAATTAATGACTTTCCAGGCTTCAGGATGCCTTTCTACACTATATAAAGGTGGAAATTTACATTGGAAACGTTTGGTTTAGCTGTTATAAAAGTTTGGTTTTTTAGTGCTGTAAATGCATTTTCAGCTCGCGCTGTACACATTTGCTATGAGAGGCATTATCTCATAAGGGAAATATTGGACAATCAAATTAATGACTGCCCAGGCTTCAGGATGTCTTTTTACACTATATAAAGGTGGACATTTACATTGGAAACGTTTAGTTCAGCTGTTAATGAAGTTTCGTTTTTTTAGTGCTGAAAATTCATTGTCTGCTGGCGCTGTACACTTTTTCTAAGTGTTGCAATATCTCATGAAGGAAATACTGGACAATCAAATTAATGACTTTCCAGGCTTCAGGATGCCTTTCTACACTATATAATGGTGGAAATTTACATTGGAAACGTTTGGTTTAGCTGTTATAAAAGTTTGGGTTTTTAGTGCTGTAAATGCATTTTCAGCTCGCGCTGTACACATTTGCTATGAGAGGCATTATCTCATAAGGGAAATATTGGACAATCAAATTAATGACTGCCCAGGCTTCAGGATGTCTTTTTACACTATATAAAGGTGGAAATTTACATTGGAAACGTTTAGTTTAGCTGTTATAAAAGTTTGTTTTTTTAGTGCTGTAAATGCATTTTCAGCTCGCGCTGTACACATTTGCTATGAGAGGCATTATCTCATAAGGGAAATATTGGACAATCAAATTAATGACTGCCCAGGCTTCAGGATGTCTTTTTACACTATATAAAGGTGGAAATTTACATTGGAAACGTTTAGTTTAGCTGTTATAAAAGTTTGTTTTTTTAGTGCTGAAAATGCATTTTCAGCTCGCACTGTACACATTTGCTATGTGAGGCATTATCTCATAAGGGAAATACTGGACAATCAAATTAATGACTTCCCAGGCTTCAGGATGCCTTTTTACACTCTATAAATGTGGAAATTTACATTGGAAACGTTTGGTTTAGCTGTTAATGAAGTTTCGTTTTTTTAGTGCTGAAAATTCATTGTCTGCTGGCGCTGTACACTTTTTCTAAGTGTTGCAATATCTCATGAAGGAAATACTGGACAATCAAATTAATGACTTTCCAGGCTTCAGGATGCCTTTCTACACTATATAAAGGTGGAAATTTACATTGGAAACGTTTGGTTTAGCTGTTATAAAAGTTTGGTATTAGTGCTGTAAATGCATTTTCAGCTCGCGCTGTACACATTTGCTATGAGAGGCATTATCTCATAAGGGAAATATTGGACAATCAAATTAATGACTGCCCAGGCTTCAGAATGTCTTTTTACACTATATAAAGGTGGAAATTTACATTGGAAACGTTTAGTTTAGCTGTTAATGAAGTTTCGTTTTTTTAGTGCTGAAAATTCATTGTCTGCTGGCGCTGTACACTTTTTCTAAGTGTTGCAATATCTCATGAAGGAAATACTGGACAATCAAATTAATGACTTTCCAGGCTTCAGGATGCCTTTCTACACTATATAAAGGTAGAAATTTACATTGGAAACGTTTGGTTTAGCTGTTATAAAAGTTTGGTTTTTTAGTGCTGTAAATGCATTTTCAGCTCGCGCTGTACACATTTGCTATGAGAGGCATTATCTCATAAGGGAAATATTGGACAATCAAATTAATGACTGCGCAGGCTTCAGGATGTCTTTTTACACTATATAAAGGTGGAAATTTACATTGGAAACGTTTGGTTTAGCTGTTATAAAAGTTTGGTTTTTTTAGTGCTGTAAATGCATTTTCAGCTCGCGCTGTACACATTTGCTATGAGAGGCATTATCTCATAAGGGAAATATTGGACAATCAAATTAATGGCTGCCCGGGCTTCAGGATGTCTTTTTACACTATATAAAGGTGGAAATTTACATTGGAAACGTTTAGTTTAGCTGTTAATGAAGTTTCGTTTTTTTAGTGCTGAAAATTCATTGTCTGCTGGCGCTGTACACTTTTTCTAAA
The DNA here is from genome assembly GCF_059441095.1 of Idiotropiscis lumnitzeri. Taxonomy (NCBI): domain Eukaryota; kingdom Metazoa; phylum Chordata; class Actinopteri; order Syngnathiformes; family Syngnathidae; genus Idiotropiscis; species Idiotropiscis lumnitzeri. Next base: position 324,324 of record NW_028283668.1, on the reverse strand, counting down.
TGTTGCAATATCTCATGAAGGAAATACTGGACAATCAAATTAATGACTTTCCAGGCTTCAGGATGCCTTTCTACACTATATAAAGGTGGAAATTTACATTGGAAACGTTTGGTTTAGCTGTTATAAAAGTTTGGTTTTTTAGTGCTGTAAATGCATTTTCAGCTCGCGCTGTACACATTTGCTATGAGAGGCATTATCTCATAAGGGAAATATTGGACAATCAAATTAATGACTGCCCAGGCTTCAGGATGTCTTTTTACACTATATAAAGGTGGAAAGTTACATTGGAAACGTTTGGTTTAGGTGTTATATAAGTTTGGTTTTTTAGTGCTGAAAATGCATTTTCAGCTCGCACTGTACACATTTGCTATGTGAGGCATTATCTCATAAGGGAAATACTGGACAATCAAATTAATGACTTCCCAGGCTTCAGGATGCCTTTTTACACTCTATAAATGTGGAAATTTACATTGGAAACGTTTGGTTTAGCTGTTAATGAAGTTTCGTTTTTTTAGTGCTGAAAATTCATTGTCTGCTGGCGCTGTACACTTTTTCTAAGTTTTGCAATATCTCATGTAGGAAATACTGGACAATCAAATTAATGACTTTCCAGGCTTCAGGATGCCTTTCTACACTATATAAAGGTGGAAATTTACATTGGAAACGTTTGATTTAGCTGTTATAAAAGTTTGGTTTTTTAGTGCTGTAAATGCATTTTCAGCTCGCGCTGTACACATTTGCTATGTGAGGCATTATCTCATAAGGGAAATACTGGACAATCAAATTAATGACTGCCCAGGCTTCAGGATGTCTTTTTACACTATATAAAGGTGGAAATTTACATTGGAAACGTTTGGTTTAGCTGTTATAAAAGTTTGGTTTTTTTAGTGCTGAAAATTCATTGTCTGCTGGCGCTGTACACCTTTTCTAAGTGTTGCAATATCTCATGAAGGAAATACTGGACAATCAAATTAATGACTTTCCAGGCTCCAGGATGCCTTTCTACACTATATAAAGGTGGAAATTTACATTGGAAACGTTTGGTTTAGCTGTTATAAAAGTTTGGTTTTTTAGTGCTGTAAATGCATTTTCAGCTCGCGCTGTACACATTTGCTATGAGAGGCATTATCTCATAAGGGAAATATTGGACAATCAAATTAATGACTGCCCAGGCTTCAGGATGTCTTTTTACACTATATAAAGGTGGAAATTTACATTGGAAACGTTTAGTTTAGCTGTTAATGAAGTTTCGTTTTTTTAGTGCTGAAAATTCATTGTCTACTGGCGCTGTACACTTTTTCTAAGTGTTGCAATATCTCATGAAGGAAATACTGGACAATCACATTAATGACTTTCCAGGCTTCAGGATGCCTTTCTACACTATATAAAGGTGGAAATTTACATTGGAAACGTTTGGTTTAGCTGTTATAAAAGTTTGGTTTTTTAGTGCTGTAAATGCATTTTCAGCTCGCGCTGTACACATTTGCTATGAGAGGCATTATCTCATAAGGGAAATATTGGACAATCAAATTAATGACTGCCCAGGCTTCAGGATGTCTTTTTACACTATATAAAGGTGGAAATTTACATTGGAAACGTTTGGTTTAGCTGTTATAAAAGTTTGGTTTTTTAGTGCTGAAAATGCATTTTCAGCTCGCACTGTACACATTTGCTATGTGAGGCATTATCTCATAAGGGAAATACTGGACAATCAAATTAATGACTTCCCAGGCTTCAGGATGCATTTTTACACTCTATAAATGTGGAAATTTACATTGGAAACGTTTGGTTTAGCTGTTAATGAAGTTTCGTTTTTTTAGTGCTGAAAATTCATTGTCTGCTGGCGCTGTACACCTTTTCTAAGTGTTGCAATATCTCATGAAGGAAATACTGGACAATCAAATTAATGACTTTCCAGGCTTCAGGATGCTTTCTACACTATATAAAGGTGGAAATTTACATTGGAAACGTTTGGTTTAGCTGTTATAAAAGTTTGGGTTTTTAGTGCTGTAAATGCATTTTCAGCTCGCGCTGTACACATTTGCTATGAGAGGCATTATCTCATAAGGGAAATATTGGACAATCAAATTAATGACTGCGCAGCTTCAGGATGTCTTTTTACACTATATAAAGGTGGAAATTTACATTGGAAACGTTTGGTTTAGCTGTTATAAAAGTTTGGTTTTTTAGTGCTGTAAATGCATTTTCAGCTCGCGCTGTACACATTTGCTATGAGAGGCATTATCTCATAAGGGAAATATTGGACAATCAAATTAATGGCTGCCCGGGCTTCAGGATGTCTTTTTACACTATATAAAGGTGGAAATTTACATTGGAAACGTTTAGTTTAGCTGTTAATGAAGTTTCGTTTTTTTAGTGCTGAAAATTCATTGTCTGCTGGCGCTGTACACTTTTTCTAAATGTTGCAATATCTCATGAAGGAAATACTGGACAATCAAATTAATGACTTTCCAGGCTTCAGGATGCCTTTCTACACTATATAAAGGTGGACATTTACATTGGAAACGTTTGGTTTAGCTGTTATAAAAGTTTGGTTTTTTAGTGCTGTAAATGCATTTTCAGCTCGCGCTGTACACATTTGCTATGAGAGGCATTATCTCATAAGGGAAATATTGGACAATCAAATTAATGACTGCCCAGGCTTCAGGATGTCTTTTTACACTATATAAAGGTGGAAATTTACATTGGAAACGTTTGGTTTAGGTGTTATATAAGTTTGGTTTTTTAGTGCTGAAAATGCATTTTCAGCTCGCACTGTACACATTTGCTATGTGAGGCATTATCTCATAAGGGAAATACTGGACAATCAAATTAATGACTTCCCAGGCTTCAGGATGCCTTTTTACACTCTATAAATGTGGAAATTTACATTGGAAACGTTTGGTTTAGCTGTTAATGAAGTTTCGTTTTTTTAGTGCTGAAAATTCATTGTCTGCTGGCGCTGTACACTTTTTCTACGTTTTGCAATATCTCATGTAGGAAATACTGGACAATCAAATTAATGACTTTCCAGGCTTCAGGATGCCTTTCTACACTATATAAAGTTGAAATTTACATTGGAAACGTTTGGTTTAGCTGTTATAAAAGTTTGGTTTTTTTAGTGCTGTAAATGCATTTTCAGCTCGCGCTGTACACATTTGCTATGTGAGGCATTATCTCATAAGGGAAATACTGGACAATCAAATTAATGACTGCCCAGGCTTCAGGATGTCTTTTTACACTATATAAAGGTGGAAATTTACATTGGAAACGTTTGGTTTAGCTGTTATAAAAGTTTGGTTTTTTTAGTGCTGAAAATTCATTGTCTGCTGGCGCTGTACACTTTTTCTAAGTGTTGCAATATCTCATGAAGGAAATACTGGACAATCAAATTAATGACTTTCCAGGCTCCAGGATGCCTTTCTACACTATATAAAGGTGGAAATTTACATTGGAAACGTTTGGTTTAGCTGTTATAAAAGTTTGGTTTTTTAGTGCTGTAAATGCATTTTCAGCTCGCGCTGTACACATTTGCTATGAGAGGCATTATCTCATAAGGGAAATATTGGACAATCAAATTAATGACTGCCCAGGCTTCAGGATGTCTTTTTACACTATATAAAGGTGGAAATTTACATTGGAAACGTTTAGTTTAGCTGTTAATGAAGTTTCGTTTTTTTAGTGCTGAAAATTCATTGTCTACTGGCGCTGTACACTTTTTCTAAGTGTTGCAATATCTCATGAAGGAAATACTGGACAATCACATTAATGACTTTCCAGGCTTCAGGATGCCTTTCTACACTATATAAAGGTGGAAATTTACATTGGAAACGTTTGGTTTAGCTGTTATAAAAGTTTGGTTTTTTAGTGCTGTAAATGCATTTTCAGCTCGCGCTGTACACATTTGCTATGAGAGGCATTATCTCATAAGGGAAATATTGGACAATCAAATTAATGACTGCCCAGGCTTCAGGATGTCTTTTTACACTATATAAAGGTGGAAATTTACATTGGAAACGTTTGGTTTAGCTGTTATAAAAGTTTGGTTTTTTAGTGCTGAAAATGCATTTTCAGCTCGCACTGTACACATTTGCTATGTGAGGCATTATCTCATAAGGGAAATACTGGACAATCAAATTAATGACTTCCCAGGCTTCAGGATGCATTTTTACACTCTATAAATGTGGAAATTTACATTGGAAACGTTTGGTTTAGCTGTTAATGAAGTTTCGTTTTTTTAGTGCTGAAAATTCATTGTCTGCTGGCGCTGTACACCTTTTCTAAGTGTTGCAATATCTCATGAAGGAAATACTGGACAATCAAATTAATGACTTTCCAGGCTTCAGGATGCCTTTCTACACTATATAAAGGTGGAAATTTACATTGGAAACGTTTGGTTTAGCTGTTATAAAAGTTTGGGTTTTTAGTGCTGTAAATGCATTTTCAGCTCGCGCTGTACACATTTGCTATGAGAGGCATTATCTCATAAGGGAAATATTGGACAATCAAATTAATGACTGCCCAGGCTTCAGGATGTCTTTTTACACTATATAAAGGTGGAAATTTACATTGGAAACGTTTGGTTTAGCTGTTATAAAAGTTTGGTTTTTTAGTGCTGTAAATGCATTTTCAGCTCGCGCTGTACACATTTGCTATGAGAGGCATTATCTCATAAGGGAAATATTGGACAATCAAATTAATGACTGCCCAGGCTTCAGGATGTCTTTTTACACTCTTTCAAGGTGGAAATTTACATTGGAAACGTTTGGTTTAGCTGTTATAAAAGTTTGGTTTTTTAGTGCTGTAAATGCATTTTCAGCTCGCGCTGTACACATTTGCTATGAGAGGCATTATCTCATAAGGGAAATATTGGACAATCAAATTAATGACTGCCCAGGCTTCAGGATGTCTTTTTACACTATATAAAGGTGGAAATTTACATTGGAAACATTTAGTTTAGCTGTTAATGAAGTTTCGTTTTTTTAGTGCTGAAAATTCATTGTCTGCTGGCGCTGTACACTTTTTCTAAGTGTTGCAATATCTCATGAAGGAAATACTGGACAATCAAATTAATGACTTTCCAGGCTTCAGGATGCCTTTCTACACTATATAAAGGTGGAAATTTACATTGGAAACGTTTGGTTAAGCTGTTATAAAAGTTTGGTTTTTTAGTGCTGTAAATGCATTTTCAGCTCGCGCTGTACACATTTGCTATGAGAGGCATTATCTCATAAGGGAAATACTGGACAATCAAATTAATGACTGCCCAGGCTTCAGGATGTCTTTTTACACTATATAAAGGTGGAAATTTACATTGGAAACGTTTGGTTTAGCTGTTATAAAAGTTTGGTTTTTTAGTGCTGAAAATGCATTTTCAGCTCGCACTGTACACATTTGCTATGTGAGGCATTATCTCATAAGGGAAATACTGGACAATCAAATTAATGACTGCCCAGGCTTCAGGATGCCTTTTTACACTCTATAAATGTGGAAATTTACATTGGAAACGTTTGGTTTAGCTGTTAATGAAGTTTCGTTTTTTTAGTGCTGAAAATTCATTGTCTGCTGGCGCTGTACACTTTTTCTAAGTGTTGCAATATCTCATGAAGGAAATACTGGACAATCAAATTAATGACTTTCCAGGCTTCAGGATGCCTTTCTACACTATATAAAGGTGGAAATTTACATTTGAAACGTTTGGTTTAGCTGTTATAAAAGTTTGGTTTTTTAGTGCTGTAAATGCATTTTCAGCTCGCGCTGTACACATTTGCTATGAGAGGCATTATCTCATAAGGGAAATATTGGACAATCAAATTAATGACTGCCCAGGCTTCAGGATGTCTTTTTACACTATATAAAGGTGGAAATTTACATTGGAAACGTTTGGTTTAGCTGTTATAAAAGTTTGGTTTTTTAGTGCTGAAAATGCATTTTCAGCTCGCACTGTACACATTTGCTATGTGAGGCATTATCTCATAAGGGAAATACTGGACAATCAAATTAATGACTTCCCAGGCTTCAGGATGCCTTTTTACATTCTATAAATGTGGAAATTTACATTGGAAACGTTTGGTTTAGCTGTTAATGAAGTTTCGTTTTTTTAGTGCTGAAAATTCATTGTCTGCTGGCGCTGTACACTTTTTCTAAGTGTTGCAATATCTCATGAAGGAAATACTGGACAATCAAATTAATGACTTTCCAGGCTTCAGGATGCCTTTCTACACTATATAAAGGTGGAAATTTACATTGGAAACGTTTGGTTTAGCTGTTAATGAAGTTTCGTTTTTTTTAGTGCTGAAAATTCATTGTCTGCTGGCGCTGTACACTTTTTCTAAGTGTTGCAATATCTCATGAAGGAAATACTGGACAATCAAATTAATGACTTTCCAGGCTTCAGGATGCCTTTCTACACTATATAAAGGTGGAAATTTACATTGGAAACGTTTGGTTTAGCTGTTATAAAAGTTTGGTTTTTTAGTGCTGTAAATGCATTTTCAGCTCGCGCTGTACACATTTGCTATGAGAGGCATTATCTCATAAGGGAAATATTGGACAATCAAATTAATGACTGCCCAGGCTTCAGGATGTCTTTTTACACTATATAAAGGTGGAAATTTACATTGGAAACGTTTGGTTTAGCTGTTATAAAAGTTTGTTTTTTTAGTGCTGTAAATGCATTTTCAGCTCGCGCTGTACACATTTGCTATGAGAGGCATTATCTCATAAGGGAAATATTGGACAATCAAATTAATGGCTGCCCAAGCTTCAGGATGTATTTTTACACTATATAAAGGTGGAAATTTACATTGGAAACGTTTAGTTTAGCTGTTAATGAAGTTTCGTTTTTTTAGTGCTGAAAATTCATTGTCTGCTGGCGCTGTACACTTTTTCTAAGTGTTGCAATATCTCATGAAGGAAATACTGGACAATCAAATTAATGACTTTCCAGGCTTCAGGATGCCTTTCTACACTATATAAAGGTGGAAATTTACATTGGAAACGTTTGGTTTAGCTGTTATAAAAGTTTGGTTTTTTAGTGCTGTAAATGCATTTTCAGCTCGCGCTGTACACATTTGCTATGAGAGGCATTATCTCATAAGGGAAATATTGGACAATCAAATTAATGACTGCCCAGGCTTCAGGATGTCTTTTTACACTATATAAAGGTGGAAATTTACATTGGAAACGATTGGTTTAGCTGTTATAAAAGTTTGTTTTTTTAGTGCTGAAAATGCATTTTCAGCTCGCACTGTACACATTTGCTATGTGAGGCATTATCTCATAAGGGAAATACTGGACAATCAAATTAATGACTTCCCAGGCTTCAGGATGCCTTTTTACACTCTATAAATGTGGAAATTTACATTGGAAACGTTTGGTTTAGCTGTTAATGAAGTTTCGTTTTTTTAGTGCTGAAAAAACATTGTCTGCTGGCGCTGTACACTTTTTCTAAGTGTTGCAATATCTCATGAAGGAAATACTGGACAATCAAATTAATGACTTTCCAGGCTTCAGGATGCCTTTCTACACTATATAAAGGTAGAAATTTACATTGGAAACGTTTGGTTTAGCTGTTATAAAAGTTTGGTTTTTTAGTGCTGTAAATGCATTTTCAGCTCGCGCTGTACACATTTGCTATGAGAGGCATTATCTCAAAAGGGAAATATTGGACAATCAAATTAATGACTGCCCAGGCTTCAGGATGTCTTTTTACACTCTATAAAGGTGGAAATTTACATTGGAAACGTTTGGTTTAGCTGTTATAAAAGTTTGGTTTTTTAGTGCTGTAAATGCATTTTCAGCTCGCGCTGTACACATTTGCTATGAGAGGCATTATCTCATAAGGGAAATATTGGACAATCAAATTAATGGCTGCCCAGGCTTCAGGATGTCTTTTTACACTATATAAAGGTGGAAATTTACATTGGAAACGTTTAGTTTAGCTGTTAATGAAGTTTCGGTTTTTTAGTGCTGAAAATTCATTGTCTGCTGGCGCTGTACACTTTTTCTAAGTGTTGCAATATCTCATGAAGGAAATACTGGACAATCAAATTAAAGACTTTCCAGGCTTCAGGATGCCTTTTTACACTATATAAAGGTGGAAATTTACATTGGAAACGTTTGGTTTAGCTGTTATAAAAGTTTGGTTTTTTAGTGCTGTAAATGCATTTTCAGCTCGCGCTGTACACATTTGCTATGAGAGGCATTATCTCATAAGGGAAATATTGGACAATCAAATTAATGACTGCCCAGGCTTCAGGATGTCTTTTTACACTATATAAAGGTGGAAATTTACATTGGAAACATTTAGTTTAGCTGTTAATGAAGTTTCGTTTTTTTAGTGCTGAAAATTCATTGTCTGCTGGCGCTGTACACTTTTTCTAAGTGTTGCAATATCTCATGAAGGAAATACTGGACAATCAAATTAATGACTTTCCAGGCTTCAGGATGCCTTTCTACACTATATAAAGGTGGAAATTTACATTGGAAACGTTTGGTTTAGCTGTTATAAAAGTTTGGTTTTTTAGTGCTGTAAATGCATTTTCAGCTCGCGCTGTACACATTTGCTATGAGAGGCATTATCTCATAAGGGAAATATTGGACAATCAAATTAATGACTGCCCAGGCTTCAGGATGTCTTTTTACACTATATAAAGGAGGAAATTTACATTGGAAACGTTTGGTTTAGGTGTTATAAAAGTTTGGTTTTTTAGTGCTGAAAATACATTTTCAGCTCGCGCTGTACACATTTGCAATGAGAGGCATTATCTCATAAGGGAAATACTGGACAATCAAATTAATGACTTCCCAGGCTTCAGGATGCCTTTTTACACTCTATAAATGTGGAAATTTACATTGGAAACGTTTGGTTTAGCTGTTAATGAAGTTTCGTTTTTTTTAGTGTTGAAAATTCGTTGTCTGCTGGCGCTGTACACTTTTTCTAAGTGTTGCAATATCTCATGAAGGAAATACTGGACAATCAAATTAATGACTTTCCAGGCTTCAGGATGCCTTTCTACACTATATAAAGGTGGAAATTTACATTGGAAACGTTTGGTTTAGCTGTTATAAAAGTTTGGTTTTTTAGTGCTGTAAATGCATTTTCAGCTCGCGCTGTACACATTTGCTATGAGAGGCATTATCTCATAAGGGAAATATTGGACAATCAAATTAATGACTGCCCAGGCTTCAGGATGTCTTTTTACACTATATAAAGGTGGAAATTTACATTGGAAACGTTTGGTTTAGCTGTTATAAAAGTTTGTTTTTTTAGTGCTGTAAATGCATTTTCAGCTCGCACTGTACACATTTGCTATGAGAGGCATTATCTCATAAGGGAAATATTGGACAATCAAATTAATGACTGCCCAGGCTTCAGGATGTCTTTTTACACTATATAAAGGTGGAAATTTACATTGGAAACGTTTACTTTAGCTGTTAATGAAGTTTCGTTTATTTAGTGCTGAAAATTCATTGTCTGCTGGCGCTGTACACTTTTTCTAAGTGTTGCAATATCTCATGAAGGAAATACTGGACAATCAAATTAATGACTTTCCAGGCTTCAGGATGCCTTTCTACACTATATAAAGGTGGAAATTTACATTGGAAACGTTTGGTTTAGCTGTTATAAAAGTTTGTTTTTTTAGTGCTGTAAATGCATTTTCAGCTCGCACTGTACACATTTGCTATGTGAGGCATTATCTCATAAGGGAAATACTGGACAATCAAATTAATGACTTCCCAGGCTTCAGGATGCCTTTTTACACTCTATAAATGTGGAAATTTACATTGGAAACGTTTGGTTTAGCTGTTAATGAAGTTTCGTTTTTTTAGTGCTGAAAATTCATTGTCTGCTGGCGCTGTACACTTTTTCTAAGTGTTGCAATATCTCATGAAGGAAATACTGGACAATCAAATTAATGACTTTCCAGGCTTCAGGATGCCTTTCTACACTATATAAAGGTGGAAATTTACATTGGAAACGTTTGGTTTAGCTGTTATAAAAGTTTGGTTTTTTAGTGCTGTAAATGCATTTTCAGCTCGCGCTGTACACATTTGCTATGAGAGGCATTATCTCATAAGGGAAATATTGGACAATCAAATTAATGACTGCCCAGGCTTCAGGATGTCTTTTTACACTATATAAGGGTGGAAATTTACATTGGAAACGTTTAGTTTAGCTGTTAATGAAGTTTCGTTTTTTTAGTGCTGAAAATTCATTGTCTGCTGGCGCTGTACACATTTGCTATGTGAGGCATTATCTCATAAGGGAAATACTGGACAATCAAATTAATGACTGCCCAGGCTTCAGGATGTCTTTTTACACTATATAAAGGTGGAAATTTACATTGGAAACGTTTGGTTTAGCTGTTATAAAAGTTTGGTTTTTTAGTGCTGAAAATGCATTTTCAGCTCGCACTGTACACATTTGCTATGTGAGGCATTATCTCATAAGGGAAATACTGGACAATCAAATTAATGACTGCCCAGGCTTCAGGATGCCTTTTTACACTCTATAAATGTGGAAATTTACATTGGAAACGTTTGGTTTAGCTGTTAATGAAGTTTCGTTTTTTTAGTGCTGAAAATTCATTGTCTGCTGGCGCTGTACACTTTTTCTAAGTGTTGCAATATCTCATGAAGGAAATACTGGACAATCAAATTAATGACTTTCCAGGCTTCAGGATGCCTTTCTACACTATATAAAGGTGGAAATTTACAATTGAAACGTTTGGTTTAGCTGTTATAAAAGTTTGTTTTTTTAGTGCTGTAAATGCATTTTCAGCTCGCGCTGTACACATTTGCTATGAGAGGCATTATCTCATAAGGGAAATATTGGACAATCAAATTAATGACTGCCCAGGCTTCAGGATGTCTTTTTACACTATATAAAGGTGGAAATTTACATTGGAAACGTTTGGTTTAGCTGTTATAAAAGTTTGGTTTTTTAGTGCTGAAAATGCATTTTCAGCTCGCACTGTACACATTTGCTATGTGAGGCATTATCTCATAAGGGAAATACTGGACAATCAAATTAATGACTTCCCAGGCTTCAGGATGCCTTTTTACACTCTATAAATGTGGAAATTTACATTGGAAACGTTTGGTTTAGCTGTTAATGAAGTTTCGTTTTTTTAGTGCTGAAAATTCATTGTCTGCTGGCGAAGTACACTTTTTCTAAGTGTTGCAATATCTCATGAAGGAAATACTGGACAATCAAATTAATGACTTTCCAGGCTTCAGGATGCCTTTCTACACTATATAAAGGTGGAAATTTACATTGGAAACGTTTGGTTTAGCTGTTAATGAAGTTTCGTTTTTTTTAGTGCTGAAAATTCATTGTCTGCTGGCGCTGTACACTTTTTCTAAGTGTTGCAATATCTCATGAAGGAAATACTGGACAATCAAATTAATGACTTTCCAGGCTTCAGGATGCCTTTCTACACTATATAAAGGTGGAAATTTACATTGGAAACGTTTGGTTTAGCTGTTATAAAAGTTTGGTTTTTTAGTGCTGTAAATGCATTTTCAGCTCGCGCTGTACACATTTGCTATGAGAGGCATTATCTCATAAGGGAAATATTGGACAATCAAATTAATGACTGCCCAGGCTTCAGGATGTCTTTTTACACTATATAAAGGTGGACATTTACATTGGAAACGTTTAGTTCAGCTGTTAATGAAGTTTCGTTTTTTTAGTGCTGAAAATTCATTGTCTGCTGGCGCTGTACACTTTTTCTAAGTGTTGCAATATCTCATGAAGGAAATACTGGACAATCAAATTAATGACTTTCCAGGCTTCAGGATGCCTTTCTACACTATATAAAGGTGGAAATTTACATTGGAAACGTTTGGTTTAGCTGTTATAAAAGTTTGGGTTTTTAGTGCTGTAAATGCATTTTCAGCTCGCGCTGTACACATTTGCTATGAGAGGCATTATCTCATAAGGGAAATATTGGACAATCAAATTAATGACTGCCCAGGCTTCAGGATGTCTTTTTACACTATATAAAGGTGGAAATTTACATTGGAAACGTTTAGTTTAGCTGTTATAAAAGTTTGTTTTTTTAGTGCTGTAAATGCATTTTCAGCTCGCGCTGTACACATTTGCTATGAGAGGCATTATCTCATAAGGGAAATATTGGACAATCAAATTAATGACTGCCCAGGCTTCAGGATGTCTTTTTACACTATATAAAGGTGGAAATTTACATTGGAAACGTTTAGTTTAGCTGTTATAAAAGTTTGTTTTTTTAGTGCTGAAAATGCATTTTCAGCTCGCACTGTACACATTTGCTATGTGAGGCATTATCTCATAAGGGAAATACTGGACAATCAAATTAATGACTTCCCAGGCTTCAGGATGCCTTTTTACACTCTATAAATGTGGAAATTTACATTGGAAACGTTTGGTTTAGCTGTTAATGAAGTTTCGTTTTTTTAGTGCTGAAAATTCATTGTCTGCTGGCGCTGTACACTTTTTCTAAGTGTTGCAATATCTCATGAAGGAAATACTGGACAATCAAATTAATGACTTTCCAGGCTTCAGGATGCCTTTCTACACTATATAAAGGTGGAAATTTACATTGGAAACGTTTGGTTTAGCTGTTATAAAAGTTTGGTATTAGTGCTGTAAATGCATTTTCAGCTCGCGCTGTACACATTTGCTATGAGAGGCATTATCTCATAAGGGAAATATTGGACAATCAAATTAATGACTGCCCAGGCTTCAGAATGTCTTTTTACACTATATAAAGGTGGAAATTTACATTGGAAACGTTTAGTTTAGCTGTTAATGAAGTTTCGTTTTTTTAGTGCTGAAAATTCATTGTCTGCTGGCGCTGTACACTTTTTCTAAGTGTTGCAATATCTCATGAAGGAAATACTGGACAATCAAATTAATGACTTTCCAGGCTTCAGGATGCCTTTCTACACTATATAAAGGTAGAAATTTACATTGGAAACGTTTGGTTTAGCTGTTATAAAAGTTTGGTTTTTTAGTGCTGTAAATGCATTTTCAGCTCGCGCTGTACACATTTGCTATGAGAGGCATTATCTCATAAGGGAAATATTGGACAATCAAATTAATGACTGCCCAGGCTTCAGAATGTCTTTTTACACTATATAAAGGTGGAAATTTACATTGGAAACGTTTAGTTTAGCTGTTAATGAAGTTTCGTTTTTTTAGTGCTGAAAATTCATTGTCTGCTGGCGCTGTACACTTTTTCTAAGTGTTGCAATATCTCATGAAGGAAATACTGGACAATCAAATTAATGACTTTCCAGGCTTCAGGATGCCTTTCTACACTATATAAAGGTAGAAATTTACATTGGAAACGTTTGGTTTAGCTGTTATAAAAGTTTGGTTTTTTAGTGCTGAAAATGCATTTTCAGCTCGCACTGTACACATTTGCTATGTGAGGCATTATCTCATAAGGGAAATACTGGACAATCAAATTAATGACTTCCCAGGCTTCAGGATGCCTTTTTACACTCTATAAATGTGGAAATTTACATTGGAAACGTTTGGTTTAGCTGTTAATGAAGTTTCGTTTTTTTAGTGCTGAAAATTCATTGTCTGCTGGCGCTGTACACTTTTTCTAAGTGTTGCAATATCTCATGAAGGAAATACTGGACAATCAAATTAATGACTTTCCAGGCTTCAGGATGCCTTTCTACACTATATAAAGGTGGAAATTTACATTGGAAACGTTTGGTTTAGCTGTTATAAAAGTTTGGTTTTTTAGTGCTGTAAATGCATTTTCAGCTCGCGCTGTACACATTTGCTATGAGAGGCATTATCTCATAAGGGAAATATTGGACAATCAAATTAATGACTGCCCAGGCTTCAGGATGTCTTTTTACACTATATAAGGGTGGAAATTTACATTGGAAACGTTTAGTTTAGCTGTTAATGAAGTTTCGTTTTTTTAGTGCTGAAAATTCATTGTCTGCTGGCGCTGTACACATTTGCTATGTGAGGCATTATCTCATAAGGGAAATACTGGACAATCAAATTAATGACTGCCCAGGCTTCAGGATGTCTTTTTACACTATATAAAGGTGGAAATTTACATTGGAAACGTTTGGTTTAGCTGTTATAAAAGTTTGGTTTTTTAGTGCTGAAAATGCATTTTCAGCTCGCACTGTACACATTTGCTATGTGAGGCATTATCTCATAAGGGAAATACTGGACAATCAAATTAATGACTGCCCAGGCTTCAGGATGCCTTTTTACACTCTATAAATGTGGAAATTTACATTGGAAACGTTTGGTTTAGCTGTTAATGAAGTTTCGTTTTTTTAGTGCTGAAAATTCATTGTCTGCTGGCGCTGTACACTTTTTCTAAGTGTTGCAATATCTCATGAAGGAAATACTGGACAATCAAATTAATGACTTTCCAGGCTTCAGGATGCCTTTCTACACTATATAAAGGTGGAAATTTACAATTGAAACGTTTGGTTTAGCTGTTATAAAAGTTTGTTTTTTTAGTGCTGTAAATGCATTTTCAGCTCGCGCTGTACACATTTGCTATGAGAGGCATTATCTCATAAGGGAAATATTGGACAATCAAATTAATGACTGCCCAGGCTTCAGGATGTCTTTTTACACTATATAAAGGTGGAAATTTACATTGGAAACGTTTGGTTTAGCTGTTATAAAAGTTTGGTTTTTTAGTGCTGAAAATGCATTTTCAGCTCGCACTGTACACATTTGCTATGTGAGGCATTATCTCATAAGGGAAATACTGGACAATCAAATTAATGACTTCCCAGGCTTCAGGATGCCTTTTTACACTCTATAAATGTGGAAATTTACATTGGAAACGTTTGGTTTAGCTGTTAATGAAGTTTCGTTTTTTTAGTGCTGAAAATTCATTGTCTGCTGGCGAAGTACACTTTTTCTAAGTGTTGCAATATCTCATGAAGGAAATACTGGACAATCAAATTAATGACTTTCCAGGCTTCAGGATGCCTTTCTACACTATATAAAGGTGGAAATTTACATTGGAAACGTTTGGTTTAGCTGTTAATGAAGTTTCGTTTTTTTTAGTGCTGAAAATTCATTGTCTGCTGGCGCTGTACACTTTTTCTAAGTGTTGCAATATCTCATGAAGGAAATACTGGACAATCAAATTAATGACTTTCCAGGCTTCAGGATGCCTTTCTACACTATATAAAGGTGGAAATTTACATTGGAAACGTTTGGTTTAGCTGTTATAAAAGTTTGGTTTTTTAGTGCTGTAAATGCATTTTCAGCTCGCGCTGTACACATTTGCTATGAGAGGCATTATCTCATAAGGGAAATATTGGACAATCAAATTAATGACTGCCCAGGCTTCAGGATGTCTTTTTACACTATATAAAGGTGGACATTTACATTGGAAACGTTTAGTTCAGCTGTTAATGAAGTTTCGTTTTTTTAGTGCTGAAAATTCATTGTCTGCTGGCGCTGTACACTTTTTCTAAGTGTTGCAATATCTCATGAAGGAAATACTGGACAATCAAATTAATGACTTTCCAGGCTTCAGGATGCCTTTCTACACTATATAAAGGTGGAAATTTACATTGGAAACGTTTGGTTTAGCTGTTATAAAAGTTTGGGTTTTTAGTGCTGTAAATGCATTTTCAGCTCGCGCTGTACACATTTGCTATGAGAGGCATTATCTCATAAGGGAAATATTGGACAATCAAATTAATGACTTCCCAGGCTTCAGGATGCCTTTTTACACTCTATAAATGTGGAAATTTACATTGGAAACGTTTGGTTTAGCTGTTAATGAAGTTTCGTTTTTTTAGTGCTGAAAATTCATTGTCTGCTGGCGCTGTACACTTTTTCTAAGTGTTGTAATATCTCATGAAGGAAATACTGGACAATCAAATTAATGACTTTCCAGGCTTCAGGATGCCTTTCTACACTATATAAAGGTGGAAATTTACATTGGAAACGTTTGGTTTAGCTGTTATAAAAGTTTGGTTTTTTAGTGCTGTAAATGCATTTTCAGCTCGCGCTGTACACATTTGCTATGAGAGGCATTATCTCATAAGGGAAATATTGGACAATCAAATTAATGACTGCCCAGGCTTCAGGATGTCTTTTTACACTATATAAGGGTGGAAATTTACATTGGAAACGTTTAGTTTAGCTGTTAATGAAGTTTCGTTTTTTTAGTGCTGAAAATTCATTGTCTGCTGGCGCTGTACACATTTGCTATGTGAGGCATTATCTCATAAGGGAAATACTGGACAATCAAATTAATGACTGCCCAGGCTTCAGGATGTCTTTTTACACTATATAAAGGTGGAAATTTACATTGGAAACGTTTGGTTTAGCTGTTATAAAAGTTTGGTTTTTTAGTGCTGAAAATGCATTTTCAGCTCGCACTGTACACATTTGCTATGTGAGGCATTATCTCATAAGGGAAATACTGGACAATCAAATTAATGACTGCCCAGGCTTCAGGATGCCTTTTTACACTCTATAAATGTGGAAATTTACATTGGAAACGTTTGGTTTAGCTGTTAATGAAGTTTCGTTTTTTTAGTGCTGAAAATTCATTGTCTGCTGGCGCTGTACACTTTTTCTAAGTGTTGCAATATCTCATGAAGGAAATACTGGACAATCAAATTAATGACTTTCCAGGCTTCAGGATGCCTTTCTACACTATATAAAGGTGGAAATTTACAATTGAAACGTTTGGTTTAGCTGTTATAAAAGTTTGTTTTTTTAGTGCTGTAAATGCATTTTCAGCTCGCGCTGTACACATTTGCTATGAGAGGCATTATCTCATAAGGGAAATATTGGACAATCAAATTAATGACTGCCCAGGCTTCAGGATGTCTTTTTACACTATATAAAGGTGGAAATTTACATTGGAAACGTTTGGTTTAGCTGTTATAAAAGTTTGGTTTTTTAGTGCTGAAAATGCATTTTCAGCTCGCACTGTACACATTTGCTATGTGAGGCATTATCTCATAAGGGAAATACTGGACAATCAAATTAATGACTTCCCAGGCTTCAGGATGCCTTTTTACACTCTATAAATGTGGAAATTTACATTGGAAACGTTTGGTTTAGCTGTTAATGAAGTTTCGTTTTTTTAGTGCTGAAAATTCATTGTCTGCTGGCGAAGTACACTTTTTCTAAGTGTTGCAATATCTCATGAAGGAAATACTGGACAATCAAATTAATGACTTTCCAGGCTTCAGGATGCCTTTCTACACTATATAAAGGTGGAAATTTACATTGGAAACGTTTGGTTTAGCTGTTAATGAAGTTTCGTTTTTTTTAGTGCTGAAAATTCATTGTCTGCTGGCGCTGTACACTTTTTCTAAGTGTTGCAATATCTCATGAAGGAAATACTGGACAATCAAATTAATGACTTTCCAGGCTTCAGGATGCCTTTCTACACTATATAAAGGTGGAAATTTACATTGGAAACGTTTGGTTTAGCTGTTATAAAAGTTTGGTTTTTTAGTGCTGTAAATGCATTTTCAGCTCGCGCTGTACACATTTGCTATGAGAGGCATTATCTCATAAGGGAAATATTGGACAATCAAATTAATGACTGCCCAGGCTTCAGGATGTCTTTTTACACTATATAAAGGTGGACATTTACATTGGAAACGTTTAGTTCAGCTGTTAATGAAGTTTCGTTTTTTTAGTGCTGAAAATTCATTGTCTGCTGGCGCTGTACACTTTTTCTAAGTGTTGCAATATCTCATGAAGGAAATACTGGACAATCAAATTAATGACTTTCCAGGCTTCAGGATGCCTTTCTACACTATATAAAGGTGGAAATTTACATTGGAAACGTTTGGTTTAGCTGTTATAAAAGTTTGGGTTTTTAGTGCTGTAAATGCATTTTCAGCTCGCGCTGTACACATTTGCTATGAGAGGCATTATCTCATAAGGGAAATATTGGACAATCAAATTAATGACTGCCCAGGCTTCAGGATGTCTTTTTACACTATATAAAGGTGGAAATTTACATTGGAAACGTTTAGTTTAGCTGTTATAAAAGTTTGTTTTTTTAGTGCTGTAAATGCATTTTCAGCTCGCGCTGTACACATTTGCTATGAGAGGCATTATCTCATAAGGGAAATATTGGACAATCAAATTAATGACTGCCCAGGCTTCAGGATGTCTTTTTACACTATATAAAGGTGGAAATTTACATTGGAAACGTTTAGTTTAGCTGTTATAAAAGTTTGTTTTTTTAGTGCTGAAAATGCATTTTCAGCTCGCACTGTACACATTTGCTATGTGAGGCATTATCTCATAAGGGAAATACTGGACAATCAAATTAATGACTTCCCAGGCTTCAGGATGCCTTTTTACACTCTATAAATGTGGAAATTTACATTGGAAACGTTTGGTTTAGCTGTTAATGAAGTTTCGTTTTTTTAGTGCTGAAAATTCATTGTCTGCTGGCGCTGTACACTTTTTCTAAGTGTTGCAATATCTCATGAAGGAAATACTGGACAATCAAATTAATGACTTTCCAGGCTTCAGGATGCCTTTCTACACTATATAAAGGTGGAAATTTACATTGGAAACGTTTGGTTTAGCTGTTATAAAAGTTTGGTATTAGTGCTGTAAATGCATTTTCAGCTCGCGCTGTACACATTTGCTATGAGAGGCATTATCTCATAAGGGAAATATTGGACAATCAAATTAATGACTGCCCAGGCTTCAGAATGTCTTTTTACACTATATAAAGGTGGAAATTTACATTGGAAACGTTTAGTTTAGCTGTTAATGAAGTTTCGTTTTTTTAGTGCTGAAAATTCATTGTCTGCTGGCGCTGTACACTTTTTCTAAGTGTTGCAATATCTCATGAAGGAAATACTGGACAATCAAATTAATGACTTTCCAGGCTTCAGGATGCCTTTCTACACTATATAAAGGTAGAAATTTACATTGGAAACGTTTGGTTTAGCTGTTATAAAAGTTTGGTTTTTTAGTGCTGTAAATGCATTTTCAGCTCGCGCTGTACACATTTGCTATGAGAGGCATTATCTCATAAGGGAAATATTGGACAATCAAATTAATGACTGCGCAGGCTTCAGGATGTCTTTTTACACTATATAAAGGTGGAAATTTACATTGGAAACGTTTGGTTTAGCTGTTATAAAAGTTTGGTTTTTTTAGTGCTGTAAATGCATTTTCAGCTCGCGCTGTACACATTTGCTATGAGAGGCATTATCTCATAAGGGAAATATTGGACAATCAAATTAATGGCTGCCCGGGCTTCAGGATGTCTTTTTACACTATATAAAGGTGGAAATTTACATTGGAAACGTTTAGTTTAGCTGTTAATGAAGTTTCGTTTTTTTAGTGCTGAAAATTCATTGTCTGCTGGCGCTGTACACTTTTTCTAAATGTTGCAATATCTCATGAAGGAAATACTGGACAATCAAATTAATGACTTTCCAGGCTTCAGGATGCCTTTCTACACTATATAAAGGTGGAAATTTACATTGGAAACGTTTGGTTTAGCTGTTATAAAAGTTTGGTTTTTTAGTGCTGTAAATGCATTTTCAGCTCGCGCTGTACACATTTGCTATGAGAGGCATTATCTCATAAGGGAAATATTGGACAATCAAATTAATGACTGCCCAGGCTTCAGGATGTCTTTTTACACTATATAAAGGTGGAAAGTTACATTGGAAACGTTTGGTTTAGGTGTTATATAAGTTTGGTTTTTTAGTGCTGAAAATGCATTTTCAGCTCGCACTGTACACTTTTGCTATGTGAGGCATTATCTCATAAGGGAAATACTGGACAATCAAATT
This sequence comes from Idiotropiscis lumnitzeri, assembly GCF_059441095.1. NCBI lineage: Eukaryota > Metazoa > Chordata > Actinopteri > Syngnathiformes > Syngnathidae > Idiotropiscis > Idiotropiscis lumnitzeri. The sequence goes on along the minus strand of NW_028283668.1, from coordinate 304,524 downwards.
AATGACTTCCCAGGCTTCAGGATGCCTTTTTACACTCTATAAATGTGGAAATTTACATTGGAAACGTTTGGTTTAGCTGTTAATGAAGTTTCGTTTTTTTAGTGCTGAAAATTCATTGTCTGCTGGCGCTGTACACTTTTTCTAAGTTTTGCAATATCTCATGTAGGAAATACTGGACAATCAAATTAATGACTTTCCAGGCTTCAGGATGCCTTTCTACACTATATAAAGGTGGAAATTTACATTGGAAACGTTTGATTTAGCTGTTATAAAAGTTTGGTTTTTTAGTGCTGTAAATGCATTTTCAGCTCGCGCTGTACACATTTGCTATGTGAGGCATTATCTCATAAGGGAAATACTGGACAATCAAATTAATGACTGCCCAGGCTTCAGGATGTCTTTTTACACTATATAAAGGTGGAAATTTACATTGGAAACGTTTGGTTTAGCTGTTATAAAAGTTTGGTTTTTTTAGTGCTGAAAATTCATTGTCTGCTGGCGCTGTACACCTTTTCTAAGTGTTGCAATATCTCATGAAGGAAATACTGGACAATCAAATTAATGACTTTCCAGGCTCCAGGATGCCTTTCTACACTATATAAAGGTGGAAATTTACATTGGAAACGTTTGGTTTAGCTGTTATAAAAGTTTGGTTTTTTAGTGCTGTAAATGCATTTTCAGCTCGCGCTGTACACATTTGCTATGAGAGGCATTATCTCATAAGGGAAATATTGGACAATCAAATTAATGACTGCCCAGGCTTCAGGATGTCTTTTTACACTATATAAAGGTGGAAATTTACATTGGAAACGTTTAGTTTAGCTGTTAATGAAGTTTCGTTTTTTTAGTGCTGAAAATTCATTGTCTACTGGCGCTGTACACTTTTTCTAAGTGTTGCAATATCTCATGAAGGAAATACTGGACAATCACATTAATGACTTTCCAGGCTTCAGGATGCCTTTCTACACTATATAAAGGTGGAAATTTACATTGGAAACGTTTGGTTTAGCTGTTATAAAAGTTTGGTTTTTTAGTGCTGTAAATGCATTTTCAGCTCGCGCTGTACACATTTGCTATGAGAGGCATTATCTCATAAGGGAAATATTGGACAATCAAATTAATGACTGCCCAGGCTTCAGGATGTCTTTTTACACTATATAAAGGTGGAAATTTACATTGGAAACGTTTGGTTTAGCTGTTATAAAAGTTTGGTTTTTTAGTGCTGAAAATGCATTTTCAGCTCGCACTGTACACATTTGCTATGTGAGGCATTATCTCATAAGGGAAATACTGGACAATCAAATTAATGACTTCCCAGGCTTCAGGATGCATTTTTACACTCTATAAATGTGGAAATTTACATTGGAAACGTTTGGTTTAGCTGTTAATGAAGTTTCGTTTTTTTAGTGCTGAAAATTCATTGTCTGCTGGCGCTGTACACCTTTTCTAAGTGTTGCAATATCTCATGAAGGAAATACTGGACAATCAAATTAATGACTTTCCAGGCTTCAGGATGCCTTTCTACACTATATAAAGGTGGAAATTTACATTGGAAACGTTTGGTTTAGCTGTTATAAAAGTTTGGGTTTTTAGTGCTGTAAATGCATTTTCAGCTCGCGCTGTACACATTTGCTATGAGAGGCATTATCTCATAAGGGAAATATTGGACAATCAAATTAATGACTGCGCAGCTTCAGGATGTCTTTTTACACTATATAAAGGTGGAAATTTACATTGGAAACGTTTAGTTTAGCTGTTAATGAAGTTTCGTTTTTTTAGTGCTGAAAATTCATTGTCTGCTGGCGCTGTACACTTTTTCTAAATGTTGCAATATCTCATGAAGGAAATACTGGACAATCAAATTAATGACTTTCCAGGCTTCAGGATGCCTTTCTACACTATATAAAGGTGGAAATTTACATTGGAAACGTTTGGTTTAGCTGTTATAAAAGTTTGGTTTTTTAGTGCTGTAAATGCATTTTCAGCTCGCGCTGTACACATTTGCTATGAGAGGCATTATCTCATAAGGGAAATATTGGACAATCAAATTAATGACTGCCCAGGCTTCAGGATGTCTTTTTACACTATATAAAGGTGGAAATTTACATTGGAAACGTTTGGTTTAGGTGTTATATAAGTTTGGTTTTTTAGTGCTGAAAATGCATTTTCAGCTCGCACTGTACACATTTGCTATGTGAGGCATTATCTCATAAGGGAAATACTTGACAATCAAATTAATGACTTCCCAGGCTTCAGGATGCCTTTTTACACTCTATAAATGTGGAAATTTACATTGGAAACGTTTGGTTTAGCTGTTAATGAAGTTTCGTTTTTTTAGTGCTGAAAATTCATTGTCTGCTGGCGCTGTACACTTTTTCTACGTTTTGCAATATCTCATGTAGGAAATACTGGACAATCAAATTAATGACTTTCCAGGCTTCAGGATGCCTTTCTACACTATATAAAGGTGGAAATTTACATTGGAAACGTTTGGTTTAGCTGTTATAAAAGTTTGGTTTTTTTAGTGCTGTAAATGCATTTTCAGCTCGCGCTGTACACATTTGCTATGTGAGGCATTATCTCATAAGGGAAATACTGGACAATCAAATTAATGACTGCCCAGGCTTCAGGATGTCTTTTTACACTATATAAAGGTGGAAATTTACATTGGAAACGTTTGGTTTAGCTGTTATAAAAGTTTGGTTTTTTTAGTGCTGAAAATTCATTGTCTGCTGGCGCTGTACACTTTTTCTAAGTGTTGCAATATCTCATGAAGGAAATACTGGACAATCAAATTAATGACTTTCCAGGCTCCAGGATGCCTTTCTACACTATATAAAGGTGGAAATTTACATTGGAAACGTTTGGTTTAGCTGTTATAAAAGTTTGGTTTTTTAGTGCTGTAAATGCATTTTCAGCTCGCGCTGTACACATTTGCTATGAGAGGCATTATCTCATAAGGGAAATATTGGACAATCAAATTAATGACTGCCCAGGCTTCAGGATGTCTTTTTACACTATATAAAGGTGGAAATTTACATTGGAAACGTTTAGTTTAGCTGTTAATGAAGTTTCGTTTTTTTAGTGCTGAAAATTCATTGTCTACTGGCGCTGTACACTTTTTCTAAGTGTTGCAATATCTCATGAAGGAAATACTGGACAATCACATTAATGACTTTCCAGGCTTCAGGATGCCTTTCTACACTATATAAAGGTGGAAATTTACATTGGAAACGTTTGGTTTAGCTGTTATAAAAGTTTGGTTTTTTAGTGCTGTAAATGCATTTTCAGCTCGCGCTGTACACATTTGCTATGAGAGGCATTATCTCATAAGGGAAATATTGGACAATCAAATTAATGACTGCCCAGGCTTCAGGATGTCTTTTTACACTATATAAAGGTGGAAATTTACATTGGAAACGTTTGGTTTAGCTGTTATAAAAGTTTGGTTTTTTAGTGCTGAAAATGCATTTTCAGCTCGCACTGTACACATTTGCTATGTGAGGCATTATCTCATAAGGGAAATACTGGACAATCAAATTAATGACTTCCCAGGCTTCAGGATGCATTTTTACACTCTATAAATGTGGAAATTTACATTGGAAACGTTTGGTTTAGCTGTTAATGAAGTTTCGTTTTTTTAATGCTGAAAATTCATTGTCTGCTGGCGCTGTACACCTTTTCTAAGTGTTGCAATATCTCATGAAGGAAATACTGGACAATCAAATTAATGACTTTCCAGGCTTCAGGATGCCTTTCTACACTATATAAAGGTGGAAATTTACATTGGAAACGTTTGGTTTAGCTGTTATAAAAGTTTGGGTTTTTAGTGCTGTAAATGCATTTTCAGCTCGCGCTGTACACATTTGCTATGAGAGGCATTATCTCATAAGGGAAATATTGGACAATCAAATTAATGACTGCCCAGGCTTCAGGATGTCTTTTTACACTATATAAAGGTGGAAATTTACATTGGAAACGTTTGGTTTAGCTGTTATAAAAGTTTGGTTTTTTAGTGCTGTAAATGCATTTTCAGCTCGCGCTGTACACATTTGCTATTAGAGGCATTATCTCATAAGGGAAATATTGGACAATCAAATTAATGACTGCCCAGGCTTCAGAATGTCTTTTTACACTATATAAAGGTGGAAATTTACATTGGAAACGTTTAGTTTAGCTGTTAATGAAGTTTCGTTTTTTTAGTGCTGAAAATTCATTGTCTGCTGGCGCTGTACACTTTTTCTAAGTGTTGCAATATCTCATGAAGGAAATACTGGACAATCAAATTAATGACTTTCCAGGCTTCAGGATGCCTTTCTACACTATATAAAGGTAGAAATTTACATTGGAAACGTTTGGTTTAGCTGTTATAAAAGTTTGGTTTTTTAGTGCTGTAAATGCATTTTCAGCTCGCGCTGTACACATTTGCTATGAGAGGCATTATCTCATAAGGGAAATATTGGACAATCAAATTAATGACTGCCCAGGCTTCAGGATGTCTTTTTACACTCTTTCAAGGTGGAAATTTACATTGGAAACGTTTGGTTTAGCTGTTATAAAAGTTTGGTTTTTTAGTGCTGTAAATGCATTTTCAGCTCGCGCTGTACACATTTGCTATGAGAGGCATTATCTCATAAGGGAAATATTGGACAATCAAATTAATGACTGCCCAGGCTTCAGGATGTCTTTTTACACTATATAAAGGTGGAAATTTACATTGGAAACGTTTGGTTTAGCTGTTATAAAAGTTTGGTTTTTTAGTGCTGAAAATGCATTTTCAGCTCGCACTGTACACATTTGCTATGTGAGGCATTATCTCATAAGGGAAATACTGGACAATCAAATTAATGACTTCCCAGGCTTCAGGATGCATTTTTACACTCTATAAATGTGGAAATTTACATTGGAAACGTTTGGTTTAGCTGTTAATGAAGTTTCGTTTTTTTAGTGCTGAAAATTCATTGTCTGCTGGCGCTGTACACCTTTTCTAAGTGTTGCAATATCTCATGAAGGAAATACTGGACAATCAAATTAATGACTTTCCAGGCTTCAGGATGCCTTTCTACACTATATAAAGGTGGAAATTTACATTGGAAACGTTTGGTTTAGCTGTTATAAAAGTTTGGGTTTTTAGTGCTGTAAATGCATTTTCAGCTCGCGCTGTACACATTTGCTATGAGAGGCATTATCTCATAAGGGAAATATTGGACAATCAAATTAATGACTGCCCAGGCTTCAGGATGTCTTTTTACACTATATAAAGGTGGAAATTTACATTGGAAACGTTTGGTTTAGCTGTTATAAAAGTTTGGTTTTTTAGTGCTGTAAATGCATTTTCAGCTCGCGCTGTACACATTTGCTATTAGAGGCATTATCTCATAAGGGAAATATTGGACAATCAAATTAATGACTGCCCAGGCTTCAGAATGTCTTTTTACACTATATAAAGGTGGAAATTTACATTGGAAACGTTTAGTTTAGCTGTTAATGAAGTTTCGTTTTTTTAGTGCTGAAAATTCATTGTCTGCTGGCGCTGTACACTTTTTCTAAGTGTTGCAATATCTCATGAAGGAAATACTGGACAATCAAATTAATGACTTTCCAGGCTTCAGGATGCCTTTCTACACTATATAAAGGTAGAAATTTACATTGGAAACGTTTGGTTTAGCTGTTATAAAAGTTTGGTTTTTTAGTGCTGTAAATGCATTTTCAGCTCGCGCTGTACACATTTGCTATGAGAGGCATTATCTCATTGGGAAATATTGGACAATCAAATTAATGACTGCCCAGGCTTCAGGATGTCTTTTTACACTCTTTCAAGGTGGAAATGTACATTGGAAACGTTTGGTTTAGCTGTTATAAAAGTTTGGTTTTTTAGTGCTGTAAATGCATTTTCAGCTCGCGCTGTACACATTTGCTATGAGAGGCATTATCTCATAAGGGAAATATTGGACAATCAAATTAATGACTGCCCAGGCTTCAGGATGTCTTTTTACACTATATAAAGGTGGAAATTTACATTGGAAACATTTAGTTTAGCTGTTAATGAAGTTTCGTTTTTTTAGTGCTGAAAATTCATTGTCTGCTGGCGCTGTACACTTTTTCTAAGTGTTGCAATATCTCATGAAGGAAATACTGGACAATCAAATTAATGACTTTCCAGGCTTCAGGATGCCTTTCTACACTATATAAAGGTGGAAATTTACATTGGAAACGTTTGGTTAAGCTGTTATAAAAGTTTGGTTTTTTAGTGCTGTAAATGCATTTTCAGCTCGCGCTGTACACATTTGCTATGAGAGGCATTATCTCATAAGGGAAATATTGGACAATCAAATTAATGACTGCCCAGGCTTCAGGATGTCTTTTTACACTATATAAAGGTGGAAATTTACATTGGAAACGTTTGGTTTAGCTGTTATAAAAGTTTGGTTTTTTAGTGCTGTAAATGCATTTTCAGCTCGCGCTGTACACATTTGCTATGAGAGGCATTATCTCATAAGGGAAATATTGGACAATCAAATTAATGGCTGCCCGGGCTTCAGGATGTCTTTTTACACTATATAAAGGTGGAAATTTACATTGGAAACGTTTAGTTTAGCTGTTAATGAAGTTTCGTTTTTTTAGTGCTGAAAATTCATTGTCTGCTGGCGCTGTACACTTTTTCTAAATGTTGCAATATCTCATGAAGGAAATACTGGACAATCAAATTAATGACTTTCCAGGCTTCAGGATGCCTTTCTACACTATATAAAGGGTGAAATTTACATTGGAAACGTTTGGTTTAGCTGTTATAAAAGTTTGGTTTTTTAGTGCTGTAAATGCATTTTCAGCTCGCGCTGTACACATTTGCTATGAGAGGCATTATCTCATAAGGGAAATATTGGAAAATCAAATTAATGACTGCCCAGGCTTCAGGATGTCTTTTTACACTATATATAGGAGGAAATTTACATTGGAAACGTTTGGTTTAGGTGTTATAAAAGTTTGTTTTTTTAGTGCTGAAAATGCATTTTCAGCTCGCGCTGTACACATTTGCAATGAGAGGCATTATCTCATAAGGGAAATACTGGACAATCAAATTAATGACTTCCCAGGCTTCAGGATGCCTTTTTACACTCTATAAATGTGGAAATTTACATTGGAAACGTTTGGTTTAGCTGTAAATGAAGTTTCGTTTTTTTTAGTGCTGAAAATTCATTGTCTGCTGGCGCTGTACACTTTTTCTAAGTGTTGCAATATCTCATGAAGGAAATACTGGACAATCAAATTAATGACTTTCCAGGCTTCAGGATGCCTTTCTACACTATATAAAGGGTGAAATTTACATTGGAAACGTTTGGTTTAGCTGTTATAAAAGTTTGGTTTTTTAGTGCTGTAAATGCATTTTCAGCTCGCGCTGTACACATTTGCTATGAGAGGCATTATCTCATAAGGGAAATATTGGACAATCAAATTAATGACTGCCCAGGCTTCAGGATGTCTTTTTACACTATATAAAGGTGGAAATTTACATTGGAAACGTTTGGTTTAGCTGTTATAAAAGTTTGGTTTTTTAGTGCTGAAAATGCATTTTCAGCTCGCACTGTACACATTTGCTATGTGAGGCATTATCTCATAAGGGAAATACTGGACAATCAAATTAATGACTTCCCAGGCTTCAGGATGCATTTTTACACTCTATAAATGTGGAAATTTACATTGGAAACGTTTGGTTTAGCTGTTAATGAAGTTTCGTTTTTTTAGTGCTGAAAATTCATTGTCTGCTGGCGCTGTACACCTTTTCTAAGTGTTGCAATATCTCATGAAGGAAATACTGGACAATCAAATTAATGACTTTCCAGGCTTCAGGATGCCTTTCTACACTATATAAAGGTGGAAATTTACATTGGAAACGTTTGGTTTAGCTGTTATAAAAGTTTGGGTTTTTAGTGCTGTAAATGCATTTTCAGCTCGCGCTGTACACATTTGCTATGAGAGGCATTATCTCATAAGGGAAATATTGGACAATCAAATTAATGACTGCCCAGGCTTCAGGATGTCTTTTTACACTATATAAAGGTGGAAATTTACATTGGAAACGTTTGGTTTAGCTGTTATAAAAGTTTGGTTTTTTAGTGCTGTAAATGCATTTTCAGCTCGCGCTGTACACATTTGCTATTAGAGGCATTATCTCATAAGGGAAATATTGGACAATCAAATTAATGACTGCCCAGGCTTCAGAATGTCTTTTTACACTATATAAAGGTGGAAATTTACATTGGAAACGTTTAGTTTAGCTGTTAATGAAGTTTCGTTTTTTTAGTGCTGAAAATTCATTGTCTGCTGGCGCTGTACACTTTTTCTAAGTGTTGCAATATCTCATGAAGGAAATACTGGACAATCAAATTAATGACTTTCCAGGCTTCAGGATGCCTTTCTACACTATATAAAGGTAGAAATTTACATTGGAAACGTTTGGTTTAGCTGTTATAAAAGTTTGGTTTTTTAGTGCTGTAAATGCATTTTCAGCTCGCGCTGTACACATTTGCTATGAGAGGCATTATCTCATAAGGGAAATATTGGACAATCAAATTAATGACTGCCCAGGCTTCAGGATGTCTTTTTACACTCTTTCAAGGTGGAAATGTACATTGGAAACGTTTGGTTTAGCTGTTATAAAAGTTTGGTTTTTTAGTGCTGTAAATGCATTTTCAGCTCGCGCTGTACACATTTGCTATGAGAGGCATTATCTCATAAGGGAAATATTGGACAATCAAATTAATGACTGCCCAGGCTTCAGGATGTCTTTTTACACTATATAAAGGTGGAAATTTACATTGGAAACATTTAGTTTAGCTGTTAATGAAGTTTCGTTTTTTTAGTGCTGAAAATTCATTGTCTGCTGGCGCTGTACACTTTTTCTAAGTGTTGCAATATCTCATGAAGGAAATACTGGACAATCAAATTAATGACTTTCCAGGCTTCAGGATGCCTTTCTACACTATATAAAGGTGGAAATTTACATTGGAAACGTTTGGTTAAGCTGTTATAAAAGTTTGGTTTTTTAGTGCTGTAAATGCATTTTCAGCTCGCGCTGTACACATTTGCTATGAGAGGCATTATCTCATAAGGGAAATATTGGACAATCAAATTAATGACTGCCCAGGCTTCAGGATGTCTTTTTACACTATATAAAGGTGGAAATTTACATTGGAAACGTTTGGTTTAGCTGTTATAAAAGTTTGGTTTTTTAGTGCTGTAAATGCATTTTCAGCTCGCGCTGTACACATTTGCTATGAGAGGCATTATCTCATAAGGGAAATATTGGACAATCAAATTAATGGCTGCCCGGGCTTCAGGATGTCTTTTTACACTATATAAAGGTGGAAATTTACATTGGAAACGTTTAGTTTAGCTGTTAATGAAGTTTCGTTTTTTTAGTGCTGAAATTTCATTGTCTGCTGGCGCTGTACACTTTTTCTAAATGTTGCAATATCTCATGAAGGAAATACTGGACAATCAAATTAATGACTTTCCAGGCTTCAGGATGCCTTTCTACACTATATAAAGGGTGAAATTTACATTGGAAACGTTTGGTTTAGCTGTTATAAAAGTTTGGTTTTTTAGTGCTGTAAATGCATTTTCAGCTCGCGCTGTACACATTTGCTATGAGAGGCATTATCTCATAAGGGAAATATTGGAAAATCTAATTAATGACTGCCCAGGCTTCAGGATGTCTTTTTACACTATATATAGGAGGAAATTTACATTGGAAACGTTTGGTTTAGGTGTTATAAAAGTTTGTTTTTTTAGTGCTGAAAATGCATTTTCAGCTCGCGCTGTACACATTTGCAATGAGAGGCATTATCTCATAAGGGAAATACTGGACAATCAAATTAATGACTTCCCAGGCTTCAGGATGCCTTTTTACACTCTATAAATGTGGAAATTTACATTGGAAACGTTTGGTTTAGCTGTAAATGAAGTTTCGTTTTTTTTAGTGCTGAAAATTCATTGTCTGCTGGCGCTGTACACTTTTTCTAAGTGTTGCAATATCTCATGAAGGAAATACTGGACAATCAAATTAATGACTTTCCAGGCTTCAGGATGCCTTTCTACACTATATAAAGGTGGAAATTTACATTGGAAACGTTTGGTTTAGCTGTTATAAAAGTTTGGTTTTTTAGTGCTGTAAATGCATTTTCAGCTCGCGCTGTACACATTTGCTATGAGAGGCATTATCTCATAAGGGAAATATTGGACAATCAAATTAATGACTGCCCAGGCTTCAGGATGTCTTTTTACACTATATAAAGGTGGAAATTTACATTGGAAACGATTGGTTTAGCTGTTATAAAAGTTTGTTTTTTTAGTGCTGTAAATGCATTTTCAGCTCGCACTGTACACATTTGCTATGAGAGGCATTATCTCATAAGGGAAATATTGGACAATCAAATTAATGGCTGCCCAGGCTTCAGGATGTCTTTTTACACTATATAAAGGTGGAAATTTACATTGGAAACGTTTGGTTTAGCTGTTAATGAAGTTTCGTTTTTTTAGTGCTGAAAATTAATTGTCTGCTGGCGCTGTACACTTTTTCTAAGTGTTGCAATATCTCATGAAGGAAATACTGGACAATCAAATTAATGACTTTCCAGGCTTCAGGATGCCTTTCTACACTATATAAAGGTGGAAATTTACATTGGAAACGTTTGGTTTAGCTGTTATAAAAGTTTGGTTTTTTAGTGCTGTAAATGCATTTTCAGCTCGCGCTGTACACATTTGCTATGAGAGGCATTATCTCATAAGGGAAATATTGGACAATCAAATTAATGACTGCCCAGGCTTCAGGATGTCTTTTTACACTATATATAGGTGGAAATTTACATTGGAAACGTTTGGTTTAGCTGTTATAAAAGTTTGTTTTTTTAGTGCTGTAAATGCATTTTCAGCTCGCACTGTACACATTTGCTATGAGAGGCATTATCTCATAAGGGAAATATTGGACAATCAAATTAATGACTGCCCAGGCTTCAGGATGTCTTTTTACACTATATAAGGGTGGAAATTTACATTGGAAACGTTTAGTTTAGCTGTTAATGAAGTTTCGTTTTTTTAGTGCTGAAAATTCATTGTCTGCTGGCGCTGTACACTTTTTCTAAGTGTTGCAATATCTCATGAAGGAAATACTGGACAATCAAATTAATGACTTTCCAGGCTTCAGGATGCCTTTCTACACTATATAAAGGTGGAAATGTACATTGGAAACGTTTGGTTTAGCTGTTATAAAAGTTTGGTTTTTTAGTGCTGTAAATGCATTTTCAGCTCGCGCTGTACACATTTGCTATGAGAGGCATTATCTCATAAGGGAAATATTGGACAATCAAATTAATGACTGCCCAGGCTTCAGGATGTCTTTTTACACTATATAAAGGTGGAAATTTACATTGGAAACGTTTGGTTTAGCTGTTATAAAAGTTTGTTTTTTTTAGTGCTGAAAATGCATTTTCAGCTCGCACTGTACACATTTGCTATGTGAGGCATTATCTCATAAGGGAAATACTGGACAATCAAATTAATGACTGCCCAGGCTTCAGGATGTCTTTTTACACTATATAAAGGTGGAAATTTACATTGGAAACGTTTGGTTTAGCTGTTATAAAAGTTTGGTTTTTTAGTGCTGAAAATGCATTTTCAGCTCGCACTGTACACATTTGCTATGTGAGGCATTATCTCATAAGGGAAATACTGGACAATCAAATTAATGACTGCCCAGGCTTCAGGATGCCTTTTTACACTCTATAAATGTGGAAATTTACATTGGAAACGTTTGGTTTAGCTGTTAATGAAGTTTCGTTTTTTTAGTGCTGAAAATTCATTGTCTGCTGGCGCTGTACACTTTTTCTAAGTGTTGCAATATCTCATGAAGGAAATACTGGACAATCAAATTAATGACTTTCCAGGCTTCAGGATGCCTTTCTACACTATATAAAGGTGGAAATTTACAATTGAAACGTTTGGTTTAGCTGTTATAAAAGTTTGTTTTTTTAGTGCTGTAAATGCATTTTCAGCTCGCGCTGTACACATTTGCTATGAGAGGCATTATCTCATAAGGGAAATATTGGACAATCAAATTAATGACTGCCCAGGCTTCAGGATGTCTTTTTACACTATATAAAGGTGGAAATTTACATTGGAAACGTTTGGTTTAGCTGTTATAAAAGTTTGGTTTTTTAGTGCTGAAAATGCATTTTCAGCTCGCACTGTACACATTTGCTATGTGAGGCATTATCTCATAAGGGAAATACTGGACAATCAAATTAATGACTTCCCAGGCTTCAGGATGCCTTTTTACACTCTATAAATGTGGAAATTTACATTGGAAACGTTTGGTTTAGCTGTTAATGAAGTTTCGTTTTTTTAGTGCTGAAAATTCATTGTCTGCTGGCGAAGTACACTTTTTCTAAGTGTTGCAATATCTCATGAAGGAAATACTGGACAATCAAATTAATGACTTTCCAGGCTTCAGGATGCCTTTCTACACTATATAAAGGTGGAAATTTACATTGGAAACGTTTGGTTTAGCTGTTAATGAAGTTTCGTTTTTTTTAGTGCTGAAAATTCATTGTCTGCTGGCGCTGTACACTTTTTCTAAGTGTTGCAATATCTCATGAAGGAAATACTGGACAATCAAATTAATGACTTTCCAGGCTTCAGGATGCCTTTCTACACTATATAAAGGTGGAAATTTACATTGGAAACGTTTGGTTTAGCTGTTATAAAAGTTTGGTTTTTTAGTGCTGTAAATGCATTTTCAGCTCGCGCTGTACACATTTGCTATGAGAGGCATTATCTCATAAGGGAAATATTGGACAATCAAATTAATGACTGCCCAGGCTTCAGGATGTCTTTTTACACTATATAAAGGTGGACATTTACATTGGAAACGTTTAGTTCAGCTGTTAATGAAGTTTCGTTTTTTTAGTGCTGAAAATTCATTGTCTGCTGGCGCTGTACACTTTTTCTAAGTGTTGCAATATCTCATGAAGGAAATACTGGACAATCAAATTAATGACTTTCCAGGCTTCAGGATGCCTTTCTACACTATATAAAGGTGGAAATTTACATTGGAAACGTTTGGTTTAGCTGTTATAAAAGTTTGGGTTTTTAGTGCTGTAAATGCATTTTCAGCTCGCGCTGTACACATTTGCTATGAGAGGCATTATCTCATAAGGGAAATATTGGACAATCAAATTAATGACTGCCCAGGCTTCAGGATGTCTTTTTACACTATATAAAGGTGGAAATTTACATTGGAAACGTTTAGTTTAGCTGTTATAAAAGTTTGTTTTTTTAGTGCTGTAAATGCATTTTCAGCTCGCGCTGTACACATTTGCTATGAGAGGCATTATCTCATAAGGGAAATATTGGACAATCAAATTAATGACTGCCCAGGCTTCAGGATGTCTTTTTACACTATATAAAGGTGGAAATTTACATTGGAAACGTTTAGTTTAGCTGTTATAAAAGTTTGTTTTTTTAGTGCTGAAAATGCATTTTCAGCTCGCACTGTACACATTTGCTATGTGAGGCATTATCTCATAAGGGAAATACTGGACAATCAAATTAATGACTTCCCAGGCTTCAGGATGCCTTTTTACACTCTATAAATGTGGAAATTTACATTGGAAACGTTTGGTTTAGCTGTTAATGAAGTTTCGTTTTTTTAGTGCTGAAAATTCATTGTCTGCTGGCGCTGTACACTTTTTCTAAGTGTTGCAATATCTCATGAAGGAAATACTGGACAATCAAATTAATGACTTTCCAGGCTTCAGGATGCCTTCTACACTATATAAAGGTGGAAATGTACATTGGAAACGTTTGGTTTAGCTGTTATAAAAGTTTGGTTTTTTAGTGCTGAAAATGCATTTTCAGCTCGCGCTGTACACATTTGCTATGAGAGGCATTATCTCATAAGGGAAATATTGGACAATCAAATTAATGACTGCCCAGGCTTCAGGATGTCTTTTTACACTCTTTCAAGGTGGAAATGTACATTGGAAACGTTTGGTTTAGCTGTTATAAAAGTTTGGTTTTTTAGTGCTGTAAATGCATTTTCAGCTCGCGCTGTACACATTTGCTATGAGAGGCATTATCTCATAAGGGAAATATTGGACAATCAAATTAATGACTGCCCAGGCTTCAGGATGTCTTTTTACACTATATAAAGGTGGAAATTTACATTGGAAACATTTAGTTTAGCTGTTAATGAAGTTTCGTTTTTTTAGTGCTGAAAATTCATTGTCTGCTGGCGCTGTACACTTTTTCTAAGTGTTGCAATATCTCATGAAGGAAATACTGGACAATCAAATTAATGACTTTCCAGGCTTCAGGATGCCTTTCTACACTATATAAAGGTGGAAATTTACATTGGAAACGTTTGGTTAAGCTGTTATAAAAGTTTGGTTTTTTAGTGCTGTAAATGCATTTTCAGCTCGCGCTGTACACATTTGCTATGAGAGGCATTATCTCATAAGGGAAATATTGGACAATCAAATTAATGACTGCCCAGGCTTCAGGATGTCTTTTTACACTATATAAAGGTGGAAATTTACATTGGAAACGTTTGGTTTAGCTGTTATAAAAGTTTGGTTTTTTAGTGCTGTAAATGCATTTTCAGCTCGCGCTGTACACATTTGCTATGAGAGGCATTATCTCATAAGGGAAATATTGGACAATCAAATTAATGGCTGCCCGGGCTTCAGGATGTCTTTTTACACTATATAAAGGTGGAAATTTACATTGGAAACGTTTAGTTTAGCTGTTAATGAAGTTTCGTTTTTTTAGTGCTGAAATTTCATTGTCTGCTGGCGCTGTACACTTTTTCTAAATGTTGCAATATCTCATGAAGGAAATACTGGACAATCAAATTAATGACTTTCCAGGCTTCAGGATGCCTTTCTACACTATATAAAGGGTGAAATTTACATTGGAAACGTTTGGTTTAGCTGTTATAAAAGTTTGGTTTTTTAGTGCTGTAAATGCATTTTCAGCTCGCGCTGTACACATTTGCTATGAGAGGCATTATCTCATAAGGGAAATATTGGAAAATCTAATTAATGACTGCCCAGGCTTCAGGATGTCTTTTTACACTATATATAGGAGGAAATTTACATTGGAAACGTTTGGTTTAGGTGTTATAAAAGTTTGTTTTTTTAGTGCTGAAAATGCATTTTCAGCTCGCGCTGTACACATTTGCAATGAGAGGCATTATCTCATAAGGGAAATACTGGACAATCAAATTAATGACTTCCCAGGCTTCAGGATGCCTTTTTACACTCTATAAATGTGGAAATTTACATTGGAAACGTTTGGTTTAGCTGTAAATGAAGTTTCGTTTTTTTTAGTGCTGAAAATTCATTGTCTGCTGGCGCTGTACACTTTTTCTAAGTGTTGCAATATCTCATGAAGGAAATACTGGACAATCAAATTAATGACTTTCCAGGCTTCAGGATGCCTTTCTACACTATATAAAGGTGGAAATTTACATTGGAAACGTTTGGTTTAGCTGTTATAAAAGTTTGGTTTTTTAGTGCTGTAAATGCATTTTCAGCTCGCGCTGTACACATTTGCTATGAGAGGCATTATCTCATAAGGGAAATATTGGACAATCAAATTAATGACTGCCCAGGCTTCAGGATGTCTTTTTACACTATATAAAGGTGGAAATTTACATTGGAAACGATTGGTTTAGCTGTTATAAAAGTTTGTTTTTTTAGTGCTGTAAATGCATTTTCAGCTCGCACTGTACACATTTGCTATGAGAGGCATTATCTCATAAGGGAAATATTGGACAATCAAATTAATGGCTGCCCAGGCTTCAGGATGTCTTTTTACACTATATAAAGGTGGAAATTTACATTGGAAACGTTTGGTTTAGCTGTTAATGAAGTTTCGTTTTTTTAGTGCTGAAAATTAATTGTCTGCTGGCGCTGTACACTTTTTCTAAGTGTTGCAATATCTCATGAAGGAAATACTGGACAATCAAATTAATGACTTTCCAGGCTTCAGGATGCCTTTCTACACTATATAAAGGTGGAAATTTACATTGGAAACGTTTGGTTTAGCTGTTATAAAAGTTTGGTTTTTTAGTGCTGTAAATGCATTTTCAGCTCGCGCTGTACACATTTGCTATGAGAGGCATTATCTCATAAGGGAAATATTGGACAATCAAATTAATGACTGCCCAGGCTTCAGGATGTCTTTTTACACTATATATAGGTGGAAATTTACATTGGAAACGTTTGGTTTAGCTGTTATAAAAGTTTGTTTTTTTAGTGCTGTAAATGCATTTTCAGCTCGCACTGTACACATTTGCTATGAGAGGCATTATCTCATAAGGGAAATATTGGACAATCAAATTAATGACTGCCCAGGCTTCAGGATGTCTTTTTACACTATATAAGGGTGGAAATTTACATTGGAAACGTTTAGTTTAGCTGTTAATGAAGTTTCGTTTTTTTAGTGCTGAAAATTCATTGTCTGCTGGCGCTGTACACTTTTTCTAAGTGTTGCAATATCTCATGAAGGAAATACTGGACAATCAAATTAATGACTTTCCAGGCTTCAGGATGCCTTTCTACACTATATAAAGGTGGAAATGTACATTGGAAACGTTTGGTTTAGCTGTTATAAAAGTTTGGTTTTTTAGTGCTGTAAATGCATTTTCAGCTCGCGCTGTACACATTTGCTATGAGAGGCATTATCTCATAAGGGAAATATTGGACAATCAAATTAATGACTGCCCAGGCTTCAGGATGTCTTTTTACACTATATAAAGGTGGAAATTTACATTGGAAACGTTTGGTTTAGCTGTTATAAAAGTTTGTTTTTTTTAGTGCTGAAAATGCATTTTCAGCTCGCACTGTACACATTTGCTATGTGAGGCATTATCTCATAAGGGAAATACTGGACAATCAAATTAATGACTGCCCAGGCTTCAGGATGTCTTTTTACACTATATAAAGGTGGAAATTTACATTGGAAACGTTTGGTTTAGCTGTTATAAAAGTTTGGTTTTTTAGTGCTGAAAATGCATTTTCAGCTCGCACTGTACACATTTGCTATGTGAGGCATTATCTCATAAGGGAAATACTGGACAATCAAATTAATGACTGCCCAGGCTTCAGGATGCCTTTTTACACTCTATAAATGTGGAAATTTACATTGGAAACGTTTGGTTTAGCTGTTAATGAAGTTTCGTTTTTTTAGTGCTGAAAATTCATTGTCTGCTGGCGCTGTACACTTTTTCTAAGTGTTGCAATATCTCATGAAGGAAATACTGGACAATCAAATTAATGACTTTCCAGGCTTCAGGATGCCTTTCTACACTATATAAAGGTGGAAATTTACAATTGAAACGTTTGGTTTAGCTGTTATAAAAGTTTGTTTTTTTAGTGCTGTAAATGCATTTTCAGCTCGCGCTGTACACATTTGCTATGAGAGGCATTATCTCATAAGGGAAATATTGGACAATCAAATTAATGACTGCCCAGGCTTCAGGATGTCTTTTTACACTATATAAAGGTGGAAATTTACATTGGAAACGTTTGGTTTAGCTGTTATAAAAGTTTGGTTTTTTAGTGCTGAAAATGCATTTTCAGCTCGCACTGTACACATTTGCTATGTGAGGCATTATCTCATAAGGGAAATACTGGACAATCAAATTAATGACTTCCCAGGCTTCAGGATGCCTTTTTACACTCTATAAATGTGGAAATTTACATTGGAAACGTTTGGTTTAGCTGTTAATGAAGTTTCGTTTTTTTAGTGCTGAAAATTCATTGTCTGCTGGCGAAGTACACTTTTTCTAAGTGTTGCAATATCTCATGAAGGAAATACTGGACAATCAAATTAATGACTTTCCAGGCTTCAGGATGCCTTTCTACACTATATAAAGGTGGAAATTTACATTGGAAACGTTTGGTTTAGCTGTTAATGAAGTTTCGTTTTTTTTAGTGCTGAAAATTCATTGTCTGCTGGCGCTGTACACTTTTTCTAAGTGTTGCAATATCTCATGAAGGAAATACTGGACAATCAAATTAATGACTTTCCAGGCTTCAGGATGCCTTTCTACACTATATAAAGGTGGAAATTTACATTGGAAACGTTTGGTTTAGCTGTTATAAAAGTTTGGTTTTTTAGTGCTGTAAATGCATTTTCAGCTCGCGCTGTACACATTTGCTATGAGAGGCATTATCTCATAAGGGAAATATTGGACAATCAAATTAATGACTGCCCAGGCTTCAGGATGTCTTTTTACACTATATAAAGGTGGACATTTACATTGGAAACGTTTAGTTCAGCTGTTAATGAAGTTTCGTTTTTTTAGTGCTGAAAATTCATTGTCTGCTGGCGCTGTACACTTTTTCTAAGTGTTGCAATATCTCATGAAGGAAATACTGGACAATCAAATTAATGACTTTCCAGGCTTCAGGATGCCTTTCTACACTATATAAAGGTGGAAATTTACATTGGAAACGTTTGGTTTAGCTGTTATAAAAGTTTGGGTTTTTAGTGCTGTAAATGCATTTTCAGCTCGCGCTGTACACATTTGCTATGAGAGGCATTATCTCATAAGGGAAATATTGGACAATCAAATTAATGACTGCCCAGGCTTCAGGATGTCTTTTTACACTATATAAAGGTGGAAATTTACATTGGAAACGTTTAGTTTAGCTGTTATAAAAGTTTGTTTTTTTAGTGCTGTAAATGCATTTTCAGCTCGCGCTGTACACATTTGCTATGAGAGGCATTATCTCATAAGGGAAATATTGGACAATCAAATTAATGACTGCCCAGGCTTCAGGATGTCTTTTTACACTATATAAAGGTGGAAATTTACATTGGAAACGTTTAGTTTAGCTGTTATAAAAGTTTGTTTTTTTAGTGCTGAAAATGCATTTTCAGCTCGCACTGTACACATTTGCTATGTGAGGCATTATCTCATAAGGGAAATACTGGACAATCAAATTAATGACTTCCCAGGCTTCAGGATGCCTTTTTACACTCTATAAATGTGGAAATTTACATTGGAAACGTTTGGTTTAGCTGTTAATGAAGTTTCGTTTTTTTAGTGCTGAAAATTCATTGTCTGCTGGCGCTGTACACTTTTTCTAAGTGTTGCAATATCTCATGAAGGAAATACTGGACAATCAAATTAATGACTTTCCAGGCTTCAGGATGCCTTTCTACACTATATAAAGGTGGAAATTTACATTGGAAACGTTTGGTTTAGCTGTTATAAAAGTTTGGTATTAGTGCTGTAAATGCATTTTCAGCTCGCGCTGTACACATTTGCTATGAGAGGCATTATCTCATAAGGGAAATATTGGACAATCAAATTAATGACTGCCCAGGCTTCAGAATGTCTTTTTACACTATATAAAGGTGGAAATTTACATTGGAAACGTTTAGTTTAGCTGTTAATGAAGTTTCGTTTTTTTAGTGCTGAAAATTCATTGTCTGCTGGCGCTGTACACTTTTTCTAAGTGTTGCAATATCTCATGAAGGAAATACTGGACAATCAAATTAATGACTTTCCAGGCTTCAGGATGCCTTTCTACACTATATAAAGGTAGAAATTTACATTGGAAACGTTTGGTTTAGCTGTTATAAAAGTTTGGTTTTTTAGTGCTGTAAATGCATTTTCAGCTCGCGCTGTACACATTTGCTATGAGAGGCATTATCTCATAAGGGAAATATTGGACAATCAAATTAATGACTGCGCAGGCTTCAGGATGTCTTTTTACACTATATAAAGGTGGAAATTTACATTGGAAACGTTTGGTTTAGCTGTTATAAAAGTTTGGTTTTTTAGTGCTGTAAATGCATTTTCAGCTCGCGCTGTACACATTTGCTATGAGAGGCATTATCTCATAAGGGAAATATTGGACAATCAAATTAATGACTGCCCAGGCTTCAGGATGTCTTTTTATACTATATAAAGGTGGAAAGTTACATTGGAAACGTTTGGTTTAGGTGTTATATAAGTTTGGTTTTTTAGTGCTGAAAATGCATTTTCAGCTCGCACTGTACACATTTGCTATGTGAGGCATTATCTCATAAGGGAAATACTGGACAATCAAATTAATGACTTCCCAGGCTTCAGGATGCCTTTTTACACTCTATAAATGTGGAAATTTACATTGGAAACGTTTGGTTTAGCTGTTAATGAAGTTTCGTTTTTTTAGTGCTGAAAATTCATTGTCTGCTGGCGCTGTACACTTTTTCTAAGTTTTGCAATATCTCATGTAGGAAATACTGGACAATCAAATTAATGACTTTCCAGGCTTCAGGATGCCTTTCTACACTATATAAAGGTGGAAATTTACATTGGAAACGTTTGATTTAGCTGTTATAAAAGTTTGGTTTTTTAGTGCTGTAAATGCATTTTCAGCTCGCGCTGTACACATTTGCTATGTGAGGCATTATCTCATAAGGGAAATACTGGACAATCAAATTAATGACTGCCCAGGCTTCAGGATGTCTTTTTACACTATATAAAGGTGGAAATTTACATTGGAAACGTTTGGTTTAGCTGTTATAAAAGTTTGGTTTTTTTAGTGCTGAAAATTCATTGTCTGCTGGCGCTGTACACCTTTTCTAAGTGTTGCAATATCTCATGAAGGAAATACTGGACAATCAAATTAATGACTTTCCAGGCTCCAGGATGCCTTTCTACACTATATAAAGGTGGAAATTTACATTGGAAACGTTTGGTTTAGCTGTTATAAAAGTTTGGTTTTTTAGTGCTGTAAATGCATTTTCAGCTCGCGCTGTACACATTTGCTATGAGAGGCATTATCTCATAAGGGAAATATTGGACAATCAAATTAATGACTGCCCAGGCTTCAGGATGTCTTTTTACACTATATAAAGGTGGAAATTTACATTGGAAACGTTTAGTTTAGCTGTTAATGAAGTTTCGTTTTTTTAGTGCTGAAAATTCATTGTCTACTGGCGCTGTACACTTTTTCTAAGTGTTGCAATATCTCATGAAGGAAATACTGGACAATCACATTAATGACTTTCCAGGCTTCAGGATGCCTTTCTACACTATATAAAGGTGGAAATTTACATTGGAAACGTTTGGTTTAGCTGTTATAAAAGTTTGGTTTTTTAGTGCTGTAAATGCATTTTCAGCTCGCGCTGTACACATTTGCTATGAGAGGCATTATCTCATAAGGGAAATATTGGACAATCAAATTAATGACTGCCCAGGCTTCAGGATGTCTTTTTACACTATATAAAGGTGGAAATTTACATTGGAAACGTTTGGTTTAGCTGTTATAAAAGTTTGGTTTTTTAGTGCTGAAAATGCATTTTCAGCTCGCACTGTACACATTTGCTATGTGAGGCATTATCTCATAAGGGAAATACTGGACAATCAAATTAATGACTTCCCAGGCTTCAGGATGCATTTTTACACTCTATAAATGTGGAAATTTACATTGGAAACGTTTGGTTTAGCTGTTAATGAAGTTTCGTTTTTTTAGTGCTGAAAATTCATTGTCTGCTGGCGCTGTACACTTTTTCTAAATGTTGCAATATCTCATGAAGGAAATACTGGACAATCAAATTAATGACTTTCCAGGTTTCAGGATGCCTTTCTACACTATATAAAGGTGGAAATTTACATTGGAAACGTTTGGTTTAGCTGTTATAAAAGTTTGGTTTTTTAGTGCTGTAAATGCATTTTCAGCTCGCGCTGTACACATTTGCTATGAGAGGCATTATCTCATAAGGGAAATATTGGACAATCAAATTAATGACTGCCCAGGCTTCAGGATGTCTTTTTACACTATATAAAGGTGGAAATTTACATTGGAAACGTTTGGTTTAGGTGTTATATAAGTTTGGTTTTTTAGTGCTGAAAATGCATTTTCAGCTCGCACTGTACACATTTGCTATGTGAGGCATTATCTCATAAGGGAAATACTGGACAATCAAATTAATGACTTCCCAGGCTTCAGGATGCCTTTTTACACTCTATAAATGTGGAAATTTACATTGGAAACGTTTGGTTTAGCTGTTAATGAAGTTTCGTTTTTTTAGTGCTGAAAATTCATTGTCTGCTGGCGCTGTACACTTTTTCTACGTTTTGCAATATCTCATGTAGGAAATACTGGACAATCAAATTAATGACTTTCCAGGCTTCAGGATGCCTTTCTACACTATATAAAGGTGGAAATTTACATTGGAAACGTTTGGTTTAGCTGTTATAAAAGTTTGGTTTTTTTAGTGCTGTAAATGCATTTTCAGCTCGCGCTGTACACATTTGCTATGTGAGGCATTATCTCATAAGGGAAATACTGGACAATCAAATTAATGACTGCCCAGGCTTCAGGATGTCTTTTTACACTATATAAAGGTGGAAATTTACATTGGAAACGTTTGGTTTAGCTGTTATAAAAGTTTGGTTTTTTTAGTGCTGAAAATTCATTGTCTGCTGGCGCTGTACACTTTTTCTAAGTGTTGCAATATCTCATGAAGGAAATACTGGACAATCAAATTAATGACTTTCCAGGCTCCAGGATGCCTTTCTACACTATATAAAGGTGGAAATTTACATTGGAAACGTTTGGTTTAGCTGTTATAAAAGTTTGGTTTTTTAGTGCTGTAAATGCATTTTCAGCTCGCGCTGTACACATTTGCTATGAGAGGCATTATCTCATAAGGGAAATATTGGACAATCAAATTAATGACTGCCCAGGCTTCAGGATGTCTTTTTACACTATATAAAGGTGGAAATTTACATTGGAAACGTTTAGTTTAGCTGTTAATGAAGTTTCGTTTTTTTAGTGCTGAAAATTCATTGTCTACTGGCGCTGTACACTTTTTCTAAGTGTTGCAATATCTCATGAAGGAAATACTGGACAATCACATTAATGACTTTCAAGGCTTCAGGATGCCTTTCTACACTATATAAAGGTGGAAATTTACATTGGAAACGTTTGGTTTAGCTGTTATAAAAGTTTGGTTTTTTAGTGCTGTAAATGCATTTTCAGCTCGCGCTGTACACATTTGCTATGAGAGGCATTATCTCATAAGGGAAATATTGGACAATCAAATTAATGACTGCCCAGGCTTCAGGATGTCTTTTTACACTATATAAAGGTGGAAATTTACATTGGAAACGTTTGGTTTAGCTGTTATAAAAGTTTGGTTTTTTAGTGCTGAAAATGCATTTTCAGCTCGCACTGTACACATTTGCTATGTGAGGCATTATCTCATAAGGGAAATACTGGACAATCAAATTAATGACTTCCCAGGCTTCAGGATGCATTTTTACACTCTATAAATGTGGAAATTTACATTGGAAACGTTTGGTTTAGCTGTTAATGAAGTTTCGTTTTTTTAGTGCTGAAAATTCATTGTCTGCTGGCGCTGTACACCTTTTCTAAGTGTTGCAATATCTCATGAAGGAAATACTGGACAATCAAATTAATGACTTTCCAGGCTTCAGGATGCCTTTTTACACTATATAAAGGTGGAAATTTACATTGGAAACGTTTGGTTTAGCTGTTATAAAAGTTTGGGTTTTTAGTGCTGTAAATGCATTTTCAGCTCGCGCTGTACACATTTGCTATTAGAGGCATTATCTCATAAGGGAAATATTGGACAATCAAATTAATGACTGCCCAGGCTTCAGAATGTCTTTTTACACTATATAAAGGTGGAAATTTACATTGGAAACGTTTAGTTTAGCTGTTAATGAAGTTTCGTTTTTTTAGTGCTGAAAATTCATTGTCTGCTGGCGCTGTACACTTTTTCTAAGTGTTGCAATATCTCATGAAGGAAATACTGGACAATCAAATTAATGACTTTCCAGGCTTCAGGATGCCTTTCTACACTATATAAAGGTAGAAATTTACATTGGAAACGTTTGGTTTAGCTGTTATAAAAGTTTGGTTTTTTAGTGCTGTAAATGCATTTTCAGCTCGCGCTGTACACATTTGCTATGAGAGGCATTATCTCATAAGGGAAATATTGGACAATCAAATTAATGACTGCCCAGGCTTCAGGATGTCTTTTTACACTCTTTCAAGGTGGAAATTTACATTGGAAACGTTTGGTTTAGCTGTTATAAAAGTTTGGTTTTTTAGTGCTGTAAATGCATTTTCAGCTCGCGCTGTACACATTTGCTATGAGAGGCATTATCTCATAAGGGAAATATTGGACAATCAAATTAATGACTGCCCAGGCTTCAGGATGTCTTTTTACACTATATAAAGGTGGAAATTTACATTGGAAACGTTTGGTTTAGCTGTTATAAAAGTTTGGTTTTTTAGTGCTGAAAATGCATTTTCAGCTCGCACTGTACACATTTGCTATGTGAGGCATTATCTCATAAGGGAAATACTGGACAATCAAATTAATGACTTCCCAGGCTTCAGGATGCATTTTTACACTCTATAAATGTGGAAATTTACATTGGAAACGTTTGGTTTAGCTGTTAATGAAGTTTCGTTTTTTTAGTGCTGAAAATTCATTGTCTGCTGGCGCTGTACACCTTTTCTAAGTGTTGCAATATCTCATGAAGGAAATACTGGACAATCAAATTAATGACTTTCCAGGCTTCAGGATGCCTTTCTACACTATATAAAGGTGGAAATTTACATTGGAAACGTTTGGTTTAGCTGTTATAAAAGTTTGGGTTTTTAGTGCTGTAAATGCATTTTCAGCTCGCGCTGTACACATTTGCTATGAGAGGCATTATCTCATAAGGGAAATATTGGACAATCAAATTAATGACTGCCCAGGCTTCAGGATGTCTTTTTACACTATATAAAGGTGGAAATTTACATTGGAAACGTTTGGTTTAGCTGTTATAAAAGTTTGGTTTTTTAGTGCTGTAAATGCATTTTCAGCTCGCGCTGTACACATTTGCTATTAGAGGCATTATCTCATAAGGGAAATATTGGACAATCAAATTAATGACTGCCCAGGCTTCAGAATGTCTTTTTACACTATATAAAGGTGGAAATTTACATTGGAAACGTTTAGTTTAGCTGTTAATGAAGTTTCGTTTTTTTAGTGCTGAAAATTCATTGTCTGCTGGCGCTGTACACTTTTTCTAAGTGTTGCAATATCTCATGAAGGAAATACTGGACAATCAAATTAATGACTTTCCAGGCTTCAGGATGCCTTTCTACACTATATAAAGGTAGAAATTTACATTGGAAACGTTTGGTTTAGCTGTTATAAAAGTTTGGTTTTTTAGTGCTGTAAATGCATTTTCAGCTCGCGCTGTACACATTTGCTATGAGAGGCATTATCTCATAAGGGAAATATTGGACAATCAAATTAATGACTGCCCAGGCTTCAGGATGTCTTTTTACACTCTTTCAAGGTGGAAATGTACATTGGAAACGTTTGGTTTAGCTGTTATAAAAGTTTGGTTTTTTAGTGCTGTAAATGCATTTTCAGCTCGCGCTGTACACATTTGCTATGAGAGGCATTATCTCATAAGGGAAATATTGGACAATCAAATTAATGACTGCCCAGGCTTCAGGATGTCTTTTTACACTATATAAAGGTGGAAATTTACATTGGAAACATTTAGTTTAGCTGTTAATGAAGTTTCGTTTTTTTAGTGCTGAAAATTCATTGTCTGCTGGCGCTGTACACTT
Source organism: Idiotropiscis lumnitzeri (assembly GCF_059441095.1). Classification (NCBI taxonomy): domain Eukaryota; kingdom Metazoa; phylum Chordata; class Actinopteri; order Syngnathiformes; family Syngnathidae; genus Idiotropiscis; species Idiotropiscis lumnitzeri. Next base: position 278,851 of record NW_028283668.1, on the reverse strand, counting down.
TTTCTAAGTGTTGCAATATCTCATGAAGGAAATACTGGACAATCAAATTAATGACTTTCCAGGCTTCAGGATGCCTTTCTACACTATATAAAGGTGGAAATTTACATTGGAAACGTTTGGTTAAGCTGTTATAAAAGTTTGGTTTTTTAGTGCTGTAAATGCATTTTCAGCTCGCGCTGTACACATTTGCTATGAGAGGCATTATCTCATAAGGGAAATATTGGACAATCAAATTAATGACTGCCCAGGCTTCAGGATGTCTTTTTACACTATATAAAGGTGGAAATTTACATTGGAAACGTTTGGTTTAGCTGTTATAAAAGTTTGGTTTTTTAGTGCTGTAAATGCATTTTCAGCTCGCGCTGTACACATTTGCTATGAGAGGCATTATCTCATAAGGGAAATATTGGACAATCAAATTAATGGCTGCCCGGGCTTCAGGATGTCTTTTTACACTATATAAAGGTGGAAATTTACATTGGAAACGTTTAGTTTAGCTGTTAATGAAGTTTCGTTTTTTTAGTGCTGAAAATTCATTGTCTGCTGGCGCTGTACACTTTTTCTAAATGTTGCAATATCTCATGAAGGAAATACTGGACAATCAAATTAATGACTTTCCAGGCTTCAGGATGCCTTTCTACACTATATAAAGGGTGAAATTTACATTGGAAACGTTTGGTTTAGCTGTTATAAAAGTTTGGTTTTTTAGTGCTGTAAATGCATTTTCAGCTCGCGCTGTACACATTTGCTATGAGAGGCATTATCTCATAAGGGAAATATTGGAAAATCAAATTAATGACTGCCCAGGCTTCAGGATGTCTTTTTACACTATATATAGGAGGAAATTTACATTGGAAACGTTTGGTTTAGGTGTTATAAAAGTTTGTTTTTTTAGTGCTGAAAATGCATTTTCAGCTCGCGCTGTACACATTTGCAATGAGAGGCATTATCTCATAAGGGAAATACTGGACAATCAAATTAATGACTTCCCAGGCTTCAGGATGCCTTTTTACACTCTATAAATGTGGAAATTTACATTGGAAACGTTTGGTTTAGCTGTAAATGAAGTTTCGTTTTTTTTAGTGCTGAAAATTCATTGTCTGCTGGCGCTGTACACTTTTTCTAAGTGTTGCAATATCTCATGAAGGAAATACTGGACAATCAAATTAATGACTTTCCAGGCTTCAGGATGCCTTTCTACACTATATAAAGGTGGAAATTTACATTGGAAACGTTTGGTTTAGCTGTTATAAAAGTTTGGTTTTTTAGTGCTGTAAATGCATTTTCAGCTCGCGCTGTACACATTTGCTATGAGAGGCATTATCTCATAAGGGAAATATTGGACAATCAAATTAATGACTGCCCAGGCTTCAGGATGTCTTTTTACACTATATAAAGGTGGAAATTTACATTGGAAACGATTGGTTTAGCTGTTATAAAAGTTTGTTTTTTTAGTGCTGTAAATGCATTTTCAGCTCGCACTGTACACATTTGCTATGAGAGGCATTATCTCATAAGGGAAATATTGGACAATCAAATTAATGACTGCCCAGGCTTCAGGATGTCTTTTTACACTATATAAAGGTGGAAATTTACATTGGAAACGTTTACTTTAGCTGTTAATGAAGTTTCGTTTATTTAGTGCTGAAAATTCATTGTCTGCTGGCGCTGTACACTTTTTCAAAGTGTTGCAATATCTCATGAAGGAAATACTGGACAATCAAATTAATGACTTTCCAGGCTTCAGGATGCCTTTCTACACTATATAAAGGTGGAAATTTACATTGGAAACGTTTGGTTTAGCTGTTATAAAAGTTTTTTTTTTTAGTGCTGTAAATGCATTTTCAGCTCGCACTGTACACATTTGCTATGTGAGGCATTATCTCATAAGGGAAATACTGGACAATCAAATTAATGACTTCCCAGGCTTCAGGATGCCTTTTTACACTCTATAAATGTGGAAATTTACATTGGAAACGTTTGGTTTAGCTGTTAATGAAGTTTCGTTTTTTTAGTGCTGAAAATTCATTGTCTGCTGGCGCTGTACACTTTTTCTAAGTGTTGCAATATCTCATGAAGGAAATACTGGACAATCAAATTAATGACTTTCCAGGCTTCAGGATGCCTTTCTACACTATATAAAGGTGGAAATTTACATTGGAAACGTTTGGTTTAGCTGTTATAAAAGTTTGGTTTTTTAGTGCTGTAAATGCATTTTCAGCTCGCGCTGTACACATTTGCTATGAGAGGCATTATCTCATAAGGGAAATATTGGACAATCAAATTAATGACTGCCCAGGCTTCAGGATGTCTTTTTACACTATATATAGGTGGAAATTTACATTGGAAACGTTTGGTTTAGCTGTTATAAAAGTTTGTTTTTTTAGTGCTGTAAATGCATTTTCAGCTCGCACTGTACACATTTGCTATGAGAGGCATTATCTCATAAGGGAAATATTGGACAATCAAATTAATGACTGCCCAGGCTTCAGGATGTCTTTTTACACTATATAAGGGTGGAAATTTACATTGGAAACGTTTAGTTTAGCTGTTAATGAAGTTTCGTTTTTTTAGTGCTGAAAATTCATTGTCTGCTGGCGCTGTACACTTTTTCTAAGTGTTGCAATATCTCATGAAGGAAATACTGGACAATCAAATTAATGACTTTCCAGGCTTCAGGATGCCTTTCTACACTATATAAAGGTGGAAATGTACATTGGAAACGTTTGGTTTAGCTGTTATAAAAGTTTGGTTTTTTAGTGCTGTAAATGCATTTTCAGCTCGCGCTGTACACATTTGCTATGAGAGGCATTATCTCATAAGGGAAATATTGGACAATCAAATTAATGACTGCCCAGGCTTCAGGATGTCTTTTTACACTATATAAAGGTGGAAATTTACATTGGAAACGTTTGGTTTAGCTGTTATAAAAGTTTGTTTTTTTTAGTGCTGAAAATGCATTTTCAGCTCGCACTGTACACATTTGCTATGTGAGGCATTATCTCATAAGGGAAATACTGGACAATCAAATTAATGACTGCCCAGGCTTCAGGATGTCTTTTTACACTATATAAAGGTGGAAATTTACATTGGAAACGTTTGGTTTAGCTGTTATAAAAGTTTGGTTTTTTAGTGCTGAAAATGCATTTTCAGCTCGCACTGTACACATTTGCTATGTGAGGCATTATCTCATAAGGGAAATACTGGACAATCAAATTAATGACTGCCCAGGCTTCAGGATGCCTTTTTACACTCTATAAATGTGGAAATTTACATTGGAAACGTTTGGTTTAGCTGTTAATGAAGTTTCGTTTTTTTAGTGCTGAAAATTCATTGTCTGCTGGCGCTGTACACTTTTTCTAAGTGTTGCAATATCTCATGAAGGAAATACTGGACAATCAAATTAATGACTTTCCAGGCTTCAGGATGCCTTTCTACACTATATAAAGGTGGAAATTTACATTTGAAACGTTTGGTTTAGCTGTTATAAAAGTTTGGTTTTTTAGTGCTGTAAATGCATTTTCAGCTCGCGCTGTACACATTTGCTATGAGAGGCATTATCTCATAAGGGAAATATTGGACAATCAAATTAATGACTGCCCAGGCTTCAGGATGTCTTTTTACACTATATAAAGGTGGAAATTTACATTGGAAACGTTTGGTTTAGCTGTTAATGAAGTTTCGTTTATTTAGTGCTGAAAATTCATTGTCTGCTGGCGCTGTACACTTTTTCAAAGTGTTGCAATATCTCATGAAGGAAATACTGGACAATCAAATTAATGACTTTCCAGGCTTCAGGATGCCTTTCTACACTATATAAAGGTGGAAATTTACATTGGAAACGTTTGGTTTAGCTGTTATAAAAGTTTTTTTTTTTAGTGCTGTAAATGCATTTTCAGCTCGCACTGTACACATTTGCTATGTGAGGCATTATCTCATAAGGGAAATACTGGACAATCAAATTAATGACTTCCCAGGCTTCAGGATGCCTTTTTACACTCTATAAATGTGGAAATTTACATTGGAAACGTTTGGTTTAGCTGTTAATGAAGTTTCGTTTTTTTAGTGCTGAAAATTCATTGTCTGCTGGCGCTGTACACTTTTTCTAAGTGTTGCAATATCTCATGAAGGAAATACTGGACAATCAAATTAATGACTTTCCAGGCTTCAGGATGCCTTTCTACACTATATAAAGGTGGAAATTTACATTGGAAACGTTTGGTTTAGCTGTTATAAAAGTTTGGTTTTTTAGTGCTGTAAATGCATTTTCAGCTCGCGCTGTACACATTTGCTATGAGAGGCATTATCTCATAAGGGAAATATTGGACAATCAAATTAATGACTGCCCAGGCTTCAGGATGTCTTTTTACACTATATATAGGTGGAAATTTACATTGGAAACGTTTGGTTTAGCTGTTATAAAAGTTTGTTTTTTTAGTGCTGTAAATGCATTTTCAGCTCGCACTGTACACATTTGCTATGAGAGGCATTATCTCATAAGGGAAATATTGGACAATCAAATTAATGACTGCCCAGGCTTCAGGATGTCTTTTTACACTATATAAGGGTGGAAATTTACATTGGAAACGTTTAGTTTAGCTGTTAATGAAGTTTCGTTTTTTTAGTGCTGAAAATTCATTGTCTGCTGGCGCTGTACACATTTTCTAAGTGTTGCAATATCTCATGAAGGAAATACTGGACAATCAAATTAATGACTTTCCAGGCTTCAGGATGCCTTTCTACACTATATAAAGGTGGAAATGTACATTGGAAACGTTTGGTTTAGCTGTTATAAAAGTTTGGTTTTTTAGTGCTGTAAATGCATTTTCAGCTCGCGCTGTACACATTTGCTATGAGAGGCATTATCTCATAAGGGAAATATTGGACAATCAAATTAATGACTGCCCAGGCTTCAGGATGTCTTTTTACACTATATAAAGGTGGAAATTTACATTGGAAACGTTTGGTTTAGCTGTTATAAAAGTTTGTTTTTTTTAGTGCTGAAAATGCATTTTCAGCTCGCACTGTACACATTTGCTATGTGAGGCATTATCTCATAAGGGAAATACTGGACAATCAAATTAATGACTGCCCAGGCTTCAGGATGTCTTTTTACACTATATAAAGGTGGAAATTTACATTGGAAACGTTTGGTTTAGCTGTTATAAAAGTTTGGTTTTTTAGTGCTGAAAATGCATTTTCAGCTCGCACTGTACACATTTGCTATGTGAGGCATTATCTCATAAGGGAAATACTGGACAATCAAATTAATGACTTCCCAGGCTTTCAGGATGCCTTTTTACACTCTATAAATGTGGAAATTTACATTGGAAACGTTTGGTTTAGCTGTTAATGAAGTTTCGTTTTTTTAGTGCTGAAAATTCATTGTCTGCTGGCGCTGTACACTTTTTCTAAGTGTTGCAATATCTCATGAAGGAAATACTGGACAATCAAATTAATGACTTTCCAGGCTTCAGGATGCCTTTCTACACTATATAAAGGTGGAAATTTACATTTGAAACGTTTGGTTTAGCTGTTATAAAAGTTTGGTTTTTTAGTGCTGTAAATGCATTTTCAGCTCGCGCTGTACACATTTGCTATGAGAGGCATTATCTCATAAGGGAAATATTGGACAATCAAATTAATGACTGCCCAGGCTTCAGGATGTCTTTTTACACTATATAAAGGTGGAAATTTACATTGGAAACGTTTGGTTTAGCTGTTATAAAAGTTTGGTTTTTTAGTGCTGAAAATGCATTTTCAGCTCGCACTGTACACATTTGCTATGTGAGGCATTATCTCATAAGGGAAATACTGGACAATCAAATTAATGACTTCCCAGGCTTCAGGATGCCTTTTTACACTCTATAAATGTGGAAATTTACATTGGAAACGTTTGGTTTAGCTGTTAATGAAGTTTCGTTTTTTTAGTGCTGAAAATTCATTGTCTGCTGGCGCTGTACACTTTTTCTAAGTGTTGCAATATCTCATGAAGGAAATACTGGACAATCAAATTAATGACTTTCCAGGCTTCAGGATGCCTTTCTACACTATATAAAGGTGGAAATTTACATTGGAAACGTTTGGTTTAGCTGTTAATGAAGTTTCGTTTTTTTTAGTGCTGAAAATTCATTGTCTGCTGGCGCTGTACACTTTTTCTAAGTGTTGCAATATCTCATGAAGGAAATACTGGACAATCAAATTAATGACTTTCCAGGCTTCAGGATGCCTTTCTACACTATATAAAGGTGGAAATTTACATTGGAAACGTTTGGTTTAGCTGTTATAAAAGTTTGGTTTTTTAGTGCTGTAAATGCATTTTCAGCTCGCGCTGTACACATTTGCTATGAGAGGCATTATCTCATAAGGGAAATATTGGACAATCAAATGAATGACTGCCCAGGCTTCAGGATGTCTTTTTACACTATATAAAGGTGGAAATTTACATTGGAAACGTTTGGTTTAGCTGTTATAAAAGTTTGTTTTTTTAGTGCTGTAAATGCATTTTCAGCTCGCGCTGTACACATTTGCTATGAGAGGCATTATCTCATAAGGGAAATATTGGACAATCAAATTAATGGCTGCCCAGGCTTCAGGATGTATTTTTACACTATATAAAGGTGGAAATTTACATTGGAAACGTTTAGTTTAGCTGTTAATGAAGTTTCGTTTTTTTAGTGCTGAAAATTCATTGTCTGCTGGCGCTGTACACTTTTTCTAAGTGTTGCAATATCTCATGAAGGAAATACTGGACAATCAAATTAATGACTTTCCAGGCTTCAGGATGCCTTTCTACACTATATAAAGGTGGAAATTTACATTGGAAACGTTTGGTTTAGCTGTTATAAAAGTTTGGTTTTTTAGTGCTGTAAATGCATTTTCAGCTCGCGCTGTACACATTTGCTATGAGAGGCATTATCTCATAAGGGAAATATTGGACAATCAAATTAATGACTGCCCAGGCTTCAGGATGTCTTTTTACACTATATAAAGGTGGAAATTTACATTGGAAACGATTGGTTTAGCTGTTATAAAAGTTTGTTTTTTTAGTGCTGTAAATGCATTTTCAGCTCGCACTGTACACATTTGCTATGAGAGGCATTATCTCATAAGGGAAATATTGGACAATCAAATTAATGGCTGCCCAGGCTTCAGGATGTCTTTTTACACTATATAAAGGTGGAAATTTACATTGGAAACGTTTACTTTAGCTGTTAATGAAGTTTCGTTTATTTAGTGCTGAAAATTCATTGTCTGCTGGCGCTGTACACTTTTTCAAAGTGTTGCAATATCTCATGAAGGAAATACTGGACAATCAAATTAATGACTTTCCAGGCTTCAGGATGCCTTTCTACACTATATAAAGGTGGAAATTTACATTGGAAACGTTTGGTTTAGCTGTTATAAAAGTTTTTTTTTTTAGTGCTGTAAATGCATTTTCAGCTCGCACTGTACACATTTGCTATGTGAGGCATTATCTCATAAGGGAAATACTGGACAATCAAATTAATGACTTCCCAGGCTTCAGGATGCCTTTTTACACTCTATAAATGTGGAAATTTACATTGGAAACGTTTGGTTTAGCTGTTAATGAAGTTTCGTTTTTTTAGTGCTGAAAATTCATTGTCTGCTGGCGCTGTACACTTTTTCTAAGTGTTGCAATATCTCATGAAGGAAATACTGGACAATCAAATTAATGACTTTCCAGGCTTCAGGATGCCTTTCTACACTATATAAAGGTGGAAATTTACATTGGAAACGTTTGGTTTAGCTGTTATAAAAGTTTGTTTTTTTAGTGCTGTTAAATGCATTTTCAGCTCGCACTGTACACATTTGCTATGAGAGGCATTATCTCATAAGGGAAATATTGGACAATCAAATTAATGACTGCCCAGGCTTCAGGATGTCTTTTTACACTATATAAGGGTGGAAATTTACATTGGAAACGTTTAGTTTAGCTGTTAATGAAGTTTCGTTTTTTTAGTGCTGAAAATTCATTGTCTGCTGGCGCTGTACACTTTTTCTAAGTGTTGCAATATCTCATGAAGGAAATACTGGACAATCAAATTAATGACTTTCCAGGCTTCAGGATGCCTTTCTACACTATATAAAGGTGGAAATGTACATTGGAAACGTTTGGTTTAGCTGTTATAAAAGTTTGATTTTTTAGTGCTGTAAATGCATTTTCAGCTCGCGCTGTACACATTTGCTATGAGAGGCATTATCTCATAAGGGAAATATTGGACAATCAAATTAATGACTGCCCAGGCTTCAGGATGTCTTTTTACACTATATAAAGGTGGAAATTTACATTGGAAACGTTTGGTTTAGCTGTTATAAAAGTTTGTTTTTTTTAGTGCTGAAAATGCATTTTCAGCTCGCACTGTACACATTTGCTATGTGAGGCATTATCTCATAAGGGAAATACTGGACAATCAAATTAATGACTGCCCAGGCTTCAGGATGTCTTTTTACACTATATAAAGGTGGAAATTTACATTGGAAACGTTTGGTTTAGCTGTTATAAAAGTTTGGTTTTTTAGTGCTGAAAATGCATTTTCAGCTCGCACTGTACACATTTGCTATGTGAGGCATTATCTCATAAGGGAAATACTGGACAATCAAATTAATGACTGCCCAGGCTTCAGGATGCCTTTTTACACTCTATAAATGTGGAAATTTACATTGGAAACGTTTGGTTTAGCTGTTAATGAAGTTTCGTTTTTTTAGTGCTGAAAATTCATTGTCTGCTGGCGCTGTACACTTTTTCTAAGTGTTGCAATATCTCATGAAGGAAATACTGGACAATCAAATTAATGACTTTCCAGGCTTCAGGATGCCTTTCTACACTATATAAAGGTGGAAATTTACATTTGAAACGTTTGGTTTAGCTGTTATAAAAGTTTGGTTTTTTAGTGCTGTAAATGCATTTTCAGCTCGCGCTGTACACATTTGCTATGAGAGGCATTATCTCATAAGGGAAATATTGGACAATCAAATTAATGACTGCCCAGGCTTCAGGATGTCTTTTTACACTATATAAAGGTGGAAATTTACATTGGAAACGTTTGGTTTAGCTGTTATAAAAGTTTGGTTTTTTAGTGCTGAAAATGCATTTTCAGCTCGCACTGTACACATTTGCTATGTGAGGCATTATCTCATAAGGGAAATACTGGACAATCAAATTAATGACTTCCCAGGCTTCAGGATGCCTTTTTACACTCTATAAATGTGGAAATTTACATTGGAAACGTTTGGTTTAGCTGTTAATGAAGTTTCGTTTTTTTAGTGCTGAAAATTCATTGTCTGCTGGCGCTGTACACTTTTTCTAAGTGTTGCAATATCTCATGAAGGAAATACTGGACAATCAAATTAATGACTTTCCAGGCTTCAGGATGCCTTTCTACACTATATAAAGGTGGAAATTTACATTGGAAACGTTTGGTTTAGCTGTTAATGAAGTTTCGTTTTTTTTAGTGCTGAAAATTCATTGTCTGCTGGCGCTGTACACTTTTTCTAAGTGTTGCAATATCTCATGAAGGAAATACTGGACAATCAAATTAATGACTTTCCAGGCTTCAGGATGCCTTTCTACACTATATAAAGGTGGAAATTTACATTGGAAACGTTTGGTTTAGCTGTTATAAAAGTTTGGTTTTTTAGTGCTGTAAATGCATTTTCAGCTCGCGCTGTACACATTTGCTATGAGAGGCATTATCTCATAAGGGAAATATTGGACAATCAAATTAATGACTGCCCAGGCTTCAGGATGTCTTTTTACACTATATAAAGGTGGAAATTTACATTGGAAACGTTTGGTTTAGCTGTTATAAAAGTTTGTTTTTTTAGTGCTGTAAATGCATTTTCAGCTCGCGCTGTAAGCATTTGCTATGAGAGGCATTATCTCATAAGGGAAATATTGGACAATCAAATTAATGGCTGCCCAGGCTTCAGGATGTATTTTTACACTATATAAAGGTGGAAATTTACATTGGAAACGTTTAGTTTAGCTGTTAATGAAGTTTCGTTTTTTTAGTGCTGAAAATTCATTGTCTGCTGGCGCTGTACACTTTTTCTAAGTGTTGCAATATCTCATGAAGGAAATACTGGACAATCAAATTAATGACTTTCCAGGCTTCAGGATGCCTTTCTACACTATATAAAGGTGGAAATTTACATTGGAAACGTTTGGTTTAGCTGTTATAAAAGTTTGGTTTTTTAGTGCTGTAAATGCATTTTCAGCTCGCGCTGTACACATTTGCTATGAGAGGCATTATCTCATAAGGGAAATATTGGACAATCAAATTAATGACTGCCCAGGCTTCAGGATGTCTTTTTACACTATATAAAGGTGGAAATTTACATTGGAAACGATTGGTTTAGCTGTTATAAAAGTTTGTTTTTTTAGTGCTGTAAATGCATTTTCAGCTCGCACTGTACACATTTGCTATGAGAGGCATTATCTCATAAGGGAAATATTGGACAATCAAATTAATGGCTGCCCAGGCTTCAGGATGTCTTTTTACACTATATAAAGGTGGAAATTTACATTGGAAACGTTTACTTTAGCTGTTAATGAAGTTTCGTTTATTTAGTGCTGAAAATTCATTGTCTGCTGGCGCTGTACACTTTTTCAAAGTGTTGCAATATCTCATGAAGGAAATACTGGACAATCAAATTAATGACTTTCCAGGCTTCAGGATGCCTTTCTACACTATATAAAGGTGGAAATTTACATTGGAAACGTTTGGTTTAGCTGTTATAAAAGTTTTTTTTTTTAGTGCTGTAAATGCATTTTCAGCTCGCACTGTACACATTTGCTATGTGAGGCATTATCTCATAAGGGAAATACTGGACAATCAAATTAATGACTTCCCAGGCTTCAGGTTGCCTTTTTACACTCTATAAAGGTGGAAATTTACATTGGAAACGTTTGGTTTAGCTGTTATAAAAGTTTGTTTTTTTAGTGCTGTAAATGCATTTTCAGCTCGCGCTGTACACATTTGCTATGAGAGGCATTATCTCATAAGGGAAATATTGGACAATCAAATTAATGGCTGCCCAGGCTTCAGGATGTATTTTTACACTATATAAAGGTGGAAATTTACATTGGAAACGTTTAGTTTAGCTGTTAATGAAGTTTCGTTTTTTTAGTGCTGAAAATTCATTGTCTGCTGGCGCTGTACACTTTTTCTAAGTGTTGCAATATCTCATGAAGGAAATACTGGACAATCAAATTAATGACTTTCCAGGCTTCAGGATGCCTTTCTACACTATATAAAGGTGGAAATTTACATTGGAAACGTTTGGTTTAGCTGTTATAAAAGTTTGGTTTTTTAGTGCTGTAAATGCATTTTCAGCTCGCGCTGTACACATTTGCTATGAGAGGCATTATCTCATAAGGGAAATATTGGACAATCAAATTAATGACTGCCCAGGCTTCAGGATGTCTTTTTACACTATATAAAGGTGGAAATTTACATTGGAAACGATTGGTTTAGCTGTTATAAAAGTTTGTTTTTTTAGTGCTGTAAATGCATTTTCAGCTCGCACTGTACACATTTGCTATGAGAGGCATTATCTCATAAGGGAAATATTGGACAATCAAATTAATGGCTGCCCAGGCTTCAGGATGTCTTTTTACACTATATAAAGGTGGAAATTTACATTGGAAACGTTTACTTTAGCTGTTAATGAAGTTTCGTTTATTTAGTGCTGAAAATTCATTGTCTGCTGGCGCTGTACACTTTTTCAAAGTGTTGCAATATCTCATGAAGGAAATACTGGACAATCAAATTAATGACTTTCCAGGCTTCAGGATGCCTTTCTACACTATATAAAGGTGGAAATTTACATTGGAAACGTTTGGTTTAGCTGTTATAAAAGTTTTTTTTTTTAGTGCTGTAAATGCATTTTCAGCTCGCACTGTACACATTTGCTATGTGAGGCATTATCTCATAAGGGAAATACTGGACAATCAAATTAATGACTTTCCAGGCTTCAGGATGCCTTTCTACACTATATAAAGGTGGAAATTTACATTGGAAACGTTTGGTTTAGCTGTTATAAAAGTTTGGTTTTTTAGTGCTGTAAATGCATTTTCAGCTCGCGCTGTACACATTTGCTATGAGAGGCATTATCTCATAAGGGAAATATTGGACAATCAAATTAATGACTGCCCAGGCTTCAGGATGTCTTTTTACACTATATAAAGGTGGAAATTTACATTGGAAACGATTGGTTTAGCTGTTATAAAAGTTTGTTTTTTTAGTGCTGTAAATGCATTTTCAGCTCGCACTGTACACATTTGCTATGAGAGGCATTATCTCATAAGGGAAATATTGGACAATCAAATTAATGGCTGCCCAGGCTTCAGGATGTCTTTTTACACTATATAAAGGTGGAAATTTACATTGGAAACGTTTACTTTAGCTGTTAATGAAGTTTCGTTTATTTAGTGCTGAAAATTCATTGTCTGCTGGCGCTGTACACTTTTTCAAAGTGTTGCAATATCTCATGAAGGAAATACTGGACAATCAAATTAATGACTTTCCAGGCTTCAGGATGCCTTTCTACACTATATAAAGGTGGAAATTTACATTGGAAACGTTTGGTTTAGCTGTTATAAAAGTTTTTTTTTTTTGTGCTGTAAATGCATTTTCAGCTCGCACTGTACACATTTGCTATGTGAGGCATTATCTCATAAGGGAAATACTGGACAATCAAATTAATGACTTCCCAGGCTTCAGGATGCCTTTTTACACTCTATAAAGGTGGAAATTTACATTGGAAACGTTTGGTTTAGCTGTTATAAAAGTTTGTTTTTTTAGTGCTGTAAATGCATTTTCAGCTCGCGCTGTACACATTTGCTATGAGAGGCATTATCTCATAAGGGAAATATTGGACAATCAAATTAATGGCTGCCCAGGCTTCAGGATGTATTTTTACACTATATAAAGGTGGAAATTTACATTGGAAACGTTTAGTTTAGCTGTTAATGAAGTTTCGTTTTTTTAGTGCTGAAAATTCATTGTCTGCTGGCGCTGTACACTTTTTCTAAGTGTTGCAATATCTCATGAAGGAAATACTGGACAATCAAATTAATGACTTTCCAGGCTTCAGGATGCCTTTCTACACTATATAAAGGTGGAAATTTACATTGGAAACGTTTGGTTTAGCTGTTATAAAAGTTTGGTTTTTTAGTGCTGTAAATGCATTTTCAGCTCGCGCTGTACACATTTGCTATGAGAGGCATTATCTCATAAGGGAAATATTGGACAATCAAATTAATGACTGCCCAGGCTTCAGGATGTCTTTTTACACTATATAAAGGTGGAAATTTACATTGGAAACGATTGGTTTAGCTGTTATAAAAGTTTGTTTTTTTAGTGCTGTAAATGCATTTTCAGCTCGCACTGTACACATTTGCTATGAGAGGCATTATCTCATAAGGGAAATATTGGACAATCAAATTAATGGCTGCCCAGGCTTCAGGATGTCTTTTTACACTATATAAAGGTGGAAATTTACATTGGAAACGTTTACTTTAGCTGTTAATGAAGTTTCGTTTATTTAGTGCTGAAAATTCATTGTCTGCTGGCGCTGTACACTTTTTCAAAGTGTTGCAATATCTCATGAAGGAAATACTGGACAATCAAATTAATGACTTTCCAGGCTTCAGGATGCCTTTCTACACTATATAAAGGTGGAAATTTACATTGGAAACGTTTGGTTTAGCTGTTATAAAAGTTTTTTTTTTTAGTGCTGTAAATGCATTTTCAGCTCGCACTGTACACATTTGCTATGTGAGGCATTATCTCATAAGGGAAATACTGGACAATAAAATTAATGACTTCCCAGGCTTCAGGATGCCTTTTTACACTCTATAAATGTGGAAATTTACATTGGAAACGTTTGGTTTAGCTGTTAATGAAGTTTCGTTTTTTTAGTGCTGAAAATTCATTGTCTGCTGGCGCTGTACACTTTTTCTAAGTGTTGCAATATCTCATGAAGGAAATACTGGACAATCAAATTAATGACTTTCCAGGCTTCAGGATGCCTTTCTACACTATATAAAGGTGGAAATTTACATTGGAAACGTTTGGTTTAGCTGTTATAAAAGTTTGGTTTTTTAGTGCTGTAAATGCATTTTCAGCTCGCGCTGTACACATTTGCTATGAGAGGCATTATCTCATAAGGGAAATATTGGACAATCAAATTAATGACTGCCCAGGCTTCAGGATGTCTTTTTACACTATATATAGGTGGAAATTTACATTGGAAACGTTTGGTTTAGCTGTTATAAAAGTTTGTTTTTTTAGTGCTGTAAATGCATTTTCAGCTCGCACTGTACACATTTGCTATGAGAGGCATTATCTCATAAGGGAAATATTGGACAATCAAATTAATGACTGCCCAGGCTTCAGGATGTCTTTTTACACTATATAAGGGTGGAAATTTACATTGGAAACGTTTAGTTTAGCTGTTAATGAAGTTTCGTTTTTTTAGTGCTGAAAATTCATTGTCTGCTGGCGCTGTACACTTTTTCTAAGTGTTGCAATATCTCATGAAGGAAATACTGGACAATCAAATTAATGACTTTCCAGGCTTCAGGATGCCTTTCTACACTATATAAAGGTGGAAATGTACATTGGAAACGTTTGGTTTAGCTGTTATAAAAGTTTGGTTTTTTAGTGCTGTAAATGCATTTTCAGCTCGCGCTGTACACATTTGCTATGAGAGGCATTATCTCATAAGGGAAATATTGGACAATCAAATTAATGACTGCCCAGGCTTCAGGATGTCTTTTTACACTATATAAAGGTGGAAATTTACATTGGAAACGTTTGGTTTAGCTGTTATAAAAGTTTGTTTTTTTTAGTGCTGAAAATGCATTTTCAGCTCGCACTGTACACATTTGCTATGTGAGGCATTATCTCATAAGGGAAATACTGGACAATCAAATTAATGACTGCCCAGGCTTCAGGATGTCTTTTTACACTATATAAAGGTGGAAATTTACATTGGAAACGTTTGGTTTAGCTGTTATAAAAGTTTGGTTTTTTAGTGCTGAAAATGCATTTTCAGCTCGCACTGTACACATTTGCTATGTGAGGCATTATCTCATAAGGGAAATACTGGACAATCAAATTAATGACTGCCCAGGCTTCAGGATGCCTTTTTACACTCTATAAATGTGGAAATTTACATTGGAAACGTTTGGTTTAGCTGTTAATGAAGTTTCGTTTTTTTAGTGCTGAAAATTCATTGTCTGCTGGCGCTGTACACTTTTTCTAAGTGTTGCAATATCTCATGAAGGAAATACTGGACAATCAAATTAATGACTTTCCAGGCTTCAGGATGCCTTTCTACACTATATAAAGGTGGAAATTTACATTTGAAACGTTTGGTTTAGCTGTTATAAAAGTTTGGTTTTTTAGTGCTGTAAATGCATTTTCAGCTCGCGCTGTACACATTTGCTATGAGAGGCATTATCTCATAAGGGAAATATTGGACAATCAAATTAATGACTGCCCAGGCTTCAGGATGTCTTTTTACACTATATAAAGGTGGAAATTTACATTGGAAACGTTTGGTTTAGCTGTTAATGAAGTTTCGTTTATTTAGTGCTGAAAATTCATTGTCTGCTGGCGCTGTACACTTTTTCAAAGTGTTGCAATATCTCATGAAGGAAATACTGGACAATCAAATTAATGACTTTCCAGGCTTCATGATGCCTTTCTACACTATATAAAGGTGGAAATTTACATTGGAAACGTTTGGTTTAGCTGTTATAAAAGTTTTTTTTTTTAGTGCTGTAAATGCATTTTCAGCTCGCACTGTACACATTTGCTATGTGAGGCATTATCTCATAAGGGAAATACTGGACAATCAAATTAATGACTTCCCAGGCTTCAGGATGCCTTTTTACACTCTATAAATGTGGAAATTTACATTGGAAACGTTTGGTTTAGCTGTTAATGAAGTTTCGTTTTTTTAGTGCTGAAAATTCATTGTCTGCTGGCGCTGTACACTTTTTCTAAGTGTTGCAATATCTCATGAAGGAAATACTGGACAATCAAATTAATGACTTTCCAGGCTTCAGGATGCCTTTCTACACTATATAAAGGTGGAAATTTACATTGGAAACGTTTGGTTTAGCTGTTATAAAAGTTTGGTTTTTTAGTGCTGTAAATGCATTTTCAGCTCGCGCTGTACACATTTGCTATGAGAGGCATTATCTCATAAGGGAAATATTGGACAATCAAATTAATGACTGCCCAGGCTTCAGGATGTCTTTTTACACTATATATAGGTGGAAATTTACATTGGAAACGTTTGGTTTAGCTGTTATAAAAGTTTGTTTTTTTAGTGCTGTAAATGCATTTTCAGCTCGCACTGTACACATTTGCTATGAGAGGCATTATCTCATAAGGGAAATATTGGACAATCAAATTAATGACTGCCCAGGCTTCAGGATGTCTTTTTACACTATATAAGGGTGGAAATTTACATTGGAAACGTTTAGTTTAGCTGTTAATGAAGTTTCGTTTTTTTAGTGCTGAAAATTCATTGTCTGCTGGCGCTGTACACATTTTCTAAGTGTTGCAATATCTCATGAAGGAAATACTGGACAATCAAATTAATGACTTTCCAGGCTTCAGGATGCCTTTCTACACTATATAAAGGTGGAAATGTACATTGGAAACGTTTGGTTTAGCTGTTATAAAAGTTTGGTTTTTTAGTGCTGTAAATGCATTTTCAGCTCGCGCTGTACACATTTGCTATGAGAGGCATTATCTCATAAGGGAAATATTGGACAATCAAATTAATGACTGCCCAGGCTTCAGGATGTCTTTTTACACTATATAAAGGTGGAAATTTACATTGGAAACGTTTGGTTTAGCTGTTATAAAAGTTTGTTTTTTTTAGTGCTGAAAATGCATTTTCAGCTCGCACTGTACACATTTGCTATGTGAGGCATTATCTCATAAGGGAAATACTGGACAATCAAATTAATGACTGCCCAGGCTTCAGGATGTCTTTTTACACTATATAAAGGTGGAAATTTACATTGGAAACGTTTGGTTTAGCTGTTATAAAAGTTTGGTTTTTTAGTGCTGAAAATGCATTTTCAGCTCGCACTGTACACATTTGCTATGTGAGGCATTATCTCATAAGGGAAATACTGGACAATCAAATTAATGACTTCCCAGGCTTTCAGGATGCCTTTTTACACTCTATAAATGTGGAAATTTACATTGGAAACGTTTGGTTTAGCTGTTAATGAAGTTTCGTTTTTTTAGTGCTGAAAATTCATTGTCTGCTGGCGCTGTACACTTTTTCTAAGTGTTGCAATATCTCATGAAGGAAATACTGGACAATCAAATTAATGACTTTCCAGGCTTCAGGATGCCTTTCTACACTATATAAAGGTGGAAATTTACATTTGAAACGTTTGGTTTAGCTGTTATAAAAGTTTGGTTTTTTAGTGCTGTAAATGCATTTTCAGCTCGCGCTGTACACATTTGCTATGAGAGGCATTATCTCATAAGGGAAATATTGGACAATCAAATTAATGACTGCCCAGGCTTCAGGATGTCTTTTTACACTATATAAAGGTGGAAATTTACATTGGAAACGTTTGGTTTAGCTGTTATAAAAGTTTGGTTTTTTAGTGCTGAAAATGCATTTTCAGCTCGCACTGTACACATTTGCTATGTGAGGCATTATCTCATAAGGGAAATACTGGACAATCAAATTAATGACTTCCCAGGCTTCAGGATGCCTTTTTACACTCTATAAATGTGGAAATTTACATTGGAAACGTTTGGTTTAGCTGTTAATGAAGTTTCGTTTTTTTAGTGCTGAAAATTCATTGTCTGCTGGCGCTGTACACTTTTTCTAAGTGTTGCAATATCTCATGAAGGAAATACTGGACAATCAAATTAATGACTTTCCAGGCTTCAGGATGCCTTTCTACACTATATAAAGGTGGAAATTTACATTGGAAACGTTTGGTTTAGCTGTTAATGAAGTTTCGTTTTTTTTAGTGCTGAAAATTCATTGTCTGCTGGCGCTGTACACTTTTTCTAAGTGTTGCAATATCTCATGAAGGAAATACTGGACAATCAAATTAATGACTTTCCAGGCTTCAGGATGCCTTTCTACACTATATAAAGGTGGAAATTTACATTGGAAACGTTTGGTTTAGCTGTTATAAAAGTTTGGTTTTTTAGTGCTGTAAATGCATTTTCAGCTCGCGCTGTACACATTTGCTATGAGAGGCATTATCTCATAAGGGAAATATTGGACAATCAAATGAATGACTGCCCAGGCTTCAGGATGTCTTTTTACACTATATAAAGGTGGAAATTTACATTGGAAACGTTTGGTTTAGCTGTTATAAAAGTTTGTTTTTTTAGTGCTGTAAATGCATTTTCAGCTCGCGCTGTACACATTTGCTATGAGAGGCATTATCTCATAAGGGAAATATTGGACAATCAAATTAATGGCTGCCCAGGCTTCAGGATGTATTTTTACACTATATAAAGGTGGAAATTTACATTGGAAACGTTTAGTTTAGCTGTTAATGAAGTTTCGTTTTTTTAGTGCTGAAAATTCATTGTCTGCTGGCGCTGTACACTTTTTCTAAGTGTTGCAATATCTCATGAAGGAAATACTGGACAATCAAATTAATGACTTTCCAGGCTTCAGGATGCCTTTCTACACTATATAAAGGTGGAAATTTACATTGGAAACGTTTGGTTTAGCTGTTATAAAAGTTTGGTTTTTTAGTGCTGTAAATGCATTTTCAGCTCGCGCTGTACACATTTGCTATGAGAGGCATTATCTCATAAGGGAAATATTGGACAATCAAATTAATGACTGCCCAGGCTTCAGGATGTCTTTTTACACTATATAAAGGTGGAAATTTACATTGGAAACGATTGGTTTAGCTGTTATAAAAGTTTGTTTTTTTAGTGCTGTAAATGCATTTTCAGCTCGCACTGTACACATTTGCTATGAGAGGCATTATCTCATAAGGGAAATATTGGACAATCAAATTAATGGCTGCCCAGGCTTCAGGATGTCTTTTTACACTATATAAAGGTGGAAATTTACATTGGAAACGTTTACTTTAGCTGTTAATGAAGTTTCGTTTATTTAGTGCTGAAAATTCATTGTCTGCTGGCGCTGTACACTTTTTCAAAGTGTTGCAATATCTCATGAAGGAAATACTGGACAATCAAATTAATGACTTTCCAGGCTTCAGGATGCCTTTCTACACTATATAAAGGTGGAAATTTACATTGGAAACGTTTGGTTTAGCTGTTATAAAAGTTTTTTTTTTTAGTGCTGTAAATGCATTTTCAGCTCGCACTGTACACATTTGCTATGTGAGGCATTATCTCATAAGGGAAATACTGGACAATCAAATTAATGACTTCCCAGGCTTCAGGATGCCTTTTTACACTCTATAAATGTGGAAATTTACATTGGAAACGTTTGGTTTAGCTGTTAATGAAGTTTCGTTTTTTTAGTGCTGAAAATTCATTGTCTGCTGGCGCTGTACACTTTTTCTAAGTGTTGCAATATCTCATGAAGGAAATACTGGACAATCAAATTAATGACTTTCCAGGCTTCAGGATGCCTTTCTACACTATATAAAGGTGGAAATTTACATTGGAAACGTTTGGTTTAGCTGTTATAAAAGTTTGTTTTTTTAGTGCTGTTAAATGCATTTTCAGCTCGCACTGTACACATTTGCTATGAGAGGCATTATCTCATAAGGGAAATATTGGACAATCAAATTAATGACTGCCCAGGCTTCAGGATGTCTTTTTACACTATATAAGGGTGGAAATTTACATTGGAAACGTTTAGTTTAGCTGTTAATGAAGTTTCGTTTTTTTAGTGCTGAAAATTCATTGTCTGCTGGCGCTGTACACTTTTTCTAAGTGTTGCAATATCTCATGAAGGAAATACTGGACAATCAAATTAATGACTTTCCAGGCTTCAGGATGCCTTTCTACACTATATAAAGGTGGAAATGTACATTGGAAACGTTTGGTTTAGCTGTTATAAAAGTTTGATTTTTTAGTGCTGTAAATGCATTTTCAGCTCGCGCTGTACACATTTGCTATGAGAGGCATTATCTCATAAGGGAAATATTGGACAATCAAATTAATGACTGCCCAGGCTTCAGGATGTCTTTTTACACTATATAAAGGTGGAAATTTACATTGGAAACGTTTGGTTTAGCTGTTATAAAAGTTTGTTTTTTTTAGTGCTGAAAATGCATTTTCAGCTCGCACTGTACACATTTGCTATGTGAGGCATTATCTCATAAGGGAAATACTGGACAATCAAATTAATGACTGCCCAGGCTTCAGGATGTCTTTTTACACTATATAAAGGTGGAAATTTACATTGGAAACGTTTGGTTTAGCTGTTATAAAAGTTTGGTTTTTTAGTGCTGAAAATGCATTTTCAGCTCGCACTGTACACATTTGCTATGTGAGGCATTATCTCATAAGGGAAATACTGGACAATCAAATTAATGACTGCCCAGGCTTCAGGATGCCTTTTTACACTCTATAAATGTGGAAATTTACATTGGAAACGTTTGGTTTAGCTGTTAATGAAGTTTCGTTTTTTTAGTGCTGAAAATTCATTGTCTGCTGGCGCTGTACACTTTTTCTAAGTGTTGCAATATCTCATGAAGGAAATACTGGACAATCAAATTAATGACTTTCCAGGCTTCAGGATGCCTTTCTACACTATATAAAGGTGGAAATTTACATTTGAAACGTTTGGTTTAGCTGTTATAAAAGTTTGGTTTTTTAGTGCTGTAAATGCATTTTCAGCTCGCGCTGTACACATTTGCTATGAGAGGCATTATCTCATAAGGGAAATATTGGACAATCAAATTAATGACTGCCCAGGCTTCAGGATGTCTTTTTACACTATATAAAGGTGGAAATTTACATTGGAAACGTTTGGTTTAGCTGTTATAAAAGTTTGGTTTTTTAGTGCTGAAAATGCATTTTCAGCTCGCACTGTACACATTTGCTATGTGAGGCATTATCTCATAAGGGAAATACTGGACAATCAAATTAATGACTTCCCAGGCTTCAGGATGCCTTTTTACACTCTATAAATGTGGAAATTTACATTGGAAACGTTTGGTTTAGCTGTTAATGAAGTTTCGTTTTTTTAGTGCTGAAAATTCATTGTCTGCTGGCGCTGTACACTTTTTCTAAGTGTTGCAATATCTCATGAAGGAAATACTGGACAATCAAATTAATGACTTTCCAGGCTTCAGGATGCCTTTCTACACTATATAAAGGTGGAAATTTACATTGGAAACGTTTGGTTTAGCTGTTAATGAAGTTTCGTTTTTTTTAGTGCTGAAAATTCATTGTCTGCTGGCGCTGTACACTTTTTCTAAGTGTTGCAATATCTCATGAAGGAAATACTGGACAATCAAATTAATGACTTTCCAGGCTTCAGGATGCCTTTCTACACTATATAAAGGTGGAAATTTACATTGGAAACGTTTGGTTTAGCTGTTATAAAAGTTTGGTTTTTTAGTGCTGTAAATGCATTTTCAGCTCGCGCTGTACACATTTGCTATGAGAGGCATTATCTCATAAGGGAAATATTGGACAATCAAATTAATGACTGCCCAGGCTTCAGGATGTCTTTTTACACTATATAAAGGTGGAAATTTACATTGGAAACGTTTGGTTTAGCTGTTATAAAAGTTTGTTTTTTTAGTGCTGTAAATGCATTTTCAGCTCGCGCTGTACACATTTGCTATGAGAGGCATTATCTCATAAGGGAAATATTGGACAATCAAATTAATGGCTGCCCAGGCTTCAGGATGTATTTTTACACTATATAAAGGTGGAAATTTACATTGGAAACGTTTAGTTTAGCTGTTAATGAAGTTTCGTTTTTTTAGTGCTGAAAATTCATTGTCTGCTGGCGCTGTACACTTTTTCTAAGTGTTGCAATATCTCATGAAGGAAATACTGGACAATCAAATTAATGACTTTCCAGGCTTCAGGATGCCTTTCTACACTATATAAAGGTGGAAATTTACATTGGAAACGTTTGGTTTAGCTGTTATAAAAGTTTGGTTTTTTAGTGCTGTAAATGCATTTTCAGCTCGCGCTGTACACATTTGCTATGAGAGGCATTATCTCATAAGGGAAATATTGGACAATCAAATTAATGACTGCCCAGGCTTCAGGATGTCTTTTTACACTATATAAAGGTGGAAATTTACATTGGAAACGATTGGTTTAGCTGTTATAAAAGTTTGTTTTTTTAGTGCTGTAAATGCATTTTCAGCTCGCACTGTACACATTTGCTATGAGAGGCATTATCTCATAAGGGAAATATTGGACAATCAAATTAATGGCTGCCCAGGCTTCAGGATGTCTTTTTACACTATATAAAGGTGGAAATTTACATTGGAAACGTTTACTTTAGCTGTTAATGAAGTTTCGTTTATTTAGTGCTGAAAATTCATTGTCTGCTGGCGCTGTACACTTTTTCAAAGTGTTGCAATATCTCATGAAGGAAATACTGGACAATCAAATTAATGACTTTCCAGGCTTCAGGATGCCTTTCTACACTATATAAAGGTGGAAATTTACATTGGAAACGTTTGGTTTAGCTGTTATAAAAGTTTTTTTTTTTAGTGCTGTAAATGCATTTTCAGCTCGCACTGTACACATTTGCTATGTGAGGCATTATCTCATAAGGGAAATACTGGACAATCAAATTAATGACTTCCCAGGCTTCAGGTTGCCTTTTTACACTCTATAAAGGTGGAAATTTACATTGGAAACGTTTGGTTTAGCTGTTATAAAAGTTTGTTTTTTTAGTGCTGTAAATGCATTTTCAGCTCGCGCTGTACACATTTGCTATGAGAGGCATTATCTCATAAGGGAAATATTGGACAATCAAATTAATGGCTGCCCAGGCTTCAGGATGTATTTTTACACTATATAAAGGTGGAAATTTACATTGGAAACGTTTAGTTTAGCTGTTAATGAAGTTTCGTTTTTTTAGTGCTGAAAATTCATTGTCTGCTGGCGCTGTACACTTTTTCTAAGTGTTGCAATATCTCATGAAGGAAATACTGGACAATCAAATTAATGACTTTCCAGGCTTCAGGATGCCTTTCTACACTATATAAAGGTGGAAATTTACATTGGAAACGTTTGGTTTAGCTGTTATAAAAGTTTGGTTTTTTAGTGCTGTAAATGCATTTTCAGCTCGCGCTGTACACATTTGCTATGAGAGGCATTATCTCATAAGGGAAATATTGGACAATCAAATTAATGACTGCCCAGGCTTCAGGATGTCTTTTTACACTATATAAAGGTGGAAATTTACATTGGAAACGTTTAGTTTAGCTGTTAA
This sequence comes from Idiotropiscis lumnitzeri, assembly GCF_059441095.1. Classification (NCBI taxonomy): domain Eukaryota; kingdom Metazoa; phylum Chordata; class Actinopteri; order Syngnathiformes; family Syngnathidae; genus Idiotropiscis; species Idiotropiscis lumnitzeri. Next base: position 255,409 of record NW_028283668.1, on the reverse strand, counting down.
TGAAGTTTCGTTTTTTTAGTGCTGAAAATTCATTGTCTGCTGGCGCTGTACACTTTTTCTAAATGTTGCAATATCTCATGAAGGAAATACTGGACAATCAAATTAATGACTTTCCAGGCTTCAGGATGCCTTTCTACACTATATAAAGGTGGAAATTTACATTGGAAACGTTTGGTTTAGCTGTTATAAAAGTTTGGTTTTTTAGTGCTGTAAATGCATTTTCAGCTCGCACTGTACACATTTGCTATGAGAGGCATTATCTCATAAGGGAAATATTGGACAATCAAATTAATGGCTGCCCAGGCTTCAGGATGTCTTTTTACACTATATAAAGGTGGAAATTTACATTGGAAACGTTTACTTTAGCTGTTAATGAAGTTTCGTTTATTTAGTGCTGAAAATTCATTGTCTGCTGGCGCTGTACACTTTTTCAAAGTGTTGCAATATCTCATGAAGGAAATACTGGACAATCAAATTAATGACTTTCCAGGCTTCAGGATGCCTTTCTACACTATATAAAGGTGGAAATTTACATTGGAAACGTTTGGTTTAGCTGTTATAAAAGTTTTTTTTTTTAGTGCTGTAAATGCATTTTCAGCTCGCACTGTACACATTTGCTATGTGAGGCATTATCTCATAAGGGAAATACTGGACAATCAAATTAATGACTTTCCAGGCTTCAGGATGCCTTTCTACACTATATAAAGGTGGAAATTTACATTGGAAACGTTTGGTTTAGCTGTTATAAAAGTTTGGTTTTTTAGTGCTGTAAATGCATTTTCAGCTCGCGCTGTACACATTTGCTATGAGAGGCATTATCTCATAAGGGAAATATTGGACAATCAAATTAATGACTGCCCAGGCTTCAGGATGTCTTTTTACACTATATAAAGGTGGAAATTTACATTGGAAACGATTGGTTTAGCTGTTATAAAAGTTTGTTTTTTTAGTGCTGTAAATGCATTTTCAGCTCGCACTGTACACATTTGCTATGAGAGGCATTATCTCATAAGGGAAATATTGGACAATCAAATTAATGGCTGCCCAGGCTTCAGGATGTCTTTTTACACTATATAAAGGTGGAAATTTACATTGGAAACGTTTACTTTAGCTGTTAATGAAGTTTCGTTTATTTAGTGCTGAAAATTCATTGTCTGCTGGCGCTGTACACTTTTTCAAAGTGTTGCAATATCTCATGAAGGAAATACTGGACAATCAAATTAATGACTTTCCAGGCTTCAGGATGCCTTTCTACACTATATAAAGGTGGAAATTTACATTGGAAACGTTTGGTTTAGCTGTTATAAAAGTTTTTTTTTTTTGTGCTGTAAATGCATTTTCAGCTCGCACTGTACACATTTGCTATGTGAGGCATTATCTCATAAGGGAAATACTGGACAATCAAATTAATGACTTCCCAGGCTTCAGGATGCCTTTTTACACTCTATAAAGGTGGAAATTTACATTGGAAACGTTTGGTTTAGCTGTTATAAAAGTTTGTTTTTTTAGTGCTGTAAATGCATTTTCAGCTCGCGCTGTACACATTTGCTATGAGAGGCATTATCTCATAAGGGAAATATTGGACAATCAAATTAATGGCTGCCCAGGCTTCAGGATGTATTTTTACACTATATAAAGGTGGAAATTTACATTGGAAACGTTTAGTTTAGCTGTTAATGAAGTTTCGTTTTTTTAGTGCTGAAAATTCATTGTCTGCTGGCGCTGTACACTTTTTCTAAGTGTTGCAATATCTCATGAAGGAAATACTGGACAATCAAATTAATGACTTTCCAGGCTTCAGGATGCCTTTCTACACTATATAAAGGTGGAAATTTACATTGGAAACGTTTGGTTTAGCTGTTATAAAAGTTTGGTTTTTTAGTGCTGTAAATGCATTTTCAGCTCGCGCTGTACACATTTGCTATGAGAGGCATTATCTCATAAGGGAAATATTGGACAATCAAATTAATGACTGCCCAGGCTTCAGGATGTCTTTTTACACTATATAAAGGTGGAAATTTACATTGGAAACGATTGGTTTAGCTGTTATAAAAGTTTGTTTTTTTAGTGCTGTAAATGCATTTTCAGCTCGCACTGTACACATTTGCTATGAGAGGCATTATCTCATAAGGGAAATATTGGACAATCAAATTAATGGCTGCCCAGGCTTCAGGATGTCTTTTTACACTATATAAAGGTGGAAATTTACATTGGAAACGTTTACTTTAGCTGTTAATGAAGTTTCGTTTATTTAGTGCTGAAAATTCATTGTCTGCTGGCGCTGTACACTTTTTCAAAGTGTTGCAATATCTCATGAAGGAAATACTGGACAATCAAATTAATGACTTTCCAGGCTTCAGGATGCCTTTCTACACTATATAAAGGTGGAAATTTACATTGGAAACGTTTGGTTTAGCTGTTATAAAAGTTTTTTTTTTTAGTGCTGTAAATGCATTTTCAGCTCGCACTGTACACATTTGCTATGTGAGGCATTATCTCATAAGGGAAATACTGGACAATCAAATTAATGACTTCCCAGGCTTCAGGATGCCTTTTTACACTCTATAAATGTGGAAATTTACATTGGAAACGTTTGGTTTAGCTGTTAATGAAGTTTCGTTTTTTTAGTGCTGAAAATTCATTGTCTGCTGGCGCTGTACACTTTTTCTAAGTGTTGCAATATCTCATGAAGGAAATACTGGACAATCAAATTAATGACTTTCCAGGCTTCAGGATGCCTTTCTACACTATATAAAGGTGGAAATTTACATTGGAAACGTTTGGTTTAGCTGTTATAAAAGTTTGGTTTTTTAGTGCTGTAAATGCATTTTCAGCTCGCGCTGTACACATTTGCTATGAGAGGCATTATCTCATAAGGGAAATATTGGACAATCAAATTAATGACTGCCCAGGCTTCAGGATGTCTTTTTACACTATATATAGGTGGAAATTTACATTGGAAACGTTTGGTTTAGCTGTTATAAAAGTTTGTTTTTTTAGTGCTGTAAATGCATTTTCAGCTCGCACTGTACACATTTGCTATGAGAGGCATTATCTCATAAGGGAAATATTGGACAATCAAATTAATGACTGCCCAGGCTTCAGGATGTCTTTTTACACTATATAAGGGTGGAAATTTACATTGGAAACGTTTAGTTTAGCTGTTAATGAAGTTTCGTTTTTTTAGTGCTGAAAATTCATTGTCTGCTGGCGCTGTACACTTTTTCTAAGTGTTGCAATATCTCATGAAGGAAATACTGGACAATCAAATTAATGACTTTCCAGGCTTCAGGATGCCTTTCTACACTATATAAAGGTGGAAATGTACATTGGAAACGTTTGGTTTAGCTGTTATAAAAGTTTGATTTTTTAGTGCTGTAAATGCATTTTCAGCTCGCGCTGTACACATTTGCTATGAGAGGCATTATCTCATAAGGGAAATATTGGACAATCAAATTAATGACTGCCCAGGCTTCAAGATGTCTTTTTACACTATATAAAGGTGGAAATTTACATTGGAAACGTTTGGTTTAGCTGTTATAAAAGTTTGTTTTTTTTAGTGCTGAAAATGCATTTTCAGCTCGCACTGTACACATTTGCTATGTGAGGCATTATCTCATAAGGGAAATACTGGACAATCAAATTAATGACTGCCCAGGCTTCAGGATGTCTTTTTACACTATATAAAGGTGGAAATTTACATTGGAAACGTTTGGTTTAGCTGTTATAAAAGTTTGGTTTTTTAGTGCTGAAAATGCATTTTCAGCTCGCACTGTACACATTTGCTATGTGAGGCATTATCTCATAAGGGAAATACTGGACAATCAAATTAATGACTGCCCAGGCTTCAGGATGCCTTTTTACACTCTATAAATGTGGAAATTTACATTGGAAACGTTTGGTTTAGCTGTTAATGAAGTTTCGTTTTTTTAGTGCTGAAAATTCATTGTCTGCTGGCGCTGTACACTTTTTCTAAGTGTTGCAATATCTCATGAAGGAAATACTGGACAATCAAATTAATGACTTTCCAGGCTTCAGGATGCCTTTCTACACTATATAAAGGTGGAAATTTACATTTGAAACGTTTGGTTTAGCTGTTATAAAAGTTTGGTTTTTTAGTGCTGTAAATGCATTTTCAGCTCGCGCTGTACACATTTGCTATGAGAGGCATTATCTCATAAGGGAAATATTGGACAATCAAATTAATGACTGCCCAGGCTTCAGGATGTCTTTTTACACTATATAAAGGTGGAAATTTACATTGGAAACGTTTGGTTTAGCTGTTATAAAAGTTTGGTTTTTTAGTGCTGAAAATGCATTTTCAGCTCGCACTGTACACATTTGCTATGTGAGGCATTATCTCATAAGGGAAATACTGGACAATCAAATTAATGACTTCCCAGGCTTCAGGATGCCTTTTTACACTCTATAAATGTGGAAATTTACATTGGAAACGTTTGGTTTAGCTGTTAATGAAGTTTCGTTTTTTTAGTGCTGAAAATTCATTGTCTGCTGGCGCTGTACACTTTTTCTAAGTGTTGCAATATCTCATGAAGGAAATACTGGACAATCAAATTAATGACTTTCCAGGCTTCAGGATGCCTTTCTACACTATATAAAGGTGGAAATTTACATTGGAAACGTTTGGTTTAGCTGTTAATGAAGTTTCGTTTTTTTTAGTGCTGAAAATTCATTGTCTGCTGGCGCTGTACACTTTTTCTAAGTGTTGCAATATCTCATGAAGGAAATACTGGACAATCAAATTAATGACTTTCCAGGCTTCAGGATGCCTTTCTACACTATATAAAGGTGGAAATTTACATTGGAAACGTTTGGTTTAGCTGTTATAAAAGTTTGGTTTTTTAGTGCTGTAAATGCATTTTCAGCTCGCGCTGTACACATTTGCTATGAGAGGCATTATCTCATAAGGGAAATATTGGACAATCAAATTAATGACTGCCCAGGCTTCAGGATGTCTTTTTACACTATATAAAGGTGGAAATTTACATTGGAAACGTTTGGTTTAGCTGTTATAAAAGTTTGTTTTTTTAGTGCTGTAAATGCATTTTCAGCTCGCGCTGTACACATTTGCTATGAGAGGCATTATCTCATAAGGGAAATATTGGACAATCAAATTAATGGCTGCCCGGGCTTCAGGATGTCTTTTTACACTATATAAAGGTGGAAATTTACATTGGAAACGTTTAGTTTAGCTGTTAATGAAGTTTCGTTTTTTTAGTGCTGAAAATTCATTGTCTGCTGGCGCTGTACACTTTTTCTAAATGTTGCAATATCTCATGAAGGAAATACTGGACAATCAAATTAATGACTTTCCAGGTTTCAGGATGCCTTTCTACACTATATAAAGGTGGAAATTTACATTGGAAACGTTTGGTTTAGCTGTTATAAAAGTTTGGTTTTTTAGTGCTGTAAATGCATTTTCAGCTCGCGCTGTACACATTTGCTATGAGAGGCATTATCTCATAAGGGAAATATTGGACAATCAAATTAATGACTGCCCAGGCTTCAGGATGTCTTTTTACACTATATAAAGGTGGAAATTTACATTGGAAACGTTTGGTTTAGGTGTTATATAAGTTTGGTTTTTTAGTGCTGAAAATGCATTTTCAGCTCGCACTGTACACATTTGCTATGTGAGGCATTATCTCATAAGGGAAATACTGGACAATCAAATTAATGACTTCCCAGGCTTCAGGATGCCTTTTTACACTCTATAAATGTGGAAATTTACATTGGAAACGTTTGGTTTAGCTGTTAATGAAGTTTCGTTTTTTTAGTGCTGAAAATTCATTGTCTGCTGGCGCTGTACACTTTTTCTACGTTTTGCAATATCTCATGTAGGAAATACTGGACAATCAAATTAATGACTTTCCAGGCTTCAGGATGCCTTTCTACACTATATAAAGGTGGAAATTTACATTGGAAACGTTTGGTTTAGCTGTTATAAAAGTTTGGTTTTTTTAGTGCTGTAAATGCATTTTCAGCTCGCGCTGTACACATTTGCTATGTGAGGCATTATCTCATAAGGGAAATACTGGACAATCAAATTAATGACTGCCCAGGCTTCAGGATGTCTTTTTACACTATATAAAGGTGGAAATTTACATTGGAAACGTTTGGTTTAGCTGTTATAAAAGTTTGGTTTTTTTAGTGCTGAAAATTCATTGTCTGCTGGCGCTGTACACTTTTTCTAAGTGTTGCAATATCTCATGAAGGAAATACTGGACAATCAAATTAATGACTTTCCAGGCTCCAGGATGCCTTTCTACACTATATAAAGGTGGAAATTTACATTGGAAACGTTTGGTTTAGCTGTTATAAAAGTTTGGTTTTTTAGTGCTGTAAATGCATTTTCAGCTCGCGCTGTACACATTTGCTATGAGAGGCATTATCTCATAAGGGAAATATTGGACAATCAAATTAATGACTGCCCAGGCTTCAGGATGTCTTTTTACACTATATAAAGGTGGAAATTTACATTGGAAACGTTTAGTTTAGCTGTTAATGAAGTTTCGTTTTTTTAGTGCTGAAAATTCATTGTCTACTGGCGCTGTACACTTTTTCTAAGTGTTGCAATATCTCATGAAGGAAATACTGGACAATCACATTAATGACTTTCAAGGCTTCAGGATGCCTTTCTACACTATATAAAGGTGGAAATTTACATTGGAAACGTTTGGTTTAGCTGTTATAAAAGTTTGGTTTTTTAGTGCTGTAAATGCATTTTCAGCTCGCGCTGTACACATTTGCTATGAGAGGCATTATCTCATAAGGGAAATATTGGACAATCAAATTAATGACTGCCCAGGCTTCAGGATGTCTTTTTACACTATATAAAGGTGGAAATTTACATTGGAAACGTTTGGTTTAGCTGTTATAAAAGTTTGGTTTTTTAGTGCTGAAAATGCATTTTCAGCTCGCACTGTACACATTTGCTATGTGAGGCATTATCTCATAAGGGAAATACTGGACAATCAAATTAATGACTTCCCAGGCTTCAGGATGCATTTTTCACTCTATAAATGTGGAAATTTACATTGGAAACGTTTGGTTTAGCTGTTAATGAAGTTTCGTTTTTTTAGTGCTGAAAATTCATTGTCTGCTGGCGCTGTACACCTTTTCTAAGTGTTGCAATATCTCATGAAGGAAATACTGGACAATCAAATTAATGACTTTCCAGGCTTCAGGATGCCTTTCTACACTATATAAAGGTGGAAATTTACATTGGAAACGTTTGGTTTAGCTGTTATAAAAGTTTGGGTTTTTAGTGCTGTAAATGCATTTTCAGCTCGCGCTGTACACATTTGCTATGAGAGGCATTATCTCATAAGGGAAATATTGGACAATCAAATTAATGACTGCCCAGGCTTCAGGATGTCTTTTTACACTATATAAAGGTGGAAATTTACATTGGAAACGTTTGGTTTAGCTGTTATAAAAGTTTGGTTTTTTAGTGCTGTAAATGCATTTTCAGCTCGCGCTGTACACATTTGCTATTAGAGGCATTATCTCATAAGGGAAATATTGGACAATCAAATTAATGACTGCCCAGGCTTCAGAATGTCTTTTTACACTATATAAAGGTGGAAATTTACATTGGAAACGTTTAGTTTAGCTGTTAATGAAGTTTCGTTTTTTTAGTGCTGAAAATTCATTGTCTGCTTGCGCTGTACACTTTTTCTAAGTGTTGCAATATCTCATGAAGGAAATACTGGACAATCAAATTAATGACTTTCCAGGCTTCAGGATGCCTTTCTACACTATATAAAGGTAGAAATTTACATTGGAAACGTTTGGTTTAGCTGTTATAAAAGTTTGGTTTTTTAGTGCTGTAAATGCATTTTCAGCTCGCGCTGTACACATTTGCTATGAGAGGCATTATCTCATAAGGGAAATATTGGACAATCAAATTAATGACTGCCCAGGCTTCAGGATGTCTTTTTACACTCTTTCAAGGTGGAAATTTACATTGGAAACGTTTGGTTTAGCTGTTATAAAAGTTTGGTTTTTTAGTGCTGTAAATGCATTTTCAGCTCGCGCTGTACACATTTGCTATGAGAGGCATTATCTCATAAGGGAAATATTGGACAATCAAATTAATGACTGCCCAGGCTTCAGGATGTCTTTTTACACTATATAAAGGTGGAAATTTACATTGGAAACGTTTGGTTTAGCTGTTATAAAAGTTTGGTTTTTTAGTGCTGAAAATGCATTTTCAGCTCGCACTGTACACATTTGCTATGTGAGGCATTATCTCATAAGGGAAATACTGGACAATCAAATTAATGACTTCCCAGGCTTCAGGATGCATTTTTACACTCTATAAATGTGGAAATTTACATTGGAAACGTTTGGTTTAGCTGTTAATGAAGTTTCGTTTTTTTAGTGCTGAAAATTCATTGTCTGCTGGCGCTGTACACCTTTTCTAAGTGTTGCAATATCTCATGAAGGAAATACTGGACAATCAAATTAATGACTTTCCAGGCTTCAGGATGCCTTTCTACACTATATAAAGGTGGAAATTTACATTGGAAACGTTTGGTTTAGCTGTTATAAAAGTTTGGGTTTTTAGTGCTGTAAATGCATTTTCAGCTCGCGCTGTACACATTTGCTATGAGAGGCATTATCTCATAAGGGAAATATTGGACAATCAAATTAATGACTGCCCAGGCTTCAGGATGTCTTTTTACACTATATAAAGGTGGAAATTTACATTGGAAACGTTTGGTTTAGCTGTTATAAAAGTTTGGTTTTTTAGTGCTGTAAATGCATTTTCAGCTCGCGCTGTACACATTTGCTATTAGAGGCATTATCTCATAAGGGAAATATTGGACAATCAAATTAATGACTGCCCAGGCTTCAGAATGTCTTTTTACACTATATAAAGGTGGAAATTTACATTGGAAACGTTTAGTTTAGCTGTTAATGAAGTTTCGTTTTTTTAGTGCTGAAAATTCATTGTCTGCTGGCGCTGTACACTTTTTCTAAGTGTTGCAATATCTCATGAAGGAAATACTGGACAATCAAATTAATGACTTTCCAGGCTTCAGGATGCCTTTCTACACTATATAAAGGTAGAAATTTACATTGGAAACGTTTGGTTTAGCTGTTATAAAAGTTTGGTTTTTTAGTGCTGTAAATGCATTTTCAGCTCGCGCTGTACACATTTGCTATGAGAGGCATTATCTCATAAGGGAAATATTGGACAATCAAATTAATGACTGCCCAGGCTTCAGGATGTCTTTTTACACTCTTTCAAGGTGGAAATGTACATTGGAAACGTTTGGTTTAGCTGTTATAAAAGTTTGGTTTTTTAGTGCTGTAAATGCATTTTCAGCTCGCGCTGTACACATTTGCTATGAGAGGCATTATCTCATAAGGGAAATATTGGACAATCAAATTAATGACTGCCCAGGCTTCAGGATGTCTTTTTACACTATATAAAGGTGGAAATTTACATTGGAAACATTTAGTTTAGCTGTTAATGAAGTTTCGTTTTTTTAGTGCTGAAAATTCATTGTCTGCTGGCGCTGTACACTTTTTCTAAGTGTTGCAATATCTCATGAAGGAAATACTGGACAATCAAATTAATGACTTTCCAGGCTTCAGGATGCCTTTCTACACTATATAAAGGTGGAAATTTACATTGGAAACGTTTGGTTAAGCTGTTATAAAAGTTTGGTTTTTTAGTGCTGTAAATGCATTTTCAGCTCGCGCTGTACACATTTGCTATGAGAGGCATTATCTCATAAGGGAAATATTGGACAATCAAATTAATGACTGCCCAGGCTTCAGGATGTCTTTTTACACTATATAAAGGTGGAAATTTACATTGGAAACGTTTGGTTTAGCTGTTATAAAAGTTTGGTTTTTTAGTGCTGTAAATGCATTTTCAGCTCGCGCTGTACACATTTGCTATGAGAGGCATTATCTCATAAGGGAAATATTGGACAATCAAATTAATGGCTGCCCGGGCTTCAGGATGTCTTTTTACACTATATAAAGGTGGAAATTTACATTGGAAACGTTTAGTTTAGCTGTTAATGAAGTTTCGTTTTTTTAGTGCTGAAAATTCATTGTCTGCTGGCGCTGTACACTTTTTCTAAATGTTGCAATATCTCATGAAGGAAATACTGGACAATCAAATTAATGACTTTCCAGGCTTCAGGATGCCTTTCTACACTATATAAAGGGTGAAATTTACATTGGAAACGTTTGGTTTAGCTGTTATAAAAGTTTGGTTTTTTAGTGCTGTAAATGCATTTTCAGCTCGCGCTGTACACATTTGCTATGAGAGGCATTATCTCATAAGGGAAATATTGGAAAATCAAATTAATGACTGCCCAGGCTTCAGGATGTCTTTTTACACTATATATAGGAGGAAATTTACATTGGAAACGTTTGGTTTAGGTGTTATAAAAGTTTGTTTTTTTAGTGCTGAAAATGCATTTTCAGCTCGCGCTGTACACATTTGCAATGAGAGGCATTATCTCATAAGGGAAATACTGGACAATCAAATTAATGACTTCCCAGGCTTCAGGATGCCTTTTTACACTCTATAAATGTGGAAATTTACATTGGAAACGTTTGGTTTAGCTGTAAATGAAGTTTCGTTTTTTTTAGTGCTGAAAATTCATTGTCTGCTGGCGCTGTACACTTTTTCTAAGTGTTGCAATATCTCATGAAGGAAATACTGGACAATCAAATTAATGACTTTCCAGGCTTCAGGATGCCTTTCTACACTATATAAAGGTGGAAATTTACATTGGAAACGTTTGGTTTAGCTGTTATAAAAGTTTGGTTTTTTAGTGCTGTAAATGCATTTTCAGCTCGCGCTGTACACATTTGCTATGAGAGGCATTATCTCATAAGGGAAATATTGGACAATCAAATTAATGACTGCCCAGGCTTCAGGATGTCTTTTTACACTATATAAAGGTGGAAATTTACATTGGAAACGATTGGTTTAGCTGTTATAAAAGTTTGTTTTTTTAGTGCTGTAAATGCATTTTCAGCTCGCACTGTACACATTTGCTATGAGAGGCATTATCTCATAAGGGAAATATTGGACAATCAAATTAATGACTGCCCAGGCTTCAGGATGTCTTTTTACACTATATAAAGGTGGAAATTTACATTGGAAACGTTTACTTTAGCTGTTAATGAAGTTTCGTTTATTTAGTGCTGAAAATTCATTGTCTGCTGGCGCTGTACACTTTTTCAAAGTGTTGCAATATCTCATGAAGGAAATACTGGACAATCAAATTAATGACTTTCCAGGCTTCAGGATGCCTTTCTACACTATATAAAGGTGGAAATTTACATTGGAAACGTTTGGTTTAGCTGTTATAAAAGTTTTTTTTTTTAGTGCTGTAAATGCATTTTCAGCTCGCACTGTACACATTTGCTATGTGAGGCATTATCTCATAAGGGAAATACTGGACAATCAAATTAATGACTTCCCAGGCTTCAGGATGCCTTTTTACACTCTATAAATGTGGAAATTTACATTGGAAACGTTTGGTTTAGCTGTTAATGAAGTTTCGTTTTTTTAGTGCTGAAAATTCATTGTCTGCTGGCGCTGTACACTTTTTCTAAGTGTTGCAATATCTCATGAAGGAAATACTGGACAATCAAATTAATGACTTTCCAGGCTTCAGGATGCCTTTCTACACTATATAAAGGTGGAAATTTACATTGGAAACGTTTGGTTTAGCTGTTATTAAAGTTTGGTTTTTTAGTGCTGTAAATGCATTTTCAGCTCGCGCTGTACACATTTGCTATGAGAGGCATTATCTCATAAGGGAAATATTGGACAATCAAATTAATGACTGCCCAGGCTTCAGGATGTCTTTTTACACTATATATAGGTGGAAATTTACATTGGAAACGTTTGGTTTAGCTGTTATAAAAGTTTGTTTTTTTAGTGCTGTAAATGCATTTTCAGCTCGCACTGTACACATTTGCTATGAGAGGCATTATCTCATAAGGGAAATATTGGACAATCAAATTAATGACTGCCCAGGCTTCAGGATGTCTTTTTACACTATATAAGGGTGGAAATTTACATTGGAAACGTTTAGTTTAGCTGTTAATGAAGTTTCGTTTTTTTAGTGCTGAAAATTCATTGTCTGCTGGCGCTGTACACTTTTTCTAAGTGTTGCAATATCTCATGAAGGAAATACTGGACAATCAAATTAATGACTTTCCAGGCTTCAGGATGCCTTTCTACACTATATAAAGGTGGAAATGTACATTGGAAACGTTTGGTTTAGCTGTTATAAAAGTTTGGTTTTTTAGTGCTGTAAATGCATTTTCAGCTCGCGCTGTACACATTTGCTATGAGAGGCATTATCTCATAAGGGAAATATTGGACAATCAAATTAATGACTGCCCAGGCTTCAGGATGTCTTTTTACACTATATAAAGGTGGAAATTTACATTGGAAACGTTTGGTTTAGCTGTTATAAAAGTTTGTTTTTTTTAGTGCTGAAAATGCATTTTCAGCTCGCACTGTACACATTTGCTATGTGAGGCATTATCTCATAAGGGAAATACTGGACAATCAAATTAATGACTGCCCAGGCTTCAGGATGTCTTTTTACACTATATAAAGGTGGAAATTTACATTGGAAACGTTTGGTTTAGCTGTTATAAAAGTTTGGTTTTTTAGTGCTGAAAATGCATTTTCAGCTCGCACTGTACACATTTGCTATGTGAGGCATTATCTCATAAGGGAAATACTGGACAATCAAATTAATGACTGCCCAGGCTTCAGGATGCCTTTTTACACTCTATAAATGTGGAAATTTACATTGGAAACGTTTGGTTTAGCTGTTAATGAAGTTTCGTTTTTTTAGTGCTGAAAATTCATTGTCTGCTGGCGCTGTACACTTTTTCTAAGTGTTGCAATATCTCATGAAGGAAATACTGGACAATCAAATTAATGACTTTCCAGGCTTCAGGATGCCTTTCTACACTATATAAAGGTGGAAATTTACATTTGAAACGTTTGGTTTAGCTGTTATAAAAGTTTGGTTTTTTAGTGCTGTAAATGCATTTTCAGCTCGCGCTGTACACATTTGCTATGAGAGGCATTATCTCATAAGGGAAATATTGGACAATCAAATTAATGACTGCCCAGGCTTCAGGATGTCTTTTTACACTATATAAAGGTGGAAATTTACATTGGAAACGTTTGGTTTAGCTGTTAATGAAGTTTCGTTTATTTAGTGCTGAAAATTCATTGTCTGCTGGCGCTGTACACTTTTTCAAAGTGTTGCAATATCTCATGAAGGAAATACTGGACAATCAAATTAATGACTTTCCAGGCTTCAGGATGCCTTTCTACACTATATAAAGGTGGAAATTTACATTGGAAACGTTTGGTTTAGCTGTTATAAAAGTTTTTTTTTTTAGTGCTGTAAATGCATTTTCAGCTCGCACTGTACACATTTGCTATGTGAGGCATTATCTCATAAGGGAAATACTGGACAATCAAATTAATGACTTCCCAGGCTTCAGGATGCCTTTTTACACTCTATAAATGTGGAAATTTACATTGGAAACGTTTGGTTTAGCTGTTAATGAAGTTTCGTTTTTTTAGTGCTGAAAATTCATTGTCTGCTGGCGCTGTACACTTTTTCTAAGTGTTGCAATATCTCATGAAGGAAATACTGGACAATCAAATTAATGACTTTCCAGGCTTCAGGATGCCTTTCTACACTATATAAAGGTGGAAATTTACATTGGAAACGTTTGGTTTAGCTGTTATAAAAGTTTGGTTTTTTAGTGCTGTAAATGCATTTTCAGCTCGCGCTGTACACATTTGCTATGAGAGGCATTATCTCATAAGGGAAATATTGGACAATCAAATTAATGACTGCCCAGGCTTCAGGATGTCTTTTTACACTATATATAGGTGGAAATTTACATTGGAAACGTTTGGTTTAGCTGTTATAAAAGTTTGTTTTTTTAGTGCTGTAAATGCATTTTCAGCTCGCACTGTACACATTTGCTATGAGAGGCATTATCTCATAAGGGAAATATTGGACAATCAAATTAATGACTGCCCAGGCTTCAGGATGTCTTTTTACACTATATAAGGGTGGAAATTTACATTGGAAACGTTTAGTTTAGCTGTTAATGAAGTTTCGTTTTTTTAGTGCTGAAAATTCATTGTCTGCTGGCGCTGTACACATTTTCTAAGTGTTGCAATATCTCATGAAGGAAATACTGGACAATCAAATTAATGACTTTCCAGGCTTCAGGATGCCTTTCTACACTATATAAAGGTGGAAATGTACATTGGAAACGTTTGGTTTAGCTGTTATAAAAGTTTGGTTTTTTAGTGCTGTAAATGCATTTTCAGCTCGCGCTGTACACATTTGCTATGAGAGGCATTATCTCATAAGGGAAATATTGGACAATCAAATTAATGACTGCCCAGGCTTCAGGATGTCTTTTTACACTATATAAAGGTGGAAATTTACATTGGAAACGTTTGGTTTAGCTGTTATAAAAGTTTGTTTTTTTTAGTGCTGAAAATGCATTTTCAGCTCGCACTGTACACATTTGCTATGTGAGGCATTATCTCATAAGGGAAATACTGGACAATCAAATTAATGACTGCCCAGGCTTCAGGATGTCTTTTTACACTATATAAAGGTGGACATTTACATTGGAAACGTTTGGTTTAGCTGTTATAAAAGTTTGGTTTTTTAGTGCTGAAAATGCATTTTCAGCTCGCACTGTACACATTTGCTATGTGAGGCATTATCTCATAAGGGAAATACTGGACAATCAAATTAATGACTTCCCAGGCTTTCAGGATGCCTTTTTACACTCTATAAATGTGGAAATTTACATTGGAAACGTTTGGTTTAGCTGTTAATGAAGTTTCGTTTTTTTAGTGCTGAAAATTCATTGTCTGCTGGCGCTGTACACTTTTTCTAAGTGTTGCAATATCTCATGAAGGAAATACTGGACAATCAAATTAATGACTTTCCAGGCTTCAGGATGCCTTTCTACACTATATAAAGGTGGAAATTTACATTTGAAACGTTTGGTTTAGCTGTTATAAAAGTTTGGTTTTTTAGTGCTGTAAATGCATTTTCAGCTCGCGCTGTACACATTTGCTATGAGAGGCATTATCTCATAAGGGAAATATTGGACAATCAAATTAATGACTGCCCAGGCTTCAGGATGTCTTTTTACACTATATAAAGGTGGAAATTTACATTGGAAACGTTTGGTTTAGCTGTTATAAAAGTTTGGTTTTTTAGTGCTGAAAATGCATTTTCAGCTCGCACTGTACACATTTGCTATGTGAGGCATTATCTCATAAGGGAAATACTGGACAATCAAATTAATGACTTCCCAGGCTTCAGGATGCCTTTTTACACTCTATAAATGTGGAAATTTACATTGGAAACGTTTGGTTTAGCTGTTAATGAAGTTTCGTTTTTTTAGTGCTGAAAATTCATTGTCTGCTGGCGCTGTACACTTTTTCTAAGTGTTGCAATATCTCATGAAGGAAATACTGGACAATCAAATTAATGACTTTCCAGGCTTCAGGATGCCTTTCTACACTATATAAAGGTGGAAATTTACATTGGAAACGTTTGGTTTAGCTGTTAATGAAGTTTCGTTTTTTTTAGTGCTGAAAATTCATTGTCTGCTGGCGCTGTACACTTTTTCTAAGTGTTGCAATATCTCATGAAGGAAATACTGGACAATCAAATTAATGACTTTCCAGGCTTCAGGATGCCTTTCTACACTATATAAAGGTGGAAATTTACATTGGAAACGTTTGGTTTAGCTGTTATAAAAGTTTGGTTTTTTAGTGCTGTAAATGCATTTTCAGCTCGCGCTGTACACATTTGCTATGAGAGGCATTATCTCATAAGGGAAATATTGGACAATCAAATTAATGACTGCCCAGGCTTCAGGATGTCTTTTTACACTATATAAAGGTGGAAATTTACATTGGAAACGATTGGTTTAGCTGTTATAAAAGTTTGTTTTTTTAGTGCTGTAAATGCATTTTCAGCTCGCACTGTACACATTTGCTATGAGAGGCATTATCTCATAAGGGAAATATTGGACAATCAAATTAATGGCTGCCCAGGCTTCAGGATGTCTTTTTACACTATATAAAGGTGGAAATTTACATTGGAAACGTTTACTTTAGCTGTTAATGAAGTTTCGTTTATTTAGTGCTGAAAATTCATTGTCTGCTGGCGCTGTACACTTTTTCAAAGTGTTGCAATATCTCATGAAGGAAATACTGGACAATCAAATTAATGACTTTCCAGGCTTCAGGATGCCTTTCTACACTATATAAAGGTGGAAATTTACATTGGAAACGTTTGGTTTAGCTGTTATAAAAGTTTTTTTTTTTAGTGCTGTAAATGCATTTTCAGCTCGCACTGTACACATTTGCTATGTGAGGCATTATCTCATAAGGGAAATACTGGACAATCAAATTAATGACTTCCCAGGCTTCAGGATGCCTTTTTACACTCTATAAATGTGGAAATTTACATTGGAAACGTTTGGTTTAGCTGTTAATGAAGTTTCGTTTTTTTAGTGCTGAAAATTCATTGTCTGCTGGCGCTGTACACTTTTTCTAAGTGTTGCAATATCTCATGAAGGAAATACTGGACAATCAAATTAATGACTTTCCAGGCTTCAGGATGCCTTTCTACACTATATAAAGGTGGAAATTTACATTGGAAACGTTTGGTTTAGCTGTTATAAAAGTTTGTTTTTTTAGTGCTGTAAATGCATTTTCAGCTCGCACTGTACACATTTGCTATGAGAGGCATTATCTCATAAGGGAAATATTGGACAATCAAATTAATGACTGCCCAGGCTTCAGGATGTCTTTTTACACTATATAAGGGTGGAAATTTACATTGGAAACGTTTAGTTTAGCTGTTAATGAAGTTTCGTTTTTTTAGTGCTGAAAATTCATTGTCTGCTGGCGCTGTACACTTTTTCTAAGTGTTGCAATATCTCATGAAGGAAATACTGGACAATCAAATTAATGACTTTCCAGGCTTCAGGATGCCTTTCTACACTATATAAAGGTGGAAATGTACATTGGAAACGTTTGGTTTAGCTGTTATAAAAGTTTGATTTTTTAGTGCTGTAAATGCATTTTCAGCTCGCGCTGTACACATTTGCTATGAGAGGCATTATCTCATAAGGGAAATATTGGACAATCAAATTAATGACTGCCCAGGCTTCAGGATGTCTTTTTACACTATATAAAGGTGGAAATTTACATTGGAAACGTTTGGTTTAGCTGTTATAAAAGTTTGTTTTTTTTAGTGCTGAAAATGCATTTTCAGCTCGCACTGTACACATTTGCTATGTGAGGCATTATCTCATAAGGGAAATACTGGACAATCAAATTAATGACTGCCCAGGCTTCAGGATGTCTTTTTACACTATATAAAGGTGGAAATTTACATTGGAAACGTTTGGTTTAGCTGTTATAAAAGTTTGGTTTTTTAGTGCTGAAAATGCATTTTCAGCTCGCACTGTACACATTTGCTATGTGAGGCATTATCTCATAAGGGAAATACTGGACAATCAAATTAATGACTGCCCAGGCTTCAGGATGCCTTTTTACACTCTATAAATGTGGAAATTTACATTGGAAACGTTTGGTTTAGCTGTTAATGAAGTTTCGTTTTTTTAGTGCTGAAAATTCATTGTCTGCTGGCGCTGTACACTTTTTCTAAGTGTTGCAATATCTCATGAAGGAAATACTGGACAATCAAATTAATGACTTTCCAGGCTTCAGGATGCCTTTCTACACTATATAAAGGTGGAAATTTACATTTGAAACGTTTGGTTTAGCTGTTATAAAAGTTTGGTTTTTTAGTGCTGTAAATGCATTTTCAGCTCGCGCTGTACACATTTGCTATGAGAGGCATTATCTCATAAGGGAAATATTGGACAATCAAATTAATGACTGCCCAGGCTTCAGGATGTCTTTTTACACTATATAAAGGTGGAAATTTACATTGGAAACGTTTGGTTTAGCTGTTATAAAAGTTTGGTTTTTTAGTGCTGAAAATGCATTTTCAGCTCGCACTGTACACATTTGCTATGTGAGGCATTATCTCATAAGGGAAATACTGGACAATCAAATTAATGACTTCCCAGGCTTCAGGATGCCTTTTTACACTCTATAAATGTGGAAATTTACATTGGAAACGTTTGGTTTAGCTGTTAATGAAGTTTCGTTTTTTTAGTGCTGAAAATTCATTGTCTGCTGGCGCTGTACACTTTTTCTAAGTGTTGCAATATCTCATGAAGGAAATACTGGACAATCAAATTAATGACTTTCCAGGCTTCAGGATGCCTTTCTACACTATATAAAGGTGGAAATTTACATTGGAAACGTTTGGTTTAGCTGTTAATGAAGTTTCGTTTTTTTTAGTGCTGAAAATTCATTGTCTGCTGGCGCTGTACACTTTTTCTAAGTGTTGCAATATCTCATGAAGGAAATACTGGACAATCAAATTAATGACTTTCCAGGCTTCAGGATGCCTTTCTACACTATATAAAGGTGGAAATTTACATTGGAAACGTTTGGTTTAGCTGTTATAAAAGTTTGGTTTTTTAGTGCTGTAAATGCATTTTCAGCTCGCGCTGTACACATTTGCTATGAGAGGCATTATCTCATAAGGGAAATATTGGACAATCAAATTAATGACTGCCCAGGCTTCAGGATGTCTTTTTACACTATATAAAGGTGGAAATTTACATTGGAAACGTTTGGTTTAGCTGTTATAAAAGTTTGTTTTTTTAGTGCTGTAAATGCATTTTCAGCTCGCGCTGTACACATTTGCTATGAGAGGCATTATCTCATAAGGGAAATATTGGACAATCAAATTAATGGCTGCCCAGGCTTCAGGATGTATTTTTACACTATATAAAGGTGGAAATTTACATTGGAAACGTTTAGTTTAGCTGTTAATGAAGTTTCGTTTTTTTAGTGCTGAAAATTCATTGTCTGCTGGCGCTGTACACTTTTTCTAAGTGTTGCAATATCTCATGAAGGAAATACTGGACAATCAAATTAATGACTTTCCAGGCTTCAGGATGCCTTTCTACACTATATAAAGGTGGAAATTTACATTGGAAACGTTTGGTTTAGCTGTTATAAAAGTTTGGTTTTTTAGTGCTGTAAATGCATTTTCAGCTCGCGCTGTACACATTTGCTATGAGAGGCATTATCTCATAAGGGAAATATTGGACAATCAAATTAATGACTGCCCAGGCTTCAGGATGTCTTTTTACACTATATAAAGGTGGAAATTTACATTGGAAACGATTGGTTTAGCTGTTATAAAAGTTTGTTTTTTTAGTGCTGTAAATGCATTTTCAGCTCGCACTGTACACATTTGCTATGAGAGGCATTATCTCATAAGGGAAATATTGGACAATCAAATTAATGGCTGCCCAGGCTTCAGGATGTCTTTTTACACTATATAAAGGTGGAAATTTACATTGGAAACGTTTACTTTAGCTGTTAATGAAGTTTCGTTTATTTAGTGCTGAAAATTCATTGTCTGCTGGCGCTGTACACTTTTTCAAAGTGTTGCAATATCTCATGAAGGAAATACTGGACAATCAAATTAATGACTTTCCAGGCTTCAGGATGCCTTTCTACACTATATAAAGGTGGAAATTTACATTGGAAACGTTTGGTTTAGCTGTTATAAAAGTTTTTTTTTTTAGTGCTGTAAATGCATTTTCAGCTCGCACTGTACACATTTGCTATGTGAGGCATTATCTCATAAGGGAAATACTGGACAATCAAATTAATGACTTCCCAGGCTTCAGGTTGCCTTTTTACACTCTATAAAGGTGGAAATTTACATTGGAAACGTTTGGTTTAGCTGTTATAAAAGTTTGTTTTTTTAGTGCTGTAAATGCATTTTCAGCTCGCGCTGTACACATTTGCTATGAGAGGCATTATCTCATAAGGGAAATATTGGACAATCAAATTAATGGCTGCCCAGGCTTCAGGATGTATTTTTACACTATATAAAGGTGGAAATTTACATTGGAAACGTTTAGTTTAGCTGTTAATGAAGTTTCGTTTTTTTAGTGCTGAAAATTCATTGTCTGCTGGCGCTGTACACTTTTTCTAAGTGTTGCAATATCTCATGAAGGAAATACTGGACAATCAAATTAATGACTTTCCAGGCTTCAGGATGCCTTTCTACACTA
This sequence comes from Idiotropiscis lumnitzeri, assembly GCF_059441095.1. NCBI lineage: Eukaryota > Metazoa > Chordata > Actinopteri > Syngnathiformes > Syngnathidae > Idiotropiscis > Idiotropiscis lumnitzeri. The sequence goes on along the minus strand of NW_028283668.1, from coordinate 235,132 downwards.
TATAAAGGTGGAAATTTACATTGGAAACGTTTGGTTTAGCTGTTATAAAAGTTTGGTTTTTTAGTGCTGTAAATGCATTTTCAGCTCGCGCTGTACACATTTGCTATGAGAGGCATTATCTCATAAGGGAAATATTGGACAATCAAATTAATGACTGCCCAGGCTTCAGGATGTCTTTTTACACTATATAAAGGTGGAAATTTACATTGGAAACGATTGGTTTAGCTGTTATAAAAGTTTGTTTTTTTAGTGCTGTAAATGCATTTTCAGCTCGCACTGTACACATTTGCTATGAGAGGCATTATCTCATAAGGGAAATATTGGACAATCAAATTAATGGCTGCCCAGGCTTCAGGATGTCTTTTTACACTATATAAAGGTGGAAATTTACATTGGAAACGTTTACTTTAGCTGTTAATGAAGTTTCGTTTATTTAGTGCTGAAAATTCATTGTCTGCTGGCGCTGTACACTTTTTCAAAGTGTTGCAATATCTCATGAAGGAAATACTGGACAATCAAATTAATGACTTTCCAGGCTTCAGGATGCCTTTCTACACTATATAAAGGTGGAAATTTACATTGGAAACGTTTGGTTTAGCTGTTATAAAAGTTTTTTTTTTTAGTGCTGTAAATGCATTTTCAGCTCGCACTGTACACATTTGCTATGTGAGGCATTATCTCATAAGGGAAATACTGGACAATCAAATTAATGACTTTCCAGGCTTCAGGATGCCTTTCTACACTATATAAAGGTGGAAATTTACATTGGAAACGTTTGGTTTAGCTGTTATAAAAGTTTGGTTTTTTAGTGCTGTAAATGCATTTTCAGCTCGCGCTGTACACATTTGCTATGAGAGGCATTATCTCATAAGGGAAATATTGGACAATCAAATTAATGACTGCCCAGGCTTCAGGATGTCTTTTTACACTATATAAAGGTGGAAATTTACATTGGAAACGATTGGTTTAGCTGTTATAAAAGTTTGTTTTTTTAGTGCTGTAAATGCATTTTCAGCTCGCACTGTACACATTTGCTATGAGAGGCATTATCTCATAAGGGAAATATTGGACAATCAAATTAATGGCTGCCCAGGCTTCAGGATGTCTTTTTACACTATATAAAGGTGGAAATTTACATTGGAAACGTTTACTTTAGCTGTTAATGAAGTTTCGTTTATTTAGTGCTGAAAATTCATTGTCTGCTGGCGCTGTACACTTTTTCAAAGTGTTGCAATATCTCATGAAGGAAATACTGGACAATCAAATTAATGACTTTCCAGGCTTCAGGATGCCTTTCTACACTATATAAAGGTGGAAATTTACATTGGAAACGTTTGGTTTAGCTGTTATAAAAGTTTTTTTTTTTAGTGCTGTAAATGCATTTTCAGCTCGCACTGTACACATTTGCTATGTGAGGCATTATCTCATAAGGGAAATACTGGACAATCAAATTAATGACTTCCCAGGCTTCAGGATGCCTTTTTACACTCTATAAAGGTGGAAATTTACATTGGAAACGTTTGGTTTAGCTGTTATAAAAGTTTGTTTTTTTAGTGCTGTAAATGCATTTTCAGCTCGCGCTGTACACATTTGCTATGAGAGGCATTATCTCATAAGGGAAATATTGGACAATCAAATTAATGGCTGCCCAGGCTTCAGGATGTATTTTTACACTATATAAAGGTGGAAATTTACATTGGAAACGTTTAGTTTAGCTGTTAATGAAGTTTCGTTTTTTTAGTGCTGAAAATTCATTGTCTGCTGGCGCTGTACACTTTTTCTAAGTGTTGCAATATCTCATGAAGGAAATACTGGACAATCAAATTAATGACTTTCCAGGCTTCAGGATGCCTTTCTACACTATATAAAGGTGGAAATTTACATTGGAAACGTTTGGTTTAGCTGTTATAAAAGTTTGGTTTTTTAGTGCTGTAAATGCATTTTCAGCTCGCGCTGTACACATTTGCTATGAGAGGCATTATCTCATAAGGGAAATATTGGACAATCAAATTAATGACTGCCCAGGCTTCAGGATGTCTTTTTACACTATATAAAGGTGGAAATTTACATTGGAAACGATTGGTTTAGCTGTTATAAAAGTTTGTTTTTTTAGTGCTGTAAATGCATTTTCAGCTCGCACTGTACACATTTGCTATGAGAGGCATTATCTCATAAGGGAAATATTGGACAATCAAATTAATGGCTGCCCAGGCTTCAGGATGTCTTTTTACACTATATAAAGGTGGAAATTTACATTGGAAACGTTTACTTTAGCTGTTAATGAAGTTTCGTTTATTTAGTGCTGAAAATTCATTGTCTGCTGGCGCTGTACACTTTTTCAAAGTGTTGCAATATCTCATGAAGGAAATACTGGACAATCAAATTAATGACTTTCCAGGCTTCAGGATGCCTTTCTACACTATATAAAGGTGGAAATTTACATTGGAAACGTTTGGTTTAGCTGTTATAAAAGTTTTTTTTTTTAGTGCTGTAAATGCATTTTCAGCTCGCACTGTACACATTTGCTATGTGAGGCATTATCTCATAAGGGAAATACTGGACAATCAAATTAATGACTTCCCAGGCTTCAGGATGCCTTTTTACACTCTATAAATGTGGAAATTTACATTGGAAACGTTTGGTTTAGCTGTTAATGAAGTTTCGTTTTTTTAGTGCTGAAAATTCATTGTCTGCTGGCGCTGTACACTTTTTCTAAGTGTTGCAATATCTCATGAAGGAAATACTGGACAATCAAATTAATGACTTTCCAGGCTTCAGGATGCCTTTCTACACTATATAAAGGTGGAAATTTACATTGGAAACGTTTGGTTTAGCTGTTATAAAAGTTTGGTTTTTTAGTGCTGTAAATGCATTTTCAGCTCGCGCTGTACACATTTGCTATGAGAGGCATTATCTCATAAGGGAAATATTGGACAATCAAATTAATGACTGCCCAGGCTTCAGGATGTCTTTTTACACTATATATAGGTGGAAATTTACATTGGAAACGTTTGGTTTAGCTGTTATAAAAGTTTGTTTTTTTAGTGCTGTAAATGCATTTTCAGCTCGCACTGTACACATTTGCTATGAGAGGCATTATCTCATAAGGGAAATATTGGACAATCAAATTAATGACTGCCCAGGCTTCAGGATGTCTTTTTACACTATATAAGGGTGGAAATTTACATTGGAAACGTTTAGTTTAGCTGTTAATGAAGTTTCGTTTTTTTAGTGCTGAAAATTCATTGTCTGCTGGCGCTGTACACTTTTTCTAAGTGTTGCAATATCTCATGAAGGAAATACTGGACAATCAAATTAATGACTTTCCAGGCTTCAGGATGCCTTTCTACACTATATAAAGGTGGAAATGTACATTGGAAACGTTTGGTTTAGCTGTTATAAAAGTTTGATTTTTTAGTGCTGTAAATGCATTTTCAGCTCGCGCTGTACACATTTGCTATGAGAGGCATTATCTCATAAGGGAAATATTGGACAATCAAATTAATGACTGCCCAGGCTTCAAGATGTCTTTTTACACTATATAAAGGTGGAAATTTACATTGGAAACGTTTGGTTTAGCTGTTATAAAAGTTTGTTTTTTTTAGTGCTGAAAATGCATTTTCAGCTCGCACTGTACACATTTGCTATGTGAGGCATTATCTCATAAGGGAAATACTGGACAATCAAATTAATGACTGCCCAGGCTTCAGGATGTCTTTTTACACTATATAAAGGTGGAAATTTACATTGGAAACGTTTGGTTTAGCTGTTATAAAAGTTTGGTTTTTTAGTGCTGAAAATGCATTTTCAGCTCGCACTGTACACATTTGCTATGTGAGGCATTATCTCATAAGGGAAATACTGGACAATCAAATTAATGACTGCCCAGGCTTCAGGATGCCTTTTTACACTCTATAAATGTGGAAATTTACATTGGAAACGTTTGGTTTAGCTGTTAATGAAGTTTCGTTTTTTTAGTGCTGAAAATTCATTGTCTGCTGGCGCTGTACACTTTTTCTAAGTGTTGCAATATCTCATGAAGGAAATACTGGACAATCAAATTAATGACTTTCCAGGCTTCAGGATGCCTTTCTACACTATATAAAGGTGGAAATTTACATTTGAAACGTTTGGTTTAGCTGTTATAAAAGTTTGTTTTTTTAGTGCTGTAAATGCATTTTCAGCTCGCGCTGTACACATTTGCTATGAGAGGCATTATCTCATAAGGGAAATATTGGACAATCAAATTAATGACTGCCCAGGCTTCAGGATGTCTTTTTACACTATATAAAGGTGGAAATTTACATTGGAAACGTTTGGTTTAGCTGTTATAAAAGTTTGGTTTTTTAGTGCTGAAAATGCATTTTCAGCTCGCACTGTACACATTTGCTATGTGAGGCATTATCTCATAAGGGAAATACTGGACAATCAAATTAATGACTTCCCAGGCTTCAGGATGCCTTTTTACACTCTATAAATGTGGAAATTTACATTGGAAACGTTTGGTTTAGCTGTTAATGAAGTTTCGTTTTTTTAGTGCTGAAAATTCATTGTCTGCTGGCGCTGTACACTTTTTCTAAGTGTTGCAATATCTCATGAAGGAAATACTGGACAATCAAATTAATGACTTTCCAGGCTTCAGGATGCCTTTCTACACTATATAAAGGTGGAAATTTACATTGGAAACGTTTGGTTTAGCTGTTAATGAAGTTTCGTTTTTTTTAGTGCTGAAAATTCATTGTCTGCTGGCGCTGTACACTTTTTCTAAGTGTTGCAATATCTCATGAAGGAAATACTGGACAATCAAATTAATGACTTTCCAGGCTTCAGGATGCCTTTCTACACTATATAAAGGTGGAAATTTACATTGGAAACGTTTGGTTTAGCTGTTATAAAAGTTTGGTTTTTTAGTGCTGTAAATGCATTTTCAGCTCGCGCTGTACACATTTGCTATGAGAGGCATTATCTCATAAGGGAAATATTGGACAATCAAATTAATGACTGCCCAGGCTTCAGGATGTCTTTTTACACTATATAAAGGTGGAAATTTACATTGGAAACGTTTGGTTTAGCTGTTATAAAAGTTTGTTTTTTTAGTGCTGTAAATGCATTTTCAGCTCGCGCTGTACACATTTGCTATGAGAGGCATTATCTCATAAGGGAAATATTGGACAATCAAATTAATGGCTGCCCAGGCTTCAGGATGTATTTTTACACTATATAAAGGTGGAAATTTACATTGGAAACGTTTAGTTTAGCTGTTAATGAAGTTTCGTTTTTTTAGTGCTGAAAATTCATTGTCTGCTGGCGCTGTACACTTTTTCTAAGTGTTGCAATATCTCATGAAGGAAATACTGGACAATCAAATTAATGACTTTCCAGGCTTCAGGATGCCTTTCTACACTATATAAAGGTGGAAATTTACATTGGAAACGTTTGGTTTAGCTGTTATAAATAGTTTGTTTTTTTAGTGCTGTAAATGCATTTTCAGCTCGCACTGTACACATTTGCTATGTGAGGCATTATCTCATAAGGGAAATACTGGACAATCAAATTAATGACTTCCCAGGCTTCAGGATGCCTTTTTACACTCTATAAATGTGGAAATTTACATTGGAAACGTTTGGTTTAGCTGTTAATGAAGTTTCGTTTTTTTAGTGCTGAAAATTCATTGTCTGCTGGCGCTGTACACTTTTTCTAAGTGTTGCAATATCTCATGAAGGAAATACTGGACAATCAAATTAATGACTTTCCAGGCTTCAGGATGCCTTTCTACACTATATAAAGGTGGAAATTTACATTGGAAACGTTTGGTTTAGCTGTTATAAAAGTTTGGTTTTTTAGTGCTGTAAATGCATTTTCAGCTCGCGCTGTACACATTTGCTATGAGAGGCATTATCTCATAAGGGAAATATTGGACAATCAAATTAATGACTGCCCAGGCTTCAGGATGTCTTTTTACACTATATAAGGGTGGAAATTTACATTGGAAACGTTTAGTTTAGCTGTTAATGAAGTTTCGTTTTTTTAGTGCTGAAAATTCATTGTCTGCTGGCGCTGTACACTTTTTCTAAGTGTTGCAATATCTCATGAAGGAAATACTGGACAATCAAATTAATGACTTTCCAGGCTTCAGGATGCCTTTCTACACTATATAAAGGTGGAAATGTACATTGGAAACGTTTGGTTTAGCTGTTATAAAAGTTTGGTTTTTTAGTGCTGTAAATGCATTTTCAGCTCGCGCTGTACACATTTGCTATGAGAGGCATTATCTCATAAGGGAAATATTGGACAATCAAATTAATGACTGCCCAGGCTTCAGGATGTCTTTTTACACTATATAAAGGTGGAAATTTACATTGGAAACGTTTGGTTTAGCTGTTATAAAAGTTTGGTTTTTTTAGTGCTGAAAATGCATTTTCAGCTCGCACTGTCCACATTTGCTATGTGAGGCATTATCTCATAAGGGAAATACTGGACAATCAAATTAATGACTGCCCAGGCTTCAGGATGTCTTTTTACACTATATAAAGGTGGAAATTTACATTTGAAACGTTTGGTTTAGCTGTTATAAAAGTTTGGTTTTTTAGTGCTGTAAATGCATTTTCAGCTCGCGCTGTACACATTTGCTATGAGAGGCATTATCTCATAAGGGAAATATTGGACAATCAAATTAATGACTGCCCAGGCTTCAGGATGTCTTTTTACACTATATAAAGGTGGAAATTTACATTGGAAACGTTTGGTTTAGCTGTTATAAAAGTTTGGTTTTTTAGTGCTGTAAATGCATTTTCAGCTCGCGCTGTACACATTTGCTATGAGAGGCATTATCTCATAAGGGAAATATTGGACAATCAAATTAATGACTGCCCAGGCTTCAGGATGTCTTTTTACACTATATAAAGGTGGAAATTTACATTGGAAACGTTTGGTTTAGCTGTTATAAAAGTTTGTTTTTTTAGTGCTGTAAATGCATTTTCAGCTCGCGCTGTACACATTTGCTATGAGAGGCATTATCTCATAAGGGAAATATTGGACAATCAAATTAATGGCTGCCCAGGCTTCAGGATGTATTTTTACACTATATAAAGGTGGAAATTTACATTGGAAAGGTTTAGTTTAGCTGTTAATGAAGTTTCGTTTTTTTAGTGCTGAAAATTCATTGTCTGCTGGCGCTGTACACTTTTTCTAAGTGTTGCAATATCTCATGAAGGAAATACTGGACAATCAAATTAATGACTTTCCAGGCTTCATGATGCCTTTCTACACTATATAAAGGTGGAAATTTACATTGGAAACGTTTGGTTTAGCTGTTATAAATAGTTTGTTTTTTTAGTGCTGTAAATGCATTTTCAGCTCGCACTGTACACATTTGCTATGTGAGGCATTATCTCATAAGGGAAATACTGGACAATCAAATTAATGACTTCCCAGGCTTCAGGATGCCTTTTTACACTCTATAAATGTGGAAATTTACATTGGAAACGTTTGGTTTAGCTGTTAATGAAGTTTCGTTTTTTTAGTGCTGAAAATTCATTGTCTGCTGGCGCTGTACACTTTTTCTAAGTGTTGCAATATCTCATGAAGGAAATACTGGACAATCAAATTAATGACTTTCCAGGCTTCAGGATGCCTTTCTACACTATATAAAGGTGGAAATGTACATTGGAAACGTTTGGTTTAGCTGTTATAAATAGTTTGTTTTTTTAGTGCTGTAAATGCATTTTCAGCTCGCACTGTACACATTTGCTATGTGAGGCATTATCTCATAAGGGAAATACTGGACAATCAAATTAATGACTTCCCAGGCTTCAGGATGCCTTTTTACACTCTATAAATGTGGAAATTTACATTGGAAACGTTTGGTTTAGCTGTTAATGAAGTTTCGTTTTTTTAGTGCTGAAAATTCATTGTCTGCTGGCGCTGTACACTTTTTCTAAGTGTTGCAATATCTCATGAAGGAAATACTGGACAATCAAATTAATGACTTTCCAGGCTTCAGGATGCCTTTCTACACTATATAAAGGTGGAAATTTACATTGGAAACGTTTGGTTTAGCTGTTATAAAAGTTTGGTTTTTTAGTGCTGTAAATGCATTTTCAGCTCGCGCTGTACACATTTGCTATGAGAGGCATTATCTCATAAGGGAAATATTGGACAATCAAATTAATGACTGCCCAGGCTTCAGGATGTCTTTTTACACTATATAAGGGTGGAAATTTACATTGGAAACGTTTAGTTTAGCTGTTAATGAAGTTTCGTTTTTTTAGTGCTGAAAATTCATTGTCTGCTGGCGCTGTACACTTTTTCTAAGTGTTGCAATATCTCATGAAGGAAATACTGGACAATCAAATTAATGACTTTCCAGGCTTCAGGATGCCTTTCTACACTATATAAAGGTGGAAATGTACATTGGAAACGTTTGGTTTAGCTGTTATAAAAGTTTGGTTTTTTAGTGCTGTAAATGCATTTTCAGCTCGCGCTGTACACATTTGCTATGAGAGGCATTATCTCATAAGGGAAATATTGGACAATCAAATTAATGACTGCCCAGGCTTCAGGATGTCTTTTTACACTATATAAAGGTGGAAATTTACATTGGAAACGTTTGGTTTAGCTGTTATAAAAGTTTGGTTTTTTTAGTGCTGAAAATGCATTTTCAGCTCGCACTGTCCACATTTGCTATGTGAGGCATTATCTCATAAGGGAAATACTGGACAATCAAATTAATGACTGCCCAGGCTTCAGGATGTCTTTTTACACTATATAAAGGTGGAAATTTACATTTGAAACGTTTGGTTTAGCTGTTATAAAAGTTTGGTTTTTTAGTGCTGTAAATGCATTTTCAGCTCGCGCTGTACACATTTGCTATGAGAGGCATTATCTCATAAGGGAAATATTGGACAATCAAATTAATGACTGCCCAGGCTTCAGGATGTCTTTTTACACTATATAAAGGTGGAAATTTACATTGGAAACGTTTGGTTTAGCTGTTATAAAAGTTTGGTTTTTTAGTGCTGTAAATGCATTTTCAGCTCGCGCTGTACACATTTGCTATGAGAGGCATTATCTCATAAGGGAAATATTGGACAATCAAATTAATGACTGCCCAGGCTTCAGGATGTCTTTTTACACTATATAAAGGTGGAAATTTACATTGGAAACGTTTGGTTTAGCTGTTATAAAAGTTTGTTTTTTTAGTGCTGTAAATGCATTTTCAGCTCGCGCTGTACACATTTGCTATGAGAGGCATTATCTCATAAGGGAAATATTGGACAATCAAATTAATGGCTGCCCAGGCTTCAGGATGTATTTTTACACTATATAAAGGTGGAAATTTACATTGGAAAGGTTTAGTTTAGCTGTTAATGAAGTTTCGTTTTTTTAGTGCTGAAAATTCATTGTCTGCTGGCGCTGTACACTTTTTCTAAGTGTTGCAATATCTCATGAAGGAAATACTGGACAATCAAATTAATGACTTTCCAGGCTTCATGATGCCTTTCTACACTATATAAAGGTGGAAATTTACATTGGAAACGTTTGGTTTAGCTGTTATAAATAGTTTGTTTTTTTAGTGCTGTAAATGCATTTTCAGCTCGCACTGTACACATTTGCTATGTGAGGCATTATCTCATAAGGGAAATACTGGACAATCAAATTAATGACTTCCCAGGCTTCAGGATGCCTTTTTACACTCTATAAATGTGGAAATTTACATTGGAAACGTTTGGTTTAGCTGTTAATGAAGTTTCGTTTTTTTAGTGCTGAAAATTCATTGTCTGCTGGCGCTGTACACTTTTTCTAAGTGTTGCAATATCTCATGAAGGAAATACTGGACAATCAAATTAATGACTTTCCAGGCTTCAGGATGCCTTTCTACACTATATAAAGGTGGAAATGTACATTGGAAACGTTTGGTTTAGCTGTTATAAAAGTTTGGTTTTTTAGTGCTGTAAATGCATTTTCAGCTCGCGCTGTACACATTTGCTATGAGAGGCATTATCTCATAAGGGAAATATTGGACAATCAAATTTATGACTGCCCAGGCTTCAGGATGTCTTTTTACACTATATAAAGGTGGAAATTTACATTGGAAACGTTTGGTTTAGCTGTTATAAAAGTTTGGTTTTTTAGTGCTGAAAATGCATTTTCAGCTCGCACTGTCCACATTTGCTATGTGAGGCATTATCTCATAAGGGAAATACTGGACAATCAAATTAATGACTTCCCAGGCTTCAGGATGCCTTTTTACACTCTATAAATGTGGAAATTAACATTGGAAACGTTTGGTTTAGCTATTAATGAAGTTTCGTTTTTTTAGTGCTGAAAATTCATTGTCTGCTGGCGCTGTACACTTTTTCTAAGTGTTGCAATATCTCATGAAGGAAATACTGGACAATAAAATTAATGACTTTCCAGGCTTCAGGATGCCTTTCTACACTATATAAAGGTGGAAATTTACATTGGAAACGTTTGGTTTAGCTGTTAATGAAGTTTCGTTTTTTTTAGTGCTGAAAATTCATTGTCTGCTGGCGCTGTACACTTTTTCTAAGTGTTGCAATATCTCATGAAGGAAATACTGGACAATAAAATTAATGACTTTCCAGGCTTCAGGATGCCTTTCTACACTATATAAAGGTGGAAATTTACATTGGAAACGTTTGGTTTAGCTGTTAATGAAGTTTCGTTTTTTTTAGTGCTGAAAATTCATTGTCTGCTGGCGCTGTACACTTTTTCTAAGTGTTGCAATATCTCATGAAGGAAATACTGGACAATCAAATTAATGACTTTCCAGGCTTCAGGATGCCTTTCTACACTATATAAAGGTGGAAATTTACATTGGAAACGTTTGGTTTAGCTGTTATAAAAGTTTGTTTTTTTAGTGCTGTAAATGCATTTTCAGCTCGCGCTGTACACATTTGCTATGAGAGGCATTATCTCATAAGGGAAATATTGGACAATCAAATTAATGACTGCCCAGGCTTCAGGATGTCTTTTTACACTATATAAAGGTGGAAATTTACATTGGAAACGTTTGGTTTAGCTGTTATAAAAGTTTGTTTTTTTAGTGCTGTAAATGCATTTTCAGCTCGCGCTGTACACATTTGCTATGAGAGGCATTATCTCATAAGGGAAACATTGGACAATCAAATTAATGGCTGCCCAGGCTTCAGGATGTCTTTTTACACTATATAAAGGTGGAAATTTACATTGGAAACGTTTAGTTTAGCTGTTAATGAAGTTTCGTTTTTTTTAGTGCTGAAAATTCATTGTCTGCTGGCGCTGTACACTTTTTCTAAGTGTTGCAATATCTCATGAAGGAAATACTGGACAATCAAATTAATGACTTTCCAGGCTTCAGATGCCTTTCTACACTATATAAAGGTGGAAATTTACATTGGAAACGTTTGGTTTAGCTGTTATAAATAGTTTGTTTTTTTAGTGCTGTAAATGCATTTTCAGCTCGCACTGTACACATTTGCTATGTGAGGCATTATCTCATAAGGGAAATACTGGACAATCAAATTAATGACTTCCCAGGCTTCAGGATGCCTTTTTACACTCTATAAATGTGGAAATTTACATTGGAAACGTTTGGTTTAGCTGTTAATGAAGTTTTGTTTTTTTAGTGCTGAAAATTCATTGTCTGCTGGCGCTGTACACTTTTTCTAAGTGTTGCAATATCTCATGAAGGAAATACTGGACAATCAAATTAATGACTTTCCAGGCTTCAGGACGCCTTTCTACACTATATAAAGGTGGAAATTTACATTGGAAACGTTTGGTTTAGCTGTTATAAAAGTTTGGTTTTTTAGTGCTGTAAATGCATTTTCAGCTCGCGCTGTACACATTTGCTATGAGAGGCATTATCTCATAAGGGAAATATTGGACAATCAAATTAATGACTGCCCAGGCTTCAGGATGTCTTTTTACACTATATAAGGGTGGAAATTTACATTGGAAACGTTTAGTTTAGCTGTTAATGAAGTTTCGTTTTTTTAGTGCTGAAAATTCATTGTCTGCTGGCGCTGTACACTTTTTCTAAGTGTTGCAATATCTCATGAAGGAAATACTGGACAATCAAATTAATGACTTTCCAGGCTTCAGGATGCCTTTCTACACTATATAAAGGTGGAAATGTACATTGGAAACGTTTGGTTTAGCTGTTATAAAAGTTTGGTTTTTTAGTGCTGTAAATGCATTTTCAGCTCGCGCTGTACACATTTGCTATGAGAGGCATTATCTCATAAGGGAAATATTGGACAATCAAATTAATGACTGCCCAGGCTTCAGGATGTCTTTTTACACTATATAAAGGTGGAAATTTACATTGGAAACGTTTGGTTTAGCTGTTATAAAAGTTTGGTTTTTTTAGTGCTGAAAATGCATTTTCAGCTCGCACTGTCCACATTTGCTATGTGAGGCATTATCTCATAAGGGAAATACTGGACAATCAAATTAATGACTGCCCAGGCTTCAGGATGTCTTTTTACACTATATAAAGGTGGAAATTTACATTGGAAACGTTTGGTTTAGCTGTTATAAAAGTTTGTTTTTTTAGTGCTGAAAATGCATTTTCAGCTCGCACTGTACACATTTGCTATGTGAGGCATTATCTCATAAGGGAAATACTGGACAATCAAATTAATGACTTCCCAGGCTTCAGGGGACCTTTTTACACTCTACAAATGTGGAAATTTACATTGGAAACGTTTGGTTTAGCTGTTAATGAAGTTTCGTTTTTTTAGTGCTGAAAATTCATTGTCTGCTGGCGCTGTACACTTTTTCTAAGTGTTGCAATATCTCATGAAGGAAATACTGGACAATCAAATTAATGACTTTCCAGGCTTCAGGATGCCTTTCTACACTATATAAAGGTGGAAATTTACATTTGAAACGTTTGGTTTAGCTGTTATAAAAGTTTGGTTTTTTAGTGCTGTAAATGTATTTTCAGCTCGCGCTGTACACATTTGCTATGAGAGGCATTATCTCATAAGGGAAATATTGGACAATCAAATTAATGACTGCCCAGGCTTCAGGATGTCTTTTTACACTATATAAAGGTGGAAATATACATTGGAAACGTTTAGTTTAGCTGTTAATGAAGTTTCGTTTTTTTAGTGCTGAAAATTCATTGTCTGCTGGCGCTGTACACTTTTTCTAAGTGTTGCAATATCTCATGAAGGAAATACTGGACAATCAAATTAATGACTTTCCAGGCTTCAGGATGCCTTTCTACACTATATAAAGGTGGAAATTTACATTGGAAACGTTTGGTTTAGCTGTTATAAATAGTTTGTTTTTTTAGTGCTGTAAATGCATTTTCAGCTCGCACTGTACACATTTGCTATGTGAGGCATTATCTCATAAGGGAAATACTGGACAATCAAATTAATGACTTCCCAGGCTTCAGGATGCCTTTTTACACTCTATAAATGTGGAAATTTACATTGGAAACGTTTGGTTTAGCTGTTAATGAAGTTTCGTTTTTTTAGTGCTGAAAATTCATTGTCTGCTGGCGCTGTACACTTTTTCTAAGTGTTGCAATATCTCATGAAGGAAATACTGGACAATCAAATTAATGACTTTCCAGGCTTCAGGATGCCTTTCTACACTATATAAAGGTGGAAATTTACATTGGAAACGTTTGGTTTAGCTGTTATAAAAGTTTGGTTTTTTAGTGCTGTAAATGCATTTTCAGCTCGCGCTGTACACATTTGCTATGAGAGGCATTATCTCATAAGGGAAATATTGGACAATCAAATTAATGACTGCCCAGGCTTCAGGATGTCTTTTTACACTATATAAGGGTGGAAATTTACATTGGAAACGTTTAGTTTAGCTGTTAATGAAGTTTCGTTTTTTTAGTGCTGAAAATTCATTGTCTGCTGGCGCTGTACACTTTTTCTAAGTGTTGCAATATCTCATGAAGGAAATACTGGACAATCAAATTAATGACTTTCCAGGCTTCAGGATGCCTTTCTACACTATATAAAGGTGGAAATGTACATTGGAAACGTTTGGTTTAGCTGTTATAAAAGTTTGGTTTTTTAGTGCTGTAAATGCATTTTCAGCTCGCGCTGTACACATTTGCTATGAGAGGCATTATCTCATAAGGGAAATATTGGACAATCAAATTAATGACTGCCCAGGCTTCAGGATGTCTTTTTACACTATATAAAGGTGGAAATTTACATTGGAAACGTTTGGTTTAGCTGTTATAAAAGTTTGGTTTTTTTAGTGCTGAAAATGCATTTTCAGCTCGCACTGTCCACATTTGCTATGTGAGGCATTATCTCATAAGGGAAATACTGGACAATCAAATTAATGACTGCCCAGGCTTCAGGATGTCTTTTTACACTATATAAAGGTGGAAATTTACATTTGAAACGTTTGGTTTAGCTGTTATAAAAGTTTGGTTTTTTAGTGCTGTAAATGCATTTTCAGCTCGCGCTGTACACATTTGCTATGAGAGGCATTATCTCATAAGGGAAATATTGGACAATCAAATTAATGACTGCCCAGGCTTCAGGATGTCTTTTTACACTATATAAAGGTGGAAATTTACATTGGAAACGTTTGGTTTAGCTGTTATAAAAGTTTGGTTTTTTAGTGCTGTAAATGCATTTTCAGCTCGCGCTGTACACATTTGCTATGAGAGGCATTATCTCATAAGGGAAATATTGGACAATCAAATTAATGACTGCCCAGGCTTCAGGATGTCTTTTTACACTATATAAAGGTGGAAATTTACATTGGAAACGTTTGGTTTAGCTGTTATAAAAGTTTGTTTTTTTAGTGCTGTAAATGCATTTTCAGCTCGCGCTGTACACATTTGCTATGAGAGGCATTATCTCATAAGGGAAATATTGGACAATCAAATTAATGGCTGCCCAGGCTTCAGGATGTATTTTTACACTATATAAAGGTGGAAATTTACATTGGAAAGGTTTAGTTTAGCTGTTAATGAAGTTTCGTTTTTTTAGTGCTGAAAATTCATTGTCTGCTGGCGCTGTACACTTTTTCTAAGTGTTGCAATATCTCATGAAGGAAATACTGGACAATCAAATTAATGACTTTCCAGGCTTCATGATGCCTTTCTACACTATATAAAGGTGGAAATTTACATTGGAAACGTTTGGTTTAGCTGTTATAAATAGTTTGTTTTTTTAGTGCTGTAAATGCATTTTCAGCTCGCACTGTACACATTTGCTATGTGAGGCATTATCTCATAAGGGAAATACTGGACAATCAAATTAATGACTTCCCAGGCTTCAGGATGCCTTTTTACACTCTATAAATGTGGAAATTTACATTGGAAACGTTTGGTTTAGCTGTTAATGAAGTTTCGTTTTTTTAGTGCTGAAAATTCATTGTCTGCTGGCGCTGTACACTTTTTCTAAGTGTTGCAATATCTCATGAAGGAAATACTGGACAATCAAATTAATGACTTTCCAGGCTTCAGGATGCCTTTCTACACTATATAAAGGTGGAAATGTACATTGGAAACGTTTGGTTTAGCTGTTATAAAAGTTTGGTTTTTTAGTGCTGTAAATGCATTTTCAGCTCGCGCTGTACACATTTGCTATGAGAGGCATTATCTCATAAGGGAAATATTGGACAATCAAATTTATGACTGCCCAGGCTTCAGGATGTCTTTTTACACTATATAAAGGTGGAAATTTACATTGGAAACGTTTGGTTTAGCTGTTATAAAAGTTTGGTTTTTTAGTGCTGAAAATGCATTTTCAGCTCGCACTGTCCACATTTGCTATGTGAGGCATTATCTCATAAGGGAAATACTGGACAATCAAATTAATGACTTCCCAGGCTTCAGGATGCCTTTTTACACTCTATAAATGTGGAAATTAACATTGGAAACGTTTGGTTTAGCTATTAATGAAGTTTCGTTTTTTTAGTGCTGAAAATTCATTGTCTGCTGGCGCTGTACACTTTTTCTAAGTGTTGCAATATCTCATGAAGGAAATACTGGACAATAAAATTAATGACTTTCCAAGCTTCAGGATGCCTTTCTACACTATATAAAGGTGGAAATTTACATTGGAAACGTTTGGTTTAGCTGTTAATGAAGTTTCGTTTTTTTTAGTGCTGAAAATTCATTGTCTGCTGGCGCTGTACACTTTTTCTAAGTGTTGCAATATCTCATGAAGGAAATACTGGACAATAAAATTAATGACTTTCCAGGCTTCAGGATGCCTTTCTACACTATATAAAGGTGGAAATTTACATTGGAAACGTTTGGTTTAGCTGTTAATGAAGTTTCGTTTTTTTTAGTGCTGAAAATTCATTGTCTGCTGGCGCTGTACACTTTTTCTAAGTGTTGCAATATCTCATGAAGGAAATACTGGACAATCAAATTAATGACTTTCCAGGCTTCAGGATGCCTTTCTACACTATATAAAGGTGGAAATTTACATTGGAAACGTTTGGTTTAGCTGTTATAAAAGTTTGTTTTTTTAGTGCTGTAAATGCATTTTCAGCTCGCGCTGTACACATTTGCTATGAGAGGCATTATCTCATAAGGGAAATATTGGACAATCAAATTAATGACTGCCCAGGCTTCAGGATGTCTTTTTACACTATATAAAGGTGGAAATTTACATTGGAAACGTTTGGTTTAGCTGTTATAAAAGTTTGTTTTTTTAGTGCTGTAAATGCATTTTCAGCTCGCGCTGTACACATTTGCTATGAGAGGCATTATCTCATAAGGGAAACATTGGACAATCAAATTAATGGCTGCCCAGGCTTCAGGATGTCTTTTTACACTATATAAAGGTGGAAATTTACATTGGAAACGTTTAGTTTAGCTGTTAATGAAGTTTCGTTTTTTTTAGTGCTGAAAATTCATTGTCTGCTGGCGCTGTACACTTTTTCTAAGTGTTGCAATATCTCATGAAGGAAATACTGGACAATCAAATTAATGACTTTCCAGGCTTCAGATGCCTTTCTACACTATATAAAGGTGGAAATTTACATTGGAAACGTTTGGTTTAGCTGTTATAAATAGTTTGTTTTTTTAGTGCTGTAAATGCATTTTCAGCTCGCACTGTACACATTTGCTATGTGAGGCATTATCTCATAAGGGAAATACTGGACAATCAAATTAATGACTTCCCAGGCTTCAGGATGCCTTTTTACACTCTATAAATGTGGAAATTTACATTGGAAACGTTTGGTTTAGCTGTTAATGAAGTTTTGTTTTTTTAGTGCTGAAAATTCATTGTCTGCTGGCGCTGTACACTTTTTCTAAGTGTTGCAATATCTCATGAAGGAAATACTGGACAATCAAATTAATGACTTTCCAGGCTTCAGGACGCCTTTCTACACTATATAAAGGTGGAAATTTACATTGGAAACGTTTGGTTTAGCTGTTATAAAAGTTTGGTTTTTTAGTGCTGTAAATGCATTTTCAGCTCGCGCTGTACACATTTGCTATGAGAGGCATTATCTCATAAGGGAAATATTGGACAATCAAATTAATGACTGCCCAGGCTTCAGGATGTCTTTTTACACTATATAAGGGTGGAAATTTACATTGGAAACGTTTAGTTTAGCTGTTAATGAAGTTTCGTTTTTTTAGTGCTGAAAATTCATTGTCTGCTGGCGCTGTACACTTTTTCTAAGTGTTGCAATATCTCATGAAGGAAATACTGGACAATCAAATTAATGACTTTCCAGGCTTCAGGATGCCTTTCTACACTATATAAAGGTGGAAATGTACATTGGAAACGTTTGGTTTAGCTGTTATAAAAGTTTGGTTTTTTAGTGCTGTAAATGCATTTTCAGCTCGCGCTGTACACATTTGCTATGAGAGGCATTATCTCATAAGGGAAATATTGGACAATCAAATTAATGACTGCCCAGGCTTCAGGATGTCTTTTTACACTATATAAAGGTGGAAATTTACATTGGAAACGTTTGGTTTAGCTGTTATAAAAGTTTGGTTTTTTTAGTGCTGAAAATGCATTTTCAGCTCGCACTGTCCACATTTGCTATGTGAGGCATTATCTCATAAGGGAAATACTGGACAATCAAATTAATGACTGCCCAGGCTTCAGGATGTCTTTTTACACTATATAAAGGTGGAAATTTACATTGGAAACGTTTGGTTTAGCTGTTATAAAAGTTTGTTTTTTTAGTGCTGAAAATGCATTTTCAGCTCGCACTGTACACATTTGCTATGTGAGGCATTATCTCATAAGGGAAATACTGGACAATCAAATTAATGACTTCCCAGGCTTCAGGGGACCTTTTTACACTCTACAAATGTGGAAATTTACATTGGAAACGTTTGGTTTAGCTGTTAATGAAGTTTCGTTTTTTTAGTGCTGAAAATTCATTGTCTGCTGGCGCTGTACACTTTTTCTAAGTGTTGCAATATCTCATGAAGGAAATACTGGACAATCAAATTAATGACTTTCCAGGCTTCAGGATGCCTTTCTACACTATATAAAGGTGGAAATTTACATTTGAAACGTTTGGTTTAGCTGTTATAAAAGTTTGGTTTTTTAGTGCTGTAAATGTATTTTCAGCTCGCGCTGTACACATTTGCTATGAGAGGCATTATCTCATAAGGGAAATATTGGACAATCAAATTAATGACTGCCCAGGCTTCAGGATGTCTTTTTACACTATATAAAGGTGGAAATATACATTGGAAACGTTTAGTTTAGCTGTTAATGAAGTTTCGTTTTTTTAGTGCTGAAAATTCATTGTCTGCTGGCGCTGTACACTTTTTCTAAGTGTTGCAATATCTCATGAAGGAAATACTGGACAATCAAATTAATGACTTTCCAGGCTTCAGGATGCCTTTCTACACTATATAAAGGTGGAAATTTACATTTGAAACGTTTGGTTTAGCTGTTATAAAAGTTTGTTTTTTTCGTGCTGTAAATGCATTTTCAGCTCGCGCTGTACACATTTGCTATGAGAGGCATTATCTCATAAGGGAAATATTGGACAATCAAATTAATGACTGCCCAGGCTTCAGGATGTCTTTTTACACTATATAAAGGTGGAAATTTACATTGGAAACGTTTGGTTTAGCTGTTATAAAAGTTTGGTTTTTTAGTGCTGTAAATGCATTTTCAGCTCGCGCTGTACACATTTGCTATGTGAGGCATTATCTCATAAGGGAAATACTGGACAATCAAATTAATGACTGCCCAGGCTTCAGGATGTCTTTTTACACTATATAAAGGTGGAAATTTACATTGGAAACGTTTGGTTTAGCTGTTATAAAAGTTTGGTTTTTTAGTGCTGAAAATGCATTTTCAGCTCGCACTGTACACATTTGCTATGTGAGGCATTATCTCATAAGGGAAATACTGGACAATCAAATTAATGACTTCCCAGGCTTCAGGATGCCTTTTTACACTCTATAAATGTGGAAATTTACATTGGAAACGTTTGGTTTAGCTGTTAATGAAGTTTCGTTTTTTTAGTGCTGAAAATTCATTGTCTGCTGGCGCTGTACACTTTTTCTAAGTGTTGCAATATCTCATGAAGGAAATACTGGACAATCAAATTAATGACTTTCCAGGCTTCAGGATGCCTTTCTACACTATATAAAGGTGGAAATTTACATTTGAAACGTTTGGTTTAGCTGTTATAAAAGTTTGTTTTTTTAGTGCTGTAAATGCATTTTCAGCTCGCGCTGTACACATTTGCTATGAGAGGCATTATCTCATAAGGGAAATATTGGACAATCAAATTAATGACTGCCCAGGCTTCAGGATGTCTTTTTACACTATATAAAGGTGGAAATTTACATTGGAAACGTTTGGTTTAGCTGTTATAAAAGTTTGGTTTTTTAGTGCTGTAAATGCATTTTCAGCTCGCGCTGTACACATTTGCTATGTGAGGCATTATCTCATAAGGGAAATACTGGACAATCAAATTAATGACTGCCCAGGCTTCAGGATGTCTTTTTACACTATATAAAGGTGGAAATTTACATTGGAAACGTTTGGTTTAGCTGTTATAAAAGTTTGGTTTTTTAGTGCTGAAAATGCATTTTCAGCTCGCACTGTACACATTTGCTATGTGAGGCATTATCTCATAAGGGAAATACTGGACAATCAAATTAATGACTTCCCAGGCTTCAGGATGCCTTTTTACACTCTATAAATGTGGAAATTTACATTGGAAACGTTTGGTTTAGCTGTTAATGAAGTTTCGTTTTTTTAGTGCTGAAAATTCATTGTCTGCTGGCGCTGTACACTTTTTCTAAGTGTTGCAATATCTCATGAAGGAAATACTGGACAATCAAATTAATGACTTTCCTGGCTTCAGGATGCCTTTCTACACTATATAAAGGTGGAAATTTACATTGGAAACGTTTGGTTTAGCTGTTATAAAAGTTTGGTTTTTTAGTGCTGTAAATGCATTTTCAGCTCGCGCTGTACACATTTGCTATGAGAGGCATTATCTCATAAGGGAAATATTGGACAATCAAATTAATGACTGCCCAGGCTTCAGGATGTCTTTTTACACTATATAAAGGTGGAAATTTACATTGGAAACGTTTGGTTTAGCTGTTATAAAAGTTTGGTTTTTTAGTGCTGTAAATGCATTTTCAGCTCGCGCTGTACACATTTGCTATGAGAGGCATTATCTCATAAGGGAAATATTGGACAATCAAATTAATGGCTGCCCAGGCTTCATTTTTACACTATATAAAGGTGGAAATTTACATTGGAAACGTTTAGTTTAGCTGTTAATGAAGTTTCGTTTTTTTAGTGCTGAAAATTCATTGTCTGCTGGCGCTGTACACTTTTTCAAAGTGTTGCAATATCTCATGAAGGAAATACTGGACAATCAAATTAATGACTTTCCAGGCTTCAGGATGCCTTTCTACACTATATAAAGGTGGAAATTTACATTGGAAACGTTTGGTTTAGCTGTTATAAAAGTTTTTTTTTTTAGTGCTGTAAATGCATTTTCAGCTCGCACTGTACACATTTGCTATGTGAGGCATTATCTCATAAGGGAAATACTGGACAATCAAATTAATGACTTCCCAGGCTTCAGGATGCCTTTTTACACTCTATAAAGGTGGAAATTTACATTGGAAACGTTTGGTTTAGCTGTTATAAAAGTTTGTTTTTTTAGTGCTGTAAATGCATTTTCAGCTCGCGCTGTACACATTTGCTATGAGAGGCATTATCTCATAAGGGAAATATTGGACAATCAAATTAATGGCTGCCCAGGCTTCAGGATGTATTTTTACACTATATAAAGGTGGAAATTTACATTGGAAACGTTTAGTTTAGCTGTTAATGAAGTTTCGTTTTTTTAGTGCTGAAAATTCATTGTCTGCTGGCGCTGTACACTTTTTCTAAGTGTTGCAATATCTCATGAAGGAAATACTGGACAATCAAATTAATGACTTTCCAGGCTTCAGGATGCCTTTCTACACTATATAAAGGTGGAAATTTACATTGGAAACGTTTGGTTTAGCTGTTATAAAAGTTTGGTTTTTTAGTGCTGTAAATGCATTTTCAGCTCGCGCTGTACACATTTGCTATGAGAGGCATTATCTCATAAGGGAAATATTGGACAATCAAATTAATGACTGCCCAGGCTTCAGGATGTCTTTTTACACTATATAAAGGTGGAAATTTACATTGGAAACGTTTGGTTTAGCTGTTATAAAAGTTTGTTTTTTTAGTGCTGTAAATGCATTTTCAGCTCGCGCTGTACACATTTGCTATGAGAGGCATTATCTCAAAAGGGAAATATTGGACAATCAAATTAATGACTGCCCAGGCTTCAGGATGTCTTTTTACACTATAAAAAGGTGGAAATTTACATTGGAAACGTTTGGTTTAGCTGTTATAAAAGTTTGTTTTTTTTAGTGCTGAAAATGCATTTTCAGCTCGCACTGTACACATTTGCTATGTGAGGCATTATCTCATAAGGGAAATACTGGACAATCAAATTAATGACTGCCCAGGCTTCAGGATGTCTTTTTACACTATATAAAGGTGGAAATTTACATTGGAAACGTTTGGTTTAGCTGTTATAAAAGTTTGTTTTTTTAGTGCTGTAAATGCATTTTCAGCTCGCGCTGTACACATTTGCTATGAGAGGCATTATCTCATAAGGGAAATATTGGACAATCAAATTAATGGCTGCCCAGGCTTCAGGATGTATTTTTACACTATATAAAGGTGGAAATTTACATTGGAAACGTTTAGTTTAGCTGTTAATGAAGTTTCGTTTTTTTAGTGCTGAAAATTCATTGTCTGCTGGCGCTGTACACTTTTTCTAAGTGTTGCAATATCTCATGAAGGAAATACTGGACAATCAAATTACTGACTTTCCAGGCTTCAGGATGCCTTTCTACACTATATAAAGGTGGAAATTTACATTGGAAACGTTTGGTTTAGCTGTTATAAAAGTTTGGTTTTTTAGTGCTGTAAATGCATTTTCAGCTCGCGCTGTACACATTTGCTATGAGAGGCATTATCTCATAAGGGAAATATTGGACAATCAAATTAATGACTGCCCAGGCTTCAGGATGTCTTTTTACACTATATAAAGGTGGAAATTTACATTGGAAACGATTGGTTTAGCTGTTATAAAAGTTTGTTTTTTTAGTGCTGTAAATGCATTTTCAGCTCGCACTGTACACATTTGCTATGAGAGGCATTATCTCATAAGGGAAATATTGGACAATCAAATTAATGGCTGCCCAGGCTTCAGGATGTCTTTTTACACTATATAAAGGTGGAAATTTACATTGGAAACGTTTACTTTAGCTGTTAATGAAGTTTCGTTTATTTAGTGCTGAAAATTCATTGTCTGCTGGCGCTGTACACTTTTTCAAAGTGTTGCAATATCTCATGAAGGAAATACTGGACAATCAAATTAATGACTTTCCAGGCTTCAGGATGCCTTTCTACACTATATAAAGGTGGAAATTTACATTGGAAACGTTTGGTTTAGCTGTTATAAAAGTTTTTTTTTTTAGTGCTGTAAATGCATTTTCAGCTCGCACTGTACACATTTGCTATGTGAGGCATTATCTCATAAGGGAAATACTGGACAATCAAATTAATGACTTTCCAGGCTTCAGGATGCCTTTCTACACTATATAAAGGTGGAAATTTACATTGGAAACGTTTGGTTTAGCTGTTATAAAAGTTTGGTTTTTTAGTGCTGTAAATGCATTTTCAGCTCGCGCTGTACACATTTGCTATGAGAGGCATTATCTCATAAGGGAAATATTGGACAATCAAATTAATGACTGCCCAGGCTTCAGGATGTCTTTTTACACTATATAAAGGTGGAAATTTACATTGGAAACGATTGGTTTAGCTGTTATAAAAGTTTGTTTTTTTAGTGCTGTAAATGCATTTTCAGCTCGCACTGTACACATTTGCTATGAGAGGCATTATCTCATAAGGGAAATATTGGACAATCAAATTAATGGCTGCCCAGGCTTCAGGATGTCTTTTTACACTATATAAAGGTGGAAATTTACATTGGAAACGTTTACTTTAGCTGTTAATGAAGTTTCGTTTATTTAGTGCTGAAAATTCATTGTCTGCTGGCGCTGTACACTTTTTCAAAGTGTTGCAATATCTCATGAAGGAAATACTGGACAATCAAATTAATGACTTTCCAGGCTTCAGGATGCCTTTCTACACTATATAAAGGTGGAAATTTACATTGGAAACGTTTGGTTTAGCTGTTATAAAAGTTTTTTTTTTTAGTGCTGTAAATGCATTTTCAGCTCGCACTGTACACATTTGCTATGTGAGGCATTATCTCATAAGGGAAATACTGGACAATCAAATTAATGACTTCCCAGGCTTCAGGATGCCTTTTTACACTCTATAAAGGTGGAAATTTACATTGGAAACGTTTGGTTTAGCTGTTATAAAAGTTTGTTTTTTTAGTGCTGTAAATGCATTTTCAGCTCGCGCTGTACACATTTGCTATGAGAGGCATTATCTCATAAGGGAAATATTGGACAATCAAATTAATGGCTGCCCAGGCTTCAGGATGTATTTTTACACTATATAAAGGTGGAAATTTACATTGGAAACGTTTAGTTTAGCTGTTAATGAAGTTTCGTTTTTTTAGTGCTGAAAATTCATTGTCTGCTGGCGCTGTACACTTTTTCTAAGTGTTGCAATATCTCATGAAGGAAATACTGGACAATCAAATTAATGACTTTCCAGGCTTCAGGATGCCTTTCTACACTATATAAAGGTGGAAATTTACATTGGAAACGTTTGGTTTAGCTGTTATAAAAGTTTGATTTTTTAGTGCTGTAAATGCATTTTCAGCTCGCGCTGTACACATTTGCTATGAGAGGCATTATCTCATAAGGGAAATATTGGACAATCAAATTAATGACTGCCCAGGCTTCAGGATGTCTTTTTACACTATATAAAGGTGGAAATTTACATTGGAAACGTTTGGTTTAGCTGTTATAAAAGTTTGTTTTTTTTAGTGCTGAAAATGCATTTTCAGCTCGCACTGTACACATTTGCTATGTGAGGCATTATCTCATAAGGGAAATAC
Source organism: Idiotropiscis lumnitzeri (assembly GCF_059441095.1). Lineage (NCBI taxonomy): Eukaryota > Metazoa > Chordata > Actinopteri > Syngnathiformes > Syngnathidae > Idiotropiscis > Idiotropiscis lumnitzeri. The sequence goes on along the minus strand of NW_028283668.1, from coordinate 210,571 downwards.
TGGACAATCAAATTAATGACTGCCCAGGCTTCAGGATGTCTTTTTACACTATATAAAGGTGGAAATTTACATTGGAAACGTTTAGTTTAGCTGTTAATGAAGTTTCGTTTTTTTAGTGCTGAAAATTCATTGTCTGCTGGCGCTGTACACTTTTTCTAAGTGTTGCAATATCTCATGAAGGAAATACTGGACAATCAAATTAATGACTTTCCAGGCTTCAGGATGCCTTTCTACACTATATAAAGGTGGAAATTTACATTGGAAACGTTTGGTTTAGCTGTTATAAAAGTTTGGTTTTTTAGTGCTGTAAATGCATTTTCAGCTCGCGCTGTACACATTTGCTATGAGAGGCATTATCTCATAAGGGAAATATTGGACAATCAAATTAATGACTGCCCAGGCTTCAGGATGTCTTTTTACACTATATAAAGGTGGAAATTTACATTGGAAACGTTTGGTTTAGCTGTTATAAAAGTTTGGTTTTTTTAGTGCTGAAAATGCATTTTCAGCTCGCACTGTACACATTTGCTATGTGAGGCATTATCTCATAAGGGAAATACTGGACAATCAAATTAATGACTGCCCAGGCTTCAGGATGTCTTTTTACACTATATAAAGGTGGAAATTTACATTGGAAACGTTTGGTTTAGCTGTTATAAAAGTTTGGTTTTTTAGTGCTGAAAATGCATTTTCAGCTCGCACTGTACACATTTGCTATGTGAGGCATTATCTCATAAGGGAAATACTGGACAATCAAATTAATGACTTCCCAGGCTTCAGGATGCCTTTTTACACTCTATAAATGTGGAAATTTACATTGGAAACGTTTGGTTTAGCTGTTAATGAAGTTTCGTTTTTTTAGTGCTGAAAATTCATTGTCTGCTGGCGCTGTACACTTTTTCTAAGTGTTGCAATATCTCATGAAGGAAATACTGGACAATCAAATTAATGACTTTCCAGGCTTCAAGATGCCTTTCTACACTATATAAAGGTGGAAATTTACATTGGAAACGTTTGGTTTAGCTGTTATAAAAGTTTGGTTTTTTAGTGCTGAAAATGCATTTTCAGCTCGCGCTGTACACATTTGCTATGAGAGGCATTATCTCATAAGGGAAATATTGGACAATCAAATTAATGACTGCCCAGGCTTCAGGATGTCTTTTTACACTATATAAGGGTGGAAATTTACATTGGAAACGTTTAGTTTAGCTGTTAATTAAGTTTCGTTTTTTTAGTGCTGAAAATTCATTGTCTGCTGGCGCTGTACACTTTTTCTAAGTGTTGCAATATCTCATGAAGGAAATACTGGACAATCAAATTAATGACCTTCCAGGCTTCAGGATGCCTTCTACACTATATAAAGGTGGAAATGTACATTGGAAACGTTTGGTTTAGCTGTTATAAAAGTTTGGTTTTTTAGTGCTGTAAATGCATTTTCAGCTCGCGCTGTACACATTTGCTATGAGAGGCATTATCTCAGAAGGGAAATATTGGACAATCAAATTAATGACTGCCCAGGCTTCAGGATGTCTTTTTACACTATATAAAGGTGGAAATTTACATTGGAAACGTTTGGTTTAGCTGTTATAAAAGTTTGGTTTTTTTAGTGCTGAAAATGCATTTTCAGCTCGCACTGTACACATTTGCTGTGTGAGGCATTATCTCATAAGGGAAATACTGGACAATCAAATTAATGACTGCCCAGGCTTCAGGATGTCTTTTTACACTATATAAAGGTGGAAATTTACATTGGAAACGTTTGGTTTAGCTGTTATAAAAGTTTGGTTTTTTTAGTGCTGAAAATGCATTTTCAGCTCGCACTGTACACATTTGCTGTGTGAGGCATTATCTCATAAGGGAAATACTGGACAATCAAATTAATGACTGCCCAGGCTTCAGGATGTCTTTTTACACTATATAAAGGTGGAAATTTACATTGGAAACGTTTGGTTTAGCTGTTATAAAAGTTTGGTTTTTTAGTGCTGAAAATGCATTTTCAGCTCGCACTGTACACATTTGCTATGTGAGGCATTATCTCATAAGGGAAATACTGGACAATCAAATTAATGACTTCCCAGGCTTCAGGATGCCTTTTTACACTCTATAAATGTGGAAATTTACATTGGAAACGTTTGGTTTAGCTGTTAATGAAGTTTCGTTTTTTTAGTGCTGAAAATTCATTGTCTGCTGGCGCTGTACACTTTTTCTAAGTGTTGCAATATCTCATGAAGGAAATACTGGACAATCAAATTAATGACTTTCCAGGCTTCAGGATGCCTTTCTACACTATATAAAGGTGGAAATTTACATTGGAAACGTTTGGTTTAGCTGTTATAAAAGTTTGGTTTTTTAGTGCTGTAAATGCATTTTCAGCTCGCGCTGTACACATTTGCTATGAGAGGCATTATCTCATAAGGGAAATATTGGACAATCAAATTAATGACTGCCCAGGCTTCAGGATGTCTTTTTACACTATATAAGGGTGGAAATTTACATTGGAAACGTTTAGTTTAGCTGTTAATGAAGTTTCGTTTTTTTAGTGCTGAAAATTCATTGTCTGCTGGCGCTGTACACTTTTTCTAAGTGTTGCAATATCTCATGAAGGAAATACTGGACAATCAAATTAATGACTTTCCAGGCTTCAGGATGCCTTTCTACACTATATAAAGGTGGAAATGTACATTGGAAACGTTTGGTTTAGCTGTTATAAAAGTTTGGTTTTTTAGTGCTGTAAATGCATTTTCAGCTCGCGCTGTACACATTTGCTATGAGAGGCATTATCTCAGAAGGGAAATATTGGACAATCAAATTAATGACTGCCCAGGCTTCAGGATGTCTTTTTACACTATATAAAGGTGGAAATTTACATTGGAAACGTTTGGTTTAGCTGTTATAAAAGTTTGGTTTTTTTAGTGCTGAAAATGCATTTTCAGCTCGCACTGTACACATTTGCTGTGTGAGGCATTATCTCATAAGGGAAATACTGGACAATCAAATTAATGACTGCCCAGGCTTCAGGATGTCTTTTTACACTATATAAAGGTGGAAATTTACATTGGAAACGTTTGGTTTAGCTGTTATAAAAGTTTGGTTTTTTAGTGCTGAAAATGCATTTTCAGCTCGCACTGTACACATTTGCTATGTGAGGCATTATCTCATAAGGGAAATACTGGACAATCAAATTAATGACTTCCCAGGCTTCAGGATGCCTTTTTACACTCTATAAATGTGGAAATTTACATTGGAAACGTTTGGTTTAGCTGTTAATGAAGTTTCGTTTTTTTAGTGCTGAAAATTCATTGTCTGCTGGCGCTGTACACTTTTTCTAAGTGTTGCAATATCTCATGAAGGAAATACTGGACAATCAAATTAATGACTTTCCAGGCTTCAGGATGACTTTCTACACTATATAAAGGTGGAAATTTACATTGGAAACGTTTGGTTTAGCTGTTATAAAAGTTTGGTTTTTTAGTGCTGTAAATGCATTTTCAGCTCGCGCTGTACACATTTGCTATGAGAGGCATTATCTCATAAGGGAAATATTGGACAATCAAATTAATGACTGCCCAGGCTTCAGGATGTCTTTTTACACTATATAAGGGTGGAAATTTACATTGGAAACGTTTAGTTTAGCTGTTAATGAAGTTTCGTTTTTTTAGTGCTGAAAATTCATTGTCTGCTGGCGCTGTACACTTTTTCTAAGTGTTGCAATATCTCATGAAGGAAATACTGGACAATCAAATTAATGACTTTCCAGGCTTCAGGATGCCTTTCTACACTATATAAAGGTGGAAATGTACATTGGAAACGTTTGGTTTAGCTGTTATAAAAGTTTGGTTTTTTAGTGCTGTAAATGCATTTTCAGCTCGCGCTGTACACATTTGCTATGAGAGGCATTATCTCAGAAGGGAAATATTGGACAATCAAATTAATGACTGCCCAGGCTTCAGGATGTCTTTTTACACTATATAAAGGTGGAAATTTACATTGGAAACGTTTGGTTTAGCTGTTATAAAAGTTTGGTTTTTTTAGTGCTGAAAATGCATTTTCAGCTCGCACTGTACACATTTGCTGTGTGAGGCATTATCTCATAAGGGAAATACTGGACAATCAAATTAATGACTGCCCAGGCTTCAGGATGTCTTTTTACACTATATAAAGGTGGAAATTTACATTGGAAACGTTTGGTTTAGCTGTTATAAAAGTTTGGTTTTTTTAGTGCTGAAAATGCATTTTCAGCTCGCACTGTACACATTTGCTGTGTGAGGCATTATCTCATAAGGGAAATACTGGACAATCAAATTAATGACTGCCCAGGCTTCAGGATGTCTTTTTACACTATATAAAGGTGGAAATTTACATTGGAAACGTTTGGTTTAGCTGTTATAAAAGTTTGGTTTTTTAGTGCTGAAAATGCATTTTCAGCTCGCACTGTACACATTTGCTATGTGAGGCATTATCTCATAAGGGAAATACTGGACAATCAAATTAATGACTTCCCAGGCTTCAGGATGCCTTTTTACACTCTATAAATGTGGAAATTTACATTGGAAACGTTTGGTTTAGCTGTTAATGAAGTTTCGTTTTTTTAGTGCTGAAAATTCATTGTCTGCTGGCGCTGTACACTTTTTCTAAGTGTTGCAATATCTCATGAAGGAAATACTGGACAATCAAATTAATGACTTTCCAGGCTTCAGGATGCCTTTCTACACTATATAAAGGTGGAAATTTACATTGGAAACGTTTGGTTTAGCTGTTATAAAAGTTTGGTTTTTTAGTGCTGTAAATGCATTTTCAGCTCGCGCTGTACACATTTGCTATGAGAGGCATTATCTCATAAGGGAAATATTGGACAATCAAATTAATGACTGCCCAGGCTTCAGGATGTCTTTTTACACTATATAAGGGTGGAAATTTACATTGGAAACGTTTAGTTTAGCTGTTAATGAAGTTTCGTTTTTTTAGTGCTGAAAATTCATTGTCTGCTGGCGCTGTACACTTTTTCTAAGTGTTGCAATATCTCATGAAGGAAATACTGGACAATCAAATTAATGACTTTCCAGGCTTCAGGATGCCTTTCTACACTATATAAAGGTGGAAATGTACATTGGAAACGTTTGGTTTAGCTGTTATAAAAGTTTGGTTTTTTAGTGCTGTAAATGCATTTTCAGCTCGCGCTGTACACATTTGCTATGAGAGGCATTATCTCAGAAGGGAAATATTGGACAATCAAATTAATGACTGCCCAGGCTTCAGGATGTCTTTTTACACTATATAAAGGTGGAAATTTACATTGGAAACGTTTGGTTTAGCTGTTATAAAAGTTTGGTTTTTTTAGTGCTGAAAATGCATTTTCAGCTCGCACTGTACACATTTGCTGTGTGAGGCATTATCTCATAAGGGAAATACTGGACAATCAAATTAATGACTGCCCAGGCTTCAGGATGTCTTTTTACACTATATAAAGGTGGAAATTTACATTGGAAACGTTTGGTTTAGCTGTTATAAAAGTTTGGTTTTTTAGTGCTGAAAATGCATTTTCAGCTCGCACTGTACACATTTGCTATGTGAGGCATTATCTCATAAGGGAAATACTGGACAATCAAATTTATGACTTCCCAGGCTTCAGGATGCCTTTTTACACTCTATAAATGTGGAAATTTACATTGGAAACGTTTGGTTTAGCTGTTAATGAAGTTTCGTTTTTTTAGTGCTGAAAATTCATTGTCTGCTGGCGCTGTACACTTTTTCTAATTGTTGCAATATCTCATGAAGGAAATACTGGACAATCAAATTAATGACTTTCCAGGCTTCAGGATGCCTTTCTACACTATATAAAGGTGGAAATTTACATTGGAAACGTTTGGTTTAGCTGTTATAAAAGTTTGGTTTTTTAGTGCTGTAAATGCATTTTCAGCTCGCGCTGTACACATTTGCTATGAGAGGCATTATCTCATAAGGGAAATATTGGACAATCAAATTAATGACTGCCCAGGCTTCAGGATGTCTTTTTACACTATATAAGGGTGGAAATTTACATTGGAAACGTTTAGTTTAGCTGTTAATGAAGTTTCGTTTTTTTAGTGCTGAAAATTCATTGTCTGCTGGCGCTGTACACTTTTTCTAAGTGTTGCAATATCTCATGAAGGAAATACTGGACAATCAAATTAATGACTTTCCAGGCTTCAGGATGCCTTTCTACACTATATAAAGGTGGAAATGTACATTGGAAACGTTTGGTTTAGCTGTTATAAAAGTTTGGTTTTTTAGTGCTGTAAATGCATTTTCAGCTCGCGCTGTACACATTTGCTATGAGAGGCATTATCTCAGAAGGGAAATATTGGACAATCAAATTAATGACTGCCCAGGCTTCAGGATGTCTTTTTACACTATATAAAGGTGGAAATTTACATTGGAAACGTTTGGTTTAGCTGTTATAAAAGTTTGGTTTTTTTAGTGCTGAAAATGCATTTTCAGCTCGCACTGTACACATTTGCTGTGTGAGGCATTATCTCATAAGGGAAATACTGGACAATCAAATTAATGACTGCCCAGGCTTCAGGATGTCTTTTTACACTATATAAAGGTGGAAATTTACATTGGAAACGTTTGGTTTAGCTGTTATAAAAGTTTGGTTTTTTAGTGCTGAAAATGCATTTTCAGCTCGCACTGTACACATTTGCTATGTGAGGCATTATCTCATAAGGGAAATACTGGACAATCAAATTAATGACTTCCCAGGCTTCAGGATGCCTTTTTACACTCTATAAATGTGGAAATTTACATTGGAAACGTTTGGTTTAGCTGTTAATGAAGTTTCGTTTTTTTAGTGCTGAAAATTCATTGTCTGCTGGCGCTGTACACTTTTTCTAAGTGTTGCAATATCTCATGAAGGAAATACTGGACAATCAAATTAATGACTTTCCAGGCTTCAGGATGCCTTTCTACACTATATAAAGGTGGAAATTTACATTGGAAACGTTTGGTTTAGCTGTTATAAAAGTTTGGTTTTTTAGTGCTGTAAATGCATTTTCAGCTCGCGCTGTACACATTTGCTATGAGAAGCATTATCTCATAAGGGAAATATTGGACAATCAAATTAATGACTGCCCAGGCTTCAGGATGTCTTTTTACACTATATAAGGGTGGAAATTTACATTGGAAACGTTTAGTTTAGCTGTTAATGAAGTTTCGTTTTTTTAGTGCTGAAAATTCATTGTCTGCTGGCGCTGTACACTTTTTCTAAGTGTTGCAATATCTCATGAAGGAAATACTGGACAATCAAATTAATGACTTTCCAGGCTTCAGGATGCCTTTCTACACTATATAAAGGTGGAAATGTACATTGGAAACGTTTGGTTTAGCTGTTATAAAAGTTTGGTTTTTTAGTGCTGTAAATGCATTTTCAGCTCGCGCTGTACACATTTGCTATGAGAGGCATTATCTCAGAAGGGAAATATTGGACAATCAAATTAATGACTGCCCAGGCTTCAGGATGTCTTTTTACACTATATAAAGGTGGAAATTTACATTGGAAACGTTTGGTTTAGCTGTTATAAAAGTTTGGTTTTTTTAGTGCTGAAAATGCATTTTCAGCTCGCACTGTACACATTTGCTGTGTGAGGCATTATCTCATAAGGGAAATACTGGACAATCAAATTAATGACTGCCCAGGCTTCAGGATGTCTTTTTACACTATATAAAGGTGTAAATTTACATTGGAAACGTTTGGTTTAGCTGTTATAAAAGTTTGGTTTTTTAGTGCTGAAAATGCATTTTCAGCTCGCACTGTACACATTTGCTATGTGAGGCATTATCTCATAAGGGAAATACTGGACAATCAAATTAATGACTTCCCAGGCTTCAGGATGCCTTTTTACACTCTATAAATGTGGAAATTTACATTGGAAACGTTTGGTTTAGCTGTTAATGAAGTTTCGTTTTTTTAGTGCTGAAAATTCATTGTCTGCTGGCGCTGTACACTTTTTCTAAGTGTTGCAATATCTCATGAAGGAAATACTGGACAATCAAATTAATGACTTTCCAGGCTTCAGGATGCCTTTCTACACTATATAAAGGTGGAAATTTACATTGGAAACGTTTGGTTTAGCTGTTATAAAAGTTTGGTTTTTTAGTGCTGAAAATGCATTTTCAGCTCGCGCTGTACACATTTGCTATGAGAGGCATTATCTCATAAGGGAAATATTGGACAATCAAATTAATGACTGCCCAGGCTTCAGGATGTCTTTTTACACTATATAAGGGTGGAAATTTACATTGGAAACGTTTAGTTTAGCTGTTAATGAAGTTTCGTTTTTTTAGTGCTGAAAATTCATTGTCTGCTGGCGCTGTACACTTTTTCTAAGTGTTGCAATATCTCATGAAGGAAATACTGGACAATCAAATTAATGACTTTCCAGGCTTCAGGATGCCTTCTACACTATATAAAGGTGGAAATGTACATTGGAAACGTTTGGTTTAGCTGTTATAAAAGTTTGGTTTTTTAGTGCTGTAAATGCATTTTAAGCTCGCGCTGTACACATTTGCTATGAGAGGCATTATCTCAGAAGGGAAATATAGGACAATCAAATTAATGACTGCCCAGGCTTCAGGATGTCTTTTTACACTCTATAAATGTGGAAATTTACATTGGAAACGTTTGGTTTAGCTGTTAATGAAGTTTCGTTTTTTTAGTGCTGAAAATTCATTGTCTGCTGGCGCTGTACACTTTTTCTAAGTGTTGCAATATCTCATGAAGGAAATACTGGACAATCAAATTAATGACTTTCCAGGCTTCAGGATGCCTTTCTACACTATATAAAGGTGGAAATTTACATTGGAAACGTTTGGTTTAGCTGTTATAAAAGTTTGGTTTTTTAGTGCTGAAAATGCATTTTCAGCTCGCGCTGTACACATTTGCTATGAGAGGCATTATCTCATAAGGGAAATATTGGACAATCAAATTAATGACTGCCCAGGCTTCAGGATGTCTTTTTACACTATATAAGGGTGGAAATTTACATTGGAAACGTTTAGTTTAGCTGTTAATGAAGTTTCGTTTTTTTAGTGCTGAAAATTCATTGTCTGCTGGCGCTGTACACTTTTTCTAAGTGTTGCAATATCTCATGAAGGAAATACTGGACAATCAAATTAATGACTTTCCAGGCTTCAGGATGCCTTCTACACTATATAAAGGTGGAAATGTACATTGGAAACGTTTGGTTTAGCTGTTATAAAAGTTTGGTTTTTTAGTGCTGTAAATGCATTTTAAGCTCGCGCTGTACACATTTGCTATGAGAGGCATTATCTCAGAAGGGAAATATAGGACAATCAAATTAATGACTGCCCAGGCTTCAGGATGTCTTTTTACACTATATAAAGGTGGAAATTTACATTGGAAACGTTTGGTTTAGCTGTTATAAAAGTTTGGTTTTTTTAGTGCTGAAAATGCATTTTCAGCTCGCACTGTACACATTTGCTGTGTGAGGCATTATCTCATAAGGGAAATACTGGACAATCAAATTAATGACTGCCCAGGCTTCAGGATGTCTTTTTACACTATATAAAGGTGGAAATTTACATTGGAAACGTTTGGTTTAGCTGTTATAAAAGTTTGTTTTTTTAGTGCTGAAAATGCATTTTCAGCTCGCACTGTACACATTTGCTATGTGAGGCATTATCTCATAAGGGAAATACTGGACAATCAAATTAATGACTTCCCAGGCTTCAGGATGCCTTTTTACACTCTATAAATGTGGAAATTTACATTGGAAACGTTTGGTTTAGCTGTTAATGAAGTTTCGTTTTTTTAGTGCTGAAAATTCATTGTTGCTGGCGCTGTACACTTTTTCTAAGTGTTGCAATATCTCATGAAGGAAATACTGGACAATCAAATTAATGACTTTCCAGGCTTCAGGATGCCTTTCTACACTATATAAAGGTGGAAATTTACATTGGAAACGTTTGGTTTAGCTGTTATAAAAGTTTGGTTTTTTAGTGCTGTAAATGCATTTTCAGCTCGCGCTGTACACATTTGCTATGAGAGGCATTATCTCATAAGGGAAATATTGGACAATCAAATTAATGACTGCCCAGGCTTCAGGATGTCTTTTTACACTATATAAGGGTGGAAATTTACATTGGAAACGTTTAGTTTAGCTGTTAATGAAGTTTCGTTTTTTTAGTGCTGAAAATTCATTGTCTGCTGGCGCTGTACACTTTTTCTAAGTGTTGCAATATCTCATGAAGGAAATACTGGACAATCAAATTAATGACTTTCCAGGCTTCAGGATGCCTTTCTACACTATATAAAGGTGGAAATGTACATTGGAAACGTTTGGTTTAGCTGTTATAAAAGTTTGGTTTTTTAGTGCTGTAAATGCATTTTCAGCTCGCGCTGTACACATTTGCTATGAGAGGCATTATCTCAGAAGGGAAATATTGGACAATCAAATTAATAACTGCCCAGGCTTCAGGATGTCTTTTTACACTATATAAAGGTGGAAATTTACATTGGAAACGTTTGGTTTAGCTGTTATAAAAGTTTGGTTTTTTTAGTGCTGAAAATGCATTTTCAGCTCGCACTGTACACATTTGCTGTGTGAGGCATTATCTCATAAGGGAAATACTGGACAATCAAATTAATGACTGCCCAGGCTTCAGGATGTCTTTTTACACTATATAAAGGTGGAAATTTACATTGGAAACGTTTGGTTTAGCTGTTATAAAAGTTTGGTTTTTTAGTGCTGAAAATGCATTTTCAGCTCGCACTGTACACATTTGCTATGTGAGGCATTATCTCATAAGGGAAATACTGGACAATCAAATTAATGACTTCCCAGGCTTCAGGATGCCTTTTTACACTCTATAAATGTGGAAATTTACATTGGAAACGTTTGGTTTAGCTGTTAATGAAGTTTCGTTTTTTTAGTGCTGAAAATTCATTGTCTGCTGGCGCTGTACACTTTTTCTAAGTGTTGCAATATCTCATGAAGGAAATACTGGACAATCAAATTAATGACTTTCCAGGCTTCAGGATGCCTTTCTACACTATATAAAGGTGGAAATTTACATTGGAAACGTTTGGTTTAGCTGTTATAAAAGTTTGGTTTTTTAGTGCTGTAAATGCATTTTCAGCTCGCGCTGTACACATTTGCTATGAGAGGCATTATCTCATAAGGGAAATATTGGACAATCAAATTAATGACTGCCCAGGCTTCAGGATGTCTTTTTACACTATATAAGGGTGGAAATTTACATTGGAAACGTTTAGTTTAGCTGTTAATGAAGTTTCGTTTTTTTAGTGCTGAAAATTCATTGTCTGCTGGCGCTGTACACTTTTTCTAAGTGTTGCAATATCTCATGAAGGAAATACTGGACAATCAAATTAATGACTTTCCAGGCTTCAGGATGCCTTTCTACACTATATAAAGGTGGAAATGTACATTGGAAACGTTTGGTTTAGCTGTTATAAAAGTTTGGTTTTTTAGTGCTGTAAATGCATTTTCAGCTCGCGCTGTACACATTTGCTATGAGAGGCATTATCTCAGAAGGGAAATATTGGACAATCAAATTAATGACTGCCCAGGCTTCAGGATGTCTTTTTACACTATATAAAGGTGGAAATTTACATTGGAAACGTTTGGTTTAGCTGTTATAAAAGTTTGGTTTTTTTAGTGCTGAAAATGCATTTTCAGCTCGCACTGTACACATTTGCTGTGTGAGGCATTATCTCATAAGGGAAATACTGGACAATCAAATTAATGACTGCCCAGGCTTCAGGATGTCTTTTTACACTATATAAAGGTGGAAATTTACATTGGAAACGTTTGGTTTAGCTGTTATAAAAGTTTGGTTTTTTAGTGCTGAAAATGCATTTTCAGCTCGCACTGTACACATTTGCTGTGTGAGGCATTATCTCATAAGGGAAATACTGGACAATCAAATTAATGACTTCCCAGGCTTCAGGATGCCTTTTTACACTCTATAAATGTGGAAATTTACATTGGAAACGTTTGGTTTAGCTGTTAATGAAGTTTCGTTTTTTTAGTGCTGAAAATTCATTGTCTGCTGGCGCTGTACACTTTTTCTAAGTGTTGCAATATCTCATGAAGGAAATACTGGACAATCAAATTAATGACTTTCCAGGCTTCAGGATGCCTTTCTACACTATATAAAGGTGGAAATGTACATTGGAAACGTTTGGTTTAGCTGTTATAAAAGTTTGGTTTTTTAGTGCTGTAAATGCATTTTCAGCTCGCGCTGTACACATTTGCTATGAGAGGCATTATCTCATAAGGGAAATATTAGACAATCAAATTAATGACTGCCCAGGCTTCAGGATGTCTTTTTACACTATATAAGGGTGGAAATTTACATCGGAAACGTTTAGTTTAGCTGTTAATGAAGTTTCGTTTTTTTAGTGCTGAAAATTCATTGTCTGCTGGCGCTGTACACTTTTTCTAAGTGTTGCAATATCTCATGAAGGAAATACTGGACAATCAAATTAATGACTTTCCAGGCTTCAGGATGCCTTTCTACACTATATAAAGGTGGAAATTTACATTGGAAACGTTTGGTTTAGCTGTTATAAAAGTTTGGTTTTTTAGTGCTGTAAATGCATTTTCAGCTCGCGCTGTACACATTTGCTATGAGAGGCATTATCTCATAAGGGAAATATTGGACAATCAAATTAATGACTGCCCAGGCTTCAGGATGTCTTTTTACACTATATAAAGGTGGAAATTTACATTGGAAACGTTTAGTTTAGCTGTTAATGAAGTTTCGTTTTTTTTAGTGCTGAAAATGCATTGTCTGCTGGCGCTGTACACTTTTTCTAAGTGTTGCAATATCTCATGAAGGAAATACTGGACAATCAAATTAATGACTTTCCAGGCTTCAGGATGCCTTTCTACACTATATAAAGGTGGAAATTTACATTGGAAACGTTTGGTTTAGCTGTTATAAAAGTTTGGTTTTTTAGTGCTGTAAATGCATTTTCAGCTCGCGCTGTACACATTTGCTATGAGAGGCATTATCTCATAAGGGAAATATTGGACAATCAAATTAATGACTGCCCAGGCTTCAGGATGTCTTTTTACACTATATAAAGGTGGAAATTTACATTGGAAACGTTTGGTTTAGCGGTTATAAAAGTTTGGTTTTTTAGTGCTGTAAATGCATTTTCAGCTCGCGCTGTACACATTTGCTATGAGAGGCATTATCTCATAAGGGAAATATTGGACAATCAAATTAATGGCTGCCCAGGCTTCAGGATGTCTTTTTACTCTATATAACGTTGGAAATTTACATTGGAAACGTTTAGTTTAGCTGTTAATGAAGTTTCGTTTTTTTAGTGCTGAAAATTCATTGTCTGCTGGCGCTGTACACTTTTTCTAAGTGTTGCAATATCTCATGAAGGAAATACTGGACAATCAAATCAATGACTTTCCAGGCTTCAGGATGCCTTTCTACACTATATAAAGGTGGAAATGTACATTGGAAACGTTTGGTTTAGCTGTTATAAAAGTTTGGTTTTTTAGTGCTGAAAATGCATTTTCAGCTCGCACTGTACACATTTGCTATGTGAGGCATTATCTCATAAGGGAAATACTGGACAATCAAATTAATGACTTCCCAGGCTTCAGGATGCCTTTTTACACTCTATAAATGTGGAAATTTACATTGGAAACGTTTGGTTTAGCTGTTAATGAAGTTTCGTTTTTTTAGTGCTGAAAATTCATTGTCTGCTGGCGCTGTACACTTTTTCTAAGTGTTGCAATATCTCATGAAGGAAATACTGGACAATCAAATTAATGACTTTCCAGGCTTCAGGATGCCTTTCTACACTATATAAAGGTGGAAATTTACATTGGAAACGTTTGGTTTAGCTGTTATAAAAGTTTGGTTTTTTAGTGCTGTAAATGCATTTTCAGCTCGCGCTGTACACATTTGCTATGAGAAGCATTATCTCATAAGGGAAATATTGGACAATCAAATTAATGACTGCCCAGGCTTCAGGATGTCTTTTTACACTATATAAGGGTGGAAATTTACATTGGAAACGTTTAGTTTAGCTGTTAATGAAGTTTCGTTTTTTTAGTGCTGAAAATTCATTGTCTGCTGGCGCTGTACACTTTTTCTAAGTGTTGCAATATCTCATGAAGGAAATACTGGACAATCAAATTAATGACTTTCCAGGCTTCAGGATGCCTTTCTACACTATATAAAGGTGGAAATGTACATTGGAAACGTTTGGTTTAGCTGTTATAAAAGTTTGGTTTTTTAGTGCTGTAAATGCATTTTCAGCTCGCGCTGTACACATTTGCTATGAGAGGCATTATCTCAGAAGGGAAATATTGGACAATCAAATTAATGACTGCCCAGGCTTCAGGATGTCTTTTTACACTATATAAAGGTGGAAATTTACATTGGAAACGTTTGGTTTAGCTGTTATAAAAGTTTGGTTTTTTTAGTGCTGAAAATGCATTTTCAGCTCGCACTGTACACATTTGCTGTGTGAGGCATTATCTCATAAGGGAAATACTGGACAATCAAATTAATGACTGCCCAGGCTTCAGGATGTCTTTTTACACTATATAAAGGTGTAAATTTACATTGGAAACGTTTGGTTTAGCTGTTATAAAAGTTTGGTTTTTTAGTGCTGAAAATGCATTTTCAGCTCGCACTGTACACATTTGCTATGTGAGGCATTATCTCATAAGGGAAATACTGGACAATCAAATTAATGACTTCCCAGGCTTCAGGATGCCTTTTTACACTCTATAAATGTGGAAATTTACATTGGAAACGTTTGGTTTAGCTGTTAATGAAGTTTCGTTTTTTTAGTGCTGAAAATTCATTGTCTGCTGGCGCTGTACACTTTTTCTAAGTGTTGCAATATCTCATGAAGGAAATACTGGACAATCAAATTAATGACTTTCCAGGCTTCAGGATGCCTTTCTACACTATATAAAGGTGGAAATTTACATTGGAAACGTTTGGTTTAGCTGTTATAAAAGTTTGGTTTTTTAGTGCTGAAAATGCATTTTCAGCTCGCGCTGTACACATTTGCTATGAGAGGCATTATCTCATAAGGGAAATATTGGACAATCAAATTAATGACTGCCCAGGCTTCAGGATGTCTTTTTACACTATATAAGGGTGGAAATTTACATTGGAAACGTTTAGTTTAGCTGTTAATGAAGTTTCGTTTTTTTAGTGCTGAAAATTCATTGTCTGCTGGCGCTGTACACTTTTTCTAAGTGTTGCAATATCTCATGAAGGAAATACTGGACAATCAAATTAATGACTTTCCAGGCTTCAGGATGCCTTCTACACTATATAAAGGTGGAAATGTACATTGGAAACGTTTGGTTTAGCTGTTATAAAAGTTTGGTTTTTTAGTGCTGTAAATGCATTTTAAGCTCGCGCTGTACACATTTGCTATGAGAGGCATTATCTCAGAAGGGAAATATTGGACAATCAAATTAATGACTGCCCAGGCTTCAGGATGTCTTTTTACACTATATAAAGGTGGAAATTTACATTGGAAACGTTTGGTTTAGCTGTTATAAAAGTTTGGTTTTTTTAGTGCTGAAAATGCATTTTCAGCTCGCACTGTACACATTTGCTGTGTGAGGCATTATCTCATAAGGGAAATACTGGACAATCAAATTAATGACTGCCCAGGCTTCAGGATGTCTTTTTACACTATATAAAGGTGGAAATTTACATTGGAAACGTTTGGTTTAGCTGTTATAAAAGTTTGTTTTTTTAGTGCTGAAAATGCATTTTCAGCTCGCACTGTACACATTTGCTATGTGAGGCATTATCTCATAAGGGAAATACTGGACAATCAAATTAATGACTTCCCAGGCTTCAGGATGCCTTTTTACACTCTATAAATGTGGAAATTTACATTGGAAACGTTTGGTTTAGCTGTTAATGAAGTTTCGTTTTTTTAGTGCTGAAAATTCATTGTCTGCTGGCGCTGTACACTTTTTCTAAGTGTTGCAATATCTCATGAAGGAAATACTGGACAATCAAATTAATGACTTTCCAGGCTTCAGGATGCCTTTCTACACTATATAAAGGTGGAAATTTACATTGGAAACGTTTGGTTTAGCTGTTATAAAAGTTTGGTTTTTTAGTGCTGTAAATGCATTTTCAGCTCGCGCTGTACACATTTGCTATGAGAGGCATTATCTCATAAGGGAAATATTGGACAATCAAATTAATGACTGCCCAGGCTTCAGGATGTCTTTTTACACTATATAAGGGTGGAAATTTACATTGGAAACGTTTAGTTTAGCTGTTAATGAAGTTTCGTTTTTTTAGTGCTGAAAATTCATTGTCTGCTGGCGCTGTACACTTTTTCTAAGTGTTGCAATATCTCATGAAGGAAATACTGGACAATCAAATTAATGACTTTCCAGGCTTCAGGATGCCTTTCTACACTATATAAAGGTGGAAATGTACATTGGAAACGTTTGGTTTAGCTGTTATAAAAGTTTGGTTTTTTAGTGCTGTAAATGCATTTTCAGCTCGCGCTGTACACATTTGCTATGAGAGGCATTATCTCAGAAGGGAAATATTGGACAATCAAATTAATGACTGCCCAGGCTTCAGGATGTCTTTTTACACTATATAAAGGTGGAAATTTACATTGGAAACGTTTGGTTTAGCTGTTATAAAAGTTTGGTTTTTTTAGTGCTGAAAATGCATTTTCAGCTCGCACTGTACACATTTGCTGTGTGAGGCATTATCTCATAAGGGAAATACTGGACAATCAAATTAATGACTGCCCAGGCTTCAGGATGTCTTTTTACACTATATAAAGGTGGAAATTTACATTGGAAACGTTTGGTTTAGCTGTTATAAAAGTTTGGTTTTTTAGTGCTGAAAATGCATTTTCAGCTCGCACTGTACACATTTGCTATGTGAGGCATTATCTCATAAGGGAAATACTGGACAATCAAATTAATGACTTCCCAGGCTTCAGGATGCCTTTTTACACTCTATAAATGTGGAAATTTACATTGGAAACGTTTGGTTTAGCTGTTAATGAAGTTTCGTTTTTTTAGTGCTGAAAATTCATTGTCTGCTGGCGCTGTACACTTTTTCTAAGTGTTGCAATATCTCATGAAGGAAATACTGGACAATCAAATTAATGACTTTCCAGGCTTCAGGATGCCTTTCTACACTATATAAAGGTGGAAATTTACATTGGAAACGTTTGGTTTAGCTGTTATAAAAGTTTGGTTTTTTAGTGCTGTAAATGCATTTTCAGCTCGCGCTGTACACATTTGCTATGAGAGGCATTATCTCATAAGGGAAATATTGGACAATCAAATTAATGACTGCCCAGGCTTCAGGATGTCTTTTTACACTATATAAGGGTGGAAATTTACATTGGAAACGTTTAGTTTAGCTGTTAATGAAGTTTCGTTTTTTTAGTGCTGAAAATTCATTGTCTGCTGGCGCTGTACACTTTTTCTAAGTGTTGCAATATCTCATGAAGGAAATACTGGACAATCAAATTAATGACTTTCCAGGCTTCAGGATGCCTTTCTACACTATATAAAGGTGGAAATGTACATTGGAAACGTTTGGTTTAGCTGTTATAAAAGTTTGGTTTTTTAGTGCTGTAAATGCATTTTCAGCTCGCGCTGTACACATTTGCTATGAGAGGCATTATCTCAGAAGGGAAATATTGGACAATCAAATTAATGACTGCCCAGGCTTCAGGATGTCTTTTTACACTATATAAAGGTGGAAATTTACATTGGAAACGTTTGGTTTAGCTGTTATAAAAGTTTGGTTTTTTTAGTGCTGAAAATGCATTTTCAGCTCGCACTGTACACATTTGCTGTGTGAGGCATTATCTCATAAGGGAAATACTGGACAATCAAATTAATGACTGCCCAGGCTTCAGGATGTCTTTTTACACTATATAAAGGTGGAAATTTACATTGGAAACGTTTGGTTTAGCTGTTATAAAAGTTTGGTTTTTTAGTGCTGAAAATGCATTTTCAGCTCGCACTGTACACATTTGCTGTGTGAGGCATTATCTCATAAGGGAAATACTGGACAATCAAATTAATGACTTCCCAGGCTTCAGGATGCCTTTTTACACTCTATAAATGTGGAAATTTACATTGGAAACGTTTGGTTTAGCTGTTAATGAAGTTTCGTTTTTTTAGTGCTGAAAATTCATTGTCTGCTGGCGCTGTACACTTTTTCTAAGTGTTGCAATATCTCATGAAGGAAATACTGGACAATCAAATTAATGACTTTCCAGGCTTCAGGATGCCTTTCTACACTATATAAAGGTGGAAATGTACATTGGAAACGTTTGGTTTAGCTGTTATAAAAGTTTGGTTTTTTAGTGCTGTAAATGCATTTTCAGCTCGCGCTGTACACATTTGCTATGAGAGGCATTATCTCATAAGGGAAATATTAGACAATCAAATTAATGACTGCCCAGGCTTCAGGATGTCTTTTTACACTATATAAGGGTGGAAATTTACATCGGAAACGTTTAGTTTAGCTGTTAATGAAGTTTCGTTTTTTTAGTGCTGAAAATTCATTGTCTGCTGGCGCTGTACACTTTTTCTAAGTGTTGCAATATCTCATGAAGGAAATACTGGACAATCAAATTAATGACTTTCCAGGCTTCAGGATGTCTTTTTACACTATAAAAAGGTGGAAATTTACATTGGAAACGTTTGGTTTAGCTGTTGTAAAAGTTTGGTTTTTTAGTGCTGAAAATAAATTTTCAGCTCGCACTGTACACATTTGCTATGTGAGGCATTATCTCATAAGGGAAATACTGGACAATCAAATTAATGACTTCCCAGGCTTCAGGATGCCTTTTTACACTCTATAAATGTGGAAATTTACATTGGAAACGTTTGGTTTAGCTGTTAATGAAGTTTCGTTTTTTTAGTGCTGAAAATTCATTGTCTGCTGGCGCTGTACACTTTTTCTAAGTGTTGCAATATCTCATGAAGGAAATACTGGACAATCAAATTAATGACTTTCCAGGCTTCAGGATGCCTTTCTACACTATATAAAGGTGGAAATTTACATTGGAAACGTTTGGTTTAGCTGTTATAAAAGTTTGGTTTTTTAGTGCTGTAAATGCATTTTCAGCTCGCGCTGTACACATTTGCTATGAGAGGCATTATCTCATAAGGGAAATATTGGACAATCAAATTAATGACTGCCCAGGCTTCAGGATGTCTTTTTACACTATATAAAGGTGGAAATTTACATTGGAAACGTTTAGTTTAGCTGTTAATGAAGTTTCGTTTTTTTTAGTGCTGAAAATGCATTGTCTGCTGGCGCTGTACACTTTTTCTAAGTGTTGCAATATCTCATGAAGGAAATACTGGACAATCAAATTAATGACTTTCCAGGCTTCAGGATGCCTTTCTACACTATATAAAGGTGGAAATTTACATTGGAAACGTTTGGTTTAGCTGTTATAAAAGTTTGGTTTTTTAGTGCTGTAAATGCATTTTCAGCTCGCGCTGTACACATTTGCTATGAGAGGCATTATCTCATAAGGGAAATATTGGACAATCAAATTAATGACTGCCCAGGCTTCAGGATGTCTTTTTACACTATATAAAGGTGGAAATTTACATTGGAAACGTTTGGTTTAGCGGTTATAAAAGTTTGGTTTTTTAGTGCTGTAAATGCATTTTCAGCTCGCGCTGTACACATTTGCTATGAGAGGCATTATCTCATAAGGGAAATATTGGACAATCAAATTAATGGCTGCCCAGGCTTCAGGATGTCTTTTTACTCTATATAACGTTGGAAATTTACATTGGAAACGTTTAGTTTAGCTGTTAATGAAGTTTCGTTTTTTTAGTGCTGAAAATTCATTGTCTGCTGGCGCTGTACACTTTTTCTAAGTGTTGCAATATCTCATGAAGGAAATACTGGACAATCAAATCAATGACTTTCCAGGCTTCAGGATGCCTTTCTACACTATATAAAGGTGGAAATGTACATTGGAAACGTTTGGTTTAGCTGTTATAAAAGTTTGGTTTTTTTAGTGCTGAAAATGCATTTTCAGCTCGCACTGTACACATTTGCTATGTGAGGCATTATCTCATAAGGGAAATACTGGACAATCAAATTAATGACTGCCCAGGCTTCAGGATGTCTTTTTACACTATATAAAGGTGGAAATTTACATTGGAAACGTTTGGTTTAGCTGTTAATGAAGTTTCGTTTTTTTAGTGCTGAAAATTCATTGTCTGCTGGCGCTGTACACTTTTTCTAAGTGTTGCAATATCTCATGAAGGAAATACTGGACAATCAAATTAATGACTTTCCAGGCTTCAGGATGCCTTTCTACACTATATAAAGGTGGAAATTTACATTGGAAACGTTTGGTTTAGCTGTTATAAAAGTTTGGTTTTTTAGTGCTGTAAATGCATTTTCAGCTCGCGCTGTACACATTTGCTATGAGAGGCATTATCTCATAAGGGAAATATTGGACAATCAAATTAATGACTGCCCAGGCTTCAGGATGTATTTTTACACTATATAAGGGTGGAAATTTACATTGGAAACGTTTAGTTTAGCTGTTAATGAAGTTTCGTTTTTTTAGTGCTGAAAATTCATTGTCTGCTGGCGCTGTACACTTTTTCTAAGTGTTGCAATATCTCATGAAGGAAATACTGGACAATCAAATTAATGACTTTCCAGGCTTCAGGATGCCTTTCTACACTATATAAAGGTGGAAATGTACATTGGAAACGTTTGGTTTAGCTGTTATAAAAGTTTGGTTTTTTAGTGCTGTAAATGCATTTTCAGCTCGCGCTGTACACATTTGCTATGAGAGGCATTATCTCAGAAGGGAAATATTGGACAATCAAATTAATGACTGCCCAGGCTTCAGGATGTCTTTTTACACTATATAAAGGTGGAAATTTACATTGGAAACGTTTGGTTTAGCTGTTATAAAAGTTTGGTTTTTTTAGTGCTGAAAATGCATTTTCAGCTCGCACTGTACACATTTGCTGTGTGAGGCATTATCTCATAAGGGAAATACTGGACAATCAAATTAATGACTGCCCAGGCTTCAGGATGTCTTTTTACACTATATAAAGGTGGAAATTTACATTGGAAACGTTTGGTTTAGCTGTTAATGAAGTTTCGTTTTTTTAGTGCTGAAAATTCATTGTCTGCTGGCGCTGTACACTTTTTCTAAGTGTTGCAATATCTCATGAAGGAAATACTGGACAATCAAATTAATGACTTTCCAGGCTTCAGGATGCCTTTCTACACAATATAAAGGTGGAAATTTACATTGGAAACGTTTGGTTTAGCTGTTATAAAAGTTTGGTTTTTTAGTGCTGTAAATGCATTTTCAGCTCGCGCTGTACACATTTGCTATGAGAGGCATTATCTCATAAGGGAAATATTGGACAATCAAATTAATGACTGCCCAGGCTTCAGGATGTCTTTTTACACTATATAAAGGTGGAAATTTACATTGGAAACGTTTAGTTTAGCTGTTAATGAAGTTTCGTTTTTTTTAGTGCTGAAAATTCATTGTCTGCTGGCGCTGTACACTTTTTCTAAGTGTTGCAATATCTCATGAAGGAAATACTGGACAATCAAATTAATGACTTTCCAGGCTTCAGGATGCCTTTCTACACTATATAAAGGTGGAAATGTACATTGGAAACGTTTGGTTTAGCTGTTATAAAAGTTTGTTTTTTTAGTGCTGTAAATGCATTTTCAGCTCGCGCTGTACACATTTGCTATGAGAGGCATTATCTCAAAAGGGAAATATTGGACAATCAAATTAATGACTGCCCAGGCTTCAGGATGTCTTTTTACACTATATAAAGGTGGAAATTTACATTGGAAACGTTTGGTTTAGCTGTTATAAAAGTTTGGTTTTTTAGTGCTGAAAATGCATTTTCAGCTCGCACTGTACACATTTGCTATGTGAGGCATTATCTCATAAGGGAAATACTGGACAATCAAATTAATGACTTCCCAGGCTTCAGGATGCCTTTTTACACTCTATAAATGTGGAAATTTACATTGGAAACGTTTGGTTTAGCTGTTAATGAAGTTTCGTTTTTTTAGTGCTGAAAATTCATTGTCTGCTGGCGCTGTACACTTTTTCTAAGTGTTGCAATATCTCATGAAGGAAATACTGGACAATCAAATTAATGACTTTCCAGGCTTCAGGATGCCTTTCTACACTATATAAAGGTGGAAATGTACATTGGAAACGTTTGGTTTAGCTGTTATAAAAGTTTGGTTTTTTAGTGCTGTAAATGCATTTTCAGCTCGCGCTGTCCACATTTGCTATGAGAGGCATTATCTCATAAGGGAAATATTAGACAATCAAATTAATGACTGCCCAGGCTTCAGGATGTCTTTTTACACTATATAAGGGTGGAAATTTACATCGGAAACGTTTAGTTTAGCTGTTAATGAAGTTTCGTTTTTTTAGTGCTGAAAATTCATTGTCTGCTGGCGCTGTACACTTTTTCTAAGTGTTGCAATATCTCATGAAGGAAATACTGGACAATCAAATTAATGACTTTCCAGGCTTCAGGATGCCTTTCTACACTATATAAAGGTGGAAATGTACATTGGAAACGTTTGGTTTAGCTGTTATAAAAGTTTGTTTTTTTAGTGCTGTAAATGCATTTTCAGCTCGCGCTGTACACATTTGCTATGAGAGGCATTATCTCAAAAGGGAAATATTGGACAATCAAATTAATGACTGCCCAGGCTTCAGGATGTCTTTTTACACTATATAAAGGTGGAAATTTACATTGGAAACGTTTGGTTTAGCTGTTATAAAAGTTTGGTTTTTTTAGTGCTGAAAATGCATTTTCAGCTCGCACTGTACACATTTGCTGTGTGAGGCATTATCTCATAAGGGAAATACTGGACAATCAAATTAATGACTGCCCAGGCTTCAGGATGTCTTTTTACACTATATAAAGGTGGAAATTTACATTGGAAACGTTTGGTTTAGCTGTTATAAAAGTTTGGTTTTTTAGTGCTGAAAATGCATTTTCAGCTCGCACTGTACACATTTGCTATGTGAGGCATTATCTCATAAGGGAAATACTGGACAATCAAATTAATGACTTCCCAGGCTTCAGGATGCCTTTTTACACTCTATAAATGTGGAAATTTACATTGGAAACGTTTGGTTTAGCTGTTAATGAAGTTTCGTTTTTTTAGTGCTGAAAATTCATTGTCTGCTGGCGCTGTACACTTTTTCTAAGTGTTGCAATATCTCATGAAGGAAATACTGGACAATCAAATTAATGACTTTCCAGGCTTCAGGATGCCTTTCTACAGTATATAAAGGTGGAAATGTACATTGGAAACGTTTGGTTTAGCTGTTATAAAAGTTTGGTTTTTTAGTGCTGAAAATGCATTTTCAGCTCGCGCTGTACACATTTGCTATGAGAGGCATTATCTCATAAGGGAAATATTAGACAATCAAATTAATGACTGCCCAGGCTTCAGGATGTCTTTTTACACTATATAAGGGTGGAAATTTACATCGGAAACGTTTAGTTTAGCTGTTAATGAAGTTTCGTTTTTTTAGTGCTGAAAATTCATTGTCTGCTGGCGCTGTACACTTTTTCTAAGTGTTGCAATATCTCATGAAGGAAATACTGGACAATCAAATTAATGACTTTCCAGGCTTCAGGATGCCTTTCTACACTATATAAAGGTGGAAATGTACATTGGAAACGTTTGGTTTAGCTGTTATAAAAGTTTGTTTTTTTAGTGCTGTAAATGCATTTTCAGCTCGCGCTGTACACATTTGCTATGAGAGGCATTATCTCAAAAGGGAAATATTGGACAATCAAATTAATGACTGCCCAGGCTTCAGGATGTCTTTTTACACTATAAAAAGGTGGAAATTTACATTGGAAACGTTTGGTTTAGCTGTTATAAAAGTTTGGTTTTTTAGTGCTGAAAATGCATTTTCAGCTCGCACTGTACACATTTGCTATGTGAGGCATTATCTCATAAGGGAAATACTGGACAATCAAATTAATGACTTCCCAGGCTTCAGGATGCCTTTTTACACTCTATAAATGTGGAAATTTACATTGGAAACGTTTGGTTTAGCTGTTAATGAAGTTTCGTTTTTTTAGTGCTGAAAATTCATTGTCTGCTGGCGCTGTACACTTTTTCTAAGTGTTGCAATATCTCATGAAGGAAATACTGGACAATCAAATTAATGACTTTCCAGGCTTCAGGATGCCTTTCTACACTATATAAAGGTGGAAATTTACATTGGAAACGTTTGGTTTAGCTGTTATAAAAGTTTGGTTTTTTAGTGCTGTAAATGCATTTTCAGCTCGCGCTGTACACATTTGCTATGAGAAGCATTATCTCATAAGGGAAATATTGGACAATCAAATTAATGACTGCCCAGGCTTCAGGATGTCTTTTTACACTATATAAGGGTGGAAATTTACATTGGAAACGTTTAGTTTAGCTGTTAATGAAGTTTCGTTTTTTTAGTGCTGAAAATTCATTGTCTGCTGGCGCTGTACACTTTTTCTAAGTGTTGCAATATCTCATGAAGGAAATACTGGACAATCAAATTAATGACTTTCCAGGCTTCAGGATGCCTTTCTACACTATATAAAGGTGGAAATGTACATTGGAAACGTTTGGTTTAGCTGTTATAAAAGTTTGGTTTTTTAGTGCTGTAAATGCATTTTCAGCTCGCGCTGTACACATTTGCTATGAGAGGCATTATCTCAGAAGGGAAATATTGGACAATCAAATTAATGACTGCCCAGGCTTCAGGATGTCTTTTTACACTATATAAAGGTGGAAATTTACATTGGAAACGTTTGGTTTAGCTGTTATAAAAGTTTGGTTTTTTTAGTGCTGAAAATGCATTTTCAGCTCGCACTGTACACATTTGCTGTGTGAGGCATTATCTCATAAGGGAAATACTGGACAATCAAATTAATGACTGCCCAGGCTTCAGGATGTCTTTTTACACTATATAAAGGTGTAAATTTACATTGGAAACGTTTGGTTTAGCTGTTATAAAAGTTTGGTTTTTTAGTGCTGAAAATGCATTTTCAGCTCGCACTGTACACATTTGCTATGTGAGGCATTATCTCATAAGGGAAATACTGGACAATCAAATTAATGACTTCCCAGGCTTCAGGATGCCTTTTTACACTCTATAAATGTGGAAATTTACATTGGAAACGTTTGGTTTAGCTGTTAATGAAGTTTCGTTTTTTTAGTGCTGAAAATTCATTGTCTGCTGGCGCTGTACACTTTTTCTAAGTGTTGCAATATCTCATGAAGGAAATACTGGACAATCAAATTAATGACTTTCCAGGCTTCAGGATGCCTTTCTACACTATATAAAGGTGGAAATTTACATTGGAAACGTTTGGTTTAGCTGTTATAAAAGTTTGGTTTTTTAGTGCTGAAAATGCATTTTCAGCTCGCGCTGTACACATTTGCTATGAGAGGCATTATCTCATAAGGGAAATATTGGACAATCAAATTAATGACTGCCCAGGCTTCAGGATGTCTTTTTACACTATATAAGGGTGGAAATTTACATTGGAAACGTTTAGTTTAGCTGTTAATGAAGTTTCGTTTTTTTAGTGCTGAAAATTCATTGTCTGCTGGCGCTGTACACTTTTTCTAAGTGTTGCAATATCTCATGAAGGAAATACTGGACAATCAAATTAATGACTTTCCAGGCTTCAGGATGCCTTCTACACTATATAAAGGTGGAAATGTACATTGGAAACGTTTGGTTTAGCTGTTATAAAAGTTTGGTTTTTTAGTGCTGTAAATGCATTTTAAGCTCGCGCTGTACACATTTGCTATGAGAGGCATTATCTCAGAAGGGAAATATTGGACAATCAAATTAATGACTGCCCAGGCTTCAGGATGTCTTTTTACACTATATAAAGGTGGAAATTTACATTGGAAACGTTTGGTTTAGCTGTTATAAAAGTTTGGTTTTTTTAGTGCTGAAAATGCATTTTCAGCTCGCACTGTACACATTTGCTGTGTGAGGCATTATCTCATAAGGGAAATACTGGACAATCAAATTAATGACTGCCCAGGCTTCAGGATGTCTTTTTACACTATATAAAGGTGGAAATTTACATTGGAAACGTTTGGTTTAGCTGTTATAAAAGTTTGTTTTTTTAGTGCTGAAAATGCATTTTCAGCTCGCACTGTACACATTTGCTATGTGAGGCATTATCTCATAAGGGAAATACTGGACAATCAAATTAATGACTTCCCAGGCTTCAGGATGCCTTTTTACACTCTATAAATGTGGAAATTTACATTGGAAACGTTTGGTTTAGCTGTTAATGAAGTTTCGTTTTTTTAGTGCTGAAAATTCATTGTCTGCTGGCGCTGTACACTTTTTCTAAGTGTTGCAATATCTCATGAAGGAAATACTGGACAATCAAATTAATGACTTTCCAGGCTTCAGGATGCCTTTCTACACTATATAAAGGTGGAAATTTACATTGGAAACGTTTGGTTTAGCTGTTATAAAAGTTTGGTTTTTTAGTGCTGTAAATGCATTTTCAGCTCGCGCTGTACACATTTGCTATGAGAGGCATTATCTCATAAGGGAAATATTGGACAATCAAATTAATGACTGCCCAGGCTTCAGGATGTCTTTTTACACTATATAAGGGTGGAAATTTACATTGGAAACGTTTAGTTTAGCTGTTAATGAAGTTTCGTTTTTTTAGTGCTGAAAATTCATTGTCTGCTGGCGCTGTACACTTTTTCTAAGTGTTGCAATATCTCATGAAGGAAATACTGGACAATCAAATTAATGACTTTCCAGGCTTCAGGATGCCTTTCTACACTATATAAAGGTGGAAATGTACATTGGAAACGTTTGGTTTAGCTGTTATAAAAGTTTGGTTTTTTAGTGCTGTAAATGCATTTTCAGCTCGCGCTGTACACATTTGCTATGAGAGGCATTATCTCAGAAGGGAAATATTGGACAATCAAATTAATGACTGCCCAGGCTTCAGGATGTCTTTTTACACTATATAAAGGTGGAAATTTACATTGGAAACGTTTGGTTTAGCTGTTATAAAAGTTTGGTTTTTTTAGTGCTGAAAATGCATTTTCAGCTCGCACTGTACACATTTGCTGTGTGAGGCATTATCTCATAAGGGAAATACTGGACAATCAAATTAATGACTGCCCAGGCTTCAGGATGTCTTTTTACACTATATAAAGGTGGAAATTTACATTGGAAACGTTTGGTTTAGCTGTTATAAAAGTTTGGTTTTTTAGTGCTGAAAATGCATTTTCAGCTCGCACTGTACACATTTGCTATGTGAGGCATTATCTCATAAGGGAAATACTGGACAATCAAATTAATGACTTCCCAGGCTTCAGGATGCCTTTTTACACTCTATAAATGTGGAAATTTACATTGGAAACGTTTGGTTTAGCTGTTAATGAAGTTTCGTTTTTTTAGTGCTGAAAATTCATTGTCTGCTGGCGCTGTACACTTTTTCTAAGTGTTGCAATATCTCATGAAGGAAATACTGGACAATCAAATTAATGACTTTCCAGGCTTCAGGATGCCTTTCTACACTATATAAAGGTGGAAATTTACATTGGAAACGTTTGGTTTAGCTGTTATAAAAGTTTGGTTTTTTAGTGCTGTAAATGCATTTTCAGCTCGCGCTGTACACATTTGCTATGAGAGGCATTATCTCATAAGGGAAATATTGGACAATCAAATTAATGACTGCCCAGGCTTCAGGATGTCTTTTTACACTATATAAGGGTGGAAATTTACATTGGAAACGTTTAGTTTAGCTGTTAATGAAGTTTCGTTTTTTTAGTGCTGAAAATTCATTGTCTGCTGGCGCTGTACACTTTTTCTAAGTGTTGCAATATCTCATGAAGGAAATACTGGACAATCAAATTAATGACTTTCCAGGCTTCAGGATGCCTTTCTACACTATATAAAGGTGGAAATGTACATTGGAAACGTTTGGTTTAGCTGTTATAAAAGTTTGGTTTTTTAGTGCTGTAAATGCATTTTCAGCTCGCGCTGTACACATTTGCTATGAGAGGCATTATCTCAGAAGGGAAATATTGGACAATCAAATTAATGACTGCCCAGGCTTCAGGATGTCTTTTTACACTATATAAAGGTGGAAATGTACATTGGAAACGTTTGGTTTAGCTGTTATAAAAGTTTGTTTTTTTAGTGCTGAAAATGCATTTTCAGCTCGCACTGTACACATTTGCTATGTGAGGCATTATCTCATAAGGGAAATATTAGACAATCAAATTAATGACTGCCCAGGCTTCAGGATGTCTTTTTACACTATATAAGGGTGGAAATTTACATCGGAAACGTTTAGTTTAGCTGTTAATGAAGTTTCGTTTTTTTAGTGCTGAAAATTCATTGTCTGCTGGCGCTGTACACTTTTTCTAAGTGTTGCAATATCTCATGAAGGAAATACTGGACAATCAAATTAATGACTTTCCAGGCTTCAGGATGTCTTTTTACACTATAAAAAGGTGGAAATTTACATTGGAAACGTTTGGTTTAGCTGTTGTAAAAGTTTGGTTTTTTAGTGCTGAAAATACATTTTCAGCTCGCACTGTACACATTTGCTATGTGAGGCATTATCTCATAAGGGAAATACTGGACAATCAAATTAATGACTTCCCAGGCTTCAGGATGCCTTTTTACACTCTATAAATGTGGAAATTTACATTGGAAACGTTTGGTTTAGCTGTTAATGAAGTTTCGTTTTTTTAGTGCTGAAAATTCATTGTCTGCTGGCGCTGTACACTTTTTCTAAGTGTTGCAATATCTCATGAAGGAAATACTGGACAATCAAATTAATGACTTTCCAGGCTTCAGGATGCCTTTCTACACTATATAAAGGTGGAAATTTACATTGGAAACGTTTGGTTTAGCTGTTATAAAAGTTTGGTTTTTTAGTGCTGTAAATGCATTTTCAGCTCGCGCTGTACACATTTGCTATGAGAGGCATTATCTCATAAGGGAAATATTGGACAATCAAATTAATGACTGCCCAGGCTTCAGGATGTCTTTTTACACTATATAAAGGTGGAAATTTACATTGGAAACGTTTAGTTTAGCTGTTAATGAAGTTTCGTTTTTTTTAGTGCTGAAAATGCATTGTCTGCTGGCGCTGTACACTTTTTCTAAGTGTTGCAATATCTCATGAAGGAAATACTGGACAATCAAATTAATGACTTTCCAGGCTTCAGGATGCCTTTCCACACTATATAAAGGTGGAAATTTACATTGGAAACGTTTGGTTTAGCTGTTATAAAAGTTTGGTTTTTTAGTGCTGTAAATGCATTTTCAGCTCGCGCTGTACACATTTGCTATGAGAGGCATTATCTCATAAGGGAAATATTGGACAATCAAATTAATGACTGCCCAGGCTTCAGGATGTCTTTTTACACTATATAAAGGTGGAAATTTACATTGGAAACGTTTGGTTTAGCGGTTATAAAAGTTTGGTTTTTTAGTGCTGTAAATGCATTTTCAGCTCGCGCTGTACACATTTGCTATGAGAGGCATTATCTCATAAGGGAAATATTGGACAATCAAATTAATGGCTGCCCAGGCTTCAGGATGTCTTTTTACTCTATATAACGTTGGAAATTTACATTGGAAACGTTTAGTTTAGCTGTTAATGAAGTTTCGTTTTTTTAGTGCTGAAAATTCATTGTCTGCTGGCGCTGTACACTTTTTCTAAGTGTTGCAATATCTCATGAAGGAAATACTGGACAATCAAATCAATGACTTTCCAGGCTTCAGGATGCCTTTCTACACTATATAAAGGTGGAAATGTACATTGGAAACGTTTGGTTTAGCTGTTATAAAAGTTTGGTTTTTTTAGTGCTGAAAATGCATTTTCAGCTCGCACTGTACACATTTGCTATGTGAGGCATTATCTCATAAGGGAAATACTGGACAATCAAATTAATGACTGCCCAGGCTTCAGGATGTCTTTTTACACTATATAAAGGTGGAAATTTACATTGGAAACGTTTGGTTTAGCTGTTAATGAAGTTTCGTTTTTTTAGTGCTGAAAATTCATTGTCTGCTGGCGCTGTACACTTTTTCTAAGTGTTGCAATATCTCATGAAGGAAATACTGGACAATCAAATTAATGACTTTCCAGGCTTCAGGATGCCTTTCTACACTATATAAAGGTGGAAATTTACATTGGAAACGTTTGGTTTAGCTGTTATAAAAGTTTGGTTTTTTAGTGCTGTAAATGCATTTTCAGCTCGCGCTGTACACATTTGCTATGAGAGGCATTATCTCATAAGGGAAATATTGGACAATCAAATTAATGACTGCCCAGGCTTCAGGATGTATTTTTACACTATATAAGGGTGGAAATTTACATTGGAAACGTTTAGTTTAGCTGTTAATGAAGTTTCGTTTTTTTAGTGCTGAAAATTCATTGTCTGCTGGCGCTGTACACTTTTTCTAAGTGTTGCAATATCTCATGAAGGAAATACTGGACAATCAAATTAATGACTTTCCAGGCTTCAGGATGCCTTTCTACACTATATAAAGGTGGAAATGTACATTGGAAACGTTTGGTTTAGCTGTTATAAAAGTTTGGTTTTTTAGTGCTGTAAATGCATTTTCAGCTCGCGCTGTACACATTTGCTATGAGAGGCATTATCTCAGAAGGGAAATATTGGACAATCAAATTAATGACTGCCCAGGCTTCAGGATGTCTTTTTACACTATATAAAGGTGGAAATTTACATTGGAAACGTTTGGTTTAGCTGTTATAAAAGTTTGGTTTTTTTAGTGCTGAAAATGCATTTTCAGCTCGCACTGTACACATTTGCTGTGTGAGGCATTATCTCATAAGGGAAATACTGGACAATCAAATTAATGACTGCCCAGGCTTCAGGATGTCTTTTTACACTATATAAAGGTGGAAATTTACATTGGAAACGTTTGGTTTAGCTGTTAATGAAGTTTCGTTTTTTTAGTGCTGAAAATTCATTGTCTGCTGGCGCTGTACACTTTTTCTAAGTGTTGCAATATCTCATGAAGGAAATACTGGACAATCAAATTAATGACTTTCCAGGCTTCAGGATGCCTTTCTACACTATATAAAGGTGGAAATGTACATTGGAAACGTTTGGTTTAGCTGTTATAAAAGTTTGGTTTTTTAGTGCTGTAAATGCATTTTCAGCTCGCGCTGTCCACATTTGCTATGAGAGGCATTATCTCATAAGGGAAATATTAGACAATCAAATTAATGACTGCCCAGGCTTCAGGATGTCTTTTTACACTATATAAGGGTGGAAATTTACATCGGAAACGTTTAGTTTAGCTGTTAATGAAGTTTCGTTTTTTTAGTGCTGAAAATTCATTGTCTGCTGGCGCTGTACACTTTTTCTAAGTGTTGCAATATCTCATGAAGGAAATACTGGACAATCAAATTAATGACTTTCCAGGCTTCAGGATGCCTTTCTACACTATATAAAGGTGGAAATGTACATTGGAAACGTTTGGTTTAGCTGTTATAAAAGTTTGGTTTTTTAGTGCTGTAAATGCATTTTCAGCTCGCGCTGTACACATTTGCTATGAGAGGCATTATCTCAAAAGGGAAATATTGGACAATCAAATTAATGACTGCCCAGGCTTCAGGATGTCTTTTTACACTATAAAAAGGTGGAAATTTACATTGGAAACGTTTGGTTTAGCTGTTATAAAAGTTTGGTTTTTTAGTGCTGAAAATGCATTTTCAGCTCGCACTGTACACATTTGCTATGTGAGGCATTATCTCATAAGGGAAATACTGGACAATCAAATTAATGACTTCCCAGGCTTCAGGATGCCTTTTTACACTCTATAAATGTGGAAATTTACATTGGAAACGTTTGGTTTAGCTGTTAATGAAGTTTCGTTTTTTTAGTGCTGAAAATTCATTGTCTGCTGGCGCTGTACACTTTTTCTAAGTGTTGCAATATCTCATGAAGGAAATACTGGACAATCAAATTAATGACTTTCCAGGCTTCAGGATGCCTTTCTACACTATATAAAGGTGGAAATTTACATTGGAAACGTTTGGTTTAGCTGTTATAAAAGTTTGGTTTTTTAGTGCTGTAAATGCATTTTCAGCTCGCGCTGTACACATTTGCTATGAGAGGCATTATCTCATAAGGGAAATATTGGACAATCAAATTAATGACTGCCCAGGCTTCAGGATGTCTTTTTACACTATATAAAGGTGGAAATTTACATTGGAAACGTTTAGTTTAGCTGTTAATGAAGTTTCGTTTTTTTTAGTGCTGAAAATTCATTGTCTGCTGGCGCTGTACACTTTTTCTAAGTGTTGCAATATCTCATGAAGGAAATACTGGACAATCAAATTAATGACTTTCCAGGCTTCAGGATGCCTTTCTACACTATATAAAGGTGGAAATGTACATTGGAAACGTTTGGTTTAGCTGTTATAAAAGTTTGTTTTTTTAGTGCTGTAAATGCATTTTCAGCTCGCGCTGTACACATTTGCTATGAGAGGCATTATCTCAAAAGGGAAATATTGGACAATCAAATTAATGACTGCCCAGGCTTCAGGATGTCTTTTTACACTATATAAAGGTGGAAATTTACATTGGAAACGTTTGGTTTAGCTGTTATAAAAGTTTGGTTTTTTAGTGCTGAAAATGCATTTTCAGCTCGCACTGTACACATTTGCTATGTGAGGCATTATCTCATAAGGGAAATACTGGACAATCAAATTAATGACTTCCCAGGCTTCAGGATGCCTTTTTACACTCTATAAATGTGGAAATTTACATTGGAAACGTTTGGTTTAGCTGTTAATGAAGTTTCGTTTTTTTAGTGCTGAAAATTCATTGTCTGCTGGCGCTGTACACTTTTTCTAAGTGTTGCAATATCTCATGAAGGAAATACTGGACAATCAAATTAATGACTTTCCAGGCTTCAGGATGCCTTTCTACACTATATAAAGGTGGAAATGTACATTGGAAACGTTTGGTTTAGCTGTTATAAAAGTTTGGTTTTTTAGTGCTGTAAATGCATTTTCAGCTCGCGCTGTCCACATTTGCTATGAGAGGCATTATCTCATAAGGGAAATATTAGACAATCAAATTAATGACTGCCCAGGCTTCAGGATGTCTTTTTACACTATATAAGGGTGGAAATTTACATCGGAAACGTTTAGTTTAGCTGTTAATGAAGTTTCGTTTTTTTAGTGCTGAAAATTCATTGTCTGCTGGCGCTGTACACTTTTTCTAAGTGTTGCAATATCTCATGAAGGAAATACTGGACAATCAAATTAATGACTTTCCAGGCTTCAGGATGCCTTTCTACACTATATAAAGGTGGAAATGTACATTGGAAACGTTTGGTTTAGCTGTTATAAAAGTTTGTTTTTTTAGTGCTGTAAATGCATTTTCAGCTCGCGCTGTACACATTTGCTATGAGAGGCATTATCTCAAAAGGGAAATATTGGACAATCAAATTAATGACTGCCCAGGCTTCAGGATGTCTTTTTACACTATATAAAGGTGGAAATTTACATTGGAAACGTTTGGTTTAGCTGTTATAAAAGTTTGGTTTTTTTAGTGCTGAAAATGCATTTTCAGCTCGCACTGTACACATTTGCTGTGTGAGGCATTATCTCATAAGGGAAATACTGGACAATCAAATTAATGACTGCCCAGGCTTCAGGATGTCTTTTTACACTATATAAAGGTGGAAATTTACATTGGAAACGTTTGGTTTAGCTGTTATAAAAGTTTGGTTTTTTAGTGCTGAAAATGCATTTTCAGCTCGCACTGTACACATTTGCTATGTGAGGCATTATCTCATAAGGGAAATACTGGACAATCAAATTAATGACTTCCCAGGCTTCAGGATGCCTTTTTACACTCTATAAATGTGGAAATTTACATTGGAAACGTTTGGTTTAGCTGTTAATGAAGTTTCGTTTTTTTAGTGCTGAAAATTCATTGTCTGCTGGCGCTGTACACTTTTTCTAAGTGTTGCAATATCTCATGAAGGAAATACTGGACAATCAAATTAATGACTTTCCAGGCTTCAGGATGCCTTTCTACAGTATATAAAGGTGGAAATGTACATTGGAAACGTTTGGTTTAGCTGTTATAAAAGTTTGGTTTTTTAGTGCTGAAAATGCATTTTCAGCTCGCGCTGTACACATTTGCTATGAGAGGCATTATCTCATAAGGGAAATATTAGACAATCAAATTAATGACTGCCCAGGCTTCAGGATGTCTTTTTACACTATATAAGGGTGGAAATTTACATCGGAAACGTTTAGTTTAGCTGTTAATGAAGTTTCGTTTTTTTAGTGCTGAAAATTCATTGTCTGCTGGCGCTGTACACTTTTTCTAAGTGTTGCAATATCTCATGAAGGAAATACTGGACAATCAAATTAATGACTTTCCAGGCTTCAGGATGCCTTTCTACACTATATAAAGGTGGAAATGTACATTGGAAACGTTTGGTTTAGCTGTTATAAAAGTTTGTTTTTTTAGTGCTGTAAATGCATTTTCAGCTCGCGCTGTACACATTTGCTATGAGAGGCATTATCTCAAAAGGGAAATATTGGACAATCAAATTAATGACTGCCCAGGCTTCAGGATGTCTTTTTACACTATAAAAAGGTGGAAATTTACATTGGAAACGTTTGGTTTAGCTGTTATAAAAGTTTGGTTTTTTAGTGCTGAAAATGCATTTTCAGCTCGCACTGTACACATTTGCTATGTGAGGCATTATCTCATAAGGGAAATACTGGACAATCAAATTAATGACTTCCCAGGCTTCAGGATGCCTTTTTACACTCTATAAATGTGGAAATTTACATTGGAAACGTTTGGTTTAGCTGTTAATGAAGTTTCGTTTTTTTAGTGCTGAAAATTCATTGTCTGCTGGCGCTGTACACTTTTTCTAAGTGTTGCAATATCTCATGAAGGAAATACTGGACAATCAAATTAATGACTTTCCAGGCTTCAGGATGCCTTTCTACACTATATAAAGGTGGAAATTTACATTGGAAACGTTTGGTTTAGCTGTTATAAAAGTTTGGTTTTTTAGTGCTGTAAATGCATTTTCAGCTCGCGCTGTACACATTTGCTATGAGAGGCATTATCTCATAAGGGAAATATTGGACAATCAAATTAATGACTGCCCAGGCTTCAGGATGTCTTTTTACACTATATAAAGGTGGAAATTTACATTGGAAACGTTTAGTTTAGCTGTTAATGAAGTTTCGTTTTTTTTAGTGCTGAAAATTCATTGTCTGCTGGCGCTGTACACTTTTTCTAAGTGTTGCAATATCTCATGAAGGAAATACTGGACAATCAAATTAATGACTTTCCAGGCTTCAGGATGCCTTTCTACACTATATAAAGGTGGAAATTTACATTGGAAAAGTTTGGTTTAGCTGTTATAAAAGTTTGGTTTTTTAGTGCTGTAAATGCATTTTCAGCTCGCGCTGTACACATTTGCTATGAGAGGCATTATCTCATAAGGGAAATATTGGACAATCAAATTAATGACTGCCCAGGCTTCAGGATGTCTTTTTACACTATATAAAGGTGGAAATTTACATTGGAAACGTTTGGTTTAGCTGTTATAAAAGTTTGTTTTTTTAGTGCTGTAAATGCATTTTCAGCTCGCGCTGTACACATTTGCTACGAGAGGCATTATCTCATAAGGGAAATATTGGACAATCAAATTAATGGCTGCCCAGGCTTCAGGATGTCTTTTTACTCTATATAAAGTTGGAAATTTACATTGGAAACGTTTAGTTTAGCTGTTAATGAAGTTTCGTTTTTTTAGTGCTGAAAATTCATTGTCTGCTGGCGCTGTACCCTTTTTCTAAGTGTTGCAATATCTCATGAAGGAAATACTGGACAATCAAATCAATGACTTTCCAGGCTTCAGGATGCCTTTCTACACTATATAAAGGTGGAAATGTACATTGGAAACGTTTGGTTTAGCTGTTATAAAAGTTTGTTTTTTTAGTGCTGAAAATGCATTTTCAGCTCGCGCTGTACACATTTGCTATGAGAGGCATTGTCTCATAAGGGAAATATTGGACAATCAAATTAATGAC
Source organism: Idiotropiscis lumnitzeri (assembly GCF_059441095.1). NCBI lineage: Eukaryota > Metazoa > Chordata > Actinopteri > Syngnathiformes > Syngnathidae > Idiotropiscis > Idiotropiscis lumnitzeri. The sequence goes on along the minus strand of NW_028283668.1, from coordinate 174,371 downwards.
TGCCTAGGCTTCAGGATGTCTTTTTACACTATATAAAGGTGGAAATTTACATTGGAAACGTTTGGTTTAGCTGTTATAAAAGTTTGGTTTTTTTAGTGCTGAAAATGCATTTTCAGCTCGCACTGTACACATTTGCTATGTGAGGCATTATCTCATAAGGGAAATACTGGACAATCAAATTAATGACTGCCCAAGCTTCAGGATGTCTTTTTACACTATATAAAGGTGGAAATTTACATTGGAAACGTTTGGTTTAGCTGTTATAAAAGTTTGTTTTTTTAGTGCTGAAAATGCATTTTCAGCTCGCACTGTACACATTTGCTATGTGAGGCATTATCTCATAAGGGAAATACTGGACAATCAAATTAATGACTTCCCAGGCTTCAGGATGCCTTTTTACACTCTATAAATGTGGAAATTTACATTGGAAACGTTTGGTTTAGCTGTTAATGAAGTTTCGTTTTTTTAGTGCTGAAAATTCATTGTCTGCTGGCGCTGTACACTTTTTCTAAGTGTTGCAATATCTCATGAAGGAAATACTGGACAATCAAATTAATGACTTTCCAGGCTTCAGGATGCCTTTCTACACTATATAAAGGTGGAAATTTACATTGGAAACGTTTGGTTTAGCTGTTATAAAAGTTTGGTTTTTTAGTGCTGTAAATGCATTTTCAGCTCGCGCTGTACACATTTGCTATGAGAGGCATTATCTCATAAGGGAAATATTGGACAATCAAATTAATGACTGCCCAGGCTTCAGGATGTATTTTTACACTATATAAGGGTGGAAATTTACATTGGAAACGTTTAGTTTAGCTGTTAATGAAGTTTCGTTTTTTTAGTGCTGAAAATTCATTGTCTGCTGGCGCTGTACACTTTTTCTAAGTGTTGCAATATCTCATGAAGGAAATACTGGACAATCAAATTAATGACTTTCCAGGCTTCAGGATGCCTTTCTACACTATATAAAGGTGGAAATGTACATTGGAAACGTTTGGTTTAGCTGTTATAAAAGTTTGGTTTTTTAGTGCTGTAAATGCATTTTCAGCTCGCGCTGTACACATTTGCTATGAGAGGCATTGTCTCATAAGGGAAATATTGGACAATCAAATTAATGACTGCCCAGGCTTCAGGATGTCTTTTTACACTATATAAAGGTGGAAATTTACATTGGAAACGTTTGGTTTAGCTGTTATAAAAGTTTGGTTTTTTTAGTGCTGAAAATGCATTTTCAGCTCGCACTGTACACATTTGCTGTGTGAGGCATTATCTCATAAGGGAAATACTGGACAATCAAATTAATGACTGCCCAGGCTTCAGGATGTCTTTTTACACTATATAAAGGTGGAAATTTACATTGGAAACGTTTGGTTTAGCTGTTATAAAAGTTTGGTTTTTTAGTGCTGAAAATGCATTTTCAGCTCGCACTGTACACATTTGCTATGTGAGGCATTATCTCATAAGGGAAATACTGGACAATCAAATTAATGACTTCCCAGGCTTCAGGATGCCTTTTTACACTCTATAAATGTGGAAATTTACATTGGAAACGTTTGGTTTAGCTGTTAATGAAGTTTCGTTTTTTTAGTGCTGAAAATTCATTGTCTGCTGGCGCTGTACACTTTTTCTAAGTGTTGCAATATCTCATGAAGGAAATACTGGACAATCAAATTAATGACTTTCCAGGCTTCAGGATGCCTTTCTACACTATATAAAGGTGGAAATTTACATTGGAAACGTTTGGTTTAGCTGTTATAAAAGTTTGGTTTTTTAGTGCTGTAAATGCATTTTCAGCTCGCGCTGTACACATTTGCTATGAGAAGCATTATCTCATAAGGGAAATATTGGACAATCAAATTAATGACTGCCCAGGCTTCAGGATGTCTTTTTACACTATATAAGGGTGGAAATTTACATTGGAAACGTTTAGTTTAGCTGTTAATGAAGTTTCGTTTTTTTAGTGCTGAAAATTCATTGTCTGCTGGCGCTGTACACTTTTTCTAAGTGTTGCAATATCTCATGAAGGAAATACTGGACAATCAAATTAATGACTTTCCAGGCTTCAGGATGCCTTTCTACACTATATAAAGGTGGAAATTTACATTGGAAACGTTTAGTTTAGCTGTTAATGAAGTTTCGTTTTTTTAGTGCTGAAAATTCATTGTCTGCTGGCGCTGTACACTTTTTCTGTGTTGCAATATCTCATGAAGGAAATACTGGACAATCAAATTAATTACTTTCCAGGCTTCAGGATGCCTTTCTACACTATATAAAGGTGGAAATGTACATTGGAAACGTTTGGTTTAGCTGTTATAAAAGTTTGGTTTTTTAGTGCTGTAAATGCATTTTCAGCTCGCGCTGTACACATTTGCTATTAGAGGCATTATCTCAGAAGGGAAATATTGGACAATCAAATTAATGACTGCCCAGGCTTCAGGATGTCTTTTTACACTATATAAAGGTGGAAATTTACATTGGAAACGTTTGGTTTAGCTGTTATAAAAGTTTGGTTTTTTTAGTGCTGAAAATGCATTTTCAGCTCGCACTGTACACATTTGCTGTGTGAGGCATTATCTCATAAGGGAAATACTGGACAATCAAATTAATGACTGCCCAGGCTTCAGGATGTCTTTTTACACTATATAAAGGTGGAAATTTACATTGGAAACGTTTGGTTTAGCTGTTATAAAAGTTTGGTTTTTTTAGTGCTGAAAATGAATTTTCAGCTCGCACTGTCCACATTTGCTATGTGAGGCATTATCTCATAAGGGAAATACTGGACAATCAAATTAATGACTGCCCAGGCTTCAGGATGTCTTTTTACACTATATAAAGGTGGAAATTTACATTGGAAACGTTTGGTTTAGCTGTTATAAAAGTTTGTTTTTTTAGTGCTGTAAATGCATTTTCAGCTCGCGCTGTACACATTTGCTATGAGAGGCATTATCTCATAAGGGAAATATTGGACAATCAAATTAATGACTGCCCAGGCTTCAGGATGTCTTTTTACACTATATAAAGGTGGAAATATACATTGGAAACGTTTAGTTTAGCTGTTAATGAAGTTTCGTTTTTTTAGTGCTGAAAATTCATTGTCTGCTGGCGCTGTACACTTTTTCTAAGTGTTGCAATATCTCATGAAGGAAATACTGGACAATCAAATTAATGACTTTCCAGGCTTCAGGATGCCTTTCTACACTATATAAAGGTGGAAATGTACATTGGAAACGTTTGGTTTAGCTGTTATAAAAGTTTGGTTTTTTAGTGCTGTAAATGCATTTTCAGCTCGCGCTGTACACATTTGCTATGAGAGGCATTATCTCATAAGGGAAATATTAGACAATCAAATTAATGACTGCCCAGGCTTCAGGATGTCTTTTTACACTATATAAGGGTGGAAATTTACATCGGAAACGTTTAGTTTAGCTGTTAATGAAGTTTCGTTTTTTTAGTGCTGAAAATTCATTGTCTGCTGGCGCTGTACACTTTTTCTAAGTGTTGCAATATCTCATGAAGGAAATACTGGACAATCAAATTAATGACTTTCCAGGCTTCAGGATGCCTTTCTACACTATATAAAGGTGGAAATGTACATTGGAAACGTTTGGTTTAGCTGTTATAAAAGTTTGGTTTTTTAGTGCTGTAAATGCATTTTCAGCTCGCGCTGTACACATTTGCTATGAGAGGCATTATCTCAAAAGGGAAATATTGGACAATCAAATTAATGACTGCCCAGGCTTCAGGATGTCTTTTTACACTATATAAAGGTGGAAATTTACATTGGAAACGTTTGGTTTAGCTGTTATAAAAGTTTGGTTTTTTAGTGCTGAAAATGCATTTTCAGCTCGCACTGTACACATTTGCTATGTGAGGCATTATCTCATAAGGGAAATACTGGACAATCAAATTAATGACTTCCCAGGCTTCAGGATGCCTTTTTACACTCTATAAATGTGGAAATTTACATTGGAAACGTTTGGTTTAGCTGTTAATGAAGTTTCGTTTTTTTAGTGCTGAAAATTCATTGTCTGCTGGCGCTGTACACTTTTTCTAAGTGTTGCAATATCTCATGAAGGAAATACTGGACAATCAAATTAATGACTTTCCAGGCTTCAGGATGCCTTTCTACACTATATAAAGGTGGAAATTTACATTGGAAACGTTTGGTTTAGCTGTTATAAAAGTTTGGTTTTTTAGTGCTGTAAATGCATTTTCAGCTCGCGCTGTACACATTTGCTATGAGAGGCATTATCTCATAAGGGAAATATTGGACAATCAAATTAATGACTGCCCAGGCTTCAGGATGTCTTTTTACACTATATAAAGGTGGAAATTTACATTGGAAACGTTTAGTTTAGCTGTTAATGAAGTTTCGTTTTTTTTAGTGCTGAAAATTCATTGTCTGCTGGCGCTGTACACTTTTTCTAAGTGTTGCAATATCTCATGAAGGAAATACTGGACAATCAAATTAATGACTTTCCAGGCTTCAGGATGCCTTTCTACACTATATAAAGGTGGAAATTTACATTGGAAACGTTTGGTTTAGCTGTTATAAAAGTTTGGTTTTTTAGTGCTGTAAATGCATTTTCAGCTCGCGCTGTACACATTTGCTATGAGAGGCATTATCTCATAAGGGAAATATTGGACAATCAAATTAATGACTGCCCAGGCTTCAGGATGTCTTTTTACACTATATAAAGGTGGAAATTTACATTGGAAACGTTTGGTTTAGCTGTTATAAAAGTTTGGTTTTTTAGTGCTGTAAATGCATTTTCAGCTCGCGCTGTACACATTTGCTATGAGAGGCATTATCTCATAAGGGAAATATTGGACAATCAAATTAATGGCTGCCCAGGCTTCAGGATGTCTTTTTACTCTATATAAAGTTGGAAATTTACATTGGAAACGTTTAGTTTAGCTGTTAATGAAGTTTCGTTTTTTTAGTGCTGAAAATTCATTGTCTGCTGGCGCTGTACACTTTTTCTAAGTGTTGCAATATCTCATGAAGGAAATACTGGACAATCAAATCAATGACTTTCCAGGCTTCAGGATGCCTTTCTACACTATATAAAGGTGGAAATGTACATTGGAAACGTTTGGTTTAGCTGTTATAAAAGTTTGTTTTTTTAGTGCTGAAAATGCATTTTCAGCTCGCGCTGTACACATTTGCTATGAGAGGCATTGTCTCATAAGGGAAATATTGGACAATCAAATTAATGACTGCCTAGGCTTCAGGATGTCTTTTTACACTATATAAAGGTGGAAATTTACATTGAAAACGTTTGGTTTAGCTGTTATAAAAGTTTGGTTTTTTTAGTGCTGAAAATGCATTTTCAGCTCGCACTGTACACATTTGCTATGTGAGGCATTATCTCATAAGGGAAATACTGGACAATCAAATTAATGACTGCCCAGGCTTCAGGATGTCTTTTTACACTATATAAAGGTGGAAATTTACATTGGAAACGTTTGGTTTAGCTGTTAATGAAGTTTCGTTTTTTTAGTGCTGCAAATTCATTGTCTGCTGGCGCTGTACACTTTTTCTAAGTGTTGCAATATCTCATGAAGGAAATACTGGACAATCAAATTAATGACTTCCCAGGCTTCAGGATGCCTTTTTACACTCTATAAATGTGGAAATTTACATTGGAAACGTTTGGTTTAGCTGTTAATGAAGTTTCGTTTTTTTAGTGCTGAAAATTCATTGTCTGCTGGCGCTGTACACTTTTTCTAAGTGTTGCAATATCTCATGAAGGAAATACTGGACAATCAAATTAATGACTTTCCAGGCTTCAGGATGCCTTTCTACACTATATAAAGGTGGAAATTTACATTGGAAACGTTTGGTTTAGCTGTTATAAAAGTTTGGTTTTTTAGTGCTGTAAATGCATTTTCAGCTCGCGCTGTACACATTTGCTATGAGAGGCATTATCTCATAAGGGAAATATTGGACAATCAAATTAATGACTGCCCAGGCTTCAGGATGTCTTTTTACACTATCTAAAGGTGGAAATTTACATTGGAAACGTTTGGTTTAGCTGTTATAAAAGTTTGGTTTTTTAGTGCTGAAAATGCATTTTCAGCTCGCACTGTACACATTTGCTATGTGAGGCATTATCTCATAAGGGAAATACTGGACAATCAAATTAATGACTTCCCAGGCTTCAGGATGCCTTTTTACACTCTATAAATGTGGAAATTTATATTGGAAACGTTTGGTTTAGCTGTTAATGAAGTTTCGTTTTTTTAGTGCTGAAAATTCATTGTCTGCTGGCGCTGTACACTTTTTCTAAGTGTTGCAATATCTCATGAAGGAAATACTGGACAATCAAATTAATGACTTTCCAGGCTTCAGGATGCCTTTCTACACTATATAAAGGTGGAAATTTACATTTGAAACGTTTGGTTTAGCTGTTATAAAAGTTTGGTTTTTTAGTGCTGTAAATGCATTTTCAGCTCGCGCTGTACACATTTGCTATGAGAGGCATTATCTCATAAGGGAAATATTGGACAATCAAATTAATGACTGCCCAGGCTTCAGGATGTCTTTTTACACTATATAAAGGTGGAAATATACATTGGAAACGTTTAGTTTAGCTGTTAATGAAGTTTCGTTTTTTTAGTGCTGAAAATTCATTGTCTGCTGGCGCTGTACACTTTTTCTAAGTGTTGCAATATCTCATGAAGGAAATACTGGACAATCAAATTAATGACTTTCCAGGCTTCAGGATGCCTTTCTACACTATATAAAGGTGGAAATTTACATTGGAAACGTTTGGTTTAGCTGTTATAAAAGTTTGTTTTTTTAGTGCTGTAAATGCATTTTCAGCTCGCGCTGTACACATTTGCTATGAGAGGCATTATCTCATAAGGGAAATATTGGACAATCAAATTAATGACTGCCCAGGCTTCAGGATGTCTTTTTACACTATATAAAGGTGGAAATTTACATTGGAAACGTTTGGTTTAGCTGTTATAAAAGTTTGGTTTTTTAGTGCTGTAAATGCATTTTCAGCTCGCGCTGTACACATTTGCTATGTGAGGCATTATCTCATAAGGGAAATACTGGACAATCAAATTAATGACTTTTCAGGCTTCAGGATGCCTTTCTACACTATATAAAGGTGGAAATGTACATTGGAAACGTTTGGTTTAGCTGTTAATGAAGTTTCGTTTTTTTAGTGCTGAAAATTCATTGTCTGCTGGCGCTGTACACCTTTTCTAAGTGTTGCAATATCTCATGAAGGAAATACTGGACAATCAAATTAATGACTTTCCAGGCTTCAGGATGCCTTTCTACACTATATAAAGGTGGAAATTTACATTGGAAACGTTTGGTTTAGCTGTTATAAAAGTTTGTTTTTTTTGTGCTGTAAATGCATTTTCAGCTCGCGCTGTACACATTTGCTATGAGAGGCATTATCTCATAAGGGAAATATTGGACAATCAAATTAATGACTGCCCAGGCTTCAGGATGTCTTTTTACACTATATAAAGGTGGAAATTTACATTGGAAACGTTTGGTTTAGGTGTTATAAAAGTTTGGTTTTTTAGTGCTGAAAATGCATTTTCAGCTCGCACTGTACACATTTGCTATGTGAGGCATTATCTCATAAGGGAAATACTGGACAATCAAATTAATGACTTCCCAGGCTTCAGGATGCCTTTTTACACTCTATAAATGTGGAAATTTACATTGGAAACGTTTGGTTTAGCTGTTAATGAAGTTTCGTTTTTTTATTGCTGAAAATTCATTGTCTGCTGGCGCTGTACACTTTTTCTAAGTTTTGCAATATCTCATGTAGGAAATACTGGACAATCAAATTAATGACTTTCCAGGCTTCAGGATGCCTTTCTACACTTTATAAAGGTGGAAATTTACATTGGAAACGTTTGGTTTAGCTGTTATAAAAGTTTGGTTTTTTAGTGCTGTAAATGCATTTTCAGCTCGCGCTGTACACATTTGCTATGAGAGGCATTATCTCATAAGGGAAATATTGGACAATCAAATTAATGACTGCCCAGGCTTCAGGATGCCTTTCTACACTATATAAAGGTGGAAATTTACATTGGAAACGTTTGGTTTAGCTGTTATAAAAGTTTGTTTTTTTAGTGCTGTAAATGCATTTTCAGCTCGCGCTGTACACATTTGCTATGTGAGGCAATATCTCATAAGGGAAATACTGGACAATCAAATTAATGACTGCCCAGGCTTCAGGATGTCTTTTTACACTATATAAAGGTGGAAATTTACATTGGAAACGTTTGGTTTAGCTGTTATAAAAGTTTGGTTTTTTAGTGCTGAAAATGCATTTTCAGCTCGCACTGTACACATTTGCTATGTGAGGCATTATCTCATAAGGGAAATACTGGACAATCAAATTAATGACTTCCCAGGCTTCAGGATGCCTTTTTACACTCTATAAATGTGGAAATTTACATTGGAAACGTTTGGTTTAGCTGTTAATGAAGTTTCGTTTTTTTAGTGCTGAAAATTCATTGTCTGCTGGCGCTGTACACTTTTTCTAAGTGTTGCAATATCTCATGAAGGAAATACTGGACAATCAAATTAATGACTTTCCAGGCTTCATGATGCCTTTCTACACTATATAAAGGTGGAAATTTACATTGGAAACGTTTGGTTTAGCTGTTATAAAAGTTTGGTTTTTTAGTGCTGTAAATGCATTTTCAGCTCGCGCTGTACACATTTGCTATGAGAGGCATTATCTCATAAGGGAAATATTGGACAATCAAATTAATGACTGCCCAGGCTTCAGGATGTCTTTTTACACTATATAAAGGTGGAAATTTACATTGGAAACGTTTGGTTTAGCTGTTATAAAAGTTTGGTTTTTTAGTGCTGAAAATGCATTTTCAGCTCGCACTGTACACATTTGCTATGTGAGGCATTATCTCATAAGGGAAATACTGGACAATCAAATTAATGACTTCCCAGGCTTCAGGATGCCTTTTTACACTCTATAAATGTGGAAATTTACATTGGAAACGTTTGGTTTAGCTGTTAATGAAGTTTCGTTTTTTTAGTGCTGAAAATTCATTGTCTGCTGGCGCTGTACACTTTTTCTAAGTGTTGCAATTTCTCATGAAGGAAATACTGGACAATCAATTTAATGACTTTCCAGGCTTCAGGATGCCTTTCTACACTATATAAAGGTGGAAATTTACATTGGAAACGTTTGGTTTAGCTGTTATAAAAGTTTGGTTTTTTAGTGCTGTATATGCATTTTCAGCTCGCGCTGTACACATTTGCTATGAGAGGCATTATCTCATAAGGGAAATATTGGACAATCAAATTAATGACTGCCCAGGCTTCAGGATGTCTTTTTACACTATATAAAGGTGGAAATTTACATTGGAAACGTTTAGTTTAGCTGTTAATGAAGTTTCGTTTTTTTAGTGCTGAAAATTCATTGTCTGCTGGCGCTGTACACTTTTTCTAAGTGTTGCAATATCTCATGAAGGAAATACTGGACAATCAAATTAATGACTTTCCAGGCTTCAGGATGCCTTTCTACACTATATAAAGGTGGAAATGTACATTGGAAACGTTTGGTTTAGCTGTTATAAAAGTTTGGTTTTTTAGTGCTGTAAATGCATTTTCAGCTCGCGCTGTACACATTTGCTATGAGAGGCATTATCTCATAAGGGAAATATTGGACAATCAAATGAATGACTGCCCAGGCTTCAGGATGTCTTTTTACACTATATAAAGGTGGAAATTTACATTGGAAACGTTTGGTTTAGCTGTTATAAAAGTTTGGTTTTTTAGTGCTGAAAATGCATTTTCAGCTCGCACTGTACACATTTCCTATGTGAGGCATTATCTCATAAGGGAAATACTGGACAATCAAATTAATGACTTCCCAGGCTTCAGGATGCCTTTTTACACTCTATAAATGTGGAAATTTACATTGGAAACGTTTGGTTTAGCTGTTAATGAAGTTTCGTTTTTTAGTGCTGAAAATTCATTGTCTGCTGGCGCTGTACACTTTTTCTAAGTGTTGCAATATCTCATGAAGGAAATACTGGACAATCAAATTAATGACTTTCCAGGCTTCAGGATGCCTTTTTACACTATATAAAGGTGGAAATTTACATTGGAAACGTTTGGTTTAGCTGTAATAAAAGTTTGTTTTTTTAGTGCTGTAAATGCATTTTCAGCTCGCGCTGTACACATTTGCTATGAGAGGCATTATCTCATAAGGGAAATATTGGACAATCAAATTAATGACTTCCCAGGCTTCAGGATGCCTTTTTACACTCTATAAATGTGGAAATTTACATTGGAAACGTTTGGTTTAGCTGTTAATGAAGTTTCGTTTTTTTAGTGCTGAAAATTCATTGTCTGCTGGCGCTGTACACTTTTTCTAAGTGTTGCAATATCTCATGAAGGAAATACTGGACAATCAAATTAATGACTTTCCAGGCTTCAGGATGCCTTTCTACACTATATAAAGGTGGAAATTTACATTGGAAACGTTTGGTTTAGCTGTTATAAAAGTTTGGTTTTTTAGTGCTGTAAATGCATTTTCAGCTCGCGCTGTACACATTTGCTATGAGAGGCATTATCTCATAAGGGAAATATTGGACAATCAAATTAATGACTGCCCAGGCTTCAGGATGTCTTTTTACACTATATAAAGGTGGAAATTTACATTGGAAACGTTTGGTTTAGCTGTTATAAAAGTTTGGTTTTTTTAGTGCTGAAAATGCATTTTCAGCTCGCACTGTACACATTTGCTATGTGAGGCATTATCTCATAAGGGAAATACTGGACAATCAAATTAATGACTGCCCAGGCTTCAGGATGTCTTTTTACACTATCTAAAGGTGGAAATTTACATTGGAAACGTTTGGTTTAGCTGTTATAAAAGTTTGGTTTTTTAGTGCTGAAAATGCATTTTCAGCTCGCACTGTACACATTTGCTATGTGAGGCATTATCTCATAAGGGAAATACTGGACAATCAAATTAATGACTTCCCAGGCTTCAGGATGCCTTTTTACACTCTATAAATGTGGAAATTTATATTGGAAACGTTTGGTTTAGCTGTTAATGAAGTTTCGTTTTTTTAGTGCTGAAAATTCATTGTCTGCTGGCGCTGTACACTTTTTCTAAGTGTTGCAATATCTCATGAAGGAAATACTGGACAATCAAATTAATGACTTTCCAGGCTTCAGGATGCCTTTCTACACTATATAAAGGTGGAAATTTACATTTGAAACGTTTGGTTTAGCTGTTATAAAAGTTTGGTTTTTTAGTGCTGTAAATGCATTTTCAGCTCGCGCTGTACACATTTGCTATGAGAGGCATTATCTCATAAGGGAAATATTGGACAATCAAATTAATGACTGCCCAGGCTTCAGGATGTCTTTTTACACTATATAAAGGTGGAAATATACATTGGAAACGTTTAGTTTAGCTGTTAATGAAGTTTCGTTTTTTTAGTGCTGAAAATTCATTGTCTGCTGGCGCTGTACACTTTTTCTAAGTGTTGCAATATCTCATGAAGGAAATACTGGACAATCAAATTAATGACTTTCCAGGCTTCAGGATGCCTTTCTACACTATATAAAGGTGGAAATTTACATTGGAAACGTTTGGTTTAGCTGTTATAAAAGTTTGTTTTTTTAGTGCTGTAAATGCATTTTCAGCTCGCGCTGTACACATTTGCTATGAGAGGCATTATCTCATAAGGGAAATATTGGACAATCAAATTAATGACTGCCCAGGCTTCAGGATGTCTTTTTACACTATATAAAGGTGGAAATTTACATTGGAAACGTTTGGTTTAGCTGTTATAAAAGTTTGGTTTTTTAGTGCTGTAAATGCATTTTCAGCTCGCGCTGTACACATTTGCTATGTGAGGCATTATCTCATAAGGGAAATACTGGACAATCAAATTAATGACTTTTCAGGCTTCAGGATGCCTTTCTACACTATATAAAGGTGGAAATGTACATTGGAAACGTTTGGTTTAGCTGTTAATGAAGTTTCGTTTTTTTAGTGCTGAAAATTCATTGTCTGCTGGCGCTGTACACCTTTTCTAAGTGTTGCAATATCTCATGAAGGAAATACTGGACAATCAAATTAATGACTTTCCAGGCTTCAGGATGCCTTTCTACACTATATAAAGGTGGAAATTTACATTGGAAACGTTTGGTTTCGCTGTTATAAAAGTTTGTTTTTTTTGTGCTGTAAATGCATTTTCAGCTCGCGCTGTACACATTTGCTATGAGAGGCATTATCTCATCAGGGAAATATTGGACAATCAAATTAATGACTGCCCAGGCTTCAGGATGTCTTTTTACACTATATAAAGGTGGAAATTTACATTGGAAACGTTTGGTTTAGGTGTTATAAAAGTTTGGTTTTTTAGTGCTGAAAATGCATTTTCAGCTCGCACTGTACACATTTGCAATGTGAGGCATTATCTCATAAGGGAAATACTGGACAATCAAATTAATGACTTCCCAGGCTTCAGGATGCCTTTTTACACTCTATAAATGTGGAAATTTACATTGGAAACGTTTGGTTTAGCTGTTAATGAAGTTTCGTTTTTTTATTGCTGAAAATTCATTGTCTGCTGGCGCTGTACACTTTTTCTAAGTTTTGCAATATCTCATGTAGGAAATACTGGACAATCAAATTAATGACTTTCCAGGCTTCAGGATGCCTTTCTACACTTTATAAAGGTGGAAATTTACATTGGAAACGTTTGGTTTAGCTGTTATAAAAGTTTGGTTTTTTAGTGCTGTAAATGCATTTTCAGCTCGCGCTGTACACATTTGCTATGAGAGGCATTATCTCATAAGGGAAATATTGGACAATCAAATTAATGACTGCCCAGGCTTCAGGATGCCTTTCTACACTATATAAAGGTGGAAATTTACATTGGAAACGTTTGGTTTAGCTGTTATAAAAGTTTGTTTTTTTAGTGCTGTAAATGCATTTTCAGCTCGCGCTGTACACATTTGCTATGTGAGGCATTATCTCATAAGGGAAATACTGGACAATCAAATTAATGACTGCCCAGGCTTCAGGATGTCTTTTTACACTATATAAAGGTGGAAATTTACATTGGAAACGTTTGGTTTAGCTGTTATAAAAGTTTGGTTTTTTAGTGCTGAAAATGCATTTTCAGCTCGCACTGTACACATTTGCTATGTGAGGCATTATCTCATAAGGGAAATACTGGACAATCAAATTAATGACTTCCCAGGCTTCAGGATGCCTTTTTACACTCTATAAATGTGGAAATTTACATTGGAAACGTTTGGTTTAGCTGTTAATGAAGTTTCGTTTTTTTAGTGCTGAAAATTCATTGTCTGCTGGCGCTGTACACTTTTTCTAAGTGTTGCAATATCTCATGAAGGAAATACTGGACAATCAAATTAATGACTTTCCAGGCTTCATGATGCCTTTCTACACTATATAAAGGTGGAAATTTACATTGGAAACGTTTGGTTTAGCTGTTATAAAAGTTTGGTTTTTTAGTGCTGTAAATGCATTTTCAGCTCGCGCTGTACACATTTGCTATGAGAGGCATTATCTCATAAGGGAAATATTGGACAATCAAATTAATGACTGCCCAGGCTTCAGGATGTCTTTTTACACTATATAAAGGTGGAAATTTACATTGGAAACGTTTGGTTTAGCTGTTATAAAAGTTTGGTTTTTTAGTGCTGAAAATGCATTTTCAGCTCGCACTGTACACATTTGCTATGTGAGGCATTATCTCATAAGGGAAATACTGGACAATCAAATTAATGACTTCCCAGGCTTCAGGATGCCTTTTTACACTCTATAAATGTGGACATTTACATTGGAAACGTTTGGTTTAGCTGTTAATGAAGTTTCGTTTTTTTAGTGCTGAAAATTCATTGTCTGCTGGCGCTGTACACTTTTTCTAAGTGTTGCAATTTCTCATGAAGGAAATACTGGACAATCAATTTAATGACTTTCCAGGCTTCAGGATGCCTTTCTACACTATATAAAGGTGGAAATTTACATTGGAAACGTTTGGTTTAGCTGTTATAAAAGTTTGGTTTTTTAGTGCTGTATATGCATTTTCAGCTCGCGCTGTACACATTTGCTATGAGAGGCATTATCTCATAAGGGAAATATTGGACAATCAAATTAATGACTGCCCAGGCTTCAGGATGTCTTTTTACACTATATAAAGGTGGAAATTTACATTGGAAACGTTTAGTTTAGCTGTTAATGAAGTTTCGTTTTTTTAGTGCTGAAAATTCATTGTCTGCTGGCGCTGTACACTTTTTCTAAGTGTTGCAATATCTCATGAAGGATATACTGGACAATCAAATTAATGACTTTCCAGGCTTCAGGATGCCTTTCTACACTATATAAAGGTGGAAATGTACATTGGAAACGTTTGGTTTAGCTGTTATAAAAGTTTGGTTTTTTAGTGCTGTAAATGCATTTTCAGCTCGCGCTGTACACATTTGCTATGAGAGGCATTATCTCATAAGGGAAATATTGGACAATCAAATGAATGACTGCCCAGGCTTCAGGATGTCTTTTTACACTATATAAAGGTGGAAATTTACATTGGAAACGTTTGGTTTAGCTGTTATAAAAGTTTGGTTTTTTAGTGCTGAAAATGCATTTTCAGCTCGCACTGTACACATTTCCTATGTGAGGCATTATCTCATAAGGGAAATACTGGACAATCAAATTAATGACTTCCCAGGCTTCAGGATGCCTTTTTACACTCTATAAATGTGGAAATTTACATTGGAAACGTTTGGTTTAGCTGTTAATGAAGTTTCGTTTTTTAGTGCTGAAAATTCATTGTCTGCTGGCGCTGTACACTTTTTCTAAGTGTTGCAATATCTCATGAAGGAAATACTGGACAATCAAATTAATGACTTTCCAGGCTTCAGGATGCCTTTTTACACTATAGAAAGGTGGAAATTTACATTGGAAACGTTTGGTTTAGCTGTAATAAAAGTTTGTTTTTTTAGTGCTGTAAATGCATTTTC
The DNA here is from genome assembly GCF_059441095.1 of Idiotropiscis lumnitzeri. Taxonomy (NCBI): domain Eukaryota; kingdom Metazoa; phylum Chordata; class Actinopteri; order Syngnathiformes; family Syngnathidae; genus Idiotropiscis; species Idiotropiscis lumnitzeri. The sequence continues at coordinate 159,346 of NW_028283668.1, read as the reverse complement.
AGCTCGCGCTGTACACATTTGCTATGAGAGGCATTATCTCATAAGGGAAATATTGGACAATCAAATTAATGACTGTATGGTTTTAGTGCTGAAAATGCATTTACAGCACGAAAAAAACAAACTTTTATAACAGCTAAACCAAACGTTTCCAATGTAAATTTCCACATTTATATAGTGTAAAAAGGCATCCTGAAGCCTGGGAAGTCATTAATTTGATTGTCCAGTATTTCCCTTATGAGATAATGCCTCACATAGCAAATGTGTACAGCGCGAGCTGAAAATGCATTTACAGCACTAAAAAAACAAACTTTTATAACAGCTAAACTAAACGTTTCCAATGTAAATTTCCACCTTTATATAGTGTAAAAAGACATCCTGTAGCCTGGGCAGTCATTAATTTGATTGTCCAATATTTCCCTTATGAGATAATGCCTCTCATAGAAAATGTGTACAGCGCGAGCTGAAAATGCATTTACAGCACTAAAAAACCAAACTTTTATAACAGCTAAACCAAACGTTTCCAATGTAAATTTCCACCTTTATATAGTGTAAAAAAAACATCCTGAAGCCTGGGCAGTCATTAATTTGATTGTCCAATATTTCCCTTATGAGATAATGCCTCTCATAGCAAATGTGTACAGCGCGAGCTGAAAATGCATTTACAGCACTAAAAAAACCAAACTTTTATAACAGCTAAACCAAACGTTTCCAATGTAAATTTCCACCTTTATATAGTGTAGAAAGGCATCCTGAAGCCTGGAAAGTCATTAATTTGATTGTCCAGTATTTCCTACATGAGATATTGCAACACTTAGAAAAAGTGTACAACGCCAGCAGACAATGAATTTGCAGCACTAAAAAAACGAAACTTCATTTACAGCTAAACCAAACGTTTCCAATGTAAATTTCCACATTTATATAGTGTAAAAAGGCATCCTGAAGCCTGGGAAGTCATTAATTTGATTGTCCAGTATTTCCCTTATGAGATAATGCCTCACATAGCAAATGTGTACAGCGCGAGCTGAAAATGCATTTACAGCACTAAAAAAACAAACTTTTATAACAGCTAAACTAAACGTTTCCAATGTAAATTTTCACCTTTATATAGTGTAAAAAGACATCCTGAAGCCTGGGCAGTCATTAATTTGATTGTCCAATATTTCCCTTATGAGATAATGCCTCTCATAGCAAATGTGTACAGCGCGAGCTGAAAATGCATTTACAGCACTAAAAAACCAAACTTTTATAACAGCTAAACCAAACGTTTCCAATGTAAATTTCCACCTTTATATAGTGTAGAAAGGCATCCTGAAGCCTGGAAAGTCATTAATTTGATTGTCCAGTATTTCCTTCATGAGATATTGCAACACTTAGAAAAAGTGTACAGCGCCAGCAGACAATGAATTTGCAGCACTAAAAAAACGAAACTTCATTAACAGCTAAACCAAACGTTTCCAATGTAAATTTCCACCTTTATATAGTGTAAAAAGATATCCTGAAGCCTGGGCAGTCATTAATTTGATTGTCCAATATTTTCCTTATGAGATAATGCCTCTCATAGCAAATGTGTACAGCGCGAGCTGAAAATGCATTTACAGCACTAAAAAACCAAACTTTTATAACAGCTAAACCAAACGTTTCCAATGTAAATTTCCACAATTATATAGTGTAAAAAGGTCTCCTGAAGCCTGGGAAGTCATTAATTTGATTGTCCAGCATTTCCATTATGAGATAATGTCTCACATAGCAAATGTGTACAGCGCGAGCTGAAAATGCATTTACAGCACTAAAAATACAAACTTTTATAACAGCTAAACCAAACGTTTACAATGTAAATTTCCACCTTTATATAGTGTAAAAAGGCATCCTGAAGCCTGGAAAGTCATTAATTTGATTGTCCAGTATTTCCTTCATGAGAAAATGCAACACTTAGAAAAAGTGTACAGCGCCAGCAGACAATGAATTTGCAGCACTAAAAAAACGAAACTTCATTAACAGCTAAACCAAACGTTTCCAATGTAAATTTCCACATTTATATAGTGTAAAAAGGCATCCTGAAGCCTGGGAAGTCATTAATTTGATTGTCCATTATTTCCCTTATGAGATAATGCCTCACATAGCAAATGTGTACAGCGCGAGCTGAAAATGCATTTACAGCACTAAAAAAACAAACTTTTATAACAGCTAAACTAAACGTTTCCAATGTAAATTTCCACCTCTATATAGTGTAAAAAGGTCTCCTGAAGCCTGGTAAGTCATTAATTTGATTGTCCAGTATTTCCCTTATGGGATAATGCCTCACATAGCAAATGTGTACAGCGCGAGCTGAAAATGCATTTACAGCACTAAAAAAACAAACGTTTATAACAGCTAAACCAAACGTTTCCAATGTAAATTTCCACCTTTATATAGTGTAAAAAGGCATCCTGAAGCCTGGAAAGTCATTAATTTGATTGTCCAGTATTTCCTTCATGAGATATTGCAACACTTAGAAAAAGTGTACAGCGACAGCAGACAATGAATTTGCAGCACTAAAAAAACGAAACTTCATTAACAGCTAAACCAAACGTTTCCAATGTAAATTTCCACATTTATATAGTGTAAAAAGGCATCCTGAAGCCTGGGAAGTCATTAATTTGATTGTCCAGTATTTCCTTCATGAGATATTGCAACACTTAGAAAAAGTGTACAGCGCCAGCAGACAATGAATTTGCAGCACTAAAAAAACGAAACTTCATTAACAGCTAAACCAAACGTTTCCAATGTAAATTTCCACATTTATATAGTGTAAAAAGGCATCCTGAAGCCTGGGAAGTCATTAATTTGATTGTCCAGTATTTCCCTTATGAGATAATGCCTCACATAGCAAATGTGTACAGCGCGAGCTGAAAATGCATTTACAGCACTAAAAAAACTAACTTTTATAACAGCTAAACTAAACGTTTCCAATGTAAATTTCCACCTTTATATAGTGTAAAAAAGACATCCTGAAGCCTGGGCAGTCATTAATTTGATTGTCCAATATTTCCCTTATGAGATAATGCCTCACATAGCATTTACAGCACTAAAAAACCAAACTTTTATAACAGCTAAACCAAACGTTTCCAATGTAAATTTCCACCTTTATATAGTGTAGAAAGGCATCCTGAAGCCTGGAAAGTCATTAATTTGATTGTCCAGTATTTCCTTCATGAGATATTGCAACACTTAGAAAAAGTGTACAGCGCCAGCAGACAATGAATTTTCAGCACTAAAAAAACGAAACTTCATTAACAGCTAAACCAAACGTTTCCAATGTAAATTTCCACATTTATATAGTGTAAAAAGGCATCCTGAACCCTGGGAAGTCATTAATTTGATTGTCCAGTATTTCCCTTATGAGATAATGCCTCACATAGCAAATGAGTACAGCGCGAGCTGAAAATGCATTTACAGCACTAAAAAACCAAACTTTTATAACAGCTAAACCAAACGTTTCCAATGTACATTTCCACCTTTATATAGTGTAAAAAGGCATCCTGAAGCCTGGGAAGTCATTAATTTGATTGTCCAGTATTTCCCTTATGAGATAATGCCTCACATAGCAAATGTGTACAGTGCGAGCTGAAAATGCATTTACAGCACGAAAAAAACAAACTTTTATAACAGCTAAACCAAACGTTTCCAATGTAAATTTCCACATTTATATAGTGTAAAAAGGCATCCTGAAGCCTGGGAAGTCATTAATTTGATTGTCCAGTATTTCCCTTTTGAGATAATGCCTCACATAGCAAATGTGTACAGCGCGAGCTGAAAATGCATTTACAGCACTAAAAAACCAAACTTTTATAACAGCTAAACCAAACGTGTCCAATGTCAATTTCCACCTTTATATCGTGTAGAAAGGCATCCTGAAGCCTGGAAAGTCATGAATTTGATTGTCCAGTATTTCCTTCATGAGATATTGCAACACTTAGAAAAAGTGTACAGCGCCAGCAGACAATGAATTTGCAGCACTAAAAAAACGAAACTTCATTTCCAGCTAAACCAAACGTTTCCAATGTAAATTTCCACATTTATATAGTGTAAAAAGGCATCCTGAAGCCTGGGAAGTCATTAATTTGATTGTCCAGTATTTCCCTTATGAGATAATGCCTCACATAGCAAATGTGTACAGCGCGAGCTGAAAATGCATTTACAGCACTAAAAAAACAAACTTTTATAACAGCTAAACTAAACGTTTCCAATGTAAATTTTCACCTTTATATAGTGTAAAAAGACATCCTGAAGCCTGGGCAGTCATTAATTTGATTGTCCAATATTTCCCTTATGAGATAATGCCTCTCATAGCAAATGTGTACAGCGTGAGCTGAAAATGCATTTACAGCACAAAAAAAACAAACTTTTATAACAGCTAAACCAAACGTTTCCAATGTAAATTTCCACCTTTATATAGTGTAAAAAGACATCCTGAAGCCTGGGAAGTCATTAATTTGATTGTCCAGTATTTCCCTTATGAGATAATGCCTCACCATAGCAAATGTGTACAGCGCGAGCTGAAAATGCATTTACAGCACTAAAAAACCAAACTTTTATAACAGTTAAACCAAACGTTTCCAATGTAAATTTCCACCTTTATATAGTGTAAAAAGGCATCCTGAAGCCTGGGAAGTCATTAATTTGATTGTCCAGTATTTCCCTTTTGAGATAATGCCTCACATAGCAAATGTGTACAGCGCGAGCTGAAAATGCATTTACAGCACTAAAAAACCAAACTTTTATAACAGCTAAACCAAACGTTTCCAATGTAAATTTCCACCTTTATATAGTGTAAAAAGGCATCCTGAAGCCTGGGAAGTCATTAATTTGATTGTCCAGTATTTCCCTTATGAGATAATGCCTCACATAGCAAATGTGTACAGCGCGAGCTGAGAATGCATTTACAGCACTAAAAAAACAAACTTTTATAACAGCTAAACCAAACGTTTCCAATGTAAATTTCCACCTTTATATAGTGTAGAAAGGCATCCTGAAGCCTGGGCAGTCATTAATTTGATTGTCCAATATTTCCCTTATGAGATAATGCCTCTCATAGCAAATGTGTACAGCGTGAGCTGAAAATGCATTTACAGCACAAAAAAAACAAACTTTTATAACAGCTAAACCAAACGTTTCCAATGTAAATTTCCACCTTTATATAGTGTAAAAAGACATCCTGAAGCCTGGGAAGTCATTAATTTGATTGTCCAGTATTTCCCTTATGAGATAATGCCTCACCATAGCAAATGTGTACAGCGCGAGCTGAAAATGCATTTACAGCACTAAAAAACCAAACTTTTATAACAGTTAAACCAAACGTTTCCAATGTAAATTTCCACCTTTATATAGTGTAAAAAGGCATCCTGAAGCCTGGGAAGTCATTAATTTGATTGTCCAGTATTTCCCTTTTGAGATAATGCCTCACATAGCAAATGTGTACAGCGCGAGCTGAAAATGCATTTACAGCACTAAAAAACCAAACTTTTATAACAGCTAAACCAAACGTTTCCAATGTAAATTTCCACCTTTATATAGTGTAAAAAGGCATCCTGAAGCCTGGGAAGTCATTAATTTGATTGTCCAGTATTTCCCTTATGAGATAATGCCTCACATAGCAAATGTGTACAGCGCGAGCTGAGAATGCATTTACAGCACTAAAAAAACAAACTTTTATAACAGCTAAACCAAACGTTTCCAATGTAAATTTCCACCTTTATATAGTGTAGAAAGGCATCCTGAAGCCTGGAAAGTCATTAATTTGATTGTCCAGTATTTCCTTCATGAGATATTGCAACACTTAGAAAAAGTGTACAGCGCCAGCAGACAATGAATTTGCAGCACTAAAAAAACGAAACTTCATTAACAGCTAAACCAAACGTTTCCAATGTAAATTTCCACATTTATATAGTGTAAAAAGGCATCCTGAAGCCTGGGAAGTCATTAATTTGATTGTCCAGTATTTCCTTCATGAGATATTGCAACACTTAGAAAAAGTGTACAGCGCCAGCAGACAATGAATTTGCAGCACTAAAAAAACGAAACTTCATTAACAGCTAAACCAAACGTTTCCAATGTAAATTTCCACATTTATATAGTGTAAAAATGCATCCTGAAGCCTGGGAAGTCATTAATTTCTTTGTCCAGTATTTCCTTCATGAGATACAGCAACACTTAGAAAAAGTCTGTGTGACAGCCTGGAGAGACTGCTGACAGGAGGGAATAGACCCCACTGGGGCTGACATGGGCTAGCTACCCATGCTGGCAGTCTCTGACACTGTGTTCAGTTTGTTGGAGACACCCGCCAAGTGCTACAGAAAGTCTACAAAGAATGACACCCCTACAGCCTGCGAGAGCGGGGGCGCAAGATGGCTCAATGACTGACCACACGGTTACAGACCTAGGAACAAACATGACTACGAGCAAGAACACGGTGCATGAGACAATGGCAGCAGGACACTCACTTCAGGTCTGCACCTGTGGCTGGGCAAAAGTAACATCAGTTACAGGGTTGAAGATCCACCAAGGAAAGAAGCGGTGTTTGGGAAAGCCGAGTCAAGGGCCTCGCATTGACCAATACTTCTTACGAAGTAATGCGTCAAATCAGTCGAGTGAAGCACAGCGACGGGAAAAAACCCAAAGTTCGCAGAGCATCAGCCCCCCTGTCACTGAGGAGGGTATTATAAGCACAGAATTGCAGGAGGTAGAACCCACCCAGCCACAGAGACCTCCCAAAGAGAACAAGATCAAAGGGCACAGACAGAGTGTGAGGTGGCCCAAAACTATTGAGAAGAGAGAGTGGGAAACCGTCAATAACGACCTGGTGAAAATGTTGGAGCAACAAGTGGGCACTGCAGAGAGAAAGCTGGAACACATCGGTGACATCATCTACCACTATGGAGAGGAGCGCTTTGGAGTGAACAGCTGGAAAACCACCAACAAAATACCACCACCAACCAAACCTAGGAGGCAACAAGAGATAGAGAGACTGATCAGGGAAAGAAGGGACCTGCGGAAACAGTGGAGAAAAGCCTCTGATCCAGAGAGAGAAGGTCTCATGCTGCTCCATGGGGACATCAAGCTCCGGTTGAAAACCTTACGAAGAGCAGAGAACTTGAGGAAACTTCGCAGGAAGAAGGAACACACAAGAACCCTGTTCTATAAAAATCCCTTCAAGTTTGTCAAAGATCTCTTCGCTAAGGACAAAAGCGGGTTCCTGCAAACTTCAAAGAAGGAACTTGAAGAGCACCTGGAAAAGGTCTACCAAGACACGAAAAGGCATGAACAGCTAGCCATCCCACATGATATCCCCCCCATTCGACCACCAGAGGTCAACATCGAGACCGGCCCTCCAAAATGGAAAGAAGTGGAGAACATGGTGGGCGTGCAAGATCAGGATCTGCACCAGGACCAAATGGAGTGTCATATAAGCTCTACAAGAACTCACCAGATGTCCTACGCTATCTTTGGAGGCTAATGAGAATCGTCTGGCAGAAGGGGATAATACCAAAGGCATGGCGAAGGGCTGGAGGTGTACTAATTCCAAAAGAGAAGGACGCAGATATCAGTCAATTTCGGCCAATCAGCCTTCTCAACGTTGAAGGGAAAATCTTTTTCAGCGTCTTGACACACACCACCTACCTGGAGAAAAAACGAGTACATTGACACATCCGTACAAAAGGCTGGAATTTCTGGATTCTCTGGCTGCTTGGAGCACACCAGTATGATCTGGCATCAGATTCAAGCAGCGAAGAAGAACAAAGGGGATCTTCATGTCATCTTTCTCGACCTAGCCAATGCCTTTGGTTCAGTTCCGCATAGCCTTCTCTGGGAGTCCTTCAACTTCTTCCGCGTTCCAACATCCATCACTACCTTGGTAAAATCCTACTTTGAAGACCTGCAGCTGTGCTTCACAACACCCGACTTCAAAACATCATGGCAGCAAGTAGAAGTAGGCATCATGGCAGGTTGCACGATCTCACCCCTGGCCTTTACAATGGCCATGGAGGTCATCATCAGGGCCTCAAAATGGGTGGCGGGGTGAGCGAACCAGGAACGGGATCCGCCTTCCACCGTCCGAGTATATATGGACGACATGACCACTCTGACCACCACTGCAGCTTGCACCAGGCGGCTACTTGGTAAGCTGCAGGAAAACATCAGCTGGGCCCGGATGAAAATCAAGCCGAACAAGTCACGTAGCATCTCGATAATCAAGGGAGAGCTAAAAGACGTGAAGTTCTGCATTGGTGACGAACCAATACCAACGGTGGCAGAACAACCTGTCAAAAGCCTGGGCAGATGGTATGACTCAAGTCTTAAGGATAAAAACCAGGTGCAGCAGCTAAGACAGGATATCATCAACGACCTGAACAACATCAACAAGACTCCACTACCAGGGAAGCTCAAGCTCTGGTGTCTGCAATTTGGGCTTCTCCCTCTCGTGATGTGGCCACTCACTGTCTACGAGGTCCCACTAACAACTGTGGAGAAGATGGAGCGAGCCATCACAGTATATGTGAAACAGTGGCTTGGTGTCCCACGCTGTCTGAATAACATCAGCCTCTATGGCAAAGGAGTCCTCGAACTGCCCATCACAAGTCTCACTGAAGAATACAAGTGCTCTAAAGTGAGACTACAGATGACGCTGACGGACTCCAGAGACCGGACCATCAGTGAAACGGCACCACCCCTGTCAACTGCACGGAAATGGACACCATCCAGTGCAGTGCAGCATGCCACAGCAGCCCTGAGGCACAGCGATATTGTGGGACACGTCCAGAGGGGAAGAGGAGGCTTTGGCCTTACAGCAAGCAAACCAACTTGGTGTAAGGCCTCAACCGCAGAGAGGAAAAAAATGGTCGTGGAGGAGGTGCGCCGCCAGGAAGAGGCTGAAAGGTCTGCAAAGGCTGTCTCGCTTGCCAAGCAGGGACAGTGGATGAGGTGGGAAGGCCTGGAGAAAAGAAAGCTTGGCTGGAGGGATCTCTGGGAGATGGAAGCTAGCAACATCAGCTTCATCATCAGAGCTACCAATGACGTGCTGCCATCCCCAAAAAACCTCCACCAGTGGTATGGCGAAGATCCAACCTGTGCCCTCTGCCCAACACCAGCAACTCTCAAACACATCCTGACTGGTTGTAAGACCAGCCTCACACAAGGCCGCTATACCTGGAGGCACAACCAGGTCCTCAAGAGCTTGGCAGCAGTGCTTGAAAGCAGGAGAACTACCATCAACTCCTTGCCCTTAAGAGCCACCACTACCATTACAGCACCAAAATTTGTCCGAGAGGGACAGGAAAAGCCCAACCATCCTTTTCTCAAGCCAGAAGTTGGTCAGCTAACCAAGGCTCGGGATTGGAAGATGCTGGTCGATATAGGTCAGCAACTAATCTTCCCAGCAGAGATTGCAACCACCACCCTAAGGCCAGACTTAGTGCTGTGGTCCCATTCATTGAAGACTGTCTACATTGCAGAGCTCACAGTCCCGTGGGAAAATGCAGTTGAAGAGGCCTATGAGCGTAAGAAGTTGCGCTACACTGAACTGGCGGCGGACGCACAACAACGAGGGTGGAAAGCCAAGGTCTATCCCGTCGAAGTTGGATGCAGAGGGTTTCTGGCCTCATCAACCATCAAGCTGCTGAAAGACCTGGGAATCCATGGACAGGCTCTGCGGCACACAGTCAGATCGCTCTCTAAAGCGGCTGAAAGAAGCAGCCAGTGGATCTGGATGAAGAGGAAGGACCCCTACTGGGCTCATAGATCAGCAACATGACCCCCGTCCCCCCTCCCCATCCCACCACTAATCTGCGTCATCCCACTTGAGTACCCAGGGCAGAACCATCCACCACAGTTAATTGGGCATGGGACATAAGCGCGGGCGTGATCAACCGGCCGCTGGCCACCATCGATGAGGGTGTCTAGTGATAAAGGCCGAAACACCCAGTGATTTGATGGAACACTACTGACGATGTGTCCCAAATTGACATCTTTCCCATTCCAACCATGAGACACAACCCCCATGCCACTCTCCATAGCAAGCCTAACCTCATGAGAATACCATCTATCGGCACAATGGACAGTTTACCATCACGTCCATGTTTTTATGATTCTGCTATGTGAGGCATTATCTCATAAGGGAAATACTGGGCAATCAAATTAATGACTGTCCAGGCTTCAGGATGTCTTTTTCCACGATATAAAGGTGGAATCTTTCATTGGAAACGTTTGGTTTAGCTGTTATAGAAGTTTGGGTTTTTATTGTGCTGCAAATGCATTTTCAGCTTGCGCTGTGCACATTTGCAAAGTGAGGCAATATCTCATAAGGGAAATACTGGACAATCAAATTAATGACTGTCCAGTCTTCAGTATGTCAGTTTACACTATATAAAGGAAGAAATTTACATTGGAAACGTTGAATTAAGCTGTTATAGAAATGTGGTAGTTTAGTACTGCAAATGCATTTTCAGCTCGCGCTGTACACATTTTCTAAGTGAAGCATTATCTCATGAGGGAAAGACTGGACAATCAAATTAATGACTGTCCAGTCTTCAGTATGTCAGTTTACACTATTGTTAGGTTGAAGATATATTTTATCCCATATTTTACTCTATTAGTATTGCAAAAGAATTGTTCCACAGCGTGACCTATGTTTGACCATATGGATGAGAAGACTTCAAGAGAAGCGGATGCCTGAAGACAGGATCAACGTCTACAACATCAAAGGAGGTGTGCCGAGACACACCTCTGAACCAAAAGGACTGAGACTTTAGTGCCAGAGCACTAAAAGGCATATCTGCCTTTTCAATCAGTAAATGACTGCCATTGATGTCTGTCTTTCCTCTTGTGTCTGAAATGTTTACATGTTCCTGCTGGTGCTCCCCCCTTCGTTCCTTAGTGCAAATACATTGTATTGTTTAGGGACTTCCCAAATAAAATAGAGGGCTCGGCGGAGTGTGCTCCAGAACGAAGTTGGAGATGTAACTGAGCACACCTCCGTTCGTTCTCCTCGCGAGTAAAAGATCAACTCTTGTCTTCCTTTCATTCATTTTGCCTTTGTTCAGTGAATGCTTAGGTGATTGAACCTGACATTATTTTGGTCCTTCGAGCGGGAAGCCAAGATACCTGAGGATTCCAGCGGGTGTGGTGAACTCCAGAAAGACCATGGCCATGGCAGGCTCACTAGAGAGAGCCTAAAAATCCTTTTCCAGGACTGGACCTCACCCCACCAGCTGGGATCTGGCGGTTGACGGCGATCCAATGGAGGGAAGACAACAGTGGTGAGATATTTTTTTTAGGGGGGAAGTGACTGACTGGAGGTCATTGCGCGTTAAGAATAAATAAATAAGTGTTCAGAATAAATAAATGAGCATTAAGAATAAATAAATAAAAATAAAACATAAAAAAGAAAAAAAAGCAAAGAAAGACATGAAGTAGAGATGAAATAAGAAAAGAGAAAGAAAGAAAGATAGATAGAGAAAAGAGAAAGAAATTGTGTATAGATAAGAAATCCTGTGCATACTAGTCGATGGCAGGTCCATGAAGGACAGTGGAGTGAGAAATAAAAAAACCCTGTGAATACTAGTCAATGGCAGGTATATGACGGCGGAGTCCGAGAAATTCCGTGGAGAAAGTAGGACGGCGGAGTCTGTGTGTACACTTAAATTCCGTGTGTGAATGTTTGCGCAAACCGTATGTAAAGTGAGTGAACGGTGTGATTGGGGATTACAAATACCACTTGGTATTTTATCCGATGTAATACAGTAGGGTTGTACACAGCAGACTGGTGTGGATGCAAAGGCAATAATTCTCCACCTGAAAAGGTTGAATTGAGAATTACCACAACAGGAAATTTGAGTTGCTGTCCTACTGATGAGAAACCAGTTTTTAGAACACCTTAGGTGTTGACAAACTGGTCCAAATTTTCTAAAATGGGGATATTAGGTAGTAAAATAAAACCCAGGGATACGCTGCAGTGTAGAGATTGGAAGTTCATCGAAAAACAGGATCCTGATAAAACTCAGTATTTAGATACATGGATAACTGAACATGGCTTTAATGGTCAGTTAAATACACAAAAAATAGCCGCATTGCAGGGATCAATCATAGGAAAGACGAAAAAGACCCCAAAAAGATGAAGAAAAATGGCTTTGAGGAAACAGAATATTGGATGAGGGTAGCCTTAAAAAGAGAAGAGGGATACAGGAAACAAAAAGAGAATGAAAACAAAATAAGCAAAGGAAAGGAATGCGAAAAGTCAGATAGAGCAAATTACACTGAAATAGGAAGAGTAAAACAAAAGGATGATGAGACTTTTGAGCAACACAAAGTGAGAATGACAGCTGTGTTTAAAAATCACAGCGGGCTACAGGAAAATGGTAATGTAAATGGGCCATTTCAACAGCAGTTGAAGAATGCTTTACATGCAGGCTCAAGAGAGGTAATTCATAAGTGGGTAAATAAACATTTCATTTGCCTGCCAACAGGTACCCTGGAGGAGTATGTAAATCACGCCCTCCATGCTGAGAAGATAGAAAATAAAAAGAAGCAGAGGTCTATAGACAGGACAGGTCAGGTAGGACAGGTAGGACAGGAGGTCTTTTATCGAGGTGGAAAGGGCCTAGGTAGCTTTAGAGGACAAAGGGGCAGACGACAGAGAGGAGGAAGAATAGGAAGAGGAGCAAACAGGCAAAATACATCAGGCTGCTGGCGTTGTGGTAAAGAAGGCCATATAGCAAGAGATTGCCCTGAGAAAAAGCAACCTTCAGCATGACTAGGATAGGAAGCATCTAAACAGGATTTAGAGGCTGATCAAGGAACAGATGAGTTTCTAGATGAAGAGGTCCTCCTAAATTTACAAGAGATATTGGCCTTTGATGAAATAACTGAGCTGAAATAACCTTATTGGTAAATGGGTCACCAATTACCTTTTTATGTGACACTGGTGCATGTAGGATTGCTTGTAATAAATTAATTCCAAATGATAGAGCAAGAGAAATGTGTCATAGTCAGATTTGCAAGTGGAAAACTGTCTAGAGTAACAGAATTAGAACCTGTGTGGTTGAGGGACCCAGAAGGACACTGAGTTGGTTGCATGAATTGAAATTAGGTTTACTTTTACAGAACAATGAGAGCCCAAGTTGTGGGGATGTGATTAATTTACAGAAAAAGATTATTGATGGCACAATTTATACTTACATGATCCGACAGACAAGGTATATCATTCTGATGATGGGTTTTACTTAATTGTATACTTGTGTCTTTTTCAGAAAGAGAGGAGTAGGTGTTGTGAAATCTTAATTGAATGAAGAAGTGAGCATGAGAAACCCTTGTAGGAGCATAGGTGTTTCCTGATTTTGTAGTTTTTGATTTGATACCTTGATAGTTTTGAGTGGCTTTGGTAAGGCTACAGTGAATTTGGAAAATTAAAAAAAAAAAGGAGTGAGGAAAGTTTGACAGAGGGCAATGGGTATTGGTGTAATCGTAACTCATGAGTGTGCTGTAACAAAGAGTTAACAGCTCTTTGAAGTTAGATGCTCGTTCCCAAGTAGGGGGAGGAAGTCAGAGAGAGAGTTTGGTGATTGAAGAAGGTGTGACTTGAACAAATGAATAAGGATAAGAATTAGGTTCTGCTGTAAGGATGATTTGAAGAAATAAATATGTTATGTTTCATACTTCAGTTGATGATCTTTCTATTAAGGTAACTGTAGTTAGTAACTGGAATGAAATGCACAGATGGAAATGACACGGAAAAAAAAGATGGTAATTTGATAAGAAGGGCTAGTATTTACATTAGAAATAGAAATAGAAATAGAAATAGAAATCCCTTTATTGTCATTGTACTCAAGTGTGCAACGAGATTAGAGGGCTCCCCTCTCCAGTGCAATACAACAATAATACAGACAAATATATAAATTAGATAAATAAATAAGACTGAATAGGGCATATAGAAACACATCACAATGCTGTTTTGCAAGGTTAGGGTGGTCTCGTGTGTGTGTGAGAGTTCAGTATGGAGATGGCTCTCGGAAAGAAACTGTTTCTCAGTCTATTGGTCCTTGATTTGATGCATCTGTAGCGCCTGCCAGAGGGCAACAGGTCGAACAGGTGTGAGTTTGGGTGGGTATTGTCTTTGACGATGTTGAGAGCCCTTCTGAGGCACCGGGCGGTGTAGATGTCCGACAGCGAGGGGAGAGGGCAGCCAATAATCCTTTGCGCTGTTTTGACTGTCCTCTGGAGCCTCACTCTGTCCGCCTCAGTGCAGCCGCTGTACCAGGTGGAGACAGAGTACGTCAGCAGGCTCTCGATGGACGAGTGGTAGAAGGCCAGCAGCAGCTTCCTGTCCAGGTTGAATTTCCTGAGGACTCTCAGGAAGTGCAGACGTTGGCGGACCTTCTTTACCACTGCTGTGGTGTTGTGACTCCAAGAAAGGTCATCGGAGATCTGTACTCCCAGGAACTTGAACGTGTGGACCCTCTCCACACACACGCCTTCGATGCAGAGGGGGGGCGGCAGCGTCTTGTTCCTCCTGAAGTCGACGACAATCTCCTTTGTTTTAGCAGAGTTAAGGTGCAGTCTGTTGTCCTTGCACCAAGTTGTCAGTCTCTTTACCTCCTCTCTGTAGGCTGTCTCGTAACCTTCCGAGATCAGACCGACCACTGTCGTGTCGTCAGCAAACTTGACGATGGTGTTGTTGCCGTGGGCCGGGCTGCAGTCGTAGGTGTAGAGGGCGTACAGGAGAGGGCTCAGCACGCATCCTTGGGGGGAACCGGTGCTCAGCATGAGGGTGGAGGACGTGTAGGGGCCGAGCAACACAGTCTGGGGTCTGTTGGTCAGAAAGTCCTTAATCCAGATGCGTGTGAGGGCAGGGAGGCCGAGAGTGTCCAGTTTGGCGACGAGGATGTCTGGGATGATCGTGTTGAATGCCGAGCTGTAGTCCACAAAGAGCATCCTTGCATAGCTCCGCTGTTGTTCCAGGTGGCCCAGTACAACATGCAGAGCAGTGTCGATGGCGTCCTCAGTGGATCTGTTAGCCCGGTATGCAAACTGGTAGGGGTCCAGAGTGGGAGGAAGGCAGTCCCTGATGTGCTGGAGAACCAGCCTCTCGAAGCACTTCATAATGACTGGTGTGAGAGCAACAGGACGGTAGTCATTCAGGTGGACGGCTGGTGACTTTTTGGGGACAGGAATAATGGTGGAGGTTTTCAAGCAGGAGGGGATGACTGCCTGAGCCAGGGAGCGGTTGAAGATCCTGCAGAAAACATGTGACAGTTGGTGGGCACATGCTCTGAGGACCTTGCCTGGTATTCCGTCGGATCCAGTAGCTTTTCCTGGGGTTGACCGTGTTCCTCTACGATGAGTGGGGGGGAGTTGGAGCTTGAAGTGCGGGGGTGTGATGGTTGGGGCGAGTCAAAGCGAGCGAAGAAGCAGTTAAGCTCCTCTGCCAGCGATGCACTCGGGTCTACAGAGGTCGTGCTGCTGCCACGGAAGTTGGTGATGCTCCGTAGACCCTGCCACACCTCCCGTGGTCTGTTACTGGCAAGGTGGGCCTCCAGCCTCCCCTTGTAGGTTGCCTTTGCTAGCTTGATGCCTTTGCTCAGGTCAGCACGAGCCACCCTGTACTGGGCTTTGTCGCCTGACCTGAAGGCAGCGTCACGGGCTTTGAGGAGAGCGCGAACCCTGCTGGACATCCAGGGCTTCGCATTTGGGAAGGTCCGTATAGTCTTTTGTTGGGACACAGTTTCCATGCAGAACTTGATGTAGTCCAGTACACAATGCGTGTAGACATCAAGGTCCTGATGATCAAAGAGGTCCCAGTTTGTGTCATGAAAGCAGTCCTGTAATTCACTCATGGCGTCGTCACGCCAGGTTTTCACAGTCTTTGTGGTAGGCCTGAATCTGCGCCTGAGAGGGGTGTACGCAGGTGCGAGCTGCAAGGACAGGTGGTCTGACTGGCCGAGGGGGGCGAGTGGGAGGGCTCTGTATGCG
Organism: Idiotropiscis lumnitzeri; assembly: GCF_059441095.1. Taxonomy (NCBI): domain Eukaryota; kingdom Metazoa; phylum Chordata; class Actinopteri; order Syngnathiformes; family Syngnathidae; genus Idiotropiscis; species Idiotropiscis lumnitzeri. The sequence goes on along the minus strand of NW_028283668.1, from coordinate 143,347 downwards.
TGCTTGATGTTCGAGTACACATGGTCGAGAGTGTTGTCTCCCCTCGTCGGGCACTTGACATGCTGGTGAAACTCTGGGAGTACAGTCTTTAAATTGGCCTTATTAAAGTCTCCCGCTACAATGTGACCGCCATCAGGGTGCGCCCGCTGATGTTTATTGATGACGCACGCGAGTAGCGAGAGCGCCATGCTAGTGCTAGCGTCGGGAGGGATGTAAACAGCTGTGAGAATCACTACCGTTAGCTCCCTCGGGAGAAAATAAGGCCGGCATTTAACGGACATGAACTCGATGTCGGGGGAAGAGTGCTTCTCGACGATCGTGCTATCGCCGCACCAGTTCTCATGCACGTAAACACAGAGCCCCCCGCCCCTCCTCTTACCGGTGTCCCTCGTCCGATCCGCGCGATGTAGCGAGCGCCCGGCCAGCTGGATGCTAGCGTCGGGGACGTCTGCGTGCAGCCAGGTTTCCGTGACGACGATCACACTGCTATCGCGCACATAGCGGTTTCCCAGGATTTGTAATCCCAGGTCGTCGATTTTGTGGACCACGGATCTGGCGTTGGTGAGGTGCAGACTCGGTAGTGGTTGCCTATGGGGCTGCCGTCGCAGCCGTTGCAAGACACCGGACCTGCAGCCTCGCTTCTGCTTCCTCTCTCTGCGTCGCCTGCGCCGCCTCCCGGTCCCGATGACCAGCCACGGTGAGCCGGGCAGCCTCGCCAGTTTGTTCGGAATTTTGCGATCATAGCAAAATTCCTCTGTGATGGTTATTTCGCATCGATATCCAATGTTCACGATGTCCTGGCGGGTATATCGATGTTGTGCCTCAGTTGATGCCAATAAGAGCAAGCAAACACTAATAAAAAGTAATAAGGAGCACTGTGAGGGGGAGCTGTTAGCCGCTGCGTCCATGCGCGCCGCCATCTTAACATCCAAGGAATTAAAGCAGAGAAGAAATTAGAGACTACAAATAACATTGATGTGTACTTGTTCACTTTGAGGTAGAACTGGTTGAAGTAAAATGAGTCATAAAGTTAGAAAAATAGGAAATAAAAATAAAATTAACATGCTTAAGATTAACAAATTATTGTAAAGTCTGAGTTCCAAATTATGCAGAAATTACTGTGCCACTGAGTAAAATGATGAATGAGGAAAACCTCTAAATGACATTGTCCTTACACTGGACTGATAAAGCATATTCAGCTTTTGTGAAAGGAAACAAGTGTTCGTATTAAGTATGGCACTGACCCTTTGTCCAGATGCAAAAGGCCTTAGTTTTAGTGTAGAAACATGGAGATAAGATGAAACCAATCGCATACTTCTATAATAATAATAATAATATTGCCTTTATTAGTCCCACAATGGGGAAATTCGAGATTCGAACCCAGGCCTCCTGGGGAGACTGGGTCCTGAACGCGGCGCCTTAGACCACTCGGCCATCCTGGCAGCTATTCCAAACTAGACAACGTAGAATGTGCATTGAAGCACTGCATGAGAACAGTTAATGCAGTATCTATTGCTGTAGATATAAGATTAAGATAAAGATGGTCTTTTATTAGTCCCACAATCTGGAAATTGCAGAAACAAGTGCAACCATAGTTTTGTTCCATCCTCTGGTTTTGAGAGTACCACGTGCGGTTTCTGCATTGCTTTTGCTGATGAACATGACGTTTTTGTCACCGGCGGGACATTTATAGTGTATGAATACATTGTTATCAAAACCACATCTGATTATAGAGAGATGTACAACATTAAACCCGGCTGTCATTATTATGTCAGGAGGATGGTACAAAACTAGATTGTTATGAGTTAGTAGAAAAAAGTAACCAAAAGTAAAGGCATCAAAAAGATTCGCCTTCAGAAAACGGAGAAGTGCTATTTGTAGATGGAAATAAATAAATAAATAAATAAATAAAATACTGTAGTTGTATCAAATGACACTGGGAAAAAGAACTTAGCAGTTACTCCTCAAATTACTCAGCTCATGCAACAGAATTAGTATCTTAAACAAAAGCGTGTAAACTAAAGAGAGTAAATTGTGTTACTATTTACACATATAGTCGTCTTAAAATGTGTAGCGCATACATTGCATAAGTGTTTTCCTTGAATACACATTGCAGACAATACAGCTAAAGAAGCTGTTGCGGACATACACGTTTTAGTGATAGAAGTCCCAAAGTTAAACAAAGGCTTTGGAGGAAAATGGTGTAACATCGCTACGTGATCTCTGTATGACCAAACAATAATCTTTACAAATGGGCTGCTATATTGAGTCATGGGATAACACATGTCTCAACAGGGGAAATGGTGCATCAGATATTACGTTATTATACGGCTTACGGCTTTAATGCTTATTCGAAACATTTTTGTAGGGCATGTTTAACGTGTGCGAAACACAATTCACAAGGTAATTTGAGTCCACGCAGAGGACGCTTTCCTACACCACAATATCCATTTCAAATTATTCATATGGACTTATTTGATAAAAACCAAAGTGAAGAAAAAAAATAAAATAAATGTTTGGTCATCATAGATGTGAATTCGAAATGGTTAGAACTCTTTCTAACCAACAAATCCAGATGCATTGACAGTGGCAAAAGTACTTTGTAAGGATATCATTCCGAGATATGGTATTCCTGAAAATAATAAACAGTGATAATAGTACCCATTTTGTTAACTAACTTGTGAAAGAGATAGGAATGTTTCACGTTGATTTGAAAGATAATTGTGCTTACCACCCTCAAAGCTCTGGATTGGTGAAAAGAATGAACAAAAAAAAAAAAAGTGAAAAGGCTATGCATTGAGGAAACGGGGAGGCAGTGGACACAGTGTATGGAAATTAGTAAAACTGTTTGTAAAAACGACAAGCACTGTGACTTTCCATTGAATGTTATGCGAGTCGCCTCTCTGTCCACTTTTAAACCTCGCTTGAAGATGAATATTCGGGCCTTTGACTCAGCATGAGACTGTTGCTGTTCTGTTGTTTTTCTGGTATCTACTGTAAATGTGTTTATGTGAGTTAATTTGAGTTATATACAGAGAGTTGCACTGTATTGTATTTCATTGCATTTAGGACCGAGACGTTGTAAAACATTGTTTGGAAGGCCTTATAGAATACCTCAAATTTAAGAACAAATGGGAAATAGATGCTGAAGCAACTTTAGCTGACTACATGTGAAAAGTGTTAGAAAAACAAAGACAGGCACAAATTTAGAGTGGTGAGGATCTTTCTGTCTCCTAGCAGGGCACTAAACTAGTGGAGCCAGGAGACTGGATGCTTGAAAGAAGTTTGAAGATAAGACATATGTAATTACCCAAGGGGGAATGCCATGTTTAGTTTTATTGACAGCTCTCACAGCTGTAAATATAGTAGAAGAGTCAACATTGGTTCATTTGACACATGTAAAAAGGTCATTTTGGTTGAAATCTCCTACAAAGGAGATGAGCGGAAGTCTGATGATAGGGTGGTCTTATTTCATAAGACACCAGACTAAGTAGAGGGGATATTTCAGACAAAATGACCCTGAAGTGGTTAAAAGCAGCTGTTCTATGTTGGATGTATACAATTTTATTCTGATATTTTTGTTGTTGTGTTATATGTGGGAACAACCCAGAGTTACATAAACAAACTATGATGTGACTATAGTACAATACCAACAGTAAGAATCCCAATTACTAATCAAAATGGATTTGCAAACACCAAGCAGATAATTGAAAAAAAAAAAAGTGATGGGACATATTTGTGGAGCTTGGACGACATGTTGATAGATTTGAGTTGGAACCATGAGTAATACTCAAGTGGGCAACTATTGGTCCACAGAACAAAGTTACAGGAGAAAGTCTGTACTTTCGTGAAAAGATAGCAATTGGACAACGAGATATCCAAAATAAGCAAATGAAATTGTATTATTGATATTATATTAATGCTTATCTTGATAATACATGTATGGATTGGGTCAGCGTGTATCCTGTGACTAGAGTTGATGTAGATGAACATGTTTTCTATGATAGTTGCTCTTGAAAATTTAAATAGCATTAATGTTGCTGACAGAGCTAAGCGGTTAGGAATCTTTTCACCACCACTGTGTCTGGTTTTGATAGTGGTTGAAATAAACTTCAATCACTATCAAGAGGGGAAATCTGGTGGTGGTGTGGATATGATAGATCATTTGATAAATCACCCAAAAATGTAAAAGGTTTTGAGACTTAGTGCATATCTGTATGTGTTTTTCATAACTAGGCCCTGCTTATAAATTATTGGTAGTTTCTGGAGAGTGCCATTTCACAAAATGTAATTGATTGATCGTAAATGGTATGTTTTATATTGTTTGTTAATAAACTGTGTGAACTGTCCAATGTCATGACAGGACATCGGTGACGTTAAAAAAGAGAAAGCAGAGTATCACGGCAAAAAAAAATAAATAAATGATTCAACATACATGGAAGCCATCGGTGTTCTCCTTAGTGTAAGTAAGTAAGTAAGTGTAAATTAACAGATCAAGTAACAGGATTTGAGTCCTCGAACGAAGAACAAAGAACGCAGACAGGTCAACTGCATCATCACAACGTGCAAAAATTAGGTAATTGGACGCAAAGTGGGTTTGAAACTGTGCATGAACGGCTATCAACCAATCTCTAATGGCATTCCGAAACAGGATGACTGTTGATGTATTGTTGAATGAGAGAGGTGGTGTTTGTGCTATGTTCGGTGAACAATGTTGCACATTTATTCCCAACAACACAGCGGTGGGTGGTCGTCTAACCAGGGCCATAGAGGTCTCAGGACTCTTCATGGTAAAATGAAAGGACAACTGGTCTGTGTATATATATATATATACACATATATATATATATATATATATATATATTTGTTACTTTGGAATAAAGACATTAAATTGATGTAATTTTGTTTTAGAAAAATGCTGTAGTTTTTTTCTCTGAATACAACCTACAAACGGTTAAAAAGGACATTCTGAAATGGGTTTTTTTTGGGCTATCAAATATTTAGTTTGACACTCAAACCGCACACTATTCGTGTCAATTTGTTTGGTTCTATCTCCATGAGTATTTTTTTGTGGTGCATCAAAAGCGTGTTTTAACTTACTTAGGTAAGACAGGTTTAGTGGAGAGATGAGGCCAAACAGCATCACACATCTATGTGCAAGAGATGGCAACTGACAAAGAACCTTCACACCTACAATAACTGCCCCGATGTAATGTGGTGGCTGAAGATCCTCTTCCTCCCGGACAACAAACACCACCATGGTGCACTTGGCAGGCTCTTGATCCAATTCATCCTACAGACCACCATGATAAAAGACAAATTCATTAGAGTTATTTAGATGAAATTTTTTTCCACCATGAAAAAAAAACAAACAACATATATATGTGTGTGTGTGTGTGTGTGTGTGTGTGTGTGTGTTTATATATATATATATATATTTTTTTTTTTTTTTTTGGAAGCATCTTTCAGGACACTCAAGGCCGCTGTACAGAGTAAAATACGAAAGTAAAAACACAAATACGGGTAGAAACACCAACACGTAAATCAAGCAGGATAAAATACAATAAAGTGGATGAGGGACATATCTGGAATTGGAGAGAGTAATTAAGGCGGAACAGATTGGTTTTGAGTTTAGTTTTAAACACAGGGAGGGTGGTGCAATTACAGAGGTCAGGTGGAGAGAGTTCCAGAGCTGGAGAACCGAATCGCTGAAGGCTCTGTCCCCCATGGTGGCAGGCAAGGGGTGGAGTGAGGAGGATGAAGACCGGAGAGCGCGGGATGGAGTGGGAATATGGATGATGTCTGAAAGGTAGGGAGGGGCGAGGTTGTGAAGAGATTTGAAAGTCATGTGTCATGTCATTATCCACACCGCTTATCCGGTACAGGGTCACGGGAGGGTGCTGGAGCCTATCCCAGCTGACTACGGGCGAAAGGCGCACTACACCCTGAACTGGTCGCCAGCCATAGATTTGAAAATATATAGAAGAATTTTGAAAATGATTTGTTGATTGACTGGAAGCCAGTGGATCTGCTGAAGGATGGGGGGTTGATGTGATAGGTGGAAGGTGATTGGAATCCATTGCACATCCTTGAGGCACCCTAAAGCTCCCGTATGTCTGTCACTGAGTCTTGAATTTTTACTTAGTAAACTGAATTTGAGCATATGCAGTATTGAATTTTTGGTGAGGAGACCTTTTTTTTGAGGAATTAAAAACGCATTTTAAAGTCCTACATTCAAGTTTATTGGGATATAGTTCTTAACAAAAACATTATGATCGAAAAATTCAGAATCAAATTAAAAATATACAATTTATGTAATTCGAATTCAGTTTTTCAATTCAATAATTCAGTGTTCAATTCAAAACATTCAGGTTTCAATTCAAATATCAAAGTTAAGATATTCACATTCAAATAACCAATATTCAGATTTAGTTTCAAGTGGGACAAATATCAGACCATAGTCCAGCAATTAATCCAAACTCTGTGTCAAATTAAGTGATGATTGTACTGCCTTTATTATTTTAGAGGAGGAGTAATACCTGCTGCTGTATCTTCTAGTGCTGGACGATTAATCAAAATTTAAATCGTGATTTAGATTTCTTAATTTTGAAAATGTTCTAATTGAGGGAAAAATGTTTCAGATTAAGAAAGAGTTCAAACAAATTACATATGTTCAATTTGAGAGAACCTGGCTAACCAAGATGGAACTTTACACCCTGGAATTGAAGGAGATACTTGGAAAAAAAGGCCGAGTTACTGGCACTGAAATAAGACCTATGCTCAGTTCACTCAGTCATGTAAGAGGGTTGTGTTTTATTACTGCAAATATAATTTGCATCAAACTATTTTGGATAAGTCCATCATAAGCATTAACAGAATAAAACAATAAAAGATCTGTTAGAGCTTATGGATATCTTGCTATTTTTTTTATTTAAAGTTGAGATGCACTTTTTGGGATGTAAGCAATGCATATGTGAGCTTTTATTTATTTAAGACACTTAATCATCTTGTGTCTTTTTAAATAGCAAAACGTTGAAGCTGGAAGGGAGGGCATAATCCATTCCTTGATGAAATTCCTCGGACAGTCTGCAGAGGAACTCATCACGGACTACCAGGTAAATTACAACAGTATTACGTTTTTAAAGCTGCAATTAACTCATAGACTGTGCAGCAAACATTTTTATTTGTCACAATATTCAAATAAATTAATTGCTGCCAGTATGTGACCTGCTCTGGCTAAAGGGTTGGCATTTGGCAAAGGTTACTTTCGGGTAATTGACAAAATAAATCAGAAGGTCCAAAGTTTCGATTTTGAGATTTCGACAAAAATCCTATCCTTGAGGTTGAGGTTTCTATTTTAATTTCCGTTTTCATTGCCCTTTTTATTTATTTTTTGATTCTCATATATGCTGTTATAAACATGTAATGCAGATTGCAAATACTGTCACATATCACTGGTGTCCGGCTGAAACATGTTGTCATAATTTGAGTAATTTCATGTTTTTCTAGATCTAATCTATTGGTCAATCCACACGAGTGGGTGTTACTTGTAAATATTACTGACCAATCTCAAATGTTGAAAATGGTTTGCTCTCTTTGGATGATGCAGTGTTAATGATTGCAAAAACGTGCCATTGGAAGTCTCCTGCAAGGTGAAGATTCTGGAGCTTCTTGGATACTGCCTGAAGACAGCGATATTCAGAACTATAAAAAGCAAACACAAATTTGGGACATTATGCACCTAACCATGGATGTATATGCTCTTTCAGGAAGTCAGCAGAGAACAAGCAAAAGAGGACCAGGCCAAGCAAGTACTGAAGGTCTATGTCAGGGGTGTCAAACTCATTTTTATGGACGGGCCACATCGTAGTTGTGGTTTCCCTCAGAGGGACTGTGAACCCATATAAATTGATTGGAAAGCCAGTTTTGAAATCAGAAGCTAGTAAGTAATTGTTCAACAATTTTTCAATTTATTTTAAAAGGGGAGGATTGGTAACAAATAATTGGCAATATCTCATATCTCAGTGTTGTTGTGAAGAAAATATGCTAGAAACAGGAAGTTGATGCAGATGATTTGCCCTTTGCGGGCAACATAAAATTAGGTTGTGGGCCAGATCTGGCCCCGGGCCTTGAGTTTGACACACGTACTCTATGTCTTCCAAGCAAGTGAGGGACAAGAAGACACATCCCATGCCTCTGTTTCCATTGTTGCTTAAGAAAATGAGGTTGTGGAAATGTTGCCAGTCTCCTGCTCATGGGAATTAACTATGCGCTGAACTTACTAAATTTGCAGTACCCGTTTGAGGTGCATCAGAAGCTCTTTCTTGAGATAGATGGCCTGAAACTTGCACTCGGAGTCCATTCCCTGACTCTCCATTGAATGTTAGGCAAGCCCCCTCTCTGTCCACTTTTAAAACGTTTTGAAGACACATTTTTATTCTTTAGCTTTCGACTCAACATGTGACTGTCGTTGTTCTTCTTGTATCTACTGTACGTGTTTTAATTTGTGTTCTAATTTCCTGCTAATTTATACAACACCGTATGAAAAACACTTTGTTACAGCTCCAACTATTATAATTGCAAGTTATTTGTACATGGGTATTTCTTGTTTCGTGGACTAATACTGTGCGCAAATGCAAATGCTCGGCCTTTTATCACAAAAAATGTCCGAAGGGCAAGATCTTAATTCCTCCTCTAATATAAAACCTTCCCGAAGAACAAATCGTATAATTCTAACTTGCTAGATTTAGTCCAATGCACGATACATCTAGGCTAACTCGACGTCGCTCCAGTCAGTAAAGCACGCTTTATAGTTCACCAAAATGCATACCGTGAAATTCTTACCTTGTTTATGCGACGAGGATATTATCCCGTAAGGAGTTACACTGACGCTGTACTGCTTCTTTTTGTATTTCTCTGTTCAGGTCGTCCCTCCCGCATTTCGCCCAAAGTCAGACGGGATAGGCGGCAGCACCTCCCCGCAAGCCAGTACAAGATAGGCGGTGTGGAAGATAAAGATAACACGTCCCTCCGTTTGGATCGGGTATTGTGTTTTCTTTAGAGCTTTTGGTTCGTGTGCACTGTGCAACACAGTCTGAGCGCAAATACAAATGCTCGGCCTTTTATAAATAAAAAAAAAATCCGAAGAACAAGACCATCCTCGTCTAATATAAAACCTTCCCGATGAACGAACCTTATAAAACTTGCCCTCCGTCACAGCAAAACAATTTCTGCAACAATTTCATAATCCATTTGTAAAAAGACAACGGTAAGATTTCGTCCAGTGTACGATCAGTTTAAGCAAACTGGGTTTAGCTAGTCAGTAAAACACTCTTTATAGTGTAGCAACGTTAGTAACGCTAAATTCTTACCTAGTTTATGAGACGAGTGCTGTACTTGACTATTTTTTGTAATTTATTATTATTATTTTTTTTTTAATGCTTTATAGAGCAAATTGCACCTATGACAGTTGTTATTACCACAGAAGCCATCTCAAATGGTTGCAAACTCTGAGGGTGACTTTGAACCGGAAGTCCCGCCTCAATCGTCATCTGATTGACAGCGGAATCCTGGAGCCAGAGAAGAGAAAAGAATCAGACACGAAGTTGAAGAAGCGAAAAAAAATAAACATCGAATCTCCAAGTTCTCGCAACGAGGGTGACTGTTGGGGTCTGGAGAAGTGACCGGGAGATGGAGAGCCCCGTATTTTGGTCTTGGTAAGAGGGTAACTCACTTGATGTTGACGAGGGAACCTATGCCGCTATGCTATATACCGACGTGAGAAAACTACGGCCCGGGGGCCACATGCGGCCCGTTAAACGTTTTAATCCGGCCCGCCGAATTTGAAAAAAAAAAAAAAAAACCTTGTTAATGTTTTATTTTCAAAATAGTGTGGTTTTTCAAAGACAAGCTTTTGTTCACTTTCATTTAAAATTAAATGTATTTTTTTTCTCAGATGAGATGAGGTTACCAAAACACTCCATCCATCTGCTCCTGGTCCAGCCCCTCTGTCAAATTTTAGAACCCATTGTGGCCCGCCAATAAAAAAGTTTTCCCACCCCTGCTATATACTATAAGCTATGTTAATGTCGTCAGGCCATTATAGAGTATTTCTTCTGACATTTTGAAGGAGAAATAATACTCAACGTTTTATTTTTTTATGATGTTTGAGGCATTCTGACTGAAATACAGTTCAATTGAGGTTACCAGTAGTCATTTCCATTACCTGTCAATGTAAATTAGAATGTAACTTACTACAGTGAACCCTCGGTTATCGCGGTTAATGGGGACCGAGACCACCCGCGAAAACTGAAAATCCGCGAAGTAGCGGCGCACCTTCAAAAATGCTTAAAAAAAAAAAAGTGCGAAGTAGCGGCGCACCTTCAAAAATGCTTTTAAAAAAAAGTGCGAAGTAGCGGCGCACCTTCAAAAATGCTTAAAAAAATAAATAAATAAAATAATAATATATATATATATATATATATATATATATACGGGTAGAGAGAGAGAGGGTGAAATTCATGTTATAACAACAAAAAAAAATTATTAAAACATTTTTTTATTCCCCAGCCATTATTTTTGTATTTATTCAATTACTTCTTTTTGTATTTATTTAATTACTTCGACTTTTACCTGCTGGTACGCCGTCCGGTGTGCCCTGGCATTCTTCATTTATTTATTCATTTATTCATTCATAACTGACAGCCTCGCGCTCCGCTCATGCCCGGGCGGAAGGTGTTCCTCTTCGGCTTAACAACCACGCACGCCGGCCGGTCTCCTCCGGAGCTCTCGCACGGTCCCGAACGGAGCGAAATGTCGCCCCGCTAGTGCCCGGGCGGAAGTTGTTCCTCTTCGGCTTAACTGCCACGCACGCTGGCCGGAGCTCTGGTACGGTCCGAACCGCGCGAAACGTCGCCCCAAATCGTGCCCGGGGGAACGTGCTCTTCTTTGTCCACTCTCCTCTTCGCCCACGTTCTTCTTCGGCGGACGCCGGCCGTCTAACCACTCCAGCGCCCCGTCGTGCCGCTCGGCGAAACTACAATGCCCCCGAATATTTTTTAGACCCGCGAAGCACTGAACCCGCGAAAGGTGAACCGCGAAGTAGCGAGGGTTCACTGTATTGCAACCAGATACCTATAAAATGTCATTTAATTTGCACTGTTTTGATCGCCACTGTTTTGCTCATTGAACAACAAATGAAAAGATGAATCATACACAGTGTTTGTAAAGATAATTGTCAATGTTTTATTAAATGAAATTCCAATGTAAAATTGTGTAATATTGTGTTATATAATGGGTCTACAACATACATTTCTCACAGACAAGTAGAGCTTTTTCTCATGAAATGTGTTGAAAAAAAACTAACATTTGAACATTGTTTTGCGTTACAACATCCGTGTTTACTGGTCATAAATTATTAACTTAAGTTTAATATACACTACACGAGCTGGGTAGCCACCACGCCTCAACCACCATAACAAGTTCGCTAACCCTTTAAGTCGAACGAGGTAGCTAACATATCGGGTTCAATTTGTACCAAAAATATGCTGTTGTGCCTTGTGTCTCTGTATATGTCGTCATGACGTGTCATTTGACAAAGCCTTGTGTCGATGTTAGTTGTCGATGTAACAGTCTATGTTAGATGTCAATGTATGTCTATGTTAGATCTCAATGTGTCGATGTTAGATGTCAATCTATGTGTCTATATTAGATGTGTTTATGTTAGATGTCTATGTAAATGTTTGTTAGATGTCGATGTGTGTAAGATGTCTATGTAGAGGTTGGTTAGATGTCGATGTCTATGTAAATGTTTATGATGGATGTCGATGTGTCTGTTAGATGTCCGTGTTTGTTAGATGTGATTGTAATGGTTTATGTTATAGACGTCAATGTAAGTGTCAATGTTAGATGCCCATGCATGTTTGTTAGATGTCGATATATGTGTCATTGTTACATTTCAACGTAAATGTTGTTCGTGCAAGTTTCCAGTCCTCCAGCCACGTGACATCATGCGCGTCAAAGTGATAACTCGTACATTTCACGGAGGGAAAAAAAACAGACACCATTGGTAGTTTTGACCGGGAAAAAAAAAAATCATTTATTTTTTTCGAACACCTCATGTCTCTTTCAGCGTAAGAATAAACATGACACGACCAAAATAAAATATACCAACACAGGCAAATATTTAAGGAGCACTCAAGAGATACACTTCAGCTCATTTAATCCCACCTATTTTTACTAACGCAAACCCTTCAATTCTAGCGCCCACAGAATAGTGTGCTATAATGCTATAAAAATATGGAGCCTTTACCTGACAGCGTTTGAATATAACTGAATTCCCATTGCTCACGAAAAACTGAGAAACTAAGAACAAACATTTCAAGCACAAGCTTGACTTGACTTCAACAGTTCTATTTTTTCTTTTGTGACAGCTCAGACATCAAAATAATGCTTTCCTTCTATAAAATAAAAACAGCATGACAAAAGGTGCTGAAATAAACTATATACGGAAGTGCGTGAGTGACAGTGTGTGCATGTGTTTTTGCAACGCATGTGTACACCCCGCCATACAAATTACACAATTCGTTGGGTATGTGGTATACACTTAAAAACAATTGCCTTGGAGCAAGTGAACACAACACGTCTCACACTGTATACATGCTGTAGATGGGCTGGGCGATATGACCTCAAATCAATATCGCGAGAAATCGAGCAATTTTACCTCGATAACGATTGTAAGAGCCATTTTTACGTTAAGGTATGTTTGCTTTAAACCTCCCACCACTTGGGTGCAGTGTGGTATCCATTGGCCACAGGGCTATTTAATCAATGGGCTAACAAGACCCAGGGGGTTACTATTGGGGAGGCAAAAAGTTTTAGAACGTGACCGTGACAAGGTGGAATGAATGGTGTGAGCTGACTTGACGGACAATTGGACGACTTTACTTTGGAAAAAGCGGAACGGACACGCGTCAAACCAACCCAGGCCAGTAGTAACCATAGTGACCCGTTTGATAGGGAAAAGGGTCACTACAACGATAAATGCACAATAAATTCCCACGTGGACTAAAATCAAAATAAATGCAGGAATTGCATATTGACTGTTTTTTTTATTGACCAACTGGTACACTTTACTTTCAATGAAAAATAAAAGTACAAAAATCATTTGTATGAACATTCCAAATAGCTTGCAGGGTTCGCGGTTAACTTTAAAAACTGCTTGCCCATAGGGCAAGTGCCACTAAAATTTGCCTTGCCCGAGTGGCCAAATTACTTGCCCGACTTGGGCAAGTGACAATTTTTTTTCTCTAAGAATAAAATGTTTATGGTTGTAAAATGTGCGCCACAAATGTAAATAAACATATAATCTGATAAGCATAAATTAATCTTGTTTTCATCATCAACCATGAAACCCTACTCACAAGAGCAAATGTATCATCCTGTGCAGTTATTGAAAATGTTAATTGTAGTTTTAATAATTAACAAATCTGCATGTTAAATTGGGAAAATGATATTACAGCAATCCAGATGATCAATTTTAAGTCCAGGAGAGCGTATTAATTGAGGAATCACATGAGTAAATTATGAGTGTGGCAAATTTGTGTATTCCTTTAAGACCAGTGCCTGTGGTGCTGCCTCCATAAGTTTCATAGCATAAACAGAACACAGTCACTGACACTATGTCAGGTCACATCATGGAGCTAATGAATTAACAGCCAATAATCAAATATTACTCCCTTCCTTACTCACAACTGAATTGTCTACTTAAAAATATTCGAGCTATTTTAGTCATGTCAGAGGAATCCGAAATGTTCGGATTTGAACGAACTCGTCGCCACTCGTAAACATGCGCAGAAGGTAAGAAAACTTCCGGCTGTCAATTTTCGGCCAAAATATCGTAGGTTTTTGTTGTGTTTTTCAAACTTCAAATGAGGATGCTACGACAGCGAGTTCCAATACTGCGGGATTTATTGACGTCCACTTTAACTCGACATTCACTGAACTAACTGATCCCCGTAGCGCCCGCCCATTACCCCCGATAAGGCCAATGGACCATACCAAAACATAAGGGGTTGTCTGGGTTAAACCATCACCATACAGTGCACACAAACAGATCACACCACCGTTTTCGTCAAAATTAAAGATATTTGGCTGCTTTAAAAAATGCTTGCCCGGTTGGGCAAGTTGCCCATAATTTTACCTTGCCCGTGGCCAAATTTCACTTGCCCCGGGCAATCGGGAAGCGGTTAACCGCGAACCCTGAGCTTGCTTTGCATGACTTGAACAATGTCACAAAGAAAAAGGGTACCTCTTGCGAAATCTTTTTCTGCAAATAGATTGCGCCAAGATGCTCTCGTGATGTAAATAATGGCAAATAAAAAAACGCGAAATAAAATGAAAGAAAATGTCAATGCAAGCCAAATAAACAAGTGGGTATTATCGGGGAAAATGTGCCGTCTCGAGTACTCTGCTGCGCAGTCGCCACTTGTCATCTATGTAATGCACAGTTAGGCTCAATCAGGGATCCATGTTGCGACCCGACCACAAGTCGGATGTAGATGCAAAATGCTTGACATGTCTAAGCTCCCGGCCCGATGTAGTCCATATCGGGAAATACGGCTTTCATGAAGCGTTTAAATCCTGTGCGCGCCACGTAACTAGAGGAGCTTTATCTTTAGCTATGTGCTAAGCTATCGCGTCCACCTCTGAGACGTTCTCTCGTATGGTGTCGCCTCCGTTCATGGGCTGTTGTCACTTGTCGAACCTTGCTTCTCACTTTGAACTTTCAGCACAGCATGGTTGTGTTGTGGGTGGTGAGAAAGCTTCTGGATTTGAATCGCCAGCAACGAGAGCGACAGACGGGTGGAGTCACATGACTAGAGGCGCTGTAGCGGTCTTAAAGGGGCATGAACATTGCCGCAGACAAAAGGCTTTTCTTTTTTTATTCATCGAATTTACCGACATGGGCAAAATGATTTCGGTCATTGTAATAAATTTCGGTAACGGTAAATTTTCGGTTTATCGCCCAGCCCTATGCTGTAGCATGGCTTTTTTTGCCGTGGGTGTCAAATATTTTACTTTGTTTTCAGAGTGCTTACAGACCTCTTGGTTTTGCCTCAAAATAATTGTCTGCAAAGCAGTCTGTGCCATCCGCATCATTGATGTGCAGGAGTAGCTTGTTGGTAATAAATAGCTGCAAGAAGTCCGCTGTTTGCCGCAGCATCCAGTGGTCCAGCGCTCGCAGTGAAAGTCTTGTCTGGCAGCCCGAACCATCCCCAAACATTTCGAGATGCACGTCCACTAAATTCCAGAAATATAAACATGGACAAACTTGACATTCTTCCAGATTCTGTCTCTTTGCATTGTTTTGAAGTTACTCCTGCAACTTTTCCACTTCTTCGATCCTCCCCATTGTCTGAAAAAGAAGTGTATATTTTGATTTGAAATAATGACCTCAACATACCAATACATTTGTTTATCATCTGAACTGGATTATTTTGAAACAACATTTGGGTTGGACATCTGGGATTTGTTGTTGTGTATATTCAGAGTAATCCTTTTCTTGTATATAGCTAAAGCAATAGTCGCTGGCCTTGAAAATGGGTACAAGACTTGACCAAATTAAGATGCCATAAGGTCTAATTTGCCCCTTCTCTACCACAACTGATTTAGAGGCCATTAGTAACAGATTTGAGAAGACCACTTTTAAAGATATGAAGCCAGAGCTCGGCACCGGACCCATTTTAATTATTTATTATAATTTTAATGTATTATTGAGCAAATGACACAATATGTCAGTAGTGATTACCACAGAAGTCATGTCAAAATAGTGCAAATTCTGAGGTCGACTTCAAATCAGACAGGCGGAGACGAGCGCCAGAGAAGAGATGAGAATCAGAAGAGATGTTGAAGAAGCTAATAACAAAAAAAACAAAAAAACACATCAAATCTCCATGTAGTAGCAACGGGGATGGCTCATGGGGTCAGGAGAAGTGAGCGGGAGATGGGGAGTATGAGGTGCCGTTGGGGACAAAAGTCAGGAATCGCTTCACACTTCTGAAATGCACTCTTACACACCAGTGAAATTGTTGTTGCTCATGCATACTTATGAAACGCTATCATACATACGAGTGAAACGCTCTCATACACACTAGTGAAATAGTTGTTGCTCATACACTCGTCAAATGCGCTCATACACATAGGTGAAACATTCTCATACACACCAGTGAAAGGCGCTCAGGCACAATTGTGAAATTATTGTTATTCATAAATACAACTGAAACATGCTCATGCCCATACACGAGTGAAATGCTTTCATACAAACACCCACACTGTTGAAAATGCTGTCATGAACACAAGATCGCTTACAAATACTAAAATGTAAAAATTAATCATTTATTTAGCAGGGATGCATGGTGGGCGACTTGTTAGCACGATGGTCTCACAATGCAGAGGTCGCGGGATTGATTCCGGCTTTCCTGTTTGGAGTTTGCATGTTTCCCACACGCCTGCGTGGGTTCTCCGGTTTCCTCCCACATTCCAAACACATGCATGGCAGGTTGTTTGGACACCCTAAATTGGTGTGAGTGTGAGCGCGGATGGTTGTTTGTCTTTGTGTGACCTGCGATTGGCTGGCAACCAGTTTAGGGTGTACCCCACCTACTGCCCCAAGATAGCTGGGATAGGCTCCAGCACCCCCTGCAACCCTTGTGAGGAGAAGCCGTACAGATAATGGATGGTGGGATGGCATTCATAATGGACGGCCGCCACGGTGGGCGACTTGTGAGCACGATGGTCTCACAATGCAGAGGTTGTGGGATCGATTCCGGCTCCGGCCTTCCTGTGTAGAGTTTGCATGTTCTCCCAAGCCTGCGTAGTTTTCTCTGAGTTCGCCAGTTTCCTCGCACATTGCAAAAACATGCATCCATTTACTCTGATGCCAATGTTTTCTGTACCTTATGGCAGATTTTTCTCTTTGCCGAAGACTATTAGCACTTGTAGAGCGAGGACCTGTGCCACAGTCGTCAACTGCACCCTAAAATCAGATCATTTTGTATTTTAGACATTACACACTACACAGTTAAAGATGGTCCAAAAAAGAAAAATGGATTAATGTATTTCAACTTACATAATACTCTTTAAAGAGCTGACCAGCTCATTCCCAGAGGTACGTATTGGGGCGTATTGGTCGTCTTTACAGAAGACTCCAGGAGGTAACTCAGGTTTGACCTTCAGCCACAACAGAGTGTTGGGTGTGAGTGCTTCCAAGTCGTTGAGGTCGGAAGATGTCCTTGTGATAGGCCTGCTGTTTATAACTGCTTCAGCCTCACCAAGCAAGGTATATTGACTTTCTTCACCCGAAATTTGTTCTTTTACAGTGACATTCAGGATTTTTCTCACAGACCAAATAAGTCGCTCACAGCTTCCTCCGTGGTGGGAACCTGCTGGGGGATTGCTATGCCACTGAATACCTTTTTGCAGCAAGTGTTTCTCGATTTACTTAGTGTTCCATTCTTTGATTGATTTCTTCATTTCACTGTCAGCTGATCTTAAGTTGGTTCCGTTATCAGAATACATCTCTCTCACTTGTCCTCTTCTGACAAGAAATCTTCGGATTGCGTTGAGACAAGCATCTGTGTCACGTGAAGATGCAATTTCCAGATGTACGGCTCGTACAGCGAAACATGTAAAAATCACGCCGTATCTCTTTACTTGTCCTCTAACCCTACTTACTTAGAATGGACCAAAATAATCAACGCCAATTCTCTTGAAAGGCGGATCGTCAGGTAGCACTCTTCTGATGACTCTAGCAGCTCGAGGTATCCAAAACTGTTGATGCAGATTAGCCATCATGTGGTTCCTTCCAGCGTGAGCTGTAATCTCATGAATGTATCTCAGGACTAGCTTTGTGTTATGTGAATCCTTGGCAAGATGGCTTGCTGTTTTGCTGTTTCAGGCATGGCTGCGTGGCTCAACTGTCCACCAACCCTCATGACACCATCTTGAAGTACTATATTGAACTTGTAAAGTGGGCTACTTTTCTTCACCCTTTTTTGTTTTTCAAATATGGCTAAATCTTTTTTGAAACTTCGCCTTTGACAGTATTTCACAAGTTCTCTTTCTGCTTTATCCAAGTCGTCGCAGGTCAAATACTTTCCTTTGACAGTTCTCTTGAATAAATTCATCTTGCCTTCTTCACCTAATGTGATTAACTCCTTTCTATTTTCCTTTACTCTGTCAGTAAGTCTTTCAGCTTTAGAAACCAGGCTACGGCCTGCTTCAATGCTGTCCAAGACGAATAATGGTTCATCCACTGGCCCAGAGAATCTTTGGGCTTCAGTGACTGAATTACATGCACTTGAGTCACTCATTTGACCTCCAGGTCATTAATTGGTAATTTGAAGTGGTTTTTGTGTTTAACTAAATTCCTGGACACAGCCTGATTTTTTTCAGAGCTGTACAACCACTAGAAAGGGTGGTTCCCACAATGTGAGTTTTGCTCAGGTGGCCCAACAATGTCAAAAAAAACAAGTAGGGGTGTGTGTGTGTGTTTGTATAAGCTACATGTTGGGGACCAACATCGGACAGCACACCCACTGTAGGGGACCAAAATTTTTGTGGGGACCAAAAATCTGGGCCCCACAAAAAAGAGCATTGAATTCAGTGATAAGAAGCTCAGGGGGAGGTCCTGTCAAAGTTTCAGGGCTTCCCAGGAAGGTCACAAAAACAAGACGAGTGTGCTAGAAATGTGTGTGCGGAAAAATTACTCAGGATCGCTGTCTAGTGGTCGGTCCCGGTACTGCACTTACGCACACTTCACACACTCGGCTGGTCTGCGCATGTGCAGGACAGTCTGCTTTTTGTCAGGCAGCCACCCTCCCCTCCCCCACAGCCCAACCCGAAAAATTGAGATGTTAGTTAAGTATTTATTCCTATTATTGAGTGAGATTACATATTTTTACTTGGCAGCTGGCACAACAGCTAAGCTTGGAGCACAGTTATTGCAAAATAAAATAAATAAACAGTAACAACAATAACGATTGTTAATATTGTTATACTTTATAGCGTAACCTATTTATACAAATTTTCTGTATGCAATTTCAAGTGCAACTAATATAGTTGTGCATATAGATAGCCACCAAACTCCATACATTAGATAAAAATAAGAGCCACGATGTTAACCAATTAACAGTTCAAGAAAAAAGCAGACATCCAAGAACTTGCTTTGTTACTTTTGCGTGGCCAGAACTACAAACCCCAAAGCAGAGCAAACCCAAAACATCAGAGAAAGTACAATACTTTTGTCAAGGAGTGGTGCTGCTGCTTTGCGATCGCTGCCACCATAGTGAACGCACTCCCACATTCGTGCACACGCACACATGCCACACACCTGTTTTCCACGTCCTGTCAGTCCACTCCGTCGGTCCGCATTTATTTCGTTGGTCAGCCATCACGGTTGGGTGCGCACTAGATCGCTGTTAAACCATCTTCTACGCCACAGTCCTCGTGTTCAACAAACATTTCTCCCGAATTCGCCTACCATGCACAACTCTCCACTTTCAAACCGAGCGCCGCTGTTACTTCCGGGTTTTTAGCGCCAAGCACTTGACGCTAGCGTGTGACGTCATGGCGAAATACTAGGTTTTAAAATAAAAATTTTCTTTTTTTTGTACAGTCTAAGTGCATGGGGTTATGATAGATCGAATGAGTATACCTTTATGTACTCACTAACATTTATGTTGATCATAAAATGTTGTTTTGATGAAGAAAACTGTTATTTTTTAGAATCAATTGGCTTAGGGCACTTGGGCAAACTACGGCCCGGGGGCCACTTGTGGCCCGTTAAACGTTTCAATCCAGCCCCCCAAACTTGAAAAAAATTAAATGAATAAGCCTTGTTAATGGTTTATTTTCTAAATACTGTGGTTTTTCAAAGACATATATATTGTTGGAATGCTTTTGTTCACTTTCGTTTAAAATTAAATGTATTTTAGGACTCATTGTGCCCCCCCCCCCTCCCAATCAAAAAGTTTGCCCATCCCTGGCATAGTGGATGGGCCGAGGAGTTTAAAAGGCACACATCATGCATTTTTCAGTCAGTTTTAGCCAGGGCTTGGTATGGGGAAGACCAGCTGGTTTACATGTAATCATTAAATTTTCCCAAGTTTTATTTAAGTTAATTGGACAAAACAAAAAAACGCAATATTCTTCTGCCAGAGAGTATGTAATATTCTTCTGCCATTTTATTGTAGAGGGCCATTTTGAGCCCCTAACAATATTATTCAACCAAGAGATCATGAGTCGTCGCCCACTTACTTTCTGAAGTCAGCTGGGATGTCACGGCTGTGACCCTCGTGAGGATAAAGTGGTTCAGATGGAAAAGTAGGACTAAGGGCTTTTTCTCAGGTTTCCATGCGCAAATCCATGTATATTAGGTTAATTGGAGACTCTAAATTCTCTACTCATCAAATGACATTCGTGACCCTGATGGATAGATAAAATAGATTATTAATCTGCCATGGGAAGTCCAAGGTGTCTGGTAGAAAGAAATGCATTCATACACTCATTACACAGTCAACCAAGCAAAGACACAAAGCCTAGGGCAGGGGCGGGCAAACTTTTTGATTGGAGGACCACAATGGGTTCTAAAATATGACAGAGGGGCCGGACCAGGAGCAGATGGATGGAGTGTTTTGGAAACCTCACCTCATCTGAGAAAAAAAATACATTTAATTTTATATGAAAGTGAATAAAAGCATTCCAACAATAATATTTGTCTTTGAAAACCACAGTGTTTAGAAAATAAAACATTAACAAGGTTTATTCATTAAATTTTTTTCAAGTTCGGCGGCCCGGATTAAAACTTTTAACGGGCCGCATGTGGCCCCCGGGCCGTAGTTTGCCCTCGCCTGGCCTAGGGCATAAACACATACATGTAATATCCAATCCGCTTATTCTCACAAGGATAGCGTGCTGGAGCCTACCCAGCTGTCAACGGGCAGTAGGCGGGGCACACCCTGAAGTGGTTGCCAGCCAATCGCAGGGCACGCAAAGACGAACAACCATCTGCGCTCAAACTCACTCACAAATGCAACCTCCACACAGGAAAGCTGGGTCCCGGGATCGAACCCTGCACCTTGGGACTGCGAGCCGGATGTCCTAACCAGTCTTAACTCATTAAATACCAGCCATTTTCACTGGAGCAACCCACTCAATCCCAGAGTTTTCCTGGGTTTTGACTAATATTGCAAGGCCCACAGAATATTGTATTCTAATGCTATATAGACATGGAGCACACCCGAAGAAAGATGAGACTCTCTTCTTTCAACAGAAAAAAAATGTTTGTTCCTATCTTTTTCCATTCTTGAACAATCGGCATTTGAAAATAGCTAAATTTCATGAAAACTCCAATCCCTGGGGAAAAAACTGAGAAAATGAGCTTTTTGTAAACTGATGCATTTTGACCATAATTTGAACTTTGACACTATTATTTATGGCTTTTATGACACCTCTAACATCTAAATAATGCATGCCTTCTATAAAATAAAAAAAAGCACAAAAAATATGTTTTTGATAAAATAAATTTATTTGCACATAACACTAAACGACTGAACTGTTGAACTATGTACAAAAATGAAATACATCAGTGTCATACATACTTTTTTTTTGTGTGATATAAAATAAAACAGTTGCCTTGATGCAAGGGCACACAACATAGTTCACACCACATTCTTGTTTCACTCCGTTTGCCTTTGCGCAAACAGACCCGACACTTTCGTTGTGGTCTGGCTTTGCTGGTCCGTGGAAAATAGGCGAGCTTGTGTTTGTCCACTGGGGTTTGTGTGAAAATAATTGTCTGGGAAGTGATTGCTGGCATCCGCGATGTGCTGCAGAAGCTCATCCGTGAGAAACAGCTGCAGGAAATCAGCTGGCTCCTCAGACTCCAAATGGGCAGCGGCATTCAGTGGTCCAGGGGTTGCTGTAAAGTCGATTTTCCTCGGTTGCCATCCAGTGTGACGCCATCCGGAACCACTGCTTCCTGATGCACAACCTGTAAATTACAGAAATATAAACAATTGGAAATATATATTTATTGCTGCATTTTATTGCTGGCGTGTGAAGTTTCATATTATAATTTACCTTTCTTTACACCAACAAGACGAGGAGGAACTTTCTTGCCGCGGGATGCACAATCTGTGAATTTTAGAAAGTATGCATGATTACCACACCATTCAGTATTGTTGTTTCCTCGTCGGGGAGGAGATACGCTCGCGTCTAACTGCACATTTATGCGACATTTTCTGCCCGCAAGATGCATGATATGTACAATAAAAGCACGAGGGGTAAAACCACATGTTCAATGGTAACTTGCGAGCGCTTACCTCCTCGTTCGGGGGGATCTGGTGAGGACTCTCAGCTGCTTTGGCTATTGTCCGAAGGCAGGCGATGCAGGCCGCAAGGCACGCGCACCCTCTTTAGACGCCTGTTTGTTGAGACGACGACGAAGCGTCATCCTCTCAACCAAAGCGTCTCCATCGCCTTGATGCTTTTAGGAAGCTTTTTTTTTTACAAAAAAGCATTCCTCGATCGTCATTTGCTTGGAGGATTTCATTGCTAACGCTACTAATGCGACTGCTGCTAGTGCTGCCGATGCTGCTGCTACCCACGCTGCTCTCCACACTTATAAGTCTACCCCAGGATCCCGCCCCCCATTTGTACCTCTGGCGCAGATTCAAGGCGGATCTTTTGCACCTCTGCCCCCTGCTGGGTGATTTTTACATGATTCACAATGCGGACAAGGCTGATTCTCAGTCAGAGGTTGCATCAGACCCTTATGTACACTATGACGTAAAAAAGACAGGAAACGAATATAAACATATAGATGTCTTCAGGTACCGACTCTTTATGTACATGTGAAGTTTTGGATTTTTAGCAGCATGTGCATGAGAGTTATTAAGCATTTTGTCCATTGCGGCGAAGGAAATCTTAAGTGAAAACTTTGAAGCCCCGCCCCCGTCATATAGTATTTCGGAAACAAAAGATTTTAGCCCCAGTGTTTGTCCCAGGTCTTAAGATGCTACAGACAGAATTTTAAGGCAATCAGATGAAGCCTTTAGGATCAGGGTGCAAAAGAATGACCCCTGTAAACATGCAAAAAAGGGCAAAAGTCGGACTTTCAAAAATTCATAACTCACTTCCTGTTCATATTAGACGTTAAAATATCAAATTTTTCGCCATGCCCGATGAGACTGCCAAGTTTGGTGAGTTTTTGTGCATGTTTCGGGGGTCAAAAATGCGATCGAACAATCGGAAAAATAATAATAATAATAATTTCAACAAAAACAATAGCGACTTCGCAGCGGTCGCTGCTCAGGCCCTAATAATAATAATAATAATAATAATAAAAGTAATAATATTTTCTACAAAAACATTAGGGACCTCGCAGCCGTCGCAGCTCGGGCCCTAATAACAATTTCTACAAAAACAATAGCGACTTCGCAGCGGTCGCTGCTCAGGCCCTAATAATAATAATAATAATAATAATAAAAGTAATAATAATTTCCACAAAAACAATGGGGACCTCGTAGCGGTTGCTGCTCGGGCCCTAATAATAATTTCTACATAAACAATAGGGACCTCGCCGCGGTCGCTGCTCGGGCCCCAATAATAATTTCTACACAAAGTCCATTGTGGTGACCCGCCCCTTTTAAGTAAATTCAAAATGGCCGACTTCCTGTAAAACCTAGCTCATTGCTCCAAGAGACTTTTTTGTAGGTCTTGGTCTTATACATACAGTGAACCCTCGCTACTTCGCGGTTCACCTTTCGCGGGTTCAGTGCTTCGCGGGTATAAAAAATATTCGGGGGCATTGTAGTTTCGCCGAGCGGCACGACGGGCGCTGGAGCGGTTAGACGGCCGGCGTGCGCCGAAGAAGAGCGTGGGCGAAGAGGAGAGTGGACGAAGAAGAGCACGTTCCCCCGGACACGATCGGTGGCGACGTTTCGCGCGGTTCGGACCGTACCAGGGCTCCGGCCGGCGTGCGTGGCAGTTAAGCCGTAGAGGAGCACCGTCCCCGGGCACGGGCGGTGCCAAGCGGCCCCTAAGTTTAACCGAATGGAAGCTCTGGAGGAGGAGGGCATGCTCGCGTCACAGTAAGCCGAAGAGGAGCACCTTCCCCGGGCACGGGCGGTTCCAAGCGGCCCCTAAGTTTAACCAAATGGAAGCTCCGGAGGAGGAGGGCATGCTCGCGTCACAGTAAGCCGAAGAGGAGCACCTTCGCCGGGCACGGGCGGTTCCAAGCGGCCCCTAAGTTTAACCGAATGGAAGCTCCGGAGGAGGCGGGCATGCTCGCGTCACAGTAAGCCGAAGAGGAGCACCTTCCCCGGGCACGGGCGGTGCCAAGCGGCCCCTAAGTTTAACCGAATGGAAGCTCCGGGGGAGGAGGGCGGGCGTGTGTCACAGTTAAGCCGAATTGGAACACCTCTTCCGCCCGGGCACGAACGGAGCGCGAAGCTGTCAGTTATGAATGAATAAATGAATAAATAAATAAATAAATAAAGAATGCCACCTTTCATTTCACAGGGAACACCGGACGGCGTACCAGCAGGTAAAAGTCGGAGTAATTAAATAAATACAAAAAGAATGGCTGGGGAATAAAAAAATAATACGTTTTAATAATAATTTGTTTTTTTTGTTATAACATGAATTTCACTCTCTCTCTCTCCCCGTATATATATATACATATATATATATATATATATATACATATATATATATATATATATACATATATATATATATACAGATATATATATATATATATATATATATATATTTATTATATATATTGTATTTTCTTTTAAGCATTTTTGAAGGTGCGCCGCTACTTCGCGGATTTTCAGTTTCCGCGGGTGGTCTCGGTCCCCATTAACCGCAATAACCGAGGGTTCACTGTACTCCATAAAATTTACAAAAAGCGAGGTGAAACACTCAACCAGGGCTGCTTTTTTGAACATTTCTCGAGGGCCATGGCGAGCCATTTCAAAAAAGCTGCACAACTAACGTATAAAATATTGATAAATTTGCTCTGCCTGATGTGTGTGTCAAGTTTCACGAGTTGTCGTTTATATTTAGAACCTCATAATCAGCGTTGTTTTATTGCCAAAAAGTGCAATGCCACTCCCACAACTTTTCACGAAAAAGGATGAATTTCGTATTGTGACATCCTCATGGCCGAAACAGTCCTCCGAGCATATATGAGGGCGACCTTGTTGAGTTGCACGGAGAAAAACATCCAAGAAAATAACTTGTATTAGCTTTTACCAGTTGGTGGCGCTACTACTACGATGAAAAATAAGTTGGTAGATGTCTTCAGGGCTGAAGTATCCTCAAATGTGTACAACTTCGAGAAGATAGGATCATCTGAGTCATGTTGCCGGAGCTTTTGTTGCCACAGAGTACAATCTGACTTTTCAGCACCGTAATAGCCACGCCTTTTGCCAAAACGTCACAAAATTCGGCAGAGAGTAAGATCATTGTCTTGAGTCTTTTCTGACTAATTTTCAGTCGGATTCGTCAAAAGGGCACCGTGCAGTATGTGAAAATTAAAATAAAAACACATTTTTGATTCCACTTGGCGGCGCTGTGTGTATAACAAAATAATAACATTAAGATGTCTTCAGGTCGGGACGTTTTATTTACAGGTTAAGGTTTGGATTTTTAGGAGCATGTGCAGGGGAGTTATTAAGCATTCATTTATTTGTATTAGGTTCATTTTGTCTTCTTATTATTGATATTTGACTGATTCATTAAAAGCAGACAATTATGTTTTAGGTTAATTTTTTACCTGACATGTTTCGGCGAGTCTTTCGCCTTCTTCAGAGTGTCGCATGATGGTGTCTTGAGACCCGTCTTTATCAGCTGATGTTCCATGAGGGTGTGACTTACCTGTCAAAAAAATTAAAAATCAGAGCAGTAAAAGAACAAGCACAACATGAACATTACAAATCAGCAATCACTGACCACTGCAAAAGGGAAAACCACATCATGGACCGGGAGAAGGGCAGGGTCATCCGCACCGAAGAGAACAAACAACAGCGCTGGATCAGAGAGGCCATTGAGATCTGCAAGCGAGGCATAAAAACCATGAACAGAGACAAGGGAGCCTTCATCCTCTCTACCACCTGGAGCAGCATCTTGGCAGAGTGAACGGACAGCGGGGGGCGTGACTTGCCTTCATTCTTGTGACAGGTAAGTCACGCCCTCATGGAACATCAGCTGATAAAGACGGGTCACAAGACACCATCATGTGACACTCTGAAGAAGGCGAAAGACTTTCGTATTGTGACATCCTCAAGGCCTAAACACTCATCCGAGCAAATATAAGGTAGATTTTGTTAACCTGCCCGGAGAAAAACATAAACGAAAATAATTTGTATTTGTTTTAACCAGTTGGTGGCGCTACCACTGCGATCAAAAATAAGTTGGCAGCCGTCTTCAGGGCCTGAATATCCTCAAATGTGAAAAATTTCGAGAAGATGGATCATCTGAATCATTTTGCAGGAACTTTTGTTGCCACGGAGATTAATCAGACTCTGCGGCACCGTAATAGCCACGCCCTTCGAAGGAAAGTCACAAAAATAGGGATAGAGTAAGATCAATGTCTTGAGTCTTTTCTAGCCAATTTTCAATCGGATTCGTTAAAAGGGCACCGTGCAGTACGTCAAAATGTAAAAAATGATATTGATTGGCGCAAGGTGTATAACTGAATATAAACATATAGATGTCTTCAGGTACCGACTCTTTATGTACATGTGAAGTTTTGGATTTTTAGCTGCATGTGCAGGAGAGTTATTAAGCATTTTGTCCATTGCGGTGAAGGAAATCTTAAGTGAAAACTTCGAAGCCCCGCCCCCGTTCATATAGTATTTCGGAAACAAAAAATTTTAGCCCCAGTGTTTGTCCCAGGTCTTAAGATGCTACAGACAGAATTTTAAGGCAATCAGATGAAGCCTTTAGGATCAGGGTGCAAAAGAATGACCCCTGTAAACATGCAAAAAAGGGCAAAAGTCGGACTTTCAAAAATTCATAACTCACTTCCTGTTCATATTAGACGTTAAAATATCAAATTTTTCGCCATGCCCGATGAGACTGCCAAGTTTGGTGAATTTTTGTGCATGTTTCGGGGGTCAAAAATGCGATCGAACAATCGGAAAAATAATAATAAGAATAATTTCTACAAAAACAATAGGGACTTCGCAGCGGTCGCTGCTCAGGCCCTAATAATAATAATAATAATAATAATAAAAGTAATAATATTTTCTACAAAAACAATAGGGACCTCGCAGCCGTCGCAGCTCGGGCCCTAATAACAATAGGGACCTCGCAGCGGTCACTGCTCGGGCCCTAATAATAATAATAATAATAATTTCCACAAAAACAATGGGGACCTCGTAGCGGTCGCTGCTCGGGCCCTAATAATAATTTCTACATAAACGATAGGGACCTTGCCGCGGTCGCTGCTCGGGCCCCAATAATAATTTCTACACAAAGTCCATTGTGGTGACCCGCCCCCTTTTAAGTAAATTCAAAATGGCCGACTTCCTGTAAAACCTAGCTCATTGCTCCAAGAGACTTTTTTGTAGGTCTTGGTCTTATACATACAGTGAACCCTCGCTACTTCGCGGTTCACCTTTCGCGGGTTCAGTGCTTCGCGGGTATAAAAAATATTCGGGGGCATTGTAGTTTCGCCGAGCGGCACGACGGGGCGCTGGAGCGGTTAGACGGCCGGCGTGCGCCGAAGAAGAGCGTGGGCGAAGAGGAGAGTGGACGAAGAAGAGCACGTTCCCCCGGACACGATCGGTGGCGACGTTTCGCGCGGTTCGGACCGTACCAGAGCTCCGGCCGGCGTGCGTGGCAGTTAAGCCGTAGAGGAGCACCTTCCCCGGGCACGGGCGGTGCCAAGCGGCCCCTAAGTTTAACCGAATGGAAGCTCCGGAGGAGGAGGGCATGCTCGCGACACAGTAAGCCGAAGAGGAGCACCTTCCCCGGGCACGGGCGGTGCCAAGCGGCCCCTAAGTTTAACCGAATGGAAGCTCCGGGGGAGGAGGGTGGGCGTGTGTCACAGTTAAGCCGAATCGGAGCACCTCTTCCGCGCACGAGCGGAGCGCGAAGCTGTCAGTTATGAATGAATAAATGAATAAATAAATAAATAAATAAAGAATGGCACCTTTCATTTCACAGGGCACACCGGACGGCGTACCAGCAGGTAAAAGTCAGAGTAATTAAATAAATTAAAAAAGAATGGCTGGGGAATAAAAAAATAATACGTTTGAATAATAATTTGGTTTTTTTGTTATAACATGAATTTCACTCTCTCTCTCTCTCCCCGTATATATATATATATATATATATATTTATATATTTATTATATATATTGTATTTTTTTTTAAGCATTTTTGAAGGTGCGCCGCTACTTCGCGGATTTTCAGTTTTCGCGGGTGGTCTCTGTCCCCATTAACCGCGATAACCGAGGATTCACTGTACTCCATAAAATTTACAAAAAGCGAGGTGAAACACTCAACCAGGGCTGCTTTTTTTAACATTTCTCGAGGGCCATGGCGAGCCATTTCAAAAAGGCTGCACAACTAACGTATAAAATATTGATAAATTTGCTCGGCCTGATGTGTGTGTAAAGTTTCACGAGTTGTCGTTCATATTTAGAACCTCATAATCAGCGTTGTTTTATTGCCGAACAGTGCAATGCCACTCCCACAACTTTACAAGAAAAAGGACGAATTTCGTATTGTGACATCCTCATGGCCGAAACAGTCATCCGAGCCTATATGAGGGCGACCTTGTTGAGTTGCACGGAGAAAAACATCCAAGAAAATAACTTGTATTAGCTTTTACCAGTTGGTGGCGCTACTACTACGATGAAAAATAAGTTGGTAGATGTCTTCAGGGCTGAAGTATCCTCAAATGTGTACAACTTCGAGAAGATAGGATCATCTGAGTCATGTTGCCGGAGCTTTTATTGCCACAGAGTACAATCTGACTTTTCAGCACCGTAATAGCCACGCCTTTTGCCAAAACGTCACAAAATTCGGCAGAGAGTAAGATCATTGTCTTGAGTCTTTTCTGACTAATTTTCAGTCGGATTCGTCAAAAGGGCACCGTGCATAATGTGAAAATTTAAATAAAAACAAATTTTTGATTCCACTTGGCGGCGCTGTGTGTATAACAAAATAATAACATTAAGATGTCTTCAGGTCGGGACGTTTTATTTACAGGTGAAGGTTTGGATTTTTAGGAGCATGTGCAGGGGAGTTATTAAGCATTCGTTTATTTGTATTAGGTTCATTTTGTCTTCTTATTATTGATATTTGACTGATTCATTAAAAGCAGACAATTATGTTTTAGGTTAATTTTTTACCTGACATGTTTCGGCGAGTCTTTCGCCTTCTTCAGAGTGTCGCATGATGGTGTCTTGAGACCCGTCTTTATCAGCTGATGTTCCATGAGGGTGTGACTTACCTGTCAAAAAAATGAAAAATCAGAGCAGTAAAAGAACAAGCACAACATGAACATTACAAATCAGCAATCACTGACCACTGCAAAAGGGAAAACCACATCATGGACCGGGAGAAGGGCAGGGTCATCCGCACCGAAGAGAACAAACAACAGCGCTGGATCAGAGAGGCCATTGAGATCTGCAAGCGAGGCATAAAAACCATGAACAGAGACAAGGGAGCCTTCATCCTCTCTACCACCTGGAGCAGCATCTTGGCGGAGTGAACGGACAGCGGGGGGCGTGACTTGCCTTCATTCTTGTGAATGGTAAGTCACGCCCTCATGGAACATCAGCTGATAAAGACGGGCCACAAGACACCATCATGTGACACTCTGAAGAAGGCGAAAGACTTTCGTATTGTGACATCCTCAAGGCTTAAACACTCATCCGAGCAAATATAAGGTAGATTTTGTTAACCTGCCCGGAGAAAAACATCAACGAAAATAATTTGTATTTGTTTTAACCAGTTGGTGGCGCTACCACTGCGATCAAAAATAAGTTGGCAGCCGTCTTCAGGGCCTGAATATCCTCAAATGTGAAAAATTTCAAGAAGATGGATCATCTGAATCATTTTGCAGGAACTTTTGTTGCCACGGAGAATAATCAGACTCTGCAGCACCGTAATAGCCACGCCCTTCGAAGGAAAGTCACAAAAATAGGGATAGAGTAAGATCAATGTCTTGAGTCTTTTCTAGCCAATTTTCAATCGGATTCGTTAAAAGGGCACCGTGCAGTACGTCAAAATGTAAAAAATGATATTGATTGGCGCAAGGTGTATAACTGAATATAAACATATAGATGTTTTCAGGTACCGACTCTTTATGTACATGTGAAGTTTTGGATTTTTAGCAGCATGTGCAAGAGAGTTATTAAGCATTTTGTCCATTGCGGCGAAGGAAATCTTAAGTGAAAACTTTGAAGCCCCGCCCCCGTCATATAGTATTTCGGAAACAAAAAATTTTAGCCCCAGTGTTTGTCCCAGGTCTTAAGATGCTACAGACAGAATTTTAAGGCAATCAGATGAAGCCTTTAGGATCAGGGTGCAAAAGAATGACCCCTGTAAACATGCAAAAAAGGGCAAAAGTCGGACTTTCAAAAATTCATAACTCACTTCCTATTCATATTAGACATTAAAATATCAAATTTTTCGCCATGCCCGATGAGACTGCCAAGTTTGGTGAATTTTTGTGCATGTTTCGGGGGTCAAAAATGCAATCGAACAATCGGAAAAATAATAATAATAATAATTTCTACAAAAACAATAGGGACTTCGCAGCGGTCGCTGCTCAGGCCCTAATAATAATAATAATAATAAGAGAAGATAAGATAAGATGTCCTTTATTAGTCCCACAATGGGGAAATTTGAAAGTAATAATATTTTCTACAAAAACAATAGGGACCTCGCAGCCGTCGCAGCTCGGGCCCTAATAACAATTTCTAGAAAAACAATAGGGACCTCGCAGCGGTCACTGCTCGGGCCCTAATAATAATAATAATAATAATTTCCACAAAAACAATGGGGACCTCGTAGCGGTCGCTGCTCGGGCCCTAATAATAATTTCTACATAAACAATAGGGACCTCGCCGCGGTCGCTGCTCGGGCCCCAATAATAATTTCTACACAAAGTCCATTGTGGTGACCCGCCCCCTTTTAATAAATTCAAAATGGCCGACTTCCTGTAAAACCTAGCTCATTGCTCCAAGAGACTTTTTTGTAGGTCTTGGTCTTATACATACAGTGAACCCTCGCTACTTGGCGGTTCACCTTTCGCGGGTTCAGTGCTTCGCGGGTCTAAAAAATATTCGGGGGCATTATAGTTTCGCCGAGCGGCACGACGGGGCGCTGGAGCGGTTAGACGGCCGGTGTGCGCCGAAGAAGAGCGTGGGCGAAGAGGAGCGTGGACGAAGAAGAGCACGTTCCCCCGGACACGATCGGTGGCGACGTTTCGCGCGGTTCGGACAGTACCAGAGCTCCGGCCGGCGTGCGTGGCAGTTAAGCCGTAGAGGAGAACCTTCCCAGGGCACGGGCGGTGCCAAGCGGCCCCTAAGTTTAACCGAATGGAAGCTCCGGAGGAGGAGGGCATGCTCGCGTCACAGTAAGCCGAAGAGGAGCACCTTCCCCGGGCACGGGCGGTTCCAAGCGGCCCCTAAGTTTAACCGAATGGAAGCTCCGGAGGAGGAGGGCATGCTCGCGTCACAGTAAGCCGAAGAGGAGCACCTTCCCCGGGCACGGGCGGTGCCAAGCGGCCCCTAAGTTTAACCGAATGGAAGCTCCGGGGGAGGAGGGCGGGTGTGTGTCACAGTTAAGCCGAATTGGAGCACCTCTTCCGCCCGGGCACGAGCGGAGCGCGAAGCTGTCAGTTATGAATGTATAGAAGAATAAATAAATAAATAAATAAAGAATGCCACCTTTCATTTCACAGGGCACACCGGACGGCGTACCAGCAGGTAAAAGTCGGAGTAATTAAATAAATACAAAAAGAATGGCTGGGGAATAAAAAAATAATACGTTTTAATAATAATTTGGTTTTTTTGTTATAACATGAATTTCACTCTCTCTCTCTCTCCCCCGTATATATATATATATATATATATATATATATATATATATATATATATATATATATATATATATATTTATTATATATATTGTATTTTCTTTTAAGCATTTTTGAAGGTGCGCCGCTACTTCGCGGATTTTCAGTTTCCGCGGGTGGTCTCGGTCCCCATTAACCGCGATAACCGAGGGTTCACTGTACTCCATAAAATTTACAAAAAGCGAGGTGAAACACTCAACCAGGGCTGCTTTTTTGAACATTTCTCGAGGGCCATGGCGAGCCATTTAAAAAAAGCTGCACAACTAACGTATAAAATATTGATAAATTTGCTCTGCCTGATGTGTGTGTCAAGTTTCACGAGTTGTCGTTCATATTTAGAACCTCATAATCAGCGTTGTTTTATTGCCAAAAAGTGCAATGCCACTCCCACAACTTTTCACGAAAAAGGATGAATTTCGTATTGTGACATCCTCATGGCCGAAACAGTCCTCCGAGCATATATGAGGGCGACCTTGTTGAGTTGCACGGAGAAAAACATCCAAGAAAATAACTTGTATTAGCTTTTACCAGTTGGTGGCGCTACTACTACGATGAAAAATAAGTTGGTAGATGTCTTCAGGGCTGAAGTATCCTCAAATGTGTACAACTTCGAGAAGATAGGATCATCTGAGTCATGTTGCCGGAGCTTTTGTTGCCACAAAGTACAATCGGACTTTTCAGCACCGTAATTGCCACGCCTTTTGCCAAAACGTCACAAAACTCGGCAGAGAGTAAGATCATTGTCTTGAGTCTTTTCTGACTAATTTTCAGTCGGATTCGTCAAAAGGGCACCGTGCAGTACGTGAAAATTTAAATAAAAACAAATTTTTGATTCCACTTGGCGGCGCTGTGTGTATAACAAAATAATAACATTAAGATGTCTTCAGGTCGGGACATTTTATTTACAGGTGAATGTTTGGATTTTTAGGAGCATGTGCAGGGGAGTTATTAAGCATTCATTTATTTGTATTAGGTTCATTTTGTCTTCTTATTATTGATATTTGACAGATTCATTAAAAGCAGACAATTATGTTTTCGGTAAAATTTTTTACCTGACATGTTTCGGCGAGTCTTTCGCCTTCTTCAGAGTGTCGCATGATGGTGTCTTGAGACCCGTCTTTATCAGCTGATGTTCCATGAGGGTGTGACTTACCTGTCAAAAAAATGAAAAATCAGAGCAGTAAAAGAACAAGCACAACATGAACATTACAAATCAGCAATCACTGACCACTGCAAAAGGGAAAACCACATCATGGACCGGGAGAAGGGCAGGGTCATCGGCACCGAAGAGAACAAACAACAGCGCTGGATCAGAGAGGCCATTGAGATCTGCAAGCGAGGCATAAAAACCATGAACAGAGACAAGGGAGCCTTCATCCTCTCTACCACCTGGAGCAGCATCTTGGCGGAGTTAACGGACAGCGGGGGGCGTGACTTGCCTTCATTCTTGTGACAGGTAAGTCACGCCCTCATGGAACATCAGCTGATAAAGACGGGCCACAAGACACCATCATGTGACACTCTGAAGAAGGCGAAAGACTTTCGTATTGTGACATCCTCCAGGCTGAAACACTCATCCGAGCAAATATAAGGTAGATTTTGTGAACCTGCCCGGAGAAAAACATCAACGAAAATAATTTGTATTTGTTTTAACCAGTTGGTGGCGCTACCACTGCGATCAAAAAGAAGTTGGCAGCCGTCTTCAGGGCCTGAATATCCTCAAATGTGAAAATTTTCGAGAAGATGGATCATCTGAATCATTTTGCAGGAACTTTTGTTGCCACGGAGAATAATCAGACTCTGCGGCACCGCAATAGCCACGCCCTTCGAAGGAAAGTCACAAAAATAGGGATAGAGTAAGATCAATGTCTTGAGTCTTTTCTAGCCAATTTTCAATCGGATTCGTTAAAAGGGCACGGTGCAGTACGTCAAAATGTAAAAAATGATATTGATTGGCGCAAGGTGTATAACAGAATATAAACATATAGATGTCTTCAGGTACCGACTCTTTATGTACATGTGAAGTTTTGGATTTTTAGCAGCATGTGCAGGAGAGTTATTAAGCATTTTGTCCATTGCGGCGAAGGAAATCTTAAGTGAAAACTTTGAAGCCCCGCCCCCGTCATATCGTATTTCGGAAACAAAAGATTTTAGCCCCAGTGTTTGTCCCAGGTCTTAAGATGCTACAGACAGAATTTTAAGGCAATCAGATGAAGCCTTTAGGATCAGGGTGCAAAAGAATGACCCCTGTAAACATGCAAAAAAGGGCAAAAGTCGGACTTTCAAAAATTCATAACTCACTTCCTGTTCATATTAGACGTTAAAATATCAAATTTCTCGCCATGCCCGATGAGACTGCCAAGTTTGGTGAGTTTTTGTGCATGTTTCGGGGGTCAAAAATGCGATCGAACAATCGGAAAAATAATAATAATAATAATTTCTACAAAAACAACAGGGACTTCGCAGCGGTCGCTGCTCAGGCCCTAATAATAATAATAATAAAAGTAATAATATTTTCTACAAAAACAATAGGGACCTCGCAGCCGTCGCAGCTCGGGCCCTAATAACAATTTCTAGAAAAACAATAGGGACCTCGCAGCGGTCACTGCTCGGGCCCTAATAATAATAATAATAATAATTTCCACAAAAACAATGGGGACCTCGTAGCGGTCGCTGCTCGGGCCCTAATAATAATTTCTCCATAAACAATAGGGACCTCGCCGCGGTCGCTGCTCGGGCCCCAATAATAATTTCTACACAAAGTCCATTGTGGTGACCCGCCCCTTTTAAGTAAATTCAAAATGGCCGACTTCCTGTAAAACCTAGCTCATTGCTCCAAGAGACTTTTTTGTAGGTCTTGGTCTTATACATACAGTGAACCCTCGCTACTTCGCAGTTCACCTTTCGCGGGTTCAGTGCTTCGCGGGTATAAAAAATATTCGGGGGCATTGTAGTTTCGCCGAGCGGCACGACGGGGCGCTGGAGCGGTTAGACGGCCGGCGTGCGCCGAAGAAGAGCGTGGGCGAAGAGGAGAGTGGACGAAGAAGAGCACGTTCCCCCGGACACGATCGGTGGCGACGTTTCGCGCGGTTCGGACCGTACCAGAGCTCCGGCCGGCGTGCGTGGCAGTTAAGCCGTAGAGGAGCACCTTCCCCAGGCACGGGCGGTGCCAAGCGGCCCCTAAGTTTAATGGAATGGAAGCTCCGGAGGAGGAGGGCATGCTCGCGTCACAGTAAGCCGAAGAGGAGCACCTTCCCCGGGCACGGGCGGTTCCAAGCGGCCCCTAAGTTTAACCGAATGGAAGCTCCGGAGGAGGAGGGCATGCTCGCGACACAGTAAGCCGAAGAGGAGCACCTTCCCCGGGCACGGGCGGTGCCAAGCGGCCCCTAAGTTTAACCGAATGGAAGCTCCGGGGGAGGAGGGTGGGCGTGTGTCACAGTTAAGCCGAATTGGAGCACCTCTTCCGCCCGGGCACGAGCGGAGCGCGAAGCTGTCAGTTATGAATGAATAAATGAATAAATAAATAAATAAATAAAGAATGGCACCTTTCATTGCAGAGGGCACACCGGACGGCGTACCAGCAGGTAAAAGTCGGAGTAATTAAATAAATACAAAAAGAATGGCTGGGGAATAAAAAAATAATACGTTTTAATAATAATTTGTTTTTTTTGTTATAACATGAATTTCACTCTCTCTCTCCCCGTATATATATATATATATATATATATTGTATTTTTTTTTTAAGCATTTTTGAAGGTGCGCCGCTACTTCGCGGATTTTCAGTTTTCGCGGGTGGTCTCGGTCCCCATTAACCGCGATAACCGAGGGTTCACTGTACTCCATAAAATTTACAAAAAGCGAGGTGAAACACTCAACCAGGGCTGCTCTGCATGTTGTGCTGGGCCACCTGGAACAACAGCGGAGCTATGCAAGGATGCTCTTTGTGGACTACAGCTCGGCATTCAACACGATCATCCCAGACATCCTCGTCGCCAAACTGGACACTCTCGGCCTCCCTGCCCTCACACACATCTGGATTAAGGACTTTCTGACCAACAGACCCCAGACTGTGTTGCTCGGCCCCTACACGTCCTCCACCCTCATGGTGAGCACCGGTTCCCCCCAAGGATGCGTGCTGAGCCCTCTCCTGTACGCCCTCTACACCTACGACTGCAGCCCGGCCCACGGCAACAACACCATCGTCAAGTTTGCTGACGACACGACAGTGGTCGGTCTGATCTCGGAAGGTGACGAGACAGCCTACAGAGAGGAGGTAGGGAGACTGACAACTTGGTGCAAGGACAACAGACTGCACCTTAACTCTGCTAAAACAAAGGAGATTGTCGTCGACTTCAGGAGGAACAAGACGCTGCCGCCCCCCCTCTGCATCGAAGGCGTGTGTGTGGAGAGGGTCCACACGTTCAAGTTCCTGGGAGTACAGATCTCCGATGACCTTTCTTGGAGTCACAACACCACAGCAGTGGTAAAGAAGGTCCGCCAACGTCTGCACTTCCTGAGAGTCCTCAGGAAATTCAACCTGGACAGGAAGCTGCTGCTGGCCTTCTACCACTCGTCCATCGAGAGCCTGCTGACGTACTGTGTCTCCACCTGGTACAGCGGCTGCACTGAGGCGGACAGAGTGAGGCTCCAGAGGACAGTCAAAACAGCGCAAAGGATTATTGGCTGCCCTCTCCCCTCGCTGTCGGACATCTACACCGCCCGGTGCCTCAGAAGGGCTCTCAACATCGTCAAAGACAATACCCACCCAAACTCACACCTGTTCGACCGGTTGCCCTCTGGCAGGCGCTACAGATGCATCAAATCAAGGACCAATAGACTGAGAAACAGTTTCTTTCCGAGAGCCATCTCCATACTGAACTCTCACACACACACGAGACCACCCTAACCTTGCAAAACAGCATTGTGATGTGTTTCTATATGCCCTATTC
Source organism: Idiotropiscis lumnitzeri (assembly GCF_059441095.1). Taxonomy (NCBI): domain Eukaryota; kingdom Metazoa; phylum Chordata; class Actinopteri; order Syngnathiformes; family Syngnathidae; genus Idiotropiscis; species Idiotropiscis lumnitzeri. The sequence goes on along the minus strand of NW_028283668.1, from coordinate 106,229 downwards.
AGTACTGAATTCCATTGCACTGTCTTATTTATTTATCTAATTTATATATTGTCTGTATTATTGTTGTATTGCACTGGAGAGGGGAGCCCTCTAATCTCGTTGCACACTTGAGTACAATGACAATAAAGGGATTTCTATTTCTATTCTATTCTTTTTTTAACTTTTCTCGAGGGCCATGGCGAGCCATTTCAAAAAAGCTGCACAACTAACGTATAAAATATTGATAATTTGCTCTGCCTGATGTGTGTGTAAAGTTTCACGAGTTGTCGTTCATATTTAGAACCTCATAATCAGCGTTGTTTTATTACCGAACAGTGCAATGCCACTCCCACAACTTTTCACGAAAAAGGATGAATTTCGTATTGTGACATCCTCATGGCCGAAACAGTCATCCGAGCATATATGAGGGCGACCTTGTTGAGTTGCACGGAGAAAAACATCCAAGAAAATAACTTGTATTAGCTTTTACCAGTTGGTGGAGCTACTACTACGATGAAAAATAAGTTGGTAGATGTCTTCAGGGCTGAAGTATCCTCAAATGTGTACAACTTCGAGAAGATAGGATCATCTGAGTCATGTTGCCGGAGCTTTTGTTGCCACAAAGTACAATCGGACTTTTCAGCACCGTAATAGCCACGCCTTTTGCCAAAACGTCACAAAATTCGGCAGAGAGTAAGATCATTGTCTTGAGTCTTTTCTGACTAATTTTCAGTCGGATTCGTCAAAAGGGCACCGTGCAGTACGTGAAAATTAAAATAAAAACACATTTTTGATTCCACTTGGCGGCGCTGTGTGTATAACAAAATAATAACATTAAGATGTCTTCAGGTCGGGACGTTTTATTTACAGGTGAAGGTTTGGATTTTTAGGAGCATGTGCAGGGGCGTTATTAAGCATTCATTTATTTGTATTAGGTTCATTTTGTCTTCTTATTATTGATATTTGACTGATTCATTAAAAGCAGACAATTATGTTTTAGGTTAATTTTTTACCTGACATGTTTCGGCGAGTCTTTCGCCTTCTTCAGAGTGTCGCATGATGGTGTCTTGAGACCCGTCTTTATCAGCTGATGTTCCATGTGGGTGTGACTTACCTGTCAAAAAAATGAAAAATCAGAGCAGTAAAAGAACAAGCACAACATGAACATTACAAATCAGCAATCACTGACCACTGCAAAAGGGAAAACCACATCATGGACCGGGAGAAGGGCAGGGTCATCCGTACCGAAGAGAACAAACAACAGCGCTGGATCAGAGAGGCCATTGAGATCTGCAAGCGAGGCATAAAAACCATGAACAGAGACAAGGGAGCCTTCATCCTCTCTACCACCTGGAGCAGCATCTTGGCGGAGTGAACGGACAGCGGGGGGCGTGACTTGCCTTCATTCTTGTGACAGGTAAGTCACGCCCTCATGGAACATCAGCTGATAAAGACGGGTCACAAGACACCATCATGTGACACTCTGAAGAAGGCGAAAGACTTTCGTATTGTGACATCCTCAAGGCCTAAACACTCATCCGAGCAAATATAAGGTAGATTTTGTTAACCTGCCCGGAGAACAAAATCAACGAAAATAATTTGTATTTGTTTTAACCAGTTGGTGGCGCTACCACTGCGATCAAAAATAAGTTGGCAGCCGTCTTCAGGGCCTGAATATCCTCAAATGTGAAAAATTTCGAGAAGATGGATCATCTGAATCATTTTGCAGGAACTTTTGTTGCCACGGAGAATAATCAGACTCTGCGGCACCGTAATAGCCACGCCCTTCGAAGGAAAGTCACAAAAATAGGGATAGAGTAAGATCAATGTCTTGAGTCTTTTCTAGCCAATTTTCAATCGGATTCGTTAAAAGGGCACCGTGCAGTACGTCAAAATGTAAAAAATTATATTGATTGGCGCAAGGTGTATAACAGAATATAAACATATAGATGTCTTCAGGTACCGACTCTTTATGTACATGTGAAGTTTTGGATTTTTAGCAGCATGTGCAGGAGAGTTATTAAGCATTTTGTCCATTGCGGCGAAGTAAATCTTAAGTGAAAACTTTGAAGCCCCGCCCCCGTCATATAGTATTTCGGAAACAAAAGATTTTAGCCCCAATTTTAGCCCCAGTGTTTGTCCCAGGTCTTAAGATGCTACAGACAGAATTTTAAGGCAATCAGATGAAGCCTTTAGGATCAGGGTGCAAAAGAATGACCCCTGTAAACATGCAAAAAAGGGCAAAAGTCGGACTTTCAAAAATTCATAACTCACTTCCTGTTCATATTAGACGTTTAAAATATCAAATTTCTCGCCATGCCCGATGAGACTGCCAAGTTTGGTGAGTTTTTGTGCATGTTTCGGGGGTCAAAAATGCAATCGAACAATCGGAAAAATAATAACAATAATAATTTCTACAAAAACAACAGGGACTTCGCAGCGGTCGCTGCTCAGGCCCTAATAATAATAATAATAATAATAATAAAAGTAATAATATTTTCTACAAAAACAATAGGGACCTCGCAGCCGTCGCAGCTCGGGCCCTAATAACAATTTCTAGAAAAACAATAGGGACCTCGCAGCGGTCACTGCTCGGGCCCTAATAATAATAATAATAATAATTTCCACAAAAACAATGGGGACCTCGTAGCGGTCGCTGCTCGGGCCCTAATAATAATTTCTACAAAAACAATAGGGACCTCGCCGCGGTCGCTGCTCGGGCCCCAATTATAATTTCTACACAAAGTCCATTGTGGTGACCCGCCCCCTTTTAAGTAAATTCAAAATGGCCGACTTCCTGTAAAACCTAGCTCATTGCTCCAAGAGACTTTTTTGTAGGTCTTGGTCTTATACATACAGTGAACCCTCGCTACTTGGCGGTTCACCTTTCGCGGGTTCAGTGCTTCGCGGGTCTAAAAAATATTCGGGGGCATTGTAGTTTCGCCGAGCGGCACGACGGGGCGCTGGAGCGGTTAGACGGCCGGTGTGCGCCGAAGAAGAGCGTGGGCGAAGAGGAGAGTGGACGAAGAAGAGCACGTTCCCCCGGACACGATCGGTGGCGACGTTTCGCGCGGTTCGGACAGTACCAGAGCTCCGGCCGGCGTGCGTGGCAGTTAAGCCGTAGAGGAGAACCTTCCCCGGGCACGGGCGGTGCCAAGCGGCCCCTAAGTTTAACCGAATGGAAGTTCCGGAGGAGGAGGGCATGCTCGCGTCACAGTAAGCCGAAGAGGAGCACCTTCCCCGGGCACGGGCGATTCCAAGCGGCCCCTAAGTTTAACCGAATGGAAGCTCCGGAGGAGGAGGGCATGCTCGCGTCACAGTAAGCCGAAGAGGAGCACCTTCCCCGGGCACGGGCGGTGCCAAGCGGCCCCTAAGTTTAACCGAATGGAAGCTCCGGGGGAGGAGGGCGGGTGTGTGTCACAGTTAAGCCGAATTGGAGCACCTCTTCCGCCCGGGCACGAGCGGAGCGCGAAGCTGTCAGTTATGAATGTATAAAAGAATAAATAAATAAATGAATAAAGAATGCCACCTTTCATTTCACAGGGCACACCGGACGGCGTACCAGCAGATAAAAGTCGGAGTAATTAAATAAATACAAAAAGAATGGCTGGGGAATAAAAAAATAATACGTTTTAATAATAATTTGTTTTTTTTGTTATAACATGAATTTCACTCTCTCTCTCCCCGTATATATATATATATATATATATATATATATATATATAAATATATATATATATATATATATATATATATATATATATATATATATATATTTATATATTTATTATATATATTGTATATTTTTTTAAGCATTTTTGAAGGTGCGCCGCTACTTCGCGGATTTTCAGTTTTCGCGGGTGGTCTCTGTCCCCATTAACCGCGATTACCGAGGGTTCACTGTACTCCATAAAATTTACAAAAAGCGAGGTGAAACACTCAACCAGGGCTGCTTTTTTTAACATTTCTCGAGGGCCATGGCGAGCCATTTCAAAAAAGCTGCACAACTAACGTATAAATTATTGATAAATTTGCTCGGCCTGATGTGTGTGTAAAGTTTCACGAGTTGTCGTTCATATTTAGAACCTCATAATCAGCGTTGTTTTATTGCCGAACAGTGCAATGCCACTCCCACAACTTTACACGAAAAAGGACGAATTTCGTATTGTGACATCCTCATGGCCGAAACAGTCATCCGAGCATATATGAGGGCGGCCTTGTTGAGTTGCACAGAGAAAAACATCCAAGAAAATAACTTGGATTAGCTTTTACCAGTTGGTGGCGCTACTACTACGATGAAAAATAAGTTGGTAGATGTCTTCAGGGCTGAAGTATCCTCAAATGTGTACAACTTCGAGAAGATAGGATCATCTGAGTCATGTTGCCGGAGCTTTTGTTGCCACAGAGTACAATCTGACTTTTCAGCACCGTAATAGCCACGCCTTTTGCCAAAACGTCACAAAATTCGGCAGAGAGAAAGATCATTGTCTTGAGTCTTTTCTGACTAATTTTCAGTCGGATTTGTCAAAAGGGCACCGTGCAGGATGTGAAAATTAAAATAAAAACACATTTTTGATTCCACTTGGCGGCGCTGTGTGAATAACAAAATAATAACATTAAGATGTCTTCAGGTCGGGACGTTTTATTTACAGGTGAAGGTTTGGATTTTCAGGAGCATGTGCAGGGGAGTTATTAAGCATTCATTTATTTGTATTAGGTTCATTTTGTCTTCTTATTATTGATATTTGACTGATTCATTAAAAGCAGACAATTATGTTTTAGGTTAATTTTTTACCTGACATGTTTCGGCGAGTCTTTCGCCTTCTTCAGAGTGTCGCATGATGGTGTCTTGAGACCCGTCTTTATCAGCTGATGTTCCATGAGGGTGTGACTTACCTGTCAAAAAAATGAAAAATCAGAGCAGTAAAAGAACAAGCACAACATGAACATTACAAATCAGCAATCACTGACCACTGCAAAAGGGAAAACCACATCATGGACCGGGAGAAGGGCAGGGTCATCCGCACCGAAGAGAACAAACAACAGCGCTGGATCAGAGAGGCCATTGAGATCTGCAAGCGAGGCATAAAAACCATGAACAGAGACAAGGGAGCCTTCATCCTCTCTACCACCTAGAGCAGCATCTTGGCGGAGTGAACGGACAGCGGGGGGTGTGACTTGCCTTCATTCTTGTGACAGGTAAGTCACGCCCTCATGGAACATCAGCTGATAAAGACGGGTCACAAGACACCATCATGTGACACTCTGAAGAAGGCGAAAGACTTTCGTATTGTGACATCCTCAAGGCCTAAACACTCATCCGAGCAAATATAAGGTAGATTTTGTGAACCTGCCCGGAGAAAAACATCAACGAAAATAATTTGTATTTGTTTTAACCAGTTGGTGGCGCTACCACTGCGATCAAAAATAAGTTGGCAGCCGTCTTCAGGGCCTGAATATCCTCAAATGTGAAAAATTTCGAGAAGATGGATCATCTGAATCATTTTGCAGGAACTTTTGTTGCCACGGAGAATAATCAGACTCTGCGGCACCGCAATAGCCACGCCCTTCGAAGGAAAGTCACAAAAATAGGGATAGAGTAAGATCAATGTCTTGAGTCTTTTCTAGCCAATTTTCAATCGGATTCGTTAAAAGGGCACCGTGCAGTACGTCAAAATGTAAAAAATGTTATTGATTGGCGCAAGGTGTATAACAGAATATAAACATATAGATGTCTTCAGGTACCGACTCTTTATGTACATGTGAAGTTTTGGATTTTTAGCAGCATGTGCAGGAGAGTTATTAAGCATTTTGTCCATTGCGGCGAAGGAAATCTTAAGTGAAAACTTTGAAGCCCCGCCCCCGTCATAGAGTATTTCGGAAACAAAAGATTTTAGCCCCAGTGTTTGTCCCAGGTCTTAAGATGCTACAGACAGAATTTTAAGGCAATCAGATGAAGCCTTTAGGATCAGGGTGCAAAAGAATGACCCCTGTAAACATGCAAAAAAGGGCAAAAGTCGGACTTTCAAAAATTCATAACTCACTTCCTGTTCATATTAGACGTTAAAATATCAAATTTCTCGCCATGCCCGATGAGACTGCCAAGTTTGGTGAGTTTTTGTGCATGTTTCGGGGTCAAAAATGCGATCGTACAATCGGAAAAATAATAATAATAATAATTTCTACAAAAACAACAGGGACTTCGCAGCGGTCGCTGCTCAGGCCCTAATAATAATAATAATAATAATAATAATAAAAGTAATAATATTTTCTACAAAAACAATAGGGACCTCGCAGCCGTCGCAGCTCGGGCCCTAATAACAATTTCTAGAAAAACAATAGGGACCTCGCAGCGGTCACTGCTCGGGCCCTAATAATAATAATAATAATAATTTCCACAAAAACAATGGGGACCTCGTAGCGGTCGCTGCTCGGGCCCTAATAATAATTTCTACATAAACAATAGGGACCTCGCCGCGGTCGCTGCTCGGGCCCCAATAATAATTTCTACACAAAGTCCATTGTGGTGACCCGCCCCCTTTTAAGTAAATTCAAAATGGCCGACTTCCTGTAAAACCTAGCTTATTGCTCCAAGAGACTTTTTTGTAGGTCTTGGTCTTATACATACAGTGAACCCTCGCTACTTCGCGGTTCACCTTTCGCGGGTTCAGTGCTTCGCGGGTATAAAAAATATTCGGGGGCATTGTAGTTTCGCCGAGCGGCACGACGGGGCGCTGGAGCGGTTAGACGGCCGGCGTGCGCCGAAGAAGAGCGTGGGCGAAGAGGAGAGTGGACGAAGAAGAGCACGTTCCCCCGGACACGATCGGTGACGACGTTTCGCGCGGTTCGGACCGTACCAGAGCTCCGGCCGGCGTGCGTGGCAGTTAAGCCGTAGAGGAGCAATTTCCCCGGGCACGGGCGGTGCCAAGCGGCCCCTAAGTTTAACCGAATGGAAGCTCCGGAGGAGGAGGGCATGCTCGCGTCACAGTAAGCCGAAGAGGAGCACCTTCCCCGGGCACGGGCGGTTCCAAGCGGCCCCTAAGTTTAACCGAATGGAAGCTCCGGAGGAGGAGGGCATGCTCGCGACACAGTAAGCCGAAGAGGAGCACCTTCCCCGGGCACGGGCGGTGCCAAGCGGCCCCTAAGTTTAACCGAATGGAAGCTCCGGGGGAGGAGGGTGGGCGTGTGTCACAGTTAAGCCGAATTGGAGCACCTCTTCCGCCCGGGCACGAGCGGAGCGCGAAGCTGTCAGTTATGAATGAATAAATGAATAAATAAATAAATAAATAAAGAATGCCACCTTTCATTTCACAGGGCACACCGGACGGCGTACCAGCAGGTAAAAGTCGGAGTAATTAAATAAATACAAAAAGAATGGCTGGGGAATAAAAAAATAATACGTTTTAATAATAATTTGTTTTTTTTGTTATAACATGAATTTCACTCTCTCTCTCCCCGTATATATATATATATATATATATACATATATATATATATATATATATATATATATATATATATATGTATATATATATATATATATATATATATATATATATATATATATGTATATATATATATTTATATATATATATATTGTATTTTTTTTTTAAGCATTTTTGAAGGTGCGCCGCTACTTCGCGGATTTTCAGTTTTCGCGGGTGGTCTCTGTCCCCATTAACCGCGATAACCGAGGGTTCACTGTACTCCATAAAATTTACAAAAAGCGAGGTGAAACACTCAACCAGGGCTGCTTTTTTGAACATTTCTCGAGGGCCATGGCGAGCCATTTAAAAAAAGCTGCACAACTAACGTATAAAATATTGATAAATTTGCTCTGCCTGATGTGTGTGTAAAGTTTCACGAGTTGTCGTTCATATTTAGAACCTCATAATCAGCGTTGTTTTATTGCCGAACAGTGCAATGCCACTCCCACAACTTTTCACGAAAAAGGACGAATTTCGTATTGTGACATCCTCATGGCCGAAACAGTCATCCGAGCATATATGAGGGCGACCTTGTTGAGTTGCACAGAGAAAAACATCCAAGAAAATAACTTGTATTAGCTTTTACCAGTTAGTGGCACTACTACTACGATGAAAAATAAGTATGTAGATGTCTTCAGGGCTGAAGTATCCTCAAATGTGTACAACTTGTGTACACGGGCGGTTCCAAGCGGCCCCTAAGTTTAACCGAATGGAAGCTCCGGAGGAGGAGGGCATGCTCGCGACACAGTAAGCCGAAGAGGAGCACCTTCCCCGGGCACGGGCGGTTCCAAGCGGCCCCTAAGTTTAACCGAATGGAAGCTCCGGAGGAGGAGGGCATGCTCGCGACACAGTAAGCCGAAGAGGAGCACCTTCCCCGGGCACGGGCGGTGCCAAGCGGCCCCTAAGTTTAACCGAATGGAAGCTCCGGGGGAGGAGGGTGGGCGTGTGTCACAGTTAAGCCGAATTGGAGCACCTCTTCCGCCCGGGCACGAGCGGAGCGCGAAGCTGTCAGTTATGAATGAATAAATGAATAAATAAATAAATAAATAAAGAATGCCACCTTTCATTTCACAGGGCACACCGGACGGCGTACCAGCAGGTAAAAGTCGGAGTAATTAAATAAATACAAAAAGAATGGCTGGGGAATAAAAAAATAATACGTTTTAATAATAATTAGTTTTTTTTGTTATAACATGAATTTCACTCTCTCTCTCCCCGTATATATATATATATATATATATATATATATATATATATATATATATATATATATATATATATATGTACAACTTCGAGAAGATAGGATCATCTGAGTCATGTTGCCGGAGCTTTTGTTGCCACAAAGTACAATCGGACTTTTCAGCACCGTAATAGCCACGCCTTTTGCCAAAACGTCACAAAATTCGGCAGAGAGTAAGATCATTGTCTTGAGTCTTTTCTGACTAATTTTCAGTCGGATTCGTCAAAAGGGCACCGTGCAGTACGTGAAAATTAAAATAAAAACACATTTTTGATTCCACTTGGCGGCGCTGTGTGTATAACAAAATAATAACATTAAGATGTCTTCAGGTCGGGACGTTTTATTTACAGGTGAAGGTTTGGATTTTTAGGAGCATGTGCAGGGGAGTTATTAAGCATTCATTTATTTGTATTAGGTTCATTTTGTCTTCTTATTATTGATATTTGACTGATTCATTAAAAGCAGACAATTATGTTTTAGGTTAATTTTTTACCTGACATGTTTCGGCGAGTCTTTCGCCTTCTTCAGAGTGTCGCATGATGGTGTCTTGAGACCCGTCCGTCTTTATCAGCTGATGTTCCATGAGGGTGTGACTTACCTGTCAAAAAAATGAAAAATCAGAGCAGTAAAAGAACAAGCACAACATGAACATTACAAATCAGCAATCACTGACCACTGCAAAAGGGAAAACCACATCATGGACCGGGTGAAGGGCAGGGTCATCCGCACCGAAGAGAACAAACAACAGCGCTGGATCAGAGAGGCCATTGAGATCTGCAAGCGAGGCATAAAAACCATGAACAGAGACAAGGGAGCCTTCATCCTCTCTACCACCTGGAGCAGCATCTTGGCGGAGTGAACGGAAAACGGGGGGTGTGACTTGCCTTCATTCTTGTGACAGGTAAGTCACGCCCTCATGGAACATCAGCTGATAAAGACAGGTCACAAGACACCATCATGTGACACTCTGAAGAAGGCGAAAGACTTTCGTATTGTGACATCCTCAAGTCCTAAACACTCATCCGAGCAAATATAAGGTAGATTTTGTGAACCTGCCCGGAGAAAAACATCAACGAAAATAATTTGTATTTGTTTTAACCAGTTGGTGGCGCTACCACTGCGATCAAAAAGAAGTTGGCAGCCGTCTTCAGGGCCTGAATATCCTCAAATGTGAAAATTTTCGAGAAGATTGATCATCTGAATCATTTTGCAGGAACTTTTGTTGCCACGGAGAATAATCAGACTCTGCGGCACCGCAATAGCCACGCCCTTCGAAGGAAAGTCACAAAAATAGGGATAGAGTAAGATCAATGTCTTGAGTCTTTTCTAGCCAATTTTCAATCGGATTCGTTAAAAGGGCACCGTGCAGTACGTCAAAATGTAAAAAATGATATTGATTGGCGCAAGGTGTATAACAGAATATCAACATATAGATGTCTTCAGGTACCGACTCTTTATGTACATGTGAAGTTTTGGATTTTTAGCAGCATGTGCAGGAGAGTTATTAAGCATTTTGTCCATTGCGGCGAAGGAAATCTTAAGTGAAAACTTTGAAGCCCCGCCCCCGTCATATCGTATTTCGGAAACAAAAGATTTTAGCCCCAGTGTTTGTCCCAGGTCTTAAGATGCTACAGACAGAATTTTAAGGCAATCAGATGAAGCCTTTAGGATCAGGGTGCAAAAGAATGACCCCTGTAAACATGCAAAAAAGGGCAAAAGTCGGACTTTCAAAAATTCATAACTCACTTCCTGTTCATATTAGATGTTAAAATATCAAATTTCTCGCCATGCCCGATGAGACTGCCAAGTTTGGTGAGTTTTTGTGCATGTTTCGGGGGTCAAAAATGCGATCGAACAATCGGAAAAATAATAATAATAATAATTTCTACAAAAACAACAGGGACTTCGCAGCGGTCGCTGCTCAGGCCCTAATAATAATAATAATAAAAGTAATAATATTTTCTACAAAAACAATAGGGACCTCGCAGCCGTCGCAGCTCGGGCCCTAATAACAATTTCTAGAAAAACAATAGGGACCTCGCAGCGGTCACTGCTCGGGCCCTAATAATAATAATAATAATAATTTCCACAAAAACAATGGGGACCTCGTAGCGGTCGCTGCTCGGGCCCTAATAATAATTTCTCCATAAACAATAGGGACCTCGCCGCGGTCGCTGCTCGGGCCCCAATAATAATTTCTACACAAAGTCCATTGTGGTGACCCGCCCCTTTTAAGTAAATTCAAAATGGCCGACTTCCTGTAAAACCTAGCTCATTGCTCCAAGAGACTTTTTTGTAGGTCTTGGTCTTATACATACAGTGAACCCTCGCTACTTCGCAGTTCACCTTTCGCGGGTTCAGTGCTTCGCGGGTATAAAAAATATTCGGGGGCATTGTAGTTTCGCCGAGCGGCACGACGGGGCGCTGGAGCGGTTAGACGGCCGGCGTGCGCCGAAGAAGAGCGTGGGCGAAGAGGAGAGTGGACGAAGAAGAGCACGTTCCCCCGGACACGATCGGTGGCGACGTTTCGCGCGGTTCGGACCGTACCAGAGCTCCGGCCGGCGTGCGTGGCAGTTAAGCCGTAGAGGAGCACCTTCCCCAGGCACGGGCGGTGCCAAGCGGCCCCTAAGTTTAATGGAATGGAAGCTCCGGAGGAGGAGGGCATGCTCGCGTCACAGTAAGCCGAAGAGGAGCACCTTCCCCGGGCACGGGCGGTTCCAAGCGGCCCCTAAGTTTAACCGAATGGAAGCTCCGGAGGAGGAGGGCATGCTCGCGACACAGTAAGCCGAAGAGGAGCACCTTCCCCGGGCACGGGCGGTGCCAAGCGGCCCCTAAGTTTAACCGAATGGAAGCTCCGGGGGAGGAGGGTGGGCGTGTGTCACAGTTAAGCCGAATTGGAGCACCTCTTCCGCCCGGGCACGAGCGGAGCGCGAAGCTGTCAGTTATGAATGAATAAATGAATAAATAAATAAATAAATAAAGAATGGCACCTTTCATTGCAGAGGGCACACCGGACGGCGTACCAGCAGGTAAAAGTCGGAGTAATTAAATAAATACAAAAAGAATGGCTGGGGAATAAAAAAATAATACGTTTTAATAATAATTTGTTTTTTTTGTTATAACATGAATTTCACTCTCTCTCTCCCCGTATATATATATATATATATATATATTGTATTTTTTTTTAAGCATTTTTGAAGGTGCGCCGCTACTTCGCGGATTTTCAGTTTTCGCGGGTGGTCTCGGTCCCCATTAACCGCGATAACCGAGGGTTCACTGTACTCCATAAAATTTACAAAAAGCGAGGTGAAACACTCAACCAGGTCTGCTCTGCATGTTGTGCTGGGCCACCTGGAACAACAGCGGAGCTATGCAAGGATGCTCTTTGTGGACTACAGCTCGGCATTCAACACGATCATCTCAGACATCCTCGTCGCCAAACTGGACACTCTCGGCCTCCCTGCCCTCACACACATCTGGATTAAGGACTTTCTGACCAACAGACCCCAGACTGTGTTGCTCGGCCCCTACACGTCCTCCACCCTCATGGTGAGCACCGGTTCCCCCCAAGGATGCGTGCTGAGCCCTCTCCTGTACGCCCTCTACACCTACGACTGCAGCCCGGCCCACGGCAACAACACCATCGTCAAGTTTGCTGACGACACGACAGTGGTCGGTCTGATCTCGGAAGGTTACGAGACAGCCTACAGAGAGGAGGTAAAGAGACTGACAACTTGGTGCAAGGACAACAGACTGCACCTTAACTCTGCTAAAACAAAGGAGATTGTCGTCGACTTCAGGAGGAACAAGACGCTGCCGCCCCCCCTCTGCATCGAAGGCGTGTGTGTGGAGAGGGTCCACACGTTCAAGTTCCTGGGAGTACAGATCTCCGATGACCTTTCTTGGAGTCACAACACCACAGCAGTGGTAAAGAAGGTCCGCCAACGTCTGCACTTCCTGAGAGTCCTCAGGAAATTCAACCTGGACAGGAAGCTGCTGCTGGCCTTCTACCACTCGTCCATCGAGAGCCTGCTGACGTACTGTGTCTCCACCTGGTACAGCGGCTGCACTGAGGCGGACAGAGTGAGGCTCCAGAGGACAGTCAAAACAGCGCAAAGGATTATTGGCTGCCCTCTCCCCTCGCTGTCGGACATCTACACCGCCCGGTGCCTCAGAAGGGCTCTCAACATCGTCAAAGACAATACCCACCCAAACTCACACCTGTTCGACCGGTTGCCCTCTGGCAGGCGCTACAGATGCATCAAATCAAGGACCAATAGACTGAGAAACAGTTTCTTTCCGAGAGCCATCTCCATACTGAACTCTCACACACACACGAGACCACCCTAACCTTGCAAAACAGCATTGTGATGTGTTTCTATATGCCCTATTCAGTACTGAATTCCATTGCACTGTCTTATTTATTTATCTAATTTATATATTGTCTGTATTATTGTTGTATTGCACTGGAGAGGGAAGCCCTCTAATCTCGTTGCACACTTGAGTACAATGACAATAAAGGGATTTCTATTTCTATTCTATTCTTTTTTTAACTTTTCTCGAGGGCCATGGCGAGCCATTTCAAAAAAGCTGCACAACTAACGTATAAAATATTGATAAATTTGCTCGGCCTGATGTGTGTGTAAAGTTTCACGAGTTGTCGTTCATATTTAGAACCTCATAATCAGCGTTGTTTTATTGCCGAACAGTGCAATGCCACTCCCACAACTTTACACGAAAAAGGACGAATTTCGTATTGTGACATCCTCATGGCCGAAACAGTCATCCGAGCATATATGAGGGCGGCCTTGTTAAGTTGCACGGAGAAAAACATCCAAGAAAATAACTTGTATTAGCTTTTACCAGTTGGTGGCGCTACTACTACGATGAAAAATAAGTTGGTAGATGTCTTCAGGGCTGAAGTATCCTCAAATGTGTACAACTTCGAGAAGATAGGATCATCTGAGTCATGTTGCCGGAGCTTTTGTTGCCACAGAGTACAATCTGACTTTTCAGCACCGTAATAGCCACGCCTTTTGCCAAAACGTCACAAAATTCGGCAGAGAGTAAGATCATTGTCTTGAGTCTTTTCTGACTAATTTTCAGTCGGATTCGTCAAAAGGGCACCGTGCAGGATGTGAAAATTAAAATAAAAACACATTTTTGATTCCACTTGGCGGCGCTGTGTGTATAACAAAATAATAACATTAAGATGTCTTCAGGTCGGGACGTTTTATTTACAGGTGAAGGTTTGGATTTTCAGGAGCATGTGCAGGGGAGTTATTAAGCATTCATTTATTTGTATTAGGTTCATTTTGTCTTCTTATTATTGATATTTGACTGATTCATTAAAAGCAGACAATTATGTTTTAGGTTAATTTTTTACCTGACATGTTTCGGCGAGTCTTTCGCCTTCTTCAGAGTGTCGCATGATGGTGTCTTGAGACCCGTCTTTATCAGCTGATGTTCCATGAGGGTGTGACTTACCTGTCAAAAAAATGAAAAATCAGAGCAGTAAAAGAACAAGCACAACATGAACATTACAAATCAGCAATCACTGACCACTGCAAAAGGGAAAACCACATCATGGACCGGGAGAAGGGCAGGGTCATCCGCACCGAAGAGAACAAACAACAGCGCTGGATCAGAGAGGCCATTGAGATCTGCAAGCGAGGCATAAAAACCATGAACAGAGACAAGGGAGCCTTCATCCTCTCTACCACCTGGAGCAGCATCTTGGCGGAGTGAACGGACAGCGGGGGGCGTGACTTGCCTTCATTCTTGTGACAGGTAAGTCACGCCCTCATGGAACATCAGCTGATAAAGACGGGTCACAAGACACCATCATGTGACACTCTGAAGAAGGCGAAAGACTTTCGTATTGTGACATCCTCAAGGCCTAAACACTCATCCGAGCAAATATAAGGTAGATTTTGTGAACCTGCCCGGAGAAAAAAATCAACGAAAATAATTTGTATTTGTTTTAACCAGTTGGTGGCGCTACCACTGCGATCAAAAATAAGTTGGCAGCCGTCTTCAGGGCCTGAATATCCTCAAATGTGAAAAATTTCGAGAAGATGGATCATCTGAATCATTTTGCAGGAACTTTTGTTGCCACGGAGAATAATCAGACTCTGCGGCACCGTAATAGCCACGCCCTTCGAAGGAAAGTCACAAAAATAGGGATAGAGTAAGATCAATGTCTTGAGTCTTTTCTAGCCAATTTTCAATCGGATTCGTTAAAAGGGCACCGTGCAGTACGTCAAAATGTAAAAAATTATATTGATTGGCGCAAGGTGTATAACAGAATATAAACATATAGATGTCTTCAGGTACCGACTCTTTATGTACATGTGAAGTTTTGGATTTTTAGCAGCATGTGCAGGAGAGTTATTAAGCATTTTGTCCATTGCGGCGAAGTAAATCTTAAGTGAAAACTTTGAAGCCCCGCCCCCGTCATATAGTATTTCGGAAACAAAAGATTTTAGCCCCAATTTTAGCCCCAGTGTTTGTCCTAGGTCTTAAGATGCTACAGACAGAATTTTAAGGCAATCAGATGAAGCCTTTAGGATCAGGGTGCAAAAGAATGACCCCTGTAAACATGCAAAAAAGGGCAAAAGTCGGACTTTCAAAAATTCATAACTCACTTCCTGTTCATATTAGACGTTAAAATATCAAATTTCTCGCCATGCCCGATGAGACTGCCAAGTTTGGTGAGTTTTTGTGCATGTTTCGGGGTCAAAAATGCGATCGAACAATCGGAAAAATAATAATAATAATAATTTCTACAAAAACAACAGGGACTTCGCAGCGGTCGCTGCTCAGGCCCTAATAATAATAATAATAATAATAATAAAAGTAATAATATTTTCTACAAAAACAATAGGGACCTCGCAGCCGTCGCAGCTCGGGCCCTAATAACAATTTCTAGAAAAACAATAGGGACCTCGCAGCGGTCACTGCTCGGGCCCTAATAATAATAATAATAATAATTTCCACAAAAACAATGGGGACCTCGTAGCGGTCGCTGCTCGGGCCCTAATAATAATTTCTACATAAACAATAGGGACCTCGCCGCGGTCGCTGCTCGGGCCCCAATAATAATTTCTACACAAAGTCCATTGTGGTGACCCGCCCCTTTTAAGTAAATTCAAAATGGCCGACTTCCTGTAAAACCTAGCTCATTGCGCCAAGAGACTTTTTTGTAGGTCTTGGTCTTATACATACAGTGAACCCTCGCTACTTCGCGGTTCACCTTTCGCGGGTTCAGTGCTTCGCGGGTATAAAAAATATTCGGGGGCATTGTAGTTTCGCCGAGCGGCACGACGGGCGCTGGAGCGGTTAGACGGCCGGCGTGCGCCGAAGAAGAGCGTGGGCGAAGAGGAGAGTGGACGAAGAAGAGCACGTTCCCCCGGACACGATCGGTGGCGACGTTTCGCGCGGTTCGGACCGTACCAGGGCTCCGGCCGGCGTGCGTGGCAGTTAAGCCGTAGAGGAGCACCGTCCCCGGGCACGGGCGGTGCCAAGCGGCCCCTAAGTTTAACCGAATGGAAGCTCCGGAGGAGGAGGGCATGCTCGCGTCACAGTAAGCCGAAGAGGAGCACCTTCCCCAGGCACGGGCGGTTCCAAGCGGCCCCTAAGTTTAACCAAATGGAAGCTCCGGAGGAGGAGGGCATGCTCGCGTCACAGTAAGCCGAAGAGGAGCACCTTTGCCGGGCACGGGCGGTTCCAAGCGGCCCCTAAGTTTAACCGAATGGAAGCTCCGGAGGAGGCGGGCATGCTCGCGTCACAGTAAGCCGAAGAGGAGCACCTTCCCCGGGCACGGGCGGTGCCAAGCGGCCCCTAAGTTTAATGGAATGGAAGCTCCGGAGGAGGAGGGCATGCTCGCGTCACAGTAAGCCGAAGAGGAGCACCTTCCCCGGGCACGGGCGGTTCCAAGCGGCCCCTAAGTTTAACCGAATGGAAGCTCCGGAGGAGGAGGGCATGCTCGCGACACAGTAAGCCGAAGAGGAGCACCTTCCCCGGGCACGGGCGGTGCCAAGCGGCCCCTAAGTTTAACCGAATGGAAGCTCCGGGGGAGGAGGGTGGGCGTGTGTCACAGTTAAGCCGAATTGGAGCACCTCTTCCGCCCGGGCACGAGCGGAGCGCGAAGCTGTCAGTTATGAATGAATAAATGAATAAATAAATAAATAAATAAAGAATGGCACCTTTCATTGCAGAGGGCACACCGGACAGCGTACCAGCAGGTAAAAGTCGGAGTAATTAAATAAATACAAAAAGAATGGCTGGGGAATAAAAAAATAATACGTTTTAATAATAATTTGTTTTTTTTGTTATAACATGAATTTCACTCTCTCTCTCCCCGTATATATATATATATATATATATATATATATATTGTATTTTTTTTTTCAGCATTTTTGAAGGTGCGCCGCTACTTCGCGGATTTTCAGTTTTCGCGGGTGGTCTCGGTCCCCATTAACCGCGATAACCGAGGGTTCACTGTACTCCATAAAATTTACAAAAAGCGAGGTGAAACACTCAACCAGGGCTGCTCTGCATGTTGTGCTGGGCCACCAGGAACAACAGCGGAGCTATGCAAGGATGCTCTTTGTGGACTACAGCTCGGCATTCAACACGATCATCCCAGACATCCTCGTCGCCAAACTGGACACTCTCGGCC
This sequence comes from Idiotropiscis lumnitzeri, assembly GCF_059441095.1. Taxonomy (NCBI): domain Eukaryota; kingdom Metazoa; phylum Chordata; class Actinopteri; order Syngnathiformes; family Syngnathidae; genus Idiotropiscis; species Idiotropiscis lumnitzeri. The sequence continues at coordinate 88,840 of NW_028283668.1, read as the reverse complement.
TCCCTGCCCTCACACACTTCTGGATTAAGGACTTTCTGACCAACAGACCCCAGACTGTGTTGCTCGGCCCCTACACGTCCTCCACCCTCATGGTGAGCACCGGTTCCCCCCAAGGATGCGTGCTGAGCCCTCTCCTGTACGCCCTCTACACCTACGACTGCAGCCCGGCCCACGGCAACAACACCATCGTCAAGTTTGCTGACGACACGACAGTGGTCGGTCTGATCTCGGAAGGTGACGAGACAGCCTACAGAGAGGAGGTAGGGAGACTGACAACTTGGTGCAAGGACAACAGACTGCACCTTAACTCTGCTAAAACAAAGGAGATTGTCGTCGACTTCAGGAGGAACAAGACGCTGCCGCCCCCCCTCTGCATCGAAGGCGTGTGTGTGGAGAGGGTCCACACGTTCAAGTTCCTGGGAGTACAGATCTCCGATGACCTTTCTTGGAGTCACAACACCACAGCAGTGGTAAAGAAGGTCCGCCAACGTCTGCACTTCCTGAGAGTCCTCAGGAAATTCAACCTGGACAGGAAGCTGCTGCTGGCCTTCTACCACTCGTCCATCGAGAGCCTGCTGACGTACTGTGTCTCCACCTGGTACAGCGGCTGCACTGAGGCGGACAGAGTGAGGCTCCAGAGGACAGTCAAAACAGCGCAAAGGATTATTGGCTGCCCTCTCCCCTCGCTGTCGGACATCTACACCGCCCGGTGCCTCAGAAGGGCTCTCAACATCGTCAAAGACAATACCCACCCAAACTCACACCTGTTCGACCGGTTGCCCTCTGGCAGGCGCTACAGATGCATCAAATCAAGGACCAATCGACTGAGAAACAGTTTCTTTCCGAGAGCCATCTCCATACTGAACTCTCACACACACACGAGACCACCCTAACCTTGCAAAACAGCATTGTGATGTGTTTCTATATGCCCTATTCAGTACTGAATTCCATTGCACTGTCTTATTTATTTATCTAATTTATATATTGTCTGTATTATTGTTGTATTGCACTGGAGAGGGGAGCCCTCTAATCTCGTTGCACACTTGAGTACAATGACAATAAAGGGATTTCTATTTCTATTCTATTCTTTTTTTAACTTTTCTCGAGGGCCATGGCGAGCCATTTCAAAAAAGCTGCACAACTAACGTATAAAATATTGATAAATTTGCTCGGCCTGATGTGTGTGTAAAGTTTCACGAGTTGTCGTTCATATTTAGAACCTCATAATCAGCGTTGTTTTATTGCCGAACAGTGCAATGCCACTCCCACAACTTTACACGAAAAAGGACGAATTTCGTATTGTGACATCCTCATGGCCGAAACAGTCATCCGAGCATATATGAGGGCGGCCTTGTTGAGTTGCACGGAGAAAAACATCCAAGAAAATAACTTGTATTAGCTTTTACCAGTTGGTGGCGCTACTACTACGATGAAAAATAAGTTGGTAGATGTCTTCAGGGCTGAAGTATCCTCAAATGTGTACAACTTCGAGAAGATAGGATCATCTGAGTCATGTTGCCGGAGCTTTTGTTGCCACAGAGTACAATCTGACTTTTCAGCACCGTAATAGCCACGCCTTTTGCCAAAACGTCACAAAATTCGGCAGAGAGAAAGATCATTGTCTTGAGTCTTTTCTGACTAATTTTCAGTCGGATTTGTCAAAAGGGCACCGTGCAGGATGTGAAAATTAAAATAAAAACACATTTTTGATTCCACTTGGCGGCGCTGTGTGTATAACAAAATAATAACATTAAGATGTCTTCAGGTCGGGACGTTTTATTTACAGGTGAAGGTTTGGATTTTCAGGAGCATGTGCAGGGGAGTTATTAAGCATTCATTTATTTGTATTAGGTTCATTTTGTCTTCTTATTATTGATATTTGACTGATTCATTAAAAGCAGACAATTATGTTTTAGGTTAATTTTTTACCTGACATGTTTCGGCGAGTCTTTCGCCTTCTTCAGAGTGTCGCATGATGGTGTCTTGAGACCCGTCTTTATCAGCTGATGTTCCATGAGGGTGTGACTTACCTGTCAAAAAAATGAAAAATCAGAGCAGTAAAAGAACAAGCACAACATGAACATTACAAATCAGCAATCACTGACCACTGCAAAAGGGAAAACCACATCATGGACCGGGAGAAGGGCAGGGTCATCCGCACCGAAGAGAACAAACAACAGCGCTGGATCAGAGAGGCCATTGAGATCTGCAAGCGAGGCATAAAAACCATGAACAGAGACAAGGGAGCCTTCATCCTCTCTACCACCTAGAGCAGCATCTTGGCGGAGTGAACGGACAGCGGGGGGTGTGACTTGCCTTCATTCTTGTGACAGGTAAGTCACGCCCTCATGGAACATCAGCTGATAAAGACGGGTCACAAGACACCATCATGTGACACTCTGAAGAAGGCGAAAGACTTTCGTATTGTGACATCCTCAAGGCCTAAACACTCATCCGAGCAAATATAAGGTAGATTTTGTGAACCTGCCCGGAGAAAAACATCAACGAAAATAATTTGTATTTGTTTTAACCAGTTGGTGGCGCTACCACTGCGATCAAAAATAAGTTGGCAGCCGTCTTCAGGGCCTGAATATCCTCAAATGTGAAAAATTTCGAGAAGATGGATCATCTGAATCATTTTGCAGGAACTTTTGTTGCCACGGAGAATAATCAGACTCTGCGGCACCGTAATAGCCACGCCCTTCGAAGGAAAGTCACAAAAATAGGGATAGAGTAAGATCAATGTCTTGAGTCTTTTCTAGCCAATTTTCAATCGGATTCGTTAAAAGGGCACCGTGCAGTACGTCAAAATGTAAAAAATTATATTGATTGGCGCAAGGTGTATAACAGAGTATAAACATATAGATGTCTTCAGGTACCGACTCTTTATGTACATGTGAAGTTTTGGATTTTTAGCAGCATGTGCAGGAGAGTTATTAAGCATTTTGTCCATTGCGGCGAAGGAAATCTTAAGTGAAAACTTTGAAGCCCCGCCCCCGTCATATAGTATTTCGGAAACAAAAGATTTTAGCCCCAGTGTTTGTCCCAGGTCTTAAGATGCTACAGACAGAATTTTAAGGCAATCAGATGAAGCCTTTAGGATCAGGGTGCAAAAGAATGACCCCTGTAAACATGCAAAAAAGGGCAAAAGTCGGACTTTCAAAAATTCATAACTCACTTCCTGTTCATATTAGACGTTAAAATATCAAATTTCTCGCCATGCCCGATGAGACTGCCAAGTTTGGTGAGTTTTTGTGCATGTTTCGGGGTCAAAAATGCGATCGTACAATCGGAAAATTAATAATAATAATAATTTCTACAAAAACAACAGGGACTTCGCAGCGGTCGCTGCTCAGGCCCTAATAATAATAATAATAATAATAATAAAAGTAATAATATTTTCTACAAAAACAATAGGGACCTCGCAGCCGTCGCAGCTCGGGCCCTAATAACAATTTCTAGAAAAACAATAGGGACCTCGCAGCGGTCACTGCTCGGGCCCTAATAATAATAATAATAATAATTTCCACAAATACAATGGGGACCTCGTAGCGGTCGCTGCTCGGGCCCTAATAATAATTTCTACATAAACAATAGGGACCTCGCCGCGGTCGCTGCTCGGGCCCCAATAATAATTTCTACACAAAGTCCATTGTGGTGACCCGCCCCTTTTAAGTAAATTCAAAATGGCCGACTTCCTGTAAAACCGAGCTCATTGCTCCAAGAGACTTTTTTGTAGGTCTTGGTCTTATACATACAGTGAACCCTCGCTACTTCGCGGTTCACCTTTCGCGGGTTCAGTGCTTCGCGGGTATAAAAAATATTCGGGGGCATTGTAGTTTCGCCGAGCGGCACGACGGGCGCTGGAGCGGTTAGACGGCCGGCGTGCGCCGAAGAAGAGCGTGGGCGAAGAGGAGAGTGGACGAAGAAGAGCACGTTCCCCCGGACACGATCGGTGGCGACGTTTCGCGCGGTTCGGACCGTACCAAGGCTCCGGCCGGCGTGCGTGGCAGTTAAGCCGTAGAGGAGCACCGTCCCCGGGCACGGGCGGTGCCAAGCGGCCCCTAAGTTTAACCGAATGGAAGCTCCGGAGGAGGAGGGCATGCTCGCGTCACAGTAAGCCGAAGAGGAGCACCTTCCCCGGGCACGGGCGGTTCCAAGCGGCCCCTAAGTTTAACCAAATGGAAGCTCCGGAGGAGGAGGGCATGCTCGCGTCACAGTAAGCCGAAGAGGAGCACCTTTGCCGGGCACGGGCGGTTCCAAGCGGCCCCTAAGTTTAACCGAATGGAAGCTCCGGAGGAGGCGGGCATGCTCGCGTCACAGTAAGCCGAAGAGGAGCACCTTCCCCGGGCACGGGCGGTGCCAAGCGGCCCCTAAGTTTAACCGAATGGAAGCTCCGGGGGAGGAGGGCGGGCGTGTGTCACAGTGAAGCCGAATTGGAACACCTCTTCCGCCCGGACACGAACGGAGCGCGAAGCTGTCAGTTATGAATGAATAAATGAATAAATAAATAAATAATTAAAGAATGCCACCTTTCATTTCACAGGGAACACCGGACGGCGTACCAGCAGGTAAAAGTCGGAGTAATTAAATAAATACAAAAAGAATGGCTGGGGAATAAAAAAATAATACGTTTTAATAATAATTTGGTTTTTTTGTTATAACATGAATTTCACTCTCTCTCTCTCTCTCTCCCCGTATATATATATATATATATATATATATATATATATATATATATATATTTATTATATATATTGTATTTTCTTTTAAGCATTTTTGAAGGTGCGCCGCTACTTCGCGGATTTTCAGTTTCCGCGGGTGGTCTCGGTCCCCATTAACCGCGATAACCGAGGGTTCACTGTACTCCATAAAATTTACAAAAAGCGAGGTGAAACACTCAACCAGGGCTGCATTTTTGAACATTTCTCGAGGGCCATGGCGAGCCATTTCAAAAAAGCTGCACAACTAACGTATAAAATATTGATAAATTTGCTCTGCCTGATGTGTGTGTCAAGTTTCACGAGTTGTCGTTCATATTTAGAACCTCATAATCAGCGTTGTTTTATTGCCAAACAGTGCAATGCCACTCCCACAACTTTTCACGAAAAAGGATGAATTTCGTATTGTGACATCCTCATGGCCGAAACAGTCCTCCGAGCATATATGAGGGCGACCTTGTTGAGTTGCACGGAGAAAAACATCCAAGAAAATAACTTGTATTAGCTTTTACCAGTTGGTGGCGCTACTACTACGATGAAAAATAAGTTGGTAGATGTCTTCAGGGCTGAAGTATCCTCAAATGTGTACAACTTCGAGAAGATAGGATCATCTGAGTCATGTTGCCGGAGCTTTTGTTGCCACAGAGTACAATCTGACTTTTCAGCACCGTAATAGCCACGCCTTTTGCCAAAACGTCACAAAATTCGGCAGAGAGAAAGATCATTGTCTTGAGTCTTTTCTGACTAATTTTCAGTCGGATTTGTCAAAAGGGCACCGTGCAGGATGTGAAAATTAAAATAAAAACACATTTTTGATTCCACTTGGCGGCGCTGTGTGTATAACAAAATAATAACATTAAGATGTCTTCAGGTCGGGACGTTTTATTTACAGGTGAAGGTTTGGATTTTCAGGAGCATGTGCAGGGGAGTTATTAAGCATTCATTTATTTGTATTAGGTTAATTTTGTCTTCTTATTATTGATATTTGACTGATTCATTAAAAGCAGACAATTATGTTTTAGGTTAATTTTTTACCTGACATGTTTCGGCGAGTCTTTCGCCTTCTTCAGAGTGTCGCATGATGGTGTCTTGAGACCCGTCTTGATCAGCTGATGTTCCATGAGGGTGTGACTTACCTGTCAAAAAAATGAAAAATCAGAGCAGTAAAAGAACAAGCACAACATGAACATTACAAATCAGCAATCACTGACCACTGCAAAAGGGAAAACCACATCATGGACCGGGAGAAGGGCAGGGTCATCCGCACCGAAGAGAACAAACAACAGCGCTGGATCAGAGAGGCCATTGAGATCTGCAAGCGAGGCATAAAAACCATGAACAGAGACAAGGGAGCCTTCATCCTCTCTACCACCTAGAGCAGCATCTTGGCGGAGTGAACGGACAGCGGGGGGTGTGACTTGCCTTCATTCTTGTGACAGGTAAGTCACGCCCTCATGGAACATCAGCTGATAAAGACGGGTCACAAGACACCATCATGTGACACTCTGAAGAAGGCGAAAGACTTTCGTATTGTGACATCCTCAAGGCCTAAACACTCATCCGAGCAAATATAAGGTAGATTTTGTGAACCTGCCCGGAGAAAAACATCAACGAAAATAATTTGTATTTGTTTTAACCAGTTGGTGGCGCTACCACTGCGATCAAAAATAAGTTGGCAGCCGTCTTCAGGGCTTGAATATCCTCAAATGTGAAAAATTTCGAGAAGATGGATCATCTGAATCATTTTGCAGGAACTTTTGTTGCCACGGAGAATAATCAGACTCTGCGGCACCGTAATAGCCACGCCCTTCGAAGGAAAGTCACAAAAATAGGGATAGAGTAAGATCAATGTCTTGAGTCTTTTCTAGCCAATTTTCAATCGGATTCGTTAAAAGGGCACCGTGCAGTACGTCAAAATGTAAAAAATGATATTGATTGGCGCAAGGTGTATAACAGAATATAAACATATAGATGTCTTCAGGTACCGACTCTTTATGTACATGTGAAGTTTTGGATTTTAGCAGCATGTGCAGGAGAGTTATTAAGCATTTTGTCCATTGCGGCGAAGGAAATCTTAAGTGAAAACTTTGAAGCCCCGCCCCCGTCATATAGTATTTCGGAAACAAAAGATTTTAGCCCCAATTTTAGCCCCAGTGTTTGTCCCAGGTCTTAAGATGCTACAGACAGAATTTTAAGGCAATCAGATGAAGCCTTTAGGATCAGGGTGCAAAAGAATGACCCCTGTAAACATGCAAAAAAGGGCAAAAGTCGGACTTTCAAAAATTCATAACTCACTTCCTGTTCATATTAGACGTTTAAAATATCAAATTTCTCGCCATGCCCGATGAGACTGCCAAGTTTGGTGAGTTTTTGTGCATGTTTCGGGGGTCAAAAATGCAATCGAACAATCGGAAAAATAATAATAATAATAATTTCTACAAAAACAACAGGGACTTCGCAGCGGTCGCTGCTCAGGCCCTAATAATAATAATAATAATAATAATAAAAGTAATAATATTTTCTACAAAAACAATAGGGACCTCGCAGCCGTCGCAGCTCGGGCCCTAATAACAATTTCTAGAAAAACAATAGGGACCTCGCAGCGGTCACTGCTCGGGCCCTAATAATAATAATAATAATAATTTCCACAAAAACAATGGGGACCTCGTAGCGGTCGCTGCTCGGGCCCTAATAATAATTTCTACAAAAACAATAGGGACCTCGCCGCGGTCGCTGCTCGGGCCCCAATTATAATTTCTACACAAAGTCCATTGTGGTGACCCGCCCCCTTTTAAGTAAATTCAAAATGGCCGACTTCCTGTAAAACCTAGCTCATTGCTCCAAGAGACTTTTTTGTAGGTCTTGGTCTTATACATACAGTGAACCCTCGCTACTTGGCGGTTCACCTTTCGCGGGTTCAGTGCTTCGCGGGTCTAAAAAATATTCGGGGGCATTGTAGTTTCGCCGAGCGGCACGACGGGGCGCTGGAGCGGTTAGACGGCCGGTGTGCGCCGAAGAAGAGCGTGGGCGAAGAGGAGAGTGGACGAAGAAGAGCACGTTCCCCCGGACACGATCGGTGGCGACGTTTCGCGCGGTTCGGACAGTACCAGAGCTCCGGCCGGCGTGCGTGGCAGTTAAGCCGTAGAGGAGAACCTTCCCCGGGCACGGGCGGTGCCAAGCGGCCCCTAAGTTTAACCGAATGGAAGCTCCGGAGGAGGAGGGCATGCTCGCGTCACAGTAAGCCGAAGAGGAGCACCTTCCCCGGGCACGGGCGATTCCAAGCGGCCCCTAAGTTTAACCGAATGGAAGCTCCGGAGGAGGAGGGCATGCTCGCGTCACAGTAAGCCGAAGAGGAGCACCTTCCCCGGGCACGGGCGGTGCCAAGCGGCCCCTAAGTTTAACCGAATGGAAGCTCCGGGGGAGGAGGGCGGGTGTGTGTCACAGTTAAGCCGAATTGGAGCACCTCTTCCGCCCGGGCACGAGCGGAGCGCGAAGCTGTCAGTTATGAATGTATAAAAGAATAAATAAAGAAATGAATAAAGAATGCCACCTTTCATTTCACAGGGCACACCGGACGGCGTACCAGCAGATAAAAGTCGGAGTAATTAAATAAATACAAAAAGAATGGCTGGGGAATAAAAAAATAATACGTTTTAATAATAATTTGGTTTTTTTGTTATAACATGAATTTCACTCTCTCTCTCCCCGTATATATATATATATATATATATATATATATATATATATATATATATATATATTTATATATTTATTATATATATTGTATATTTTTTTAAGCATTTTTGAAGGTGCGCCGCTACTTCGCGGATTTGCAGTTTTCGCGGGTGGTCTCTGTCCCCATTAACCGCGATTACCGAGGGTTCACTGTACTCCATAAAATTTACAAAAAGCGAGGTGAAACACTCAACCAGGGCTGCTTTTTTTAACATTTCTCGAGGGCCATGGCGAGCCATTTCAAAAAAGCTGCACAACTAACGTATAAAATATTGATAAATTTGCTCGGCCTGATGTGTGTGTAAAGTTTCACGAGTTGTCGTTCATATTTAGAACCTCATAATCAGCGTTGTTTTATTGCCGAACAGTGCAATGCCACTCCCACAACTTTACACGAAAAAGGACGAATTTCGTATTGTGACATCCTCATGGCCGAAACAGTCATCCGAGCATATATGAGGGCGGCCTTGTTGAGTTGCACGGAGAAAAACATCCAAGAAAATAACTTGTATTAGCTTTTACCAGTTGGTGGCGCTACTACTACGATGAAAAATAAGTTGGTAGATGTCTTCAGGGCTGAAGTATCCTCAAATGTGTACAACTTCGAGAAGATAGGATCATCTGAGTCATGTTGCCGGAGCTTTTGTTGCCACAGAGTACAATCTGACTTTTCAGCACCGTAATAGCCACGCCTTTTGCCAAAACGTCACAAAATTCGGCAGAGAGAAAGATCATTGTCTTGAGTCTTTTCTGACTAATTTTCAGTCGGATTTGTCAAAAGGGCACCGTGCAGGATGTGAAAATTAAAATAAAAACACATTTTTGATTCCACTTGGCGGCGCTGTGTGTATAACAAAATAATAACATTAAGATGTCTTCAGGTCGGGACGTTTTATTTACAGGTGAAGATTTGGATTTTCAGGAGCATGTGCAGGGGAGTTATTAAGCATTCATTTATTTGTATTAGGTTCATTTTGTCTTCTTATTATTGATATTTGACTGATTCATTAAAAGCAGACAATTATGTTTTAGGTTAATTTTTTACCTGACATGTTTCGGCGAGTCTTTCGCCTTCTTCAGAGTGTCGCATGATGGTGTCTTGAGACCCGTCTTTATCAGCTGATGTTCCATGAGGGTGTGACTTACCTGTCAAAAAAATGAAAAATCAGAGCAGTAAAAGAACAAGCACAACATGAACATTACAAATCAGCAATCACTGACCACTGCAAAAGGGAAAACCACATCATGGACCGGGAGAAGGGCAGGGTCATCCGCACCGAAGAGAACAAACAACAGCGCTGGATCAGAGAGGCCATTGAGATCTGCAAGCGAGGCATAAAAACCATGAACAGAGACAAGGGAGCCTTCATCCTCTCTACCACCTAGAGCAGCATCTTGGCGGAGTGAACGGACAGCGGGGGGTGTGACTTGCCTTCATTCTTGTGACAGGTAAGTCACGCCCTCATGGAACATCAGCTGATAAAGACGGGTCACAAGACACCATCATGTGACACTCTGAAGAAGGCGAAAGACTTTCGTATTGTGACATCCTCAAGGCCTAAACACTCATCCGAGCAAATATAAGGTAGATTTTGTGAACCTGCCCGGAGAAAAACATCAACGAAAATAATTTGTATTTGTTTTAACCAGTTGGTGGCGCTACCACTGCGATCAAAAATAAGTTGGCAGCCGTCTTCAGGGCCTGAATATCCTCAAATGTGAAAAATTTCGAGAAGATGGATCATCTGAATCATTTTGCAGGAACTTTTGTTGCCACGGAGAATAATCAGACTCTGCGGCACCGCAATAGCCACGCCCTTCGAAGGAAAGTCACAAAAATAGGGATAGAGTAAGATCAATGTCTTGAGTCTTTTCTAGCCAATTTTCAATCGGATTCGTGAAAAGGGCACCGTGCAGTACGTCAAAATGTAAAAAATGTTATTGATTGGCGCAAGGTGTATAACAGAATATAAACATATAGATGTCTTCAGGTACCGACTCTTTATGTACATGTGAAGTTTTGGATTTTTAGCAGCATGTGCAGGAGAGTTATTAAGCATTTTGTCCATTGCGGCGAAGGAAATCTTAAGTGAAAACTTTGAAGCCCCGCCCCCGTCATATAGTATTTCGGAAACAAAAGATTTTAGCCCCAGTGTTTGTCCCAGGTCTTAAGATGCTACAGACAGAATTTTAAGGCAATCAGATGAAGCCTTTAGGATCAGGGTGCAAAAGAATGACCCCTGTAAACATGCAAAAAAGGGCAAAAGTCGGACTTTCAAAAATTCATAACTCACTTCCTGTTCATATTAGACGTTAAAATATCAAATTTCTCGCCATGCCCGATGAGACTGCCAAGTTTGGTGAGTTTTTGTGCATGTTTCGGGGTCAAAAATGCGATCGTACAATCGGAAAAATAATAATAATAATAATTTCTACAAAAACAACAGGGACTTCGCAGCGGTCGCTGCTCAGGCCCTAATAATAATAATAATAATAATAATAAAAGTAATAATATTTTCTACAAAAACAATAGGGACCTCGCAGCCGTCGCAGCTCGGGCCCTAATAACAATTTCTAGAAAAACAATAGGGACCTCGCAGCGGTCACTGCTCGGGCCCTAATAATAATAATAATAATAATTTCTACATAAACAATAGGGACCTCGCCGCGGTCGCTGCTCGGGCCCCAATAATAATTTCTACACAAAGTCCATTGTGGTGACCCGCCCCTTTTAAGTAAATTCAAAATGGCCGACTTCCTGTAAAACCTAGCTCATTGCTCCAAGAGACTTTTTTGTAGGTCTTGGTCTTATACATACAGTGAACCCTCGCTACTTCGCGGTTCACCTTTCGCGGGTTCAGTGCTTCGCGGGTATAAAAAATATTCGGGGGCATTGTAGTTTCGCCGAGCGGCACGACGGGCGCTGGAGCGGTTAGACGGCCGGCGTGCGCCGAAGAAGAGCGTGGGCGAAGAGGAGAGTGGACGAAGAAGAGCACGTTCCCCCGGACACGATCGGTGGCGACGTTTCGCGCGGTTCGGACCGTACCAAGGCTCCGGCCGGCGTGCGTGGCAGTTAAGCCGTAGAGGAGCACCGTCCCCGGGCACGGGCGGTGCCAAGCGGCCCCTAAGTTTAACCGAATGGAAGCTCCGGAGGAGGAGGGCATGCTCGCGTCACAGTAAGCCGAAGAGGAGCACCTTCCCCAGGCACGGGCGGTTCCAAGCGGCCCCTAAGTTTAACCAAATGGAAGCTCCGGAGGAGGAGGGCATGCTCGCGTCACAGTAAGCCGAAGAGGAGCACCTTTGCCGGGCACGGGCGGTTCCAAGCGGCTCCTAAGTTTAACCGAATGGAAGCTCCGGAGGAGGCGGGCATGCTCGCGTCACAGTAAGCCGAAGAGGAGCACCTTCCCCGGGCACGGGCGGTGCCAAGCGGCCCCTAAGTTTAACCGAATGGAAGCTCCGGGGGAGGAGGGCGGGCGTGTGTCACAGTTAAGCCGAATTGGAACACCTCTTCCGCCCGGACACGAACGGAGCGCGAAGCTGTCAGTTATGAATTAATAAATGAATAAATAAATAAATAATTAAAGAATGCCACCTTTCATTTCACAGGGAACACCGGACGGCGTACCAGCAGGTAAAAGTCGGAGTAATTAAATAAATACAAAAAGAATGGCTGGGGAATAAAAAAATAATACGTTTTAATAATAATTTGGTTTTTTTGTTATAACATGAATTTCACTCTCTCTCTCTCTCTCTCTCCCCGTATATATATATATATATATATATATATATATATATTTATTATATATATTGTATTTTCTTTTAAGCATTTTTGAAGGTGCGCCGCTACTTCGCGGATTTTCAGTTTCCGCGGGTGGTCTCGGTCCCCATTAACCGCGATAACCGAGGGTTCACTGTACTCCATAAAATTTACAAAAAGCGAGGTGAAACACTCAACCAGGGCTGCTTTTTTGAACATTTCTCGAGGGCCATGGCGAGCCATTTCAAAAAAGCTGCACAACTAACGTATAAAATATTGATAAATTTGCTCTGCCTGATGTGTGTGTCAAGTTTCACGAGTTGTCGTTCATATTTAGAACCTCATAATCAGCGTTGTTTTATTGCCAAACAGTGCAATGCCACTCCCACAACTTTTCACGAAAAAGGATGAATTTCGTATTGTGACATCCTCATGGCCGAAACAGTCCTCCGAGCATATATGAGGCCGACCTTGTTGAGTTGCACGGAGAAAAACATCCAAGAAAATAACTTGTATTAGCTTTTACCAGTTGGTGGCGCTACTACTACGATGAAAAATAAGTTGGTAGATGTCTTCAGGGCTGAAGTATCCTCAAATGTGTACAACTTCGAGAAGATAGGATCATCTGAGTCATGTTGCCGGAGCTTTTGTTGCCACAAAGTACAATCGGAATTTTCAGCACCGTAATAGCCACGCCTTTTGCCAAAACGTCACAAAACTCGGCAGAGAGTAAGATCATTGTCTTGAGTCTTTTCTGACTAATTTTCAGTCGGATTCGTCAAAAGGGCACGGTGCAGTACGTGAAAATTAAAATAAAAACAAATTTTTGATTCCACTTGGCGGCGCTGTGTGTATAACAAAATAATAACATTAAGATGTCTTCAGGTCGGGACATTTTATTTACAGGTGAAGGTTTGGATTTTTAGGAGCATGTGCAGGGGAGTTATTAAGCATTCATTTATTTGTATTAGGTTCATTTTGTCTTCTTATTATTGATATTTGACAGATTCATTAAAAGCAGACAATTATGTTTTAGGTAAATTTTTTACCTGACATGTTTCGGCGAGTCTTTCGCCTTCTTCAGAGTGTCGCATGATGGTGTCTTGAGACCCGTCTTTATCAGCTGATGTTCCATGAGGGTGTGAATTACCTGTCAAAAAAATGAAAAATCATAGCAGTAAAAGAACAAGCACAACATGAACATTACAAATCAGCAATCACTGACCACTGCAAAAGGGAAAACCACATCATGGACCGGGAGAAGGGCAGGGTCATCCGCACCGAAGAGAACAAACAACAGCGCTGGATCAGAGAGGCCATTGAGATCTGCAAGCGAGGCATAAAAACCATGAACAGAGACAAGGGAGCCTTCATCCTCTCTACCACCTGGAGCAGCATCTTGGCGGAGTGAACGGACAGCGGGGGGCGTGACTTGCCTTCATTCTTGTGACAGGTAAGTCACGCCCTCATGGAACATCAGCTGATAAAGACGGGTCACAAGACACCATCATGTGACACTCTGAAGAAGGCGAAAGACTTTCGTATTGTGACATCCTCAAGGCCTAAACACTCATCCGAGCAAATATAAGGTAGATTTTGTTAACCTGCCCGGAGAAAAACATCAACGAAAATAATTTGTATTTGTTTTAACCAGTTGGTGGCGCTACCACTGCGATCAAAAATAAGTTGGCAGCCGTCTTCAGGGCCTGAATATCGTCAAATGTGAAAAATTTCGAGAAGATGGATCATCTGAATCATTTTGCAGGAACTTTTGTTGCCACGGAGATTAATCAGACTCTGCGGCACCGTAATAGCCACGCCCTTCGAAGGAAAGTCACAAAAATAGGGATAGAGTAAGATCAATGTCTTGAGTCTTTTCTAGCCAATTTTCAATCGGATTCGTTAAAAGGGCACCGTGCAGTACGTCAAAATGTAAAAAATGATATTGATTGGCGCAAGGTGTATAACTGAATATAAACATATAGATGTCTTCAGGTACCGACTCTTTATGTACATGTGAAGTTTTGGATTTTTAGCAGCATGTGCAGGAGAGTTATTAAGCATTTTGTCCATTGCGGCGAAGGAAATCTTAAGTGAAAACTTCGAAGCCCCGCCCCCGTTCATATAGTATTTCGGAAACAAAAAATTTTAGCCCCAGTGTTTGTCCCAGGTCTTAAGATGCTACAGACAGAATTTTAAGGCAATCAGATGAAGCCTTTAGGATCAGGGTGCAAAAGAATGACCCCTGTAAACATGCAAAAAAGGGCAAAAGTCCTTAAAATGTAAATTTTAGTGCTGTAAATGCATTTTCAGCTCGCGCTGTACACATTTGCTATGAGAGGCATTATCTCATAAGGGAAATATTGGACAATGAAATTAATGACTGCCCAGGCTTCAGGATGTCTTTTTACACTATATAAATGTGGAAATTTACTTTGGAAACGTTTGGTTTAGCTGTTATAAAAGTTTGGTTTTTTAGTGCTGTAAATGCATTTTCAGCTCGCGCTGTACACATTTGCTATGAGAGGCATTATCTCATAAGGGAAATATTGGACAATCAAATTAATGGCTGCCCGGGCTTCAGGATGTCTTTTTACACTATATAAAGGTGGAAATTTACATTGGAAACGTTTAGTTTAGCTGTTAATGAAGTTTCGTTTTTTTAGTGCTGAAAATTCATTGTCTGCTGGCGCTGTACACTTTTTCTAAATGTTGCAATATCTCATGAAGGAAATACTGGACAATCAAATTAATGACTTTCCAGGCTTCAGGATGCCTTTCTACACTATATAAAGGTGGAAATGTACATTGGAAACGTTTGGTTTAGCTGTTATAAAAGTTTGGTTTTTTAGTGCTGTAAATGCATTTTCAGCTCGCGCTGTACACATTTGCTATGAGAGGCATTATCTCATAAGGGAAATGTTGGACAATCAAATTAATGACTGCCCAGGCTTCAGGATGTCTTTTTACACTATATAAAGGTGGAAATTTACATTGGAAACGTTTGGTTTAGGAGTTATAAAAGTTTGGTTTTTTAGTGCTGAAAATGCATTTTCAGCTCGCACTGTACACATTTGCTATGTGAGGCATTATCTCATAAGGGAAATACTGGACAATCAAATTAATGACTTCCCAGGCTTCAGGATGCCTTTTTACACTCTATAAATGTGGAAATTTACATTGGAAACGTTTGGTTTAGCTGTTAATGAAGTTTCGTTTTTTTATTGCTGAAAATTCATTGTCTGCTGGCGCTGTACACTTTTTCTAAGTTTTGCAATATCTCATGTAGGAAATACTGGACAATCAAATTAATGACTTTCCAGGCTTCAGGATGCCTTTCTACACTTTATAAAGGTGGAAATTTACATTGGAAACGTTTGGTTTAGCTGTTATAAAAGTTTGGTTTTTTAGTGCTGTAAATGCATTTTCAGCTCGCGCTGTACACATTTGCTATGAGAGGCATTATCTCATAAGGGAAATATTGGACAATCAAATTAATGACTGCCCAGGCTTCAGGATGCCTTTCTACACTATATAAAGGTGGAAATTTACATTGGAAACGTTTGGTTTAGCTGTTATAAAAGTTTGTTTTTTTAGTGCTGTAAATGCATTTTCAGCTCGCGCTGTACACATTTGCTATGTGAGGCATTATCTCATAAGGGAAATACTGGATAATCAAATTAATGACTGCCCAGGCTTCAGGATGTCTTTTTACACTATATAAAGGTGGAAATTTACATTGGAAACGTTTGGTTTAGCTGTAATAAAAGTTTGGTTTTTTAGTGCTGAAAATGCATTTTCAGCTCGCACTGTACACATTTGCTATGTGAGGCATTATCTCATAAGGGAAATACTGGACAATCAAATTAATGACTTCCCAGGCTTCAGGATGCCTTTTTACACTCTATAAATGTGGAAATTTACATTGGAAACGTTTGGTTTAGCTGTTAATGAAGTTTCGTTTTTTTAGTGCTGAAAATTCATTGTCTGCTGGCGCTGTACACTTTTTCTAAGTGTTGCAATATCTCATGAAGGAAATACTGGACAATCAAATTAATGACTTTCCAGGCTTCATGATGCCTTTCTACACTATATAAAGGTGGAAATTTACATTGGAAACGTTTGGTTTAGCTGTTATAAAAGTTTGGTTTTTTAGTGCTGTAAATGCATTTTCAGCTCGCGCTGTACACATTTGCTATGAGAGGCATTATCTCATAAGGGAAATATTGGACAATCAAATTAATGACTGCCCAGGCTTCAGGATGTCTTTTTACACTATATAAAGGTGGAAATTTACATTGGAAACGTTTGGTTTAGCTGTTATAAAAGTTTGGTTTTTTAGTGCTGAAAATGCATTTTCAGCTCGCACTGTACACATTTGCTATGTGAGGCATTATCTCATAAGGGAAATACTGGACAATCAAATTAATTATTTCCCAGGCTTCAGGATGCCTTTTTACACTCTATAAATGTGGAAATTTACATTGGAAACGTTTGGTTTAGCTGTGAATGAAGTTTCGTTTTTTTAGTGCTGAAAATTCATTGTCTGCTGGCGCTGTACACTTTTTCTAAGTGTTGCAATTTCTCATGAAGGAAATACTGGACAATCAAATTAATGACTTTCCAGGCTTCAGGATGCCTTTCTACACTATATAAAGGTGGAAATTTACATTGGAAACGTTTGGTTTAGCTGTTATAAAAGTTTGGTTTTTTAGTGCTGTATATGCATTTTCAGCTCGCGCTGTACACATTTGCTATGAGAGGCATTATCTCATAAGGGAAATATTGGACAATCAAATTAATTACTGCCCAGGCTTCAGGATGTCTTTTTACACTATATAAAGGTGGAAATTTACATTGGAAACGTTTAGTTTAGCTGTTAATGAAGTTTCGTTTTTTTAGTGCTGAAAATTCATTGTCTGCTGGCGCTGTACACTTTTTCTAAGTGTTGCAATATCTCATGAAGGAAATACTGGACAATCAAATTAATGACTTTCCAGGCTTCAGGATGCCTTTCTACACTATATAAAGGTGGAAATGTACATTGGAAACGTTTGGTTTAGCTGTTATAAAAGTTTGGTTTTTTAGTGCTGTAAATGCATTTTCAGCTCGCGCTGTACACATTTGCTATGAGAGGCATTATCTCATAAGGGAAATATTGGACAATCAAATGAATGACTGCCCAGGCTTCAGGATGTCTTTTTACACTATATAAAGGTGGAAATTTACATTGGAAACGTTTGGTTTAGCTGTTATAAAAGTTTGGTTTTTTAGTGCTGAAAATGCATTTTCAGCTCGCACTGTACACATTTGCTATGTGAGGCATTATCTCATAAGGGAAATACTGGACAATCAAATTAATGACTTCCCAGGCTTCAGGATGCCTTTTTACACTCTATAAATGTGGAAATTTACATTGGAAACGTTTGGTTTAGCTGTTAATGAAGTTTCGTTTTTTAGTGCTGAAAATTCATTGTCTGCTGGCGCTGTACACTTTTTCTAAGTGTTGCAATATCTCATGAAGGAAATACTGGACAATCAAATTAATGACTTTCCAGGCTTCAGGATGCCTTTTTACACTATATAAAGGTGGAAATTTACATTGGAAACGTTTGGTTTAGCTGTTATAAAAGTTTGGTTTTTTAGTGCTGTAAATGCATTTTCAGCTCGCGCTGTACACATTTGCTATGAGAGGCATTATCTCATAAGGGAAATATTGGACAATCAAATTAATGACTGCCCAGGCTTCAGGATGTCTTTTTACACTATATAAAGGTGGAAATTTACATTGGAAACGTTTGGTTTAGCTGTTATAAAAGTATGGTTTTTTAGTGCTGAAAATGCATTTACAGCACGAAAAAAACAAACTTTTATAACAGCTAAACCAAACGTTTCCAATGTAAATTTCCACATTTATATAGTGTAAAAAGGCATCCTGAAGCCTGGGAAGTCATTAATTTGATTGTCCAGTATTTCCCTTATGAGATAATGCCTCACATAGCAAATGTGTACAGCGCGAGCTGAAAATGCATTTACAGCACTAAAAAAACAAACTTTTATAACAGCTAAACTAAACGTTTCCAATGTAAATTTCCACCTTTATATAGTGTAAAAAGACATCCTGAAGCCTGGGCAGTCATTAATTTGATTGTCCAATATTTCCCTTATGAGATAATGCCTCTCATAGAAAATGTGTACAGCGCGAGCTGAAAATGCATTTACAGCACTAAAAAACCAAACTTTTATAACAGCTAAACCAAACGTTTCCAATGTAAATTTCCACCTTTATATAGTGTAAAAAAACATCCTGAAGCCTGGGCAGTCATTAATTTGATTGTCCAATATTTCCCTTATGAGATAATGCCTCTCATAGCAAATGTGTACAGCGCGAGCTGAAAATGCATTTACAGCACTAAAAAACCAAACTTTTATAACAGCTAAACCAAACGTTTCCAATGTAAATTTCCACCTTTATATAGTGTAGAAAGGCATCCTGAAGCCTGGAAAGTCATTAATTTGATTGTCCAGTATTTCCTACATGAGATATTGCAACACTTAGAAAAAGTGTACAGCGCCAGCAGACAATGAATTTGCAGCACTAAAAAAACGAAACTTCATTTACAGCTAAACCAAACGTTTCCAATGTAAATTTCCACATTTATATAGTGTAAAAAGGCATCCTGAAGCCTGGGAAGTCATTAATTTGATTGTCCAGTATTTCCCTTATGAGATAATGCCTCACATAGCAAATGTGTACAGCGCGAGCTGAAAATGCATTTACAGCACTAAAAAAACAAACTTTTATAACAGCTAAACTAAACGTTTCCAATGTAAATTTTCACCTTTATATAGTGTAAAAAGACATCCTGAAGCATGGGCAGTCATTAATTTGATTGTCCAATATTTCCCTAATGAGATAATGCCTCTCATAGCAAATGTGTACAGCGCGAGCTGAAAATGCATTTACAGCACTAAAAAACCAAACTTTTATAACAGCTAAACCAAACGTTTCCAATGTAAATTTCCACCTTTATATAGTGTAGAAAGGCATCCTGAAGCCTGGAAAGTCATTAATTTGATTGTCCAGTATTTCCTTCATGAGATATTGCAACACTTAGAAAAAGTGTACAGCGCCAGCAGACAATGAATTTGCAGCACTAAAAAAACGAAACTTCATTAACAGCTAAACCAAACGTTTCCAATGTAAATTTCCACCTTTATATAGTGTAAAAAGATATCCTGAAGCCTGGGCAGTCATTAATTTGATTGTCCAATATTTTCCTTATGAGATAATGCCTCTCATAGCAAATGTGTACAGCGCGAGCTGAAAATGCATTTACAGCACTAAAAAACCAAACTTTTATAACAGCTAAACCAAACGTTTCCAATGTAAATTTCCACAATTATATAGTGTAAAAAGGTCTCCTGAAGCCTGGGAAGTCATTAATTTGATTGTCCAGCATTTCCATTATGAGATAATGTCTCACATAGCAAATGTGTACAGCGCGAGCTGAAAATGCATTTACAGCACTAAAAAACCAAACTTTTATAACAGCTAAACCAAACGTTTACAATGTAAATTTCCACCTTTATATAGTGTAAAAAGGCATCCTGAAGCCTGGAAAGTCATTAATTTGATTGTCCAGTATTTCCTTCATGAGAAAATGCAACACTTAGAAAAAGTGTACAGCGCCAGCAGACAATGAATATGCAGCACTAAAAAAACGAAACTTCATTAACAGCTAAACCAAACGTTTCCAATGTAAATTTCCACATTTATATAGTGTAAAAAGGCATCCTGAAGCCTGGGAAGTCATTAATTTGATTGTCCATTATTTCCCTTATGAGATAATGCCTCACATAGCAAATGTGTACAGCGCGAGCTGAAAATGCATTTACAGCACTAAAAAAACAAACTTTTATAACAGCTAAACTAAACGTTTCCAATGTAAATTTCCACCTCTATATAGTGTAAAAAGGTCTACTGAAGCCTGGTAAGTCATTAATTTGATTGTCCAGTATTTCCCTTATGGGATAATGCCTCACATAGCAAATGTGTACAGCGCGAGCTGAAAATGCATTTACAGCACTAAAAAACCAAACGTTAGGAGTGTTTCCTTACACTTAGATACGTTTATACTGTGTATATTTGCATGCTTTTTCTGAATGTCTGCTGCTAATGTTATACATTAACGGCTACATTACGCCGCCGACTCTGTGTGATCTATATCTTTGCTGCTGTAACACCTCAAATTTCCCCATTGTGGGACTAATAAAGGACATCTTATCTTATCTTATCTTATCTTATCTTATCTTATCTTTTGTTTATAACAGCTAAACCAAACGTTTCCAATGTAAATTTCCACCTTTATATAGTGTAAAAAGGCATCCTGAAGCCTGGAAAGTCATTAATTTGATTGTCCAGTATTTCCTTCATGAGATATTGCAACACTTAGAAAAAGTGTACAGCGCCAGCAGACAATGAATTTGCAGCACTAAAAAAACGAAACTTCATTAACAGCTAAACCAAACGTTTCCAATGTAAATTTCCACATTTATATAGTGTAAAAAGGCATCCTGAAGCCTGGGAAGTCATTAATTTGATTGTCCAGTATTTCCTTCATGAGATATTGCAACACTTAGAAAAAGTGTACAGCGCCAGCAGACAATGAATTTGCAGCACTAAAAAAACGAAACTTCATTAACAGCTAAACCAAACGTTTCCAATGTAAATTTCCACATTTATATAGTGTAAAAAGGCATCCTGAAGCCTGGGAAGTCATTAATTTGATTGTCCAGTATTTCCCTTATGAGATAATGCCTCACATAGCAAATGTGTACAGCGCGAGCTGAAAATGCATTTACAGCACTAAAAAAACTAACTTTTATAACAGCTAAACTAAACGTTTCCAATGTAAATTTCCACCTTTATATAGTGTAAAAAAGACATCCTGAAGCCTGGGCAGTCATTAATTTGATTGTCCAATATTTCCCTTATGAGATAATGCCTCACATAGCATTTACAGCACTAAAAACCAAACTTTTATAACAGCTAAACCAAACGTTTCCAATGTAAATTTCCACCTATATATAGTGTAGAAAGGCATCCTGAAGCCTGGAAAGTCATTAATTTGATTGTCCAGTATTTCCTTCATGAGATATTGCAACACTTAGAAAAAGTGTACAGCGCCAGCAGACAATGAATTTTCAGCACTAAAAAAACGAAACTTCATTAACAGCTAAACCAAACGTTTCCAATGTAAATTTCCACATTTATATAGTGTAAAAAGGCATCCTGAACCCTGGGAAGTCATTAATTTGATTGTCCAGTATTTCCCTTATGAGATAATGCCTCACATAGCAAATGAGTACAGCGCGAGCTGAAAATGCATTTACAGCACTAAAAAACCAAACTTTTATAACAGCTAAACCAAACGTTTCCAATGTACATTTCCACCTTTATATAGTGTAAAAAGGCATCCTGAAGCCTGGGAAGTCATTAATTTGATTGTCCAGTATTTCCTTCATGAGATATTGCAACACTTAGAAAAAGTGTACAGCGCCAGCAGACAATGAATTTGCAGCACTAAAAAAACGAAACTTCATTTCCAGCTAAACCAAACGTTTCCAATGTAAATTTCCACATTTATATAGTGTAAAAAGGCATCCTGAAGCCTGGGAAGTCATTAATTTGATTGTCCAGTATTTCCCTTATGAGATAATGCCTCACATAGCAAATGTGTACAGCGCGAGCTGAAAATGCATTTACAGCACTAAAAAAACAAACTTTTATAACAGCTAAACTAAACGTTTCCAATGTAAATTTTCACCTTTATATAGTGTAAAAAGACATCCTGAAGCCTGGGAAGTCATTAATTTGATTGTCCAGTATTTCCCTTATGAGATAATGCCTCACCATAGCAAATGTGTACAGCGCGAGCTGAAAATGCATTTACAGCACTAAAAAACCAAACTTTTATAACAGCTAAACCAAACGTTTCCAATGTAAATTTCCACCTTTATATAGTGTAAAAAGGCATCCTGAAGCCTGGGAAGTCATTAATTTGATTGTCCAGTATTTCCCTTTTGAGATAATGCCTCACATAGCAAATGTGTACAGCGCGAGCTGAAAATGCATTTACAGCACTAAAAAACCAAACTTTTATAACAGCTAAACCAAACGTTTCCAATGTAAATTTCCACCTTTATATAGTGTAAAAAGGCATCCTGAAGCCTGGGAAGTCATTAATTTGATTGTCCAGTATTTCCCTTATGAGATAATGCCTCACATAGCAAATGTGTACAGCGCGAGCTGAGAATGCATTTACAGCACTAAAAAAACAAACTTTTATAACAGCTAAACCAAACGTTTCCAATGTAAATTTCCACCTTTATATAGTGTAGAAAGGCATCCTGAAGCCTGGAAAGTCATTAATTTGATTGTCCAGTATTTCCTTCATGAGATATTGCAACACTTAGAAAAAGTGTACAGCGCCAGCAGACAATGAATTTGCAGCACTAAAAAAACGAAACTTCAATAACAGCTAAACCAAACGTTTCCAATGTAAATTTCCACATTTATATAGTGTAAAAAGGCATCCTGAAGCCTGGGAAGTCATTAATTTGATTGTCCAGTATTTCCTTCATGAGATATTGCAACACTTAGAAAAAGTGTACAGCGCCAGCAGACAATGAATTTGCAGCACTAAAAAAACGAAACTTCATTAACAGCTAAACCAAACGTTTCCAATGTAAATTTCCACATTTATATAGTGTAAAAATGCATCCTGAAGCCTGGGAAGTCATTAATTTCTTTGTCCAGTATTTCCTTCATGAGATACAGCAACACTTAGAAAAAGTCTGTGTGACAGCCTGGAGAGACTGCTGACAGGAGGGAATAGACCCCACTGGGGCTGACATGGGCTAGCTACCCATGCTGGCAGTCTCTGACACTGTGTTCAGTTTGTTGGAGACACCCGCCAAGTGCTACAGAAAGTCTACAAAGAATGACACCCCTACAGCCTGCGAGAGCGGGGGCGCAAGATGGCTCAATGACTGACCACACGGTTACAGACCTAGGAACAAACATGACTACGAGCAAGAACACGGTGCATGAGACAATGGCAGCAGGACACTCACTTCAGGTCTGCACCTGTGGCTGGGCAAAAGTAACATCAGTTACAGGGTTGAAGATCCACCAAGGAAAGAAGCGGTGTTTGGGAAAGCCGAGTCAAGGGCCTCGCATTGACCAATACTTCTTACGAAGTAATGCGTCAAATCAGTCGAGTGAAGCACAGCGACGGGAAAAAAACCAAAGTTCGCAGAGCATCAGCCCCCCTGTCACTGAGGAGGGTATTATAAACACAGAATTGCAGGAGGTAGAACCCACCCAGCCACAGAGACCTCCCAAAGAGAACAAGATCAAAGGGCACAGACAGAGTGTGAGGTGGCCCAAAACTATTGAGAAGAGAGAGTGGGAAACCGTCAATAACGACCTGGTGAAAATGTTGGAGCAACAAGTGGGCACTGCAGAGAGAAAGCTGGAACACATCGGTGACATCATCTACCACTATGGAGAGGAGCGCTTTGGAGTGAACAGCTGGAAAACCACCAACAAAATACCACCACCAACCAAACCTAGGAGGCAACAAGAGATAGAGAGACTGATCAGGGAAAGAAGGGACCTGCGGAAACAGTGGAGAAAAGCCTCTGATCCAGAGAGAGAAGGTCTCATGCTGCTCCATGGGGACATCAAGCTCCGGTTGAAAACCTTACGAAGAGCAGAGAACTTGAGGAAACTTCGCAGGAAGAAGGAACACACAAGAACCCTGTTCTATAAAAATCCCTTCAAGTTTGTCAAAGATCTCTTCGCTAAGGACAAAAGCGGGTTCCTGCAAACTTCAAAGAAGGAACTTGAAGAGCACCTGGAAAAGGTCTACCAAGACACGAAAAGGCATGAACAGCTAGCCATCCCACATGATATCCCCCCCATTCGACCACCAGAGGTCAACATCGAGACCGGCCCTCCAAAATGGAAAGAAGTGGAGAACATGGTGGGCGTGCAAGATCAGGATCTGCACCAGGACCAAATGGAGTGTCATATAAGCTCTACAAGAACTCACCAGATGTCCTACGCTATCTTTGGAGGCTAATGAGAATCGTCTGGCAGAAGGGGATAATACCAAAGGCATGGCGAAGGGCTGGAGGTGTACTAATTCCAAAAGAGAAGGACGCAGATATCAGTCAATTTCGGCCAATCAGCCTTCTCAACGTTGAAGGGAAAATCTTTTTCAGCGTCTTGACACACACCACCTACCTGGAGAAAAAACGAGTACATTGACACATCCGTACAAAAGGCTGGAATTTCTGGATTCTCTGGCTGCTTGGAGCACACCAGTATGATCTGGCATCAGATTCAAGCAGCGAAGAAGAACAAAGGGGATCTTCATGTCATCTTTCTCAACCTAGCCAATGCCTTTGGTTCAGTTCCGCATAGCCTTCTCTGGGAGTCCTTCAACTTCTTCCGCGTTCCAACATCCATCACTACCTTGGTAAAATCCTACTTTGAAGACCTGCAGCTGTGCTTCACAACACCCGACTTCAAAACATCATGGCAGCAAGTAGAAGTAGGCATCATGGCAGGTTGCACGATCTCACCCCTGGCCTTTACAATGGCCATGGAGGTCATCATCAGGGCCTCAAAATGGGTGGCGGGGTGAGCGAACCAGGAACGGGATCCGCCTTCCACCGTCCGAGTATATATGGACGACATGACCACTCTGACCACCACTGCAGCTTGCACCAGGCGGCTACTTGGTAAGCTGCAGGAAAACATCAGCTGGGCCCGGATGAAAATCAAGCCGAACAAGTCACGTAGCATCTCGATAATCAAGGGAGAGCTAAAAGACGTGAAGTTCTGCATTGGTGACGAACCAATACCAACGGTGGCAGAACAACCTGTCAAAAGCCTGGGCAGATGGTATGACTCAAGTCTTAAGGATAAAAACCAGGTGCAGCAGCTAAGACAGGATATCATCAACGACCTGAACAACATCAACAAGACTCCACTACCAGGGAAGCTCAAGCTCTGGTGTCTGCAATTTGGGCTTCTCCCTCTCGTGATGTGGCCACTCACTGTCTACGAGGTCCCACTAACAACTGTGGAGAAGATGGAGCGAGCCATCACAGTATATGTGAAACAGTGGCTTGGTGTCCCACGCTGTCTGAATAACATCAGCCTCTATGGCAAAGGAGTCCTCGAACTGCCCATCACAAGTCTCACTGAAGAATACAAGTGCTCTAAAGTGAGACTACAGATGACGCTGACGGACTCCAGAGACCGGACCATCAGTGAAACGGCACCACCCCTGTCAACTGCACGGAAATGGACACCATCCAGTGCAGTGCAGCATGCCACAGCAGCCCTGAGGCACAGCGATATTGTGGGACACGTCCAGAGGGGAAGAGGAGGCTTTGGCCTTACAGCAAGCAAACCAACTTGGTGTAAGGCCTCAACCGCAGAGAGGAAAAAAATGGTCGTGGAGGAGGTGCGCCGCCAGGAAGAGGCTGAAAGGTCTGCAAAGGCTGTCTCGCTTGCCAAGCAGGGACAGTGGATGAGGTGGGAAGGCCTGGAGAAAAGAAAGCTTGGCTGGAGGGATCTCTGGGAGATGGAAGCTAGCAACATCAGCTTCATCATCAGAGCTACCAATGACGTGCTGCCATCCCCAAAAAACCTCCACCAGTGGTATGGCGAAGATCCAACCTGTGCCCTCTGCCCAACACCAGCAACTCTCAAACACATCCTGACTGGTTGTAAGACCAGCCTCACACAAGGCCGCTATACCTGGAGGCACAACCAGGTCCTCAAGAGCTTGGCAGCAGTGCTTGAAAGCAGGAGAACTACCATCAACTCCTTGCCCTTAAGAGCCACCACTACCATTACAGCACCAAAATTTGTCCGAGAGGGACAGGAAAAGCCCAACCATCCTTTTCTCAAGCCAGAAGTTGGTCAGCTAACCAAGGCTCGGGATTGGAAGATGCTGGTCGATATAGGTCAGCAACTAATCTTCCCAGCAGAGATTGCAACCACCACCCTAAGGCCAGACTTAGTGCTGTGGTCCCATTCATTGAAGACTGTCTACATTGCAGAGCTCACAGTCCCGTGGGAAAATGCAGTTGAAGAGGCCTATGAGCGTAAGAAGTTGCGCTACACTGAACTGGCGGCGGACGCACAACAACGAGGGTGGAAAGCCAAGGTCTATCCCGTCGAAGTTGGATGCAGAGGGTTTCTGGCCTCATCAACCATCAAGCTGCTGAAAGACCTGGGAATCCATGGACAGGCTCTGCGGCACACAGTCAGATCGCTCTCTAAAGCGGCTGAAAGAAGCAGCCAGTGGATCTGGATGAAGAGGAAGGACCCCTACTGGGCTCATAGATCAGCAACATGACCCCCGTCCCCCCTCCCCATCCCACCACTAATCTGCGTCATCCCACTTGAGTACCCAGGGCAGAACCATCCACCACAGTTAATTGGGCATGGGACATAAGCGCGGGCGTGATCAACCGGCCGCTGGCCACCATCGATGAGGGTGTCTAGTGATAAAGGCCGAAACACCCAGTGATTTGATGGAACACTACTGACGATGTGTCCCAAATTGACATCTTTCCCATTCCAACCATGAGACACAACCCCCATGCCACTCTCCATAGCAAGCCTAACCTCATGAGAATACCATCTATCGGCACAATGGACAGTTTACCATCACGTCCATGTTTTTATGATTCTGCTATGTGAGGCATTATCTCATAAGGGAAATACTGGACAATCAAATTAATGACTGTCCAGGCTTCAGGATGTCTTTTTCCACGATATAAAGGTGGAATCTTTCATTGGAAACGTTTGGTTTAGCTGTTATAGAAGTTTGGGTTTTTATTGTGCTGCAAATGCATTTTCAGCTTGCGCTGTGCACATTTGCAAAGTGAGGCAATATCTCATAAGGGAAATACTGGACAATCAAATTAATGACTGTCCAGTCTTCAGTATGTCAGTTTACACTATATAAAGGAAGAAATTTACATTGGAAACGTTGAATTAAGCTGTTATAGAAATGTGGTAGTTTAGTACTGCAAATGCATTTTCAGCTCGCGCTGTACACATTTTCTAAGTGAAGCATTATCTCATGAGGGAAAGACTGGACAATCAAATTAATGACTGTCCAGTCTTCAGTATGTCAGTTTACACTATTGTTAGGTTGAAGATATATTTTATCCCATATTTTACTCTATTAGTATTGCAAAAGAATTGTTCCACAGCGTGACCTATGTTTGACCATATGGATGAGAAGACTTCAAGAGAAGCGGATGCCTGAAGACAGGATCAACGTCTACAACATCAAAGGAGGTGTGCCGAGACACACCTCTGAACCAAAAGGACTGAGACTTTAGTGCCAGAGCACTAAAAGGCATATCTGCCTTTTCAATCAGTAAATGACTGCCATTGATGTCTGTCTTTCCTCTTGTGTCTGAAATGTTTACATGTTCCTGCTGGTGCTCCCCCCTTCGTTCCTTAGTGCAAATACATTGTATTGTTTAGGGACTTCCCAAATAAAATAGAGGGCTCGGCGGAGTGTGCTCCAGAACGAAGTTGGAGATGTAACTGAGCACACCTCCGTTCGTTCTCCTCGCGAGTAAAAGATCAACTCTTGTCTTCCTTTCATTCATTTTGCCTTTGTTCAGTGAATGCTTAGGTGATTGAACCTGACATTATTTTGGTCCTTCGAGCGGGAAGCCAAGATACCTGAGGATTCCAGCGGGTGTGGTGAACTCCAGAAAGACCATGGCCATGGCAGGCTCACTAGAGAGAGCCTAAAAATCCTTTTCCAGGACTGGACCTCACCCCACCAGCTGGGATCTGGCGGTTGACGGCGATCCAATGGAGGGAAGACAACAGTGGTGAGATATTTTTTTTTAGGGGGGAAGTGACTGACTGGAGGTCATTGCGCGTTAAGAATAAATAAATAAGTGTTCAGAATAAATAAATGAGCATTAAGAATAAATAAATAAAAATAAAACATAAAAAAGAAAAAAAAGCAAAGAAAGACATGAAGTAGAGATGAAATAAGAAAAGAGAAAGAAAGAAAGATAGATAGAGAAAAGAGAAAGAAATTGTGTATAGATAAGAAATCCTGTGCATACTAGTCGATGGCAGGTCCATGAAGGACAGTGGAGTGAGAAATAAAAAAACCCTGTGAATACTAGTCAATGGCAGGTATATGACGGCGGAGTCCGAGAAATTCCGTGGAGAAAGTAGGACGGCGGAGTCTGTGTGTACACTTAAATTCCGTGTGTGAATGTTTGCGCAAACCGTATGTAAAGTGAGTGAACGGTGTGATTGGGGATTACAAATACCACTTGGTATTTTATCCGATGTAATACAGTAGGGTTGTACACAGCAGACTGGTGTGGATGCAAAGGCAATAATTCTCCACCTGAAAAGGTTGAATTGAGAATTACCACAACAGGAAATTTGAGTTGCTGTCCTACTGATGAGAAACCAGTTTTTAGAACACCTTAGGTGTTGACAAACTGGTCCAAATTTTCTAAAATGGGGATATTAGGTAGTAAAATAAAACCCAGGGATACGCTGCAGTGTAGAGATTGGAAGTTCATCGAAAAACAGGATCCTGATAAAACTCAGTATTTAGATACATGGATAACTGAACATGGCTTTAATGGTCAGTTAAATACACAAAAAATAGCCGCATTGCAGGGATCAATCATAGGAAAGACGAAAAAGACCCCAAAAAGATGAAGAAAAATGGCTTTGAGGAAACAGAATATTGGATGAGGGTAGCCTTAAAAAGAGAAGAGGGATACAGGAAACAAAAAGAGAATGAAAACAAAATAAGCAAAGGA
This sequence comes from Idiotropiscis lumnitzeri, assembly GCF_059441095.1. Taxonomy (NCBI): domain Eukaryota; kingdom Metazoa; phylum Chordata; class Actinopteri; order Syngnathiformes; family Syngnathidae; genus Idiotropiscis; species Idiotropiscis lumnitzeri. The sequence continues at coordinate 59,713 of NW_028283668.1, read as the reverse complement.
AAGGAATGCGAAAAGTCAGATAGAGCAAATTACACTGAAATAGGAAGAGTAAAACAAAAGGATGATGAGACTTTTGAGCAACACAAAGTGAGAATGACAGCTGTGTTTAAAAATCACAGCGGGCTACAGGAAAATGGTAATGTAAATGGGCCATTTCAACAGCAGTTGAAGAATGCTTTACATGCAGGCTCAAGAGAGGTAATTCATAAGTGGGTAAATAAACATTTCATTTGCCTGCCAACAGGTACCCTGGAGGAGTATGTAAATCACGCCCTCCATGCTGAGAAGATAGAAAGTAAAAAGAAGCAGAGGTCTATAGACAGGACAGGTCAGGTAGGACAGGTAGGACAGGAGGTCTTTTATCGAGGTGGAAAGGGCCTAGGTAGCTTTAGAGGACAAAGGGGCAGACGACAGAGAGGAGGAAGAATAGGAAGAGGAGCAAACAGGCAAAATACATCAGGCTGCTGGCGTTGTGGTAAAGAAGGCCATATAGCAAGAGATTGCCCTGAGAAAAAGCAACCTTCAGCATGACTAGGATAGGAAGCATCTAAACAGGATTTAGAGGCTGATCAAGGAACAGATGAGTTTCTAGATGAAGAGGTCCTCCTAAATTTACAAGAGATATTGGCCTTTGATGAAATAACTGAGCTGAAATAACCTTATTGGGAAATGGGTCACCAATTACCTTTTTATGTGACACTGGTGCATGTAGGATTGCTTGTAATAAATTAATTCCAAATGATAGAGCAAGAGAAATGTGTCATAGTCAGATTTGCAAGTGGAAAACTGTCTAGAGTAACAGAATTAGAACCTGTGTGGTTGAGGGACCCAGAAGGACACTGAGTTGGTTGCATGAATTGAAATTAGGTTTACTTTTACAGAACAATGAGAGCCCAAGTTGTGGGGATGTGATTAATTTACAGAAAAAGATTATTGATGGCACAATTTATACTTACATGATCCGACAGACAAGGTATATCATTCTGATGATCTGTTTTACTTAATTGTATACTTGTGTCTTTTTCAGAAAGAGAGGAGTAGGTGTTGTGAAATCTTAATTGAATGAAGAAGTGAGCATGAGAAACCCTTGTAGGAGCATAGGTGTTTCCTGATTTTGTAGTTTTTGATTTGATACCTTGATAGTTTTGAGTGGCTTTGGTAAGGCTACAGTGAATTTGGAAAATTAAAAAAAAAAAAGGAGTGAGGAAAGTTTGACAGAGGGCAATGGGTATTGGTGTAATCGTAACTCATGAGTGTGCTGTAACAAAGAGTTAACAGCTCTTTGAAGTTAGATGCTCGTTCCCAAGTAGGGGGAGGAAGTCAGAGAGAGAGTTTGGTGATTGAAGAAGGTGTGACTTGAACAAATGAATAAGGATAAGAATTAGGTTCTGCTGTAAGGATGATTTGAAGAAATAAATATGTTATGTTTCATACTTCAGTTGATGATCTTTCTATTAAGGTAACTGTAGTTAGTAACTGGAATGAAATGCACAGATGGAAATGACACGGAAAAAAAAGATGGTAATTTGATAAGAAGGGCTAGTATTTACATTAGAAATAGAAATAGAAATAGAAATAGAAATCCCTTTATTGTCATTGTACTCAAGTGTGCAACGAGATTAGAGGGCTCCCCTCTCCAGTGCAATACAACAATAATACAGACAAATATATAAATTAGATAAATAAATAAGACTGAATAGGGCATATAGAAACACATCACAATGCTGTTTTGCAAGGTTAGGGTGGTCTCGTGTGTGTGTGAGAGTTCAGTATGGAGATGGCTCTCGGAAAGAAACTGTTTCTCAGTCTATTGGTCCTTGATTTGATGCATCTGTAGCGCCTGCCAGAGGGCAACAGGTCGAACAGGTGTGAGTTTGGGTGGGTATTGTCTTTGACGATGTTGAGAGCCCTTCTGAGGCACCGGGCGGTGTAGATGTCCGACAGCGAGGGGAGAGGGCAGCCAATAATCCTTTGCGCTGTTTTGACTGTCCTCTGGAGCCTCACTCTGTCCGCCTCAGTGCAGCCGCTGTACCAGGTGGAGACAGAGTACGTCAGCAGGCTCTCGATGGACGAGTGGTAGAAGGCCAGCAGCAGCTTCCTGTCCAGGTTGAATTTCCTGAGGACTCTCAGGAAGTGCAGACGTTGGCGGACCTTCTTTACCACTGCTGTGGTGTTGTGACTCCAAGAAAGGTCATCGGAGATCTGTACTCCCAGGAACTTGAACGTGTGGACCCTCTCCACACACACGCCTTCGATGCAGAGGGGGGGCGGCAGCGTCTTGTTCCTCCTGAAGTCGACGACAATCTCCTTTGTTTTAGCAGAGTTAAGGTGCAGTCTGTTGTCCTTGCACCAAGTTGTCAGTCTCTTTACCTCCTCTCTGTAGGCTGTCTCGTAACCTTCCGAGATCAGACCGACCACTGTCGTGTCGTCAGCAAACTTGACGATGGTGTTGTTGCCGTGGGCCGGGCTGCAGTCGTAGGTGTAGAGGGCGTACAGGAGAGGGCTCAGCACGCATCCTTGGGGGGAACCGGTGCTCAGCATGAGGGTGGAGGACGTGTAGGGGCCGAGCAACACAGTCTGGGGTCTGTTGGTCAGAAAGTCCTTAATCCAGATGCGTGTGAGGGCAGGGAGGCCGAGAGTGTCCAGTTTGGCGACGAGGATGTCTGGGATGATCGTGTTGAATGCCGAGCTGTAGTCCACAAAGAGCATCCTTGCATAGCTCCGCTGTTGTTCCAGGTGGCCCAGTACAACATGCAGAGCAGTGTCGATGGCGTCCTCAGTGGATCTGTTAGCCCGGTATGCAAACTGGTAGGGGTCCAGAGTGGGAGGAAGGCAGTCCCTGATGTGCTGGAGAACCAGCCTCTCGAAGCACTTCATAATGACTGGTGTGAGAGCAACAGGACGGTAGTCATTCAGGTGGACGGCTGGTGACTTTTTGGGGACAGGAATAATGGTGGAGGTTTTCAAGCAGGAGGGGATGACTGCCTGAGCCAGGGAGCGGTTGAAGATCCTGCAGAAAACATGTGACAGTTGGTGGGCACATGCTCTGAGGACCTTGCCTGGTATTCCGTCGGATCCAGTAGCTTTTCCTGGGGTTGACCGTGTTCCTCTACGATGAGTGGGGGGGAGTTGGAGCTTGAAGTGCGGGGGTGTGATGGTTGGGGCGAGTCAAAGCGAGCGAAGAAGCAGTTAAGCTCCTCTGCCAGCGATGCACTCGGGTCTACAGAGGTCGTGCTGCTGCCACGGAAGTTGGTGATGCTCCGTAGACCCTGCCACACCTCCCGTGGTCTGTTACTGGCAAGGTGGGCCTCCAGCCTCCCCTTGTAGGTTGCCTTTGCTAGCTTGATGCCTTTGCTCAGGTCAGCACGAGCCACCCTGTACTGGGCTTTGTCGCCTGACCTGAAGGCAGCGTCACGGGCCTTGAGGAGAGCGCGAACCCTGCTGGACATCCAGGGCTTCGCATTTGGGAAGGTCCGTATAGTCTTTTGTTGGGACACAGTTTCCATGCAGAACTTGATGTAGTCCAGTACACAATGCGTGTAGACATCAAGGTCCTGATGATCAAAGAGGTCCCAGTTTGTGTCATGAAAGCAGTCCTGTAATTCACTCATGGCGTCGTCACGCCAGGTTTTCACAGTCTTTGTGGTAGGCCTGAATCTGCGCCTGAGAGGGGTGTACGCAGGTGCGAGCTGCAAGGACAGGTGGTCTGACTGGCCGAGGGGGGCGAGTGGGAGGGCTCTGTATGCGTGCTTGATGTTCGAGTACACATGGTCGAGAGTGTTGTCTCCCCTCGTCGGGCACTTGACATGCTGGTGAAACTCTGGGAGTACAGTCTTTAAATTGGCCTTATTAAAGTCTCCCGCTACAATGTGACCGCCATCAGGGTGCGCCCGCTGATGTTTATTGATGACGCACGCGAGTAGCGAGAGCGCCGTGCTAGTGCTAGCGTCGGGAGGGATGTAAACAGCTGTGAGAATCACTACCGTTAGCTCCCTCGGGAGAAAATAAGGCCGGCATTTAACGGACATGAACTCGATGTCGGGGGAAGAGTGCTTCTCGACGATCGTGCTATCGCCGCACCAGTTCTCATGCACGTAAACACAGAGCCCCCCGCCCCTCCTCTTACCGGTGTCCCTCGTCCGATCCGCGCGATGTAGCGAGCGCCCGGCCAGCTGGATGCTAGCGTCGGGGACGTCTGCGTGCAGCCAGGTTTCCGTGACGACGATCACACTGCTATCGCGCACATAGCGGTTTCCCAGGATTTGTAATCCCAGGTCGTCGATTTTGTGGACCACGGATCTGGCGTTGGTGAGGTGCAGACTCGGTAGTGGTTGCCTATGGGGCTGCCGTCGCAGCCGTTGCAAGACACCGGACCTGCAGCCTCGCTTCTGCTTCCTCTCTCTGCGTCGCCTGCGCCGCCTCCCGGTCCCGATGACCAGCCACGGTGAGCCGGGCAGCCTCGCCAGTTTGTTCGGAATTTTGCGATCATAGCAAAATTCCTCTGTGATGGTTATTTCGCATCGATATCCAATGTTCACGATGTCCTGGCGGGTATATCGATGTTGTGCCTCAGTTGATGCCAATAAGAGCAAGCAAACACTAATAAAAAGTAATAAGGAGCACTGTGAGGGGGAGCTGTTAGCCGCTGCGTCCATGCGCGCCGCCATCTTAACATCCAAGGAATTAAAGCAGAGAAGAAATTAGAGACTACAAATAACATTGATGTGTACTTGTTCACTTTGAGGTAGAACTGGTTGAAGTAAAATGAGTCATAAAGTTAGAAAAATAGGAAATAAAAATAAAATTAACATGCTTAAGATTAACAAATTATTGTAAAGTCTGAGTTCCAAATTATGCAGAAATTACTGTGCCACTGAGTAAAATGATGAATGAGGAAAACCTCTAAATGACATTGTCCTTACACTGGACTGATAAAGCATATTCAGCTTTTGTGAAAGGAAACAAGTGTTCGTATTAAGTATGGCACTGACCCTTTGTCCAGATGCAAAAGGCCTTAGTTTTAGTGTAGAAACATGGAGATAAGATGAAACCAATCGCATACTTCTATTCCAAACTAGACAACGTAGAATGTGCATTGAAGCACTGCATGAGAACAGTTAATGCAGTATCTATTGCTGTAGATATAAGATTAAGATAAAGATGGTCTTTTATTAGTCCCACAATCTGGAAATTGCAGAAACAAGTGCAACCATAGTTTTGTTCCATCCTCTGGTTTTGAGAGTACCACGTGCGGTTTCTGCATTGCTTTTGCTGATGAACATGACGTTTTTGTCACCGGCGGGACATTTATAGTGTATGAATACATTGTTATCAAAACCACATCTGATTATAGAGAGATGTACAACATTAAACACGGCTGTCATTATTATGTCAGGAGGATGGTACAAAACTAGATTGTTATGAGTTAGTAGAAAAAAGTAACCAAAAGTAAAGGCATCAAAAAGATTCGCCTTCAGAAAACGGAGAAGTGCTATTTGTAGATGGAAATAAATAAATAAATAAATGAATAAAATACTGTAGTTGTATCAAATGACACTGGGAAAAAGAACTTAGCAGTTACTCCTCAAATTACTCAGCTCATGCAACAGAATTAGTATCTTAAACAAAAGCGTGTAAACTAAAGAGAGTAAATTGTGTTACTATTTACACATATAGTCGTCTTAAAATGTGTAGCGCATACATTGCATAAGTGTTTTCCTTGAATACACATTGCAGACAATACAGCTAAAGAAGCTGTTGCGGACATACACGTTTTAGTGATAGAAGTCCCAAAGTTAAACAAAGGCTTTGGAGGAAAATGGTGTAACATCGCTACGTGATCTCTGTATGACCAAACAATAATCTTTACAAATGGGCTGCTATATTGAGTCATGGGATAACACATGTCTCAACAGGGGAAATGGTGCATCAGATATTACGTTATTATACGGCTTACGGCTTTAATGCTTATTCGAAACATTTTTGTAGGGCATGTTTAACGTGTGCGAAACACAATTCACAAGGTAATTTGAGTCCACGCAGAGGACGCTTTCCTACACCACAATATCCATTTCAAATTATTCATATGGACTTATTTGATAAAAACCAAAGTGAAGAAAAAAAATAAAATAAATGTTTGGTCATCATAGATGTGAATTCGAAATGGTTAGAACTCTTTCTAACCAACAAATCCAGATGCATTGACAGTGGCAAAAGTACTTTGTAAGGATATCATTCCGAGATATGGTATTCCTGAAAATAATAAACAGTGATAATAGTACCCATTTTGTTAACTAACTTGTGAAAGAGATAGGAATGTTTCACGTTGATTTGAAAGATAATTGTGCTTACCACCCTCAAAGCTCTGGATTGGTGAAAAGAATGAACAAAAAAAAAAAAAGTGAAAAGGCTATGCATTGAGGAAACGGGGAGGCAGTGGACACAGTGTATGGAAATTAGTAAAACTGTTTGTAAAAACGACAAGCACTGTGACTTTCCATTGAATGTTATGCGAGTCGCCTCTCTGTCCACTTTTAAACCTCGCTTGAAGATGAATATTCGGGCCTTTGACTCAGCATGAGACTGTTGCTGTTCTGTTGTTTTTCTGGTATCTACTGTAAATGTGTTTATGTGAGTTAATTTGAGTTATATACAGAGAGTTGCACTGTATTGTATTTCATTGCATTTAGGACCGAGACGTTGTAAAACATTGTTTGGAAGGCCTTATAGAATACCTCAAATTTAAGAACAAATGGGAAATAGATGCTGAAGCAACTTTAGCTGACTACATGTGAAAAGTGTTAGAAAAACAAAGACAGGCACAAATTTAGAGTGGTGAGGATCTTTCTGTCTCCTAGCAGGGCACTAAACTAGTGGAGCCAGGAGACTGGATGCTTGAAAGAAGTTTGAAGATAAGACATATGTAATTACCCAAGGGGGAATGCCATGTTTAGTTTTATTGACAGCTCTCACAGCTGTAAATATAGTAGAAGAGTCAACATTGGTTCATTTGACACATGTAAAAAGGTCATTTTGGTTGAAATCTCCTACAAAGGAGATGAGCGGAAGTCTGATGATAGGGTGGTCTTATTTCATAAGACACCAGACTAAGTAGAGGGGATATTTCAGACAAAATGACCCTGAAGTGGTTAAAAGCAGCTGTTCTATGTTGGATGTATACAATTTTATTCTGATATTTTTGTTGTTGTGTTATATGTGGGAACAACCCAGAGTTACATAAACAAACTATGATGTGACTATAGTACAATACCAACAGTAAGAATCCCAATTACTAATCAAAATGGATTTGCAAACACCAAGCAGATAATTGAAAAAAAAAAAGTGATGGGACATATTTGTGGAGCTTGGACGACATGTTGATAGATTTGAGTTGGAACCATGAGTAATACTCAAGTGGGCAACTATTGGTCCACAGAACAAAGTTACAGGAGAAAGTCTGTACTTTCGTGAAAAGATAGCAATTGGACAACGAGATATCCAAAATAAGCAAATGAAATTGTATTATTGATATTATATTAATGCTTATCTTGATAATACATGTATGGATTGGGTCAGCGTGTATCCTGTGACTAGAGTTGATGTAGATGAACATGTTTTCTATGATAGTTGCTCTTGAAAATTTAAATAGCATTAATGTTGCTGACAGAGCTAAGCGGTTAGGAATCTTTTCACCACCACTGTGTCTGGTTTTGATAGTGGTTGAAATAAACTTCAATCACTATCAAGAGGGGAAATCTGGTGGTGGTGTGGATATGATAGATCATTTGATAAATCACCCAAAAATGTAAAAGGTTTTGAGACTTAGTGCATATCTGTATGTGTTTTTCATAACTAGGCCCTGCTTATAAATTATTGGTAGTTTCTGGAGAGTGCCATTTCACAAAATGTAATTGATTGATCGTAAATGGTATGTTTTATATTGTTTGTTAATAAACTGTGTGAACTGTCCAATGTCATGACAGGACATCGGTGACGTTAAAAAAGAGAAAGCAGAGTATCACGGCAAAAAAAAAAAAAAAAATGATTCAACATACATGGAAGCCATCGGTGTTCTCCTTAGTGTAAGTAAGTAAGTAAGTGTAAATTAACAGATCAAGTAACAGGATTTGAGTCCTCGAACGAAGAACAAAGAACGCAGACAGGTCAACTGCATCATCACAACGTGCAAAAATTAGGTAATTGGACGCAAAGTGGGTTTGAAACTGTGCATGAACGGCTATCAACCAATCTCTAATGGCATTCCGAAACAGGATGACTGTTGATGTATTGTTGAATGAGAGAGGTGGTGTTTGTGCTATGTTCGGTGAACAATGTTGCACATTTATTCCCAACAACACAGCGGTGGGTGGTCGTCTAACCAGGGCCATAGAGGTCTCAGGACTCTTCATGGTAAAATGAAAGGACAACTGGTCTGTGTATATATATATATATACACATATATATACACATATATATATATATATATATATATATATATATTTGTTACTTTGGAATAAAGACATTAAATTGATGTAATTTTGTTTTAGAAAAATGCTGTAGTTTTTTTCTCTGAATACAACCTACAAACGGTTAAAAAGGACATTCTGAAATGGTTTTTTTTTGGGCTATCAAATATTTAGTTTGACACTCAAACCGCACACTATTCGTGTCAATTTGTTTGGTTCTATCTCCATGAGTATTTTTTTGTGGTGCATCAAAAGCGTGTTTTAACTTACTTAGGTAAGACAGGTTTAGTGGAGAGATGAGGCCAAACAGCATCACACATCTATGTGCAAGAGATGGCAACTGACAAAGAACCTTCACACCTACAATAACTGCCCCGATGTAATGTGGTGGCTGAAGATCCTCTTCCTCCCGGACAACAAACACCACCATGGTGCACTTGGCAGGCTCTTGATCCAATTCATCCTACAGACCACCATGATAAAAGACAAATTCATTAGAGTTATTTAGATGAAATTTTTTTCCACCATGAAAAAAAAACAAACAACATATATATGTGTGTGTGTGTGTGTGTGTGTTTATATATATATATATATATTTTTTTTTTTTTTTTTTGGAAGCATCTTTCAGGACACTCAAGGCCGCTGTACAGAGTAAAATACGAAAGTAAAAACACAAATACGGGTAGAAACACCAACACGTAAATCAAGCAGGATAAAATACAATAAAGTGGATGAGGGACATATCTGGAATTGGAGAGAGTAATTAAGGCGGAACAGATTGGTTTTGAGTTTAGTTTTAAACACAGGGAGGGTGGTGCAATTACAGAGGTCAGGTGGAGAGAGTTCCAGAGCTGGAGAACCGAATCGCTGAAGGCTCTGTCCCCCATGGTGGCAGGCAAGGGGTGGAGTGAGGAGGATGAAGACCGGAGAGCGCGGGATGGAGTGGGAATATGGATGATGTCTGAAAGGTAGGGAGGGGCGAGGTTGTGAAGAGATTTGAAAGTCATGTGTCATGTCATTATCCACACCGCTTATCCGGTACAGGGTCACGGGAGGGTGCTGGAGCCTATCCCAGCTGACTACGGGCGAAAGGCGCACTACACCCTGAACTGGTCGCCAGCCATAGATTTGAAAATATATAGAAGAATTTTGAAAATGATTTGTTGATTGACTGGAAGCCAGTGGATCTGCTGAAGGATGGGGGGTTGATGTGATAGGTGGAAGGTGATTGGAATCCATTGCACATCCTTGAGGCACCCTAAAGCTCCCGTATGTCTGTCACTGAGTCTTGAATTTTTACTTAGTAAACTGAATTTGAGCATATGCAGTATTGAATTTTTGGTGAGGAGACCTTTTTTTTGAGGAATTAAAAACGCATTTTAAAGTCCTACATTCAAGTTTATTGGGATATAGTTCTTAACAAAAACATTATGATCGAAAAATTCAGAATCAAATTAAAAATATACAATTTATGTAATTCGAATTCAGTTTTTCAATTCAATAATTCAGTGTTCAATTCAAAACATTCAGGTTTCAATTCAAATATCAAAGTTAAGATATTCACATTCAAATAACCAATATTCAGATTTAGTTTCAAGTGGGACAAATATCAGACCATAGTCCAGCAATTAATCCAAACTCTGTGTCAAATTAAGTGATGATTGTACTGCCTTTATTATTTTAGAGGAGGAGTAATACCTGCTGCTGTATCTTCTAGTGCTGGACGATTAATCAAAATTTAAATCGTGATTTAGATTTCTTAATTTTGAAAATGTTCTAATTGAGGGAAAAATGTTTCAGATTAAGAAAGAGTTCAAACAAATTACATATGTTCAATTTGAGAGAACCTGGCTAACCAAGATGGAACTTTACACCCTGGAATTGAAGGAGATACTTGGAAAAAAAGGCCGAGTTACTGGCACTGAAATAAGACCTATGCTCAGTTCACTCAGTCATGTAAGAGGGTTGTGTTTTATTACTGCAAATATAATTTGCATCAAACTATTTTGGATAAGTCCATCATAAGCATTAACAGAATAAAACAATAAAAGATCTGTTAGAGCTTATGGATATCTTGCTATTTTTTTTATTTAAAGTTGAGATGCACTTTTTGGGATGTAAGCAATGCATATGTGAGCTTTTATTTATTTAAGACACTTAATCATCTTGTGTCTTTTTAAATAGCAAAACGTTGAAGCTGGAAGGCATAATCCATTCCTTGATGAAATTCCTCGGACAGTCTGCAGAGGAACTCATCACGGACTACCAGGTAAATTACAACAGTATTACGTTTTTAAAGCTGCAATTAACTCATAGACTGTGCAGCAAACATTTTTATTTGTCACAATATTCAAATAAATTAATTGCTGCCAGTATGTGACCTGCTCTGGCTAAAGGGTTGGCATTTGGCAAAGGTTACTTTCGGGTAATTGACAAAATAAATCAGAAGGTCCAAAGTTTCGATTTTGAGATTTCGACAAAAATCCTATCCTTGAGGTTGAGGTTTCTATTTTAATTTCCGTTTTCATTGCCCTTTTTATTTATTTTTTGATTCTCATATATGCTGTTATAAACATGTAATGCAGATTGCAAATACTGTCACATATCACTGGTGTCCGGCTGAAACATGTTGTCATAATTTGAGTAATTTCATGTTTTTCTAGATCTAATCTATTGGTCAATCCACACGAGTGGGTGTTACTTGTAAATATTACTGACCAATCTCAAATGTTGAAAATGGTTTGCTCTCTTTGGATGATGCAGTGTTAATGATTGCAAAAACGTGCCATTGGAAGTCTCCTGCAAGGTGAAGATTCTGGAGCTTCTTGGATACTGCCTGAAGACAGCGATATTCAGAACTATAAAAAGCAAACACAAATTTGGGACATTATGCACCTAACCATGGATGTATATGCTCTTTCAGGAAGTCAGCAGAGAACAAGCAAAAGAGGACCAGGCCAAGCAAGTACTGAAGGTCTATGTCAGGGGTGTCAAACTCATTTTTATGGACGGGCCACATCGTAGTTGTGGTTTCCCTCAGAGGGACTGTGAACCCATATAAATTGATTGGAAAGCCAGTTTTGAAATCAGAAGCTAGTAAGTAATTGTTCAACAATTTTTCAATTTATTTTAAAAGGGGAGGATTGGTAACAAATAATTGGCAATATCTCATATCTCAGTGTTGTTGTGAAGAAAATATGCTAGAAACAGGAAGTTGATGCAGATGATTTGCCCTTTGCGGGCAACATAAAATTAGGTTGTGGGCCAGATCTGGCCCCGGGCCTTGAGTTTGACACACGTACTCTATGTCTTCCAAGCAAGTGAGGGACAAGAAGACACATCCCATGCCTCTGTTTCCATTGTTGCTTAAGAAAATGAGGTTGTGGAAATGTTGCCAGTCTCCTGCTCATGGGAATTAACTATGCGCTGAACTTACTAAATTTGCAGTACCCGTTTGAGGTGCATCAGAAGCTCTTTCTTGAGATAGATGGCCTGAAACTTGCACTCGGAGTCCATTCCCTGACTCTCCATTGAATGTTAGGCAAGCCCCCTCTCTGTCCACTTTTAAAACGTTTTGAAGACACATTTTTATTCTTTAGCTTTCGACTCAACATGTGACTGTCGTTGTTCTTCTTGTATCTACTGTACGTGTTTTAATTTGTGTTCTAATTTCCTGCTAATTTATACAACACCGTATGAAAAACACTTTGTTACAGCTCCAACTATTATAATTGCAAGTTATTTGTACATGGGTATTTCTTGTTTCGTGGACTAATACTGTGCGCAAATGCAAATGCTCGGCCTTTTATCACAAAAAATGTCCGAAGGGCAAGATCTTAATTCCTCCTCTAATATAAAACCTTCCCGAAGAACAAATCGTATAATTCTAACTTGCTAGATTTAGTCCAATGCACGATACATTTAGGCTAACTCGACGTCGCTCCAGTCAGTAAAGCACGCTTTATAGTTCACCAAAATGCATACCGTGAAATTCTTACCTTGTTTATGCGACGAGGATATTATCCCGTAAGGAGTTACACTGACGCTGTACTGCTTCTTTTTGTATTTCTCTGTTCAGGTCGTCCCTCCCGCATTTCGCCCAAAGTCAGACGGGATAGGCGGCAGCACCTCCCCGCAAGCCAGTACAAGATAGGCGGTGTGGAAGATAAAGATAACACGTCCCTCCGTTTGGATCGGGTATTGTGTTTTCTTTAGAGCTTTTGGTTCGTGTGCACTGTGCAACACAGTCTGAGCGCAAATACAAATGCTCGGCCTTTTATAAATAAAAAAAAAATCCGAAGAACAAGACCATCCTCGTCTAATATAAAACCTTCCCGATGAACGAACCTTATAAAACTTGCCCTCCGTCACAGCAAAACAATTTCTGCAACAATTTCATAATCCATTTGTAAAAAGACAACGGTAAGATTTCGTCCAGTGTACGATCAGTTTAAGCAAACTGGGTTTAGCTAGTCAGTAAAACACTCTTTATAGTGTAGCAACGTTAGTAACGCTAAATTCTTACCTAGTTTATGAGACGAGTGCTGTACTTGACTATTTTTTGTAATTTATTATTATTTTTTTTTTTTTAATGCTTTATAGAGCAAATTGCACCTATGACAGTTGTTATTACCACAGAAGCCATCTCAAATGGTTGCAAACTCTGAGGGTGACTTTGAACCGGAAGTCCCGCCTCAATCGTCATCTGATTGACAGCGGAATCCTGGAGCCAGAGAAGAGAAAAGAATCAGACACGAAGTTGAAGAAGCGAAAAAAAATAAACATCGAATCTCCAAGTTCTCGCAACGAGGGTGACTGTTGGGGTCTGGAGAAGTGACCGGGAGATGGAGAGCCCCGTATTTTGGTCTTGGTAAGAGGGTAACTCACTTGATGTTGACGAGGGAACCTATGCCGCTATGCTATATACCGACGTGAGAAAACTACGGCCCGGGGGCCACATGCGGCCCGTTAAACGTTTTAATCCGGCCCGCCGAATTTGAAAAAAAAAAAAAAAAACCTTGTTAATGTTTTATTTTCAAAATAGTGTGGTTTTTCAAAGACAAGCTTTTGTTCACTTTCATTTAAAATTAAATGTATTTTTTTTCTCAGATGAGATGAGGTTACCAAAACACTCCATCCATCTGCTCCTGGTCCAGCCCCTCTGTCAAATTTTAGAACCCATTGTGGCCCGCCAATAAAAAAGTTTTCCCACCCCTGCTATATACTATAAGCTATGTTAATGTCGTCAGGCCATTATAGAGTATTTCTTCTGACATTTTGAAGGAGAAATAATACTCAACGTTTTATTTTTTTATGATGTTTGAGGCATTCTGACTGAAATACAGTTCAATTGAGGTTACCAGTAGTCATTTCCATTACCTGTCAATGTAAATTAGAATGTAACTTACTACAGTGAACCCTCGGTTATCGCGGTTAATGGGGACCGAGACCACCCGCGAAAACTGAAAATCCGCGAAGTAGCGGCGCACCTTCAAAAATGCTTAAAAAAAAAAAAGTGCGAAGTAGCGGCGCACCTTCAAAAATGCTTTTAAAAAAAAGTGCGAAGTAGCGGCGCACCTTCAAAAATGCTTAAAAAAATAAATAAATAAAATAATATATATATATATATATATATATATATATATACGGGTAGAGAGAGAGAGGGTGAAATTCATGTTATAACAAAAAAAAAAAATTATTAAAACATTTTTTTATTCCCCAGCCATTATTTTTGTATTTATTCAATTACTTCTTTTTGTATTTATTTAATTACTTCGACTTTTACCTGCTGGTACGCCGTCCGGTGTGCCCTGGCATTCTTCATTTATTTATTCATTTATTCATTCATAACTGACAGCCTCGCGCTCCGCTCATGCCCGGGCGGAAGGTGTTCCTCTTCGGCTTAACAACCACGCACGCCGGCCGGTCTCCTCCGGAGCTCTCGCACGGTCCCGAACGGAGCGAAATGTCGCCCCGCTAGTGCCCGGGCGGAAGTTGTTCCTCTTCGGCTTAACTGCCACGCACGCTGGCCGGAGCTCTGGTACGGTCCGAACCGCGCGAAACGTCGCCCCAAATCGTGCCCGGGGGAACGTGCTCTTCTTTGTCCACTCTCCTCTTCGCCCACGTTCTTCTTCGGCGGACGCCAGCCGTCTAACCACTCCAGCGCCCCGTCGTGCCGCTCGGCGAAACTACAATGCCCCCGAATATTTTTTAGACCCGCGAAGCACTGAACCCGCGAAAGGTGAACCGCGAAGTAGCGAGGGTTCACTGTATTGCAACCAGATACCTATAAAATGTCATTTAATTTGCACTGTTTTGATCGCCACTGTTTTGCTCATTGAACAACAAATGAAAAGATGAATCATACACAGTGTTTGTAAAGATAATTGTCAATGTTTTATTAAATGAAATTCCAATGTAAAATTGTGTAATATTGTGTTATATAATGGGTCTACAACATACATTTCTCACAGACAAGTAGAGCTTTTTCTCATGAAATGTGTTGAAAAAAAACTAACATTTGAACATTGTTTTGCGTTACAACATCCGTGTTTACTGGTCATAAATTATTAACTTAAGTTTAATATACACTACACGAGCTGGGTAGCCACCACGCCTCAACCACCATAACAAGTTCGCTAACCCTTTAAGTCGAACGAGGTAGCTAACATATCGGGTTCAATTTGTACCAAAAATATGCTGTTGTGCCTTGTGTCTCTGTATATGTCGTCATGACGTGTCATTTGACAAAGCCTTGTGTCGATGTTAGTTGTCGATGTAACAGTCTATGTTAGATGTCAATGTATGTCTATGTTAGATCTCAATGTGTCGATGTTAGATGTCAATCTATGTGTCTATATTAGATGTGTTTATGTTAGATGTCTATGTAAATGTTTGTTAGATGTCGATGTGTGTAAGATGTCTATGTAGAGGTTGGTTAGATGTCGATGTCTATGTAAATGTTTATGATGGATGTCGATGTGTCTGTTAGATGTCCGTGTTTGTTAGATGTGATTGTAATGGTTTATGTTATAGACGTCAATGTAAGTGTCAATGTTAGATGCCCATGCATGTTTGTTAGATGTCGATATATGTGTCATTGTTACATTTCAACGTAAATGTTGTTCGTGCAAGTTTCCAGTCCTCCAGCCACGTGACATCATGCGCGTCAAAGTGATAACTCGTACATTTCACGGAGGGAAAAAAAACAGACACCATTGGTAGTTTTGACCGGGAAAAAAAAAAATCATTTATTTTTTTCGAACACCTC
The DNA here is from genome assembly GCF_059441095.1 of Idiotropiscis lumnitzeri. NCBI lineage: Eukaryota > Metazoa > Chordata > Actinopteri > Syngnathiformes > Syngnathidae > Idiotropiscis > Idiotropiscis lumnitzeri. The sequence continues at coordinate 43,978 of NW_028283668.1, read as the reverse complement.
ATGTCTCTTTCAGCGTAAGAATAAACATGACACGACCAAAATAAAATATACCAACACAGGCAAATATTTAAGGAGCACTCAAGAGATACACTTCAGCTCATTTAATCCCACCTATTTTTACTAACGCAAACCCTTCAATTCTAGCGCCCACAGAATAGTGTGCTATAATGCTATAAAAATATGGAGCCTTTACCTGACAGCGTTTGAATATAACTGAATTCCCATTGCTCACGAAAAACTGAGAAACTAAGAACAAACATTTCAAGCACAAGCTTGACTTGACTTCAACAGTTCTATTTTTTCTTTTGTGACAGCTCAGACATCAAAATAATGCTTTCCTTCTATAAAATAAAAACAGCATGACAAAAGGTGCTGAAATAAACTATATACGGAAGTGCGTGAGTGACAGTGTGTGCATGTGTTTTTGCAACGCATGTGTACACCCCGCCATACAAATTACACAATTCGTTGGGTATGTGGTATACACTTAAAAACAATTGCCTTGGAGCAAGTGAACACAACACGTCTCACACTGTATACATGCTGTAGAAGGGCTGGGCGATATGACCTCAAATCAATATCGCGAGAAATCGAGCAATTTTACCTCGATAACGATAAATGCACGATAAATTCCCACGTGGACTAAAATCAAAATAAATGCAGGAATTGCATATTGACTGTTTTTTTTATTGACCAACTGGTACACTTTACTTTCAATGAAAAATAAAAGTACAAAAATCATTTGTATGAACATTCCAAATAGCTTGCAGGGTTCGCGGTTAACTTTAAAAACTGCTTGCCCATAGGGCAAGTGCCACTAAAATTTGCCTTGCCCGAGTGGCCAAATTACTTGCCCGACTTGGGCAAGTGACAATTTTTTTTCTCTAAGAATAAAATGTTTATGGTTGTAAAATGTGCGCCACAAATGTAAATAAACATATAATCTGATAAGCATAAATTAATCTTGTTTTCATCATCAACCATGAAACCCTACTCACAAGAGCAAATGTATCATCCTGTGCAGTTATTGAAAATGTTAATTGTAGTTTTAATAATTAACAAATCTGCATGTTAAATTGGGAAAATGATATTACAGCAATCCAGATGATCAATTTTAAGTCCAGGAGAGCGTATTAATTGAGGAATCACATGAGTAAATTATGAGTGTGGCAAATTTGTGTATTCCTTTAAGACCAGTGCCTGTGGTGCTGCCTCCATAAGTTTCATAGCATAAACAGAACACAGTCACTGACACTATGTCAGGTCACATCATGGAGCTAATGAATTAACAGCCAATAATCAAATATTACTCCCTTCCTTACTCACAACTGAATTGTCTACTTAAAAATATTCGAGCTATTTTAGTCATGTCAGAGGAATCCGAAATGTTCGGATTTGAACGAACTCGTCGCCACTCGTAAACATGCGCAGAAGGTAAGAAAACTTCCGGCTGTCAATTTTCGGCCAAAATATCGTAGGTTTTTGTTGTGTTTTTCAAACTTCAAATGAGGATGCTACGACAGCGAGTTCCAATACTGCGGGATTTATTGACGTCCACTTTAACTCGACATTCACTGAACTAACTGATCCCCGTAGCGCCCGCCCATTACCCCCGATAAGGCCAATGGACCATACCAAAACATAAGGGGTTGTCTGGGTTAAACCATCACCATACAGTGCACACAAACAGATCACACCACCGTTTTCGTCAAAATTAAAGATATTTGGCTGCTTTAAAAAATGCTTGCCCGGTCGGGCAAGTTGCCCATAATTTTACCTTGCCCGTGGCCAAATTTCACTTGCCCCGGGCAATCGGGAAGCGGTTAACCGCGAACCCTGAGCTTGCTTTGCATGACTTGAACAATGTCACAAAGAAAAAGGGTACCTCTTGCGAAATCTTTTTCTGCAAATAGATTGCGCCAAGATGCTCTCATGATGTAAATAATGGCAAATAAAAAAACGCGAAATAAAATGAAAGAAAATGTCAATGCAAGCCAAATAAACAAGTGGGTATTATCGGGGAAAATGTGCCGTCTCGAGTACTCTGCTGCGCAGTCGCCACTTGTCATCTATGTAATGCACAGTTAGGCTCAATCAGGGATCCATGTTGCGACCCGACCACAAGTCGGATGTAGATGCAAAATGCTTGACATGTCTAAGCTCCCGGCCCGATGTAGTCCATATCGGGAAATACGGCTTTCATGAAGCGTTTAAATCCTGTGCGCGCCACGTAACTAGAGGAGCTTTATCTTTAGCTATGTGCTAGGCTATCGCGTCCACCTCTGAGACGTTCTCTCGTATGGTGTCGCCTCCGTTCATGGGCTGTTGTCACTTGTCGAACCTTGCTTCTCACTTTGAACTTTCAGCACAGCATGGTTGTGTTGTGGGTGGTGAGAAAGCTTCTGGATTTGAATCGCCAGCAACGAGAGCGACAGACGGGTGGAGTCACATGACTAGAGGCGCTGTAGCGGTCTTAAAGGGGCATGAACATTGCCGCAGACAAAAGGCTTTTCTTTTTTTATTCATCGAATTTACCGACATGGGCAAAATGATTTCGGTCATTGTAATAAATTTCGGTAACGGTAAATTTTCGGTTTATCGCCCAGCCCTATGCTGTAGCATGGCTTTCTTTGCCGTGGGTGTCAAATATTTTACTTTGTTTTCAGAGTGCTTACAGACCTCTTGGTTTTGCCTCAAAATAATTGTCTGCAAAGCAGTCTGTGCCATCCGCATCATTGATGTGCAGGAGTAGCTTGTTGGTAATAAATAGCTGCAAGAAGTCCGCTGTTTGCCGCAGCATCCAGTGGTCCAGCGCTCGCAGTGAAAGTCTTGTCTGGCAGCCCGAACCATCCCCAAACATTTCGAGATGCACGCCCACTAAATTCCAGAAATATAAACATGGACAAACTTGACATTCTTCCAGATTCTGTCTCTTTGCATTGTTTTGAAGTTACTCCTGCAACTTTTCCACTTCTTCGATCCTCCCCATTGTCTGAAAAAGAAGTGTATATTTTGATTTGAAATAATGACCTCAACATACCAATACATTTGTTTATCATCTGAACTGGATTATTTTGAAACAACATTTGGGATGGACATCTGGGATTTGTTGTTGTGTATATTCAGAGTAATCCTTTTCTTGTATATAGCTAAAGCAATAGTCGCTGGCCTTGAAAATGGGTACAAGACTTGACCAAATTAAGATGCCATAAGGTCTAATTTGCCCCTTCTCTACCACAACCGATTTAGAGGCCATTAGTAACAGATTTGAGAAGACCACTTTTAAAGATATGAAGCCAGAGCTCGGCACCGGACCCATTTTTATTATTTATTATAATTTTAATGTATTATTGAGCAAATGACACAATATGTCAGTAGTGATTACCACAGAAGTCATGTCAAAATAGTGCAAATTCTGAGGTCGACTTCAAATCAGACAGGCGGAGACGAGCGCCAGAGAAGAGATGAGAATCAGAAGAGATGTTGAAGAAGCTAATAACAAAAAAAACAAAAAAACACATCAAATCTCCATGTAGTAGCAACGGGGATGGCTCATGGGGTCAGGAGAAGTGAGCGGGAGATGGGGAGTATGAGGTGCCGTTGGGGACAAAAGTCAGGAATCGCTTCACACTTCTGAAATGCACTCTTACACACCAGTGAAATTGTTGTTGCTCATGCATACTTATGAAACGCTATCATACATACGAGTGAAACGCTCTCATACACACTAGTGAAATAGTTGTTGCTCATACACTCGTCAAATGCGCTCATACACATAGGTGAAACATTCTCATACACACCAGTGAAAGGCGCTCAGGCACAATTGTGAAATTATTGTTATTCATAAATACAACTGAAACATGCTCATGCCCATACACGAGTGAAATGCTTTCATACAAACACCCACACTGTTGAAAATGCTGTCATGAACACAAGATCGCTTACAAATACTAAAATGTAAAAATTAATCATTTATTTAGCAGGGATGCATGGTGGGCGACTTGTTAGCACGATGGTCTCACAATGCAGAGGTCGCGGGATTGATTCCGGCTTTCCTGTTTGGAGTTTGCATGTTTCCCACACGCCTGCGTGGGTTCTCCGGTTTCCTCCCACATTCCAAACACATGCATGGCAGGTTGTTTGGACACCCTAAATTGGTGTGAGTGTGAGCGCGGATGGTTGTTTGTCTTTGTGTGACCTGCGATTGGCTGGCAACCAGTTTAGGGTGTACCCCACCTACTGCCCCAAGATAGCTGGGATAGGCTCCAGCACCCCCCGCAACCCTTGTGAGGAGAAGCCGTACAGATAATGGATGGTGGGATGGCATTCATAATGGACGGCCGCCACGGTGGGCGACTTGTGAGCACGATGGTCTCACAATGCAGAGGTTGTGGGATCGATTCCGGCTCCGGCCTTCCTGTGTAGAGTTTGCATGTTCTCCCAAGCCTGCGTAGTTTTCTCTGAGTTCGCCAGTTTCCTCGCACATTGCAAAAACATGCATCCATTTACTCTGATGCCAATGTTTTCTGTACCTTATGGCAGATTTTTCTCTTTGCCGAAGACTATTAGCACTTGTAGAGCGAGGACCTGTGCCACAGTCGTCAACTGCACCCTAAAATCAGATCATTTTGTATTTTAGACATTACACACTACACAGTTAAAGATGGTCCAAAAAAGAAAAATGGATTAATGTATTTCAACTTACATAATACTCTTTAAAGAGCTGACCAGCTCATTCCCAGAGGTACGTATTGGGGCGTATTGGTCGTCTTTACAGAAGACTCCAGGAGGTAACTCAGGTTTGACCTTCAGCCACAACAGAGTGTTGGGTGTGAGTGCTTCCAAGTCGTTGAGGTCGGAAGATGTCCTTGTGATAGGCCTGCTGTTTATAACTGCTTCAGCCTCACCAAGCAAGGTATATTGACTTTCTTCACCCGAAATTTGTTCTTTTACAGTGACATTCAGGATTTTTCTCACAGACCAAATAAGTCGCTCACAGCTTCCTCCGTGGTGGGAACCTGCTGGGGGATTGCTATGCCACTGAATACCTTTTTGCAGCATGTGTTTCTCGATTTACTTAGTGTTCCATTCTTTGATTGATTTCTTCATTTCACTGTCAGCTGATCTAAAGTTGGTTCCGTTATCAGAATACATCTCTCTCACTTGTCCTCTTCTGACAAGAAATCTTCGGATTGCGTTGAGACAAGCATCTGTGTCACGTGAAGATGCAATTTCCAGATGTACGGCTCGTACAGCGAGACATGTAAAAATCACGCCGTATCTCTTTACTTGTCCTCTAACCCTACTTACTTAGAATGGACCAAAATAATCAACGCCAATTCTCTTGAAAGGCGGATCGTCAGGTAGCACTCTTCTGATGACTCTAGCAGCTCGAGGTATCCAAAACTGTTGATGCAGATTAGCCATCATGTGGTTCCTTCCAGCGTGAGCTGTAATCTCATGAATGTATCTCAGGACTAGCTTTGTGTTATGTGAATCCTTGGCAAGATGGCTTGCTGTTTTGCTGTTTCAGGCATGGCTGCGTGGCTCAACTGTCCACCAACCCTCATGACACCATCTTGAAGTACTATATTGAACTTGTAAAGTGGGCTACTTTTCTTCACCCTTTTTTGTTTTTCAAATATGGCTAAATCTTTTTTGAAACTTCGCCTTTGACAGTATTTCACAAGTTCTCTTTCTGCTTTATCCAAGTCGTCGCAGGTCAAATACTTTCCTTTGACAGTTCTCTTGAATAAATTCATCTTGCCTTCTTCACCTAATGTGATTAACTCCTTTCTATTTTCCTTTACTCTGTCAGTAAGTCTTTCAGCTTTAGAAACCAGGCTACGGCCTGCTTCAATGCTGTCCAAGACGAATAATGGTTCATCCACTGGCCCAGAGAATCTTTGGGCTACAGTGACTGAATTACATGCACTTGAGTCACTCATTTGACCTCCAGGTCATTAATTGGTAATTTGAAGTGGTTTTTGTGTTTAACTAAATTCCTGGACACTGCCTGATTTTTTTCAGAGCTGTACAACCACTAGAAAGGGTGGTTCCCACAATGTGAGTTTTGCTCAGGTGGCCCAACAATGTCAAAAAAAACAAGTAGGGGTGTGTGTGTGTGTTTGTATAAGCTACATGTTGGGGACCAACATCGGACAGCACACCCACTGTAGGGGACCAAAATTTTTGTGGGGACCAAAAATCTGGGCCCCACAAAAAAGAGCATTGAATTCAGTGATAAGAAGCTCAGGGGGAGGTCCTGTCAAAGTTTCAGGGCTTCCCAGGAAGGTCACAAAAACAAGACGAGTGTGCTAGAAATGTGTGTGCGAAAAATTACTCAGGATCGCTGTCTAGTGGTCGGTCCCGGTACTGCACTTACGCACACTTCACACACTCGGCTGGTCTGCGCATGTGCAGGACAGTCTGCTTTTTGTCAGGCAGCCACCCTCCCCTCCCCCACAGCCCAACCCGAAAAATTGAGATGTTAGTTAAGTATTTATTCCTATTATTGAGTGAGATTACATATTTTTACTTGGCAGCTGGCACAACAGCTAAGCTTGGAGCACAGTTATTGCAAAATAAAATAAATAAACAGTAACAACAATAACGATTGTTAATATTGTTATACTTTATAGCGTAACCTATTTATACAAATTTTCTGTATGCAATTTCAAGTGCAACTAATATAGTTGTGCATATAGATAGCCACCAAACTCCATACATTAGATAAAAATAAGAGCCACGATGTTAACCAATTAACAGTTCAAGAAAAAAGCAGACATCCAAGAACTTGCTTTGTTACTTTTGCGTGGCCAGAACTACAAACCCCAAAGCAGAGCAAACCCAAAACATCAGAGAAAGTACAATACTTTTGTCAAGGAGTGGTGCTGCTGCTTTGCGATCGCTGCCACCATAGTGAACGCGCTCCCACATTCGTGCACACGCACACATGCCACACACCTGTTTTCCACGTCCTGTCAGTCCACTCCGTCGGTCCGCATTTATTTCGTTGGTCAGCCATCACGGTTGGGTGCGCACTAGATCGCTGTTAAACCATCTTCTACGCCACAGTCCTCGTGTTCAACAAACATTTCTCCCGAATTCGCCTACCATGCACAACTCTCCACTTTCAATCCGAGCGCCGCTGTTACTTCCGGGTTTTTAGCGCCAAGCACTTGACGCTAGCGTGTGACGTCATGGCGAAATACTAGGTTTTAAAATAAAAATTTTCTTTTTTCTGTACAGTCTAAGTGCATGGGGTTATGATAGATCGAATGAGTATACCTTTATGTACTCACTAACATTTATGTTGATCATAAAATGTTGTTTTGATGAAGAAAACTGTTATTTTTTAGAATCAATTGGCTTAGGGCACTTGGGCAAACTACGGCCCGGGGGCCACTTGTGGCCCGTTAAACGTTTCAATCCAGCCCCCCAAACTTGAAAAAAATTAAATGAATAAGCCTTGTTAATGGTTTATTTTCTAAATACTGTGGTTTTTCAAAGACATATATATTGTTGTAATGCTTTTGTTCACTTTCGTTTAAAATTAAATGTATTTTAGGACTCATTGTGCCCCCCCCCCTCCCAATCAAAAAGTTTGCCCATCCCTGGCATAGTGGATGGGCCGAGGAGTTTAAAAGGCACACATCATGCATTTTTCAGTCAGTTTTAGCCAGGGCTTGGTATGGGGAAGACCAGCTGGTTTACATGTAATCATTAAATTTTCCCAAGTTTTATTTAAGTTAATTGGACAAAACAAAAAAACGCAATATTCTTCTGCCAGAGAGTATGTAATATTCTTCTGCCATTTTATTGTAGAGGGCCATTTTGAGCCCCTAACAATATTATTCAACCAAGAGATCATGAGTCGTCGCCCACTTACTTTCTGAAGTCAGCTGGGATGTCACGGCTGTGACCCTCGTGAGGATAAAGTGGTTCAGATGGAAAAGTAGGACTAAGGGCTTTTTCTCAGGTTTCCATGCGCAAATCCATGTATATTAGGTTAATTGGAGACTCTAAATTCTCTACTCATCAAATGACATTCGTGACTCTGATGGATAGATAAAATAGATTATTAATCTGCCATGGGAAGTCCAAGGTGTCTGGTAGAAAGAAATGCATTCATACACTCATTACACAGTCAACCAAGCAAAGACACAAAGCCTAGGGCAGGGGCGGGCAAACTTTTTGATTGGAGGACCACAATGGGTTCTAAAATATGACAGAGGGGCCGGACCAGGAGCAGATGGATGGAGTGTTTTGGAAACCTCACCTCATCTGAGAAAAAAAATACATTTAATTTTATATGAAAGTGAATAAAAGCATTCCAACAATAATATTTGTCTTTGAAAACCACAGTGTTTAGAAAATAAAACATTAACAAGGTTTATTCATTAAATTTTTTTCAAGTTCGGCGGCCCGGATTAAAACTTTTAACGGGCCGCATGTGGCCCCCGGGCCGTAGTTTGCCCTCGCCTGGCCTAGGGCATAAACACATACATGTAATATCCAATCCGCTTATTCTCACAAGGATAGCGTGCTGGAGCCTACCCAGCTGTCAACGGGCAGTAGGCGGGGCACACCCTGAAGTGGTTGCCAGCCAATCGCAGGGCACGCAAAGACGAACAACCATCTGCGCTCAAACTCACTCACAAATGCAACCTCCACACAGGAAAGCTGGGTCCCGGGATCGAACCCTGCACCTTGGGACTGCGAGCCGGATGTCCTAACCAGTCTTAACTCATTAAATACCAGCCATTTTCACTGGAGCAACCCACTCAATCCCAGAGTTTTCCTGGGTTTTGACTAATATTGCAAGGCCCACAGAATATTGTATTCTAATGCTATATAGACATGGAGCACACCCGAAGAAAGATGAGACTCTCTTCTTTCAACAGAAAAAAAATGTTTGTTCCTATCTTTTTCCATTCTTGAACAATCGGCATTTGAAAATAGCTAAATTTCATGAAAACTCCAATCCCTGGGGAAAAAACTGAGAAAATGAGCTTTTTGTAAACTGATGCATTTTGACCATAATTTGAACTTTGACACTATTTTTTATGGCTTTTATGACACCTCTAACATCTAAATAATGCATGCCTTCTATAAAATAAAAAAAAGCACAAAAAACATGTTTTTGATAAAATAAATTTATTTGCACATAACACTAAACGACTGAACTGTTGAACTATGTACAAAAATGAAATACATCAGTGTCATACATACTTTTTTTTTGTGTGATATAAAATAAAACAGTTGCCTTGATGCAAGGGCACACAACATAGTTCACACCACATTCTTGTTTCACTCCGTTTGCCTTTGCGCAAACAGACCCGACACTTTCGTTGTGGTCTGGCTTTGCTGGTCCGTGGAAAATAGGCGAGCTTGTGTTTGTCCACTGGGGTTTGTGTGAAAATAATTGTCTGGGAAGTGATTGCTGGCATCCGCGATGTGCTGCAGAAGCTCATCCGTGAGAAACAGCTGCAGGAAATCAGCTGGCTCCTCAGACTCCAAATGGGCAGCGGCATTCAGTGGTCCAGGGGTTGCTGTAAAGTCGATTTTCCTCGGTTGCCATCCAGTGTGACGCCATCCGGAACCACTGCTTCCTGATGCACAACCTGTAAATTACAGAAATATAAACAATTGGAAATATATATTTATTGCTGCATTTTATTGCTGGCGTGTGAAGTTTCATATTATAATTTACCTTTCTTTACACCAACAAGACGAGGAGGAACTTTCTTGCCGCGGGATGCACAATCTGTGAATTTTAGAAAGTATGCATGATTACCACACCATTCAGTATTGTTGTTTCCTCGTCGGGGAGGAGATACGCTCGCGTCTAACTGCACATTTATGCGACATTTTCTGCCCGCAAGATGCATGATATGTACAATAAAAGCATGAGGGGTAAAACCACATGTTCAATGGTAACTTGCGAGCGCTTACCTCCTCGTTCGGGGGGATCTGGTGAGGACTCTCAGCTGCTTTGGCTATTGTCCGAAGGCAGGCGATGCAGGCCGCAAGGCACGCGCACCCTCTTTAGACGCCTGTTTGTTGAGACGACGACGAAGCGTCATCCTCTCAACCAAAGCGTCTCCATCGCCTTGATGCTTTTAGGAAGCTTTTTTTTTTACAAAAAAGCATTCCTCGATCGTCATTTGCTTGGAGGATTTCATTGCTAACGCTACTAATACGACTGCTGCTAGTGCTGCCGATGCTGCTGCTACCCACGCTGCTCTCCACACTTATAAGTCTACCCCAGGATCCCGCCCCCCATTTGTACCTCTGGCGCAGATTCAAGGCGGATCTTTTGCACCTCTGCCCCCTGCTGGGTGATTTTTACATGATTCACAATGCGGACAAGGCTGATTCTCAGTCAGAGGTTGCATCAGACCCTTATGTACACTATGACGTAAAAAAGACAGGAAACGAATATAAACATATAGATGTCTTCAGGTACCGACTCTTTATGTACATGTGAAGTTTTGGATTTTTAGCAGCATGTGCATGAGAGTTATTAAGCATTTTGTCCATTGCGGCGAAGGAAATCTTAAGTGAAAACTTTGAAGCCCCGCCCCCGTCATATCGTATTTCGGAAACAAAAGATTTTAGCCCCAGTGTTTGTCCCAGGTCTTAAGATGCTACAGACAGAATTTTAAGGCAATCAGATGAAGCCTTTAGGATCAGGGTGCAAAAGAATGACCCCTGTAAACATGCAAAAAAGGGCAAAAGTCGGACTTTCAAAAATTCATAACTCACTTCCTGTTCATATTAGACGTTAAAATATCAAATTTTTCGCCATGCCCGATGAGACTGCCAAGTTTGGTGAGTTTTTGTGCATGTTTCGGGGGTCAAAAATGCGATCGAACAATCGGAAAAATAATAATAATAATAATTTCAACAAAAACAATAGCGACTTCGCAGCGGTCGCTGCTCAGGCCCTAATAATAATAATAATAATAATAATAAAAGTAATAATATTTTCTACAAAAACATTAGGGACCTCGCAGCCGTCGCAGCTCGGGCCCTAATAACAATTTCTACAAAAACAATAGCGACTTCGCAGCGGTCGCTGCTCAGGCCCTAATAATAATAATAATAATAATAATAAAAGTAATAATAATTTCCACAAAAACAATGGGGACCTCGTAGCGGTTGCTGCTCGGGCCCTAATAATAATTTCTACATAAACAATAGGGACCTCGCCGCGGTCGCTGCTCGGGCCCCAATAATAATTTCTACACAAAGTCCATTGTGGTGACCCGCCCCTTTTAAGTAAATTCAAAATGGCCGACTTCCTGTAAAACCTAGCTCATTGCTCCAAGAGACTTTTTGTAGGTCTTGGTCTTATACATACAGTGAACCCTCGCTACTTCGCGGTTCACCTTTCGCGGGTTCAGTGCTTCGCGGGTATAAAAAATATTCGGGGGCATTATAGTTTCGCCGAGCGGCACGACGGGCGCTGGAGCGGTTAGACGGCCGGCGTGCGCCGAAGAAGAGCGTGGGCGAAGAGGAGAGTGGACGAAGAAGAGCACGTTCCCCCGGACACGATCGGTGGCGATGTTTCGCGCGGTTCGGACCGTACCAGGGCTCCGGCCGGCGTGCGTGGCAGTTAAGCCGTAGAGGAGCACCGTCCCCGGGCACGGGCGGTGCCAAGCGGCCCCTAAGTTTAACCGAATGGAAGCTCTGGAGGAGGAGGGCATGCTCGCGTCACAGTAAGCCGAAGAGTAGCACCTTCCCCGGGCACGGGCGGTTCCAAGCGGCCCCTAAGTTTAACCAAATGGAAGCTCCGGAGGAGGAGGGCATGCTCGCGTCACAGTAAGCCGAAGAGGAGCACCTTCGCCGGGCACGGGCGGTTCCAAGCGGCCCCTAAGTTTAACCGAATGGAAGCTCCGGAGGAGGCGGGCATGCTCGCGTCACAGTAAGCCGAAGAGGAGCACCTTCCCCGGGCACGGGCGGTGCCAAGCGGCCCCTAAGTTTAACCGAATGGAAGCTCCGGGGGAGGAGGGCGGGCGTGTGTCACAGTTAAGCCGAATTGGAACACCTCTTCCGCCCGGGCACGAACGGAGCGCGAAGCTGTCAGTTATGAATGAATAAATGAATAAATAAATAAATAAATAAAGAATGCCACCTTTCATTTCACAGGGAACACCGGACGGCGTACCAGCAGGTAAAAGTCGGAGTAATTAAATAAATACAAAAAGAATGGCTGGGGAATAAAAAAATAATACGTTTTAATAATAATTTGTTTTTTTTGTTATAACATGAATTTCACTCTCTCTCTCTCCCCGTATATATATATACATATATATATATATATATATATATATATATATATACATATATATATATATATATATATATATACAGATATATATATATATATATATATATATATATTTATTATATATATTGTATTTTCTTTTAAGCATTTTTGAAGGTGCGCCGCTACTTCGCGGATTTTCAGTTTCCGCGGGTGGTCTCGGTCCCCATTAACCGCGATAACCGAGGGTTCACTGTACTCCATAAAATTTACAAAAAGCGAGGTGAAACACTCAACCAGGGCTGCTTTTTTGAACATTTCTCGAGGGCCATGGCGAGCCATTTCAAAAAAGCTGCACAACTAACGTATAAAATATTGATAAATTTGCTCTGCCTGATGTGTGTGTCAAGTTTCACGAGTTGTCGTTTATATTTAGAACCTCATAATCAGCGTTGTTTTATTGCCAAAAAGTGCAATGCCACTCCCACAACTTTTCACGAAAAAGGATGAATTTCGTATTGTGACATCCTCATGGCCGAAACAGTCCTCCGAGCATATATGAGGGCGACCTTGTTGAGTTGCACGGAGAAAAACATCCAAGAAAATAACTTGTATTAGCTTTTACCAGTTGGTGGCGCTACTACTACGATGAAAAATAAGTTGGTAGATGTCTTCAGGGCTGAAGTATCCTCAAATGTGTACAACTTCGAGAAGATAGGATCATCTGAGTCATGTTGCCGGAGCTTTTGTTGCCACAGAGTACAATCTGACTTTTCAGCACCGTAATAGCCACGCCTTTTGCCAAAACGTCACAAAATTCGGCAGAGAGTAAGATCATTGTCTTGAGTCTTTTCTGACTAATTTTCAGTCAGATTCGTCAAAAGGGCACCGTGCAGTATGTGAAAATTAAAATAAAAACACATTTTTGATTCCACTTGGCGGCGCTGTGTGTATAACAAAATAATAACATTAAGATGTCTTCAGGTCGGGACGTTTTATTTACAGGTGAAGGTTTGGATTTTTAGGAGCATGTGCAGGGGAGTTATTAAGCATTCATTTATTTGTATTAGGTTCATTTTGTCTTCTTATTATTGATATTTGACTGATTCATTAAAAGCAGACAATTATGTTTTAGGTTAATTTTTTACCTGACATGTTTCGGCGAGTCTTTCGCCTTCTTCAGAGTGTCGCATGATGGTGTCTTGAGACCCGTCTTTATCAGCTGATGTTCCATGAGGGTGTGACTTACCTGTCAAAAAAATTAAAAATCAGAGCAGTAAAAGAACAAGCACAACATGAACATTACAAATCAGCAATCACTGACCACTGCAAAAGGGAAAACCACATCATGGACCGGGAGAAGGGCAGGGTCATCCGCACCGAAGAGAACAAACAACAGCGCTGGATCAGAGAGGCCATTGAGATCTGCAAGCGAGGCATAAAAACCATGAACAGAGACAAGGGAGCCTTCATCCTCTCTACCACCTGGAGCAGCATCTTGGCAGAGTGAACGGACAGCGGGGGGCGTGACTTGCCTTCATTCTTGTGACAGGTAAGTCACGCCCTCATGGAACATCAGCTGATAAAGACGGGTCACAAGACACCATCATGTGACACTCTGAAGAAGGCGAAAGACTTTCGTATTGTGACATCCTCAAGGCCTAAACACTCATCCGAGCAAATATAAGGTAGATTTTGTTAACCTGCCCGGAGAAAAACATAAACGAAAATAATTTGTATTTGTTTTAACCAGTTGGTGGCGCTACCACTGCGATCAAAAATAAGTTGGCAGCCGTCTTCAGGGCCTGAATATCCTCAAATGTGAAAAATTTCGAGAAGATGGATCATCTGAATCATTTTGCAGGAACTTTTGTTGCCACAGAGATTAATCAGACTCTGCGGCACCGTAATAGCCACGCCCTTCGAAGGAAAGTCACAAAAATAGGGATAGAGTAAGATCAATGTCTTGAGTCTTTTCTAGCCAATTTTCAATCGGATTCGTTAAAAGGGCACCGTGCAGTACGTCAAAATGTAAAAAATGATATTGATTGGCGCAAGGTGTATAACTGAATATAAACATATAGATGTCTTCAGGTACCGACTCTTTATGTACATGTGAAGTTTTGGATTTTTAGCTGCATGTGCAGGAGAGTTATTAAGCATTTTGTCCATTGCGGCGAAGGAAATCTTAAGTGAAAACTTCGAAGCCCCGCCCCCGTTCATATAGTATTTCGGAAACAAAAAATTTTAGCCCCAGTGTTTGTCCCAGGTCTTAAGATGCTACAGACAGAATTTTAAGGCAATCAGATGAAGCCTTTAGTATCAGGGTGCAAAAGAATGACCCCTGTAAACATGCAAAAAAGGGCAAAAGTCGGACTTTCAAAAATTCATAACTCACTTCCTGTTCATATTAGACGTTAAAATATCAAATTTTTCGCCATGCCCGATGAGACTGCCAAGTTTGGTGAATTTTTGTGCATGTTTCGGGGGTCAAAAATGCGATCGAACAATCGGAAAAATAATAATAAGAATAATTTCTACAAAAACAATAGGGACTTCGCAGCGGTCGCTGCTCAGGCCCTAATAATAATAATAATAATAATAATAAAAGTAATAATATTTTCTACAAAAACAATAGGGACCTCGCAGCCGTCGCAGCTCGGGCCCTAATAACAATAGGGACCTCGCAGCGGTCACTGCTCGGGCCCTAATAATAATAATAATAATAATTTCCACAAAAACAATGGGGACCTCGTAGCGGTCGCTGCTCGGGCCCTAATAATAATTTCTACATAAACAATAGGGACCTCGCCGCGGTCGCTGCTCGGGCCCCAATAATAATTTCTACACAAAGTCCATTGTGGTGACCCGCCCCCTTTTAAGTAAATTCAAAATGGCCGACTTCCTGTAAAACCTATCTCATTGCTCCAAGAGACTTTTTTGTAGGTCTTGGTCTTATACATACAGTGAACCCTCGCTACTTCGCGGTTCACCTTTCGCGGGTTCAGTGCTTCGCGGGTATAAAAAATATTCGGGGGCATTGTAGTTTCGCCGAGCGGCACGACGGGGCGCTGGAGCGGTTAGACGGCCAGCGTGCGCCGAAGAAGAGCGTGGGCGAAGAGGAGAGTGGACGAAGAAGAGCACGTTCCCCCGGACACGATCGGTGGCGACGTTTCGCGCGGTTCGGACCGTACCAGAGCTCCGGCCGGCGTGCGTGGCAGTTAAGCCGTAGAGGAGCACCTTCCCCGGGCACGGGCGGTGCCAAGCGGCCCCTAAGTTTAACCGAATGGAAGCTCCGGAGGAGGAGGGCATGCTCGCGACACAGTAAGCCGAAGAGGAGCACCTTCCCCGGGCACGGGCGGTGCCAAGCGGCCCCTAAGTTTAACCGAATGGAAGCTCCGGGGGAGGAGGGTGGGCGTGTGTCACAGTTAAGCCGAATCGGAGCACCTCTTCCGCGCACGAGCAGAGCGCGAAGCTGTCAGTTATGAATGAATAAATGAATAAATAAATAAATAAATAAAGAATGGCACCTTTCATTTCACAGGGCACACCGGACGGCGTACCAGCAGGTAAAAGTCAGAGTAATTAAATAAATTAAAAAAGAATGGCTGGGGAATAAAAAAATAATACGTTTGAATAATAATTTGGTTTTTTTGTTATAACATGAATTTCACTCTCTCTCTCTCTCCCCGTATATATATATATATATATATATATATATTTATATATTTATTATATATATTGTATTTTTTTTTAAGCATTTTTGAAGGTGCGCCGCTACTTCGCGGATTTTCAGTTTTCGCGGGTGGTCTCGGTCCCCATTAACCGCGATAACCGAGGGTTCACTGTACTCCATAAAATTTACAAAAAGCGAGGTGAAACACTCAACCAGGGCTGCTTTTTTGAACATTTCTCGAGGGCCATGGCGAGCCATTTCAAAAAAGCTGCACAACTAACGTATAAAATATTGATAAATTTGCTCTGCCTGATGTGTGTGTAAAGTTTCACGAGTTGTCGTTCATATTTAGAACCTCATAATCAGCGTTGTTTTATTGCCGAACAGTGCAATGCCACTCCCACAACTTTTCACGAAAAAGGATGAATTTCGTATTGTGACATCCTCATGGCCGAAACAGTCATCCGAGCATATATGAGGGCGACCTTGTTGAGTTGCACGGAGAAAAACATCCAAGAAAATAACTTGTATTAGCTTTTACCAGTTGGTGGCGCTACTACTACGATGAAAAATAAGTTGGTAGATGTCTTCAGGGCTGAAGTATCCTCAAATGTGTACAACTTCGAGAAGATAGGATCATCTGAGTCATGTTGCCGGAGCTTTTGTTGCCACAAAGTACAATCGGACTTTTCAGCACCGTAATAGCCACGCCTTTTGCCAAAACGTCACAAAATTCGGCAGAGAGTAAGATCATTGTCTTGAGTCTTTTCTGACTAATTTTCAGTCGGATTCGTCAAAAGGGCACGTTGCAGTACGTGAAAATTAAAATAAAAACACATTTTTTATTCCACTTGGCGGCGCTGTGTGTATAACAAAATAATAACATTAAGATGTCTTCAGGTCGGGACGTTTTATTTACAGGTGAAGGTTTGGATTTTTAGGAGCATGTGCAGGGGAGTTATTAAGCATTCATTTATTTGTATTAGGTACATTTTGTCTTCTTATTATTGATATTTGACTGATTCATTAAAAGCAGACAATTATGTTTTAGGTTAATTTTTTACCTGACATGTTTCGGCGAGTCTTTCGCCTTCTTCAGAGTGTCGCATGATGGTGTCTTGAGACCCGTCTTTATCAGCTGATGTTCCATGAGGGTGTGACTTACCTGTCAAAAAAATGAAAAATCAGAGCAGTAAAAGAACAAGCACAACATGAACATTACAAATCAGCAATCACTGACCACTGCAAAAGGGAAAACCACATCATGGACCGGGAGAAGGGCAGGGTCATCCGCACCGAAGAGAACAAACAACAGCGCTGGATCAGAAGGCCATTGAGATCTGCAAGCGAGGCATAAAAACCATGAACAGAGACAAGGGAGCCTTCATCCTCTCTACCACCTGGAGCAACATCTTGGCGGAGTGAACGGACAGCGGGGGGCGTGACTTGCCTTCATTCTTGTGAATGGTAAGTCACGCCCTCATGGAACATCAGCTGATAAAGACGGGCCACAAGACACCATCATGTGACACTCTGAAGAAGGCGAAAGACTTTCGTATTGTGACATCCTCAAGGCTTAAACACTCATCCGAGCAAATATAAGGTAGATTTTGTAAACCTGCCCGGAGAAAAACATCAACGAAAATAATTTGTATTTGTTTTAACCAGTTGGTGGCGCTACCACTGCGATCAAAAATAAGTTGGCAGCCGTCTTCAGGGCCTGAATATCCTCAAATGTGAAAAATTTCAAGAAGATGGATCATCTGAATCATTTTGCAGGAACTTTTGTTGCCACGGAGAATAATCAGACTCTGCGGCACCGTAATAGCCACGCCCTTCGAAGGAAAGTCACAAAAATAGGGATAGAGTAAGATCAATGTCTTGAGTCTTTTCTAGCCAATTTTCAATCGGATTCGTTAAAAGGGCACCGTGCAGTACGTCAAAATGTAAAAAATGATATTGATTGGCGCAAGGTGTATAACTGAATATAAACATATAGATGTTTTCAGGTACCGACTCTTTATGTACATGTGAAGTTTTGGATTTTTAGCAGCATGTGCAAGAGAGTTATTAAGCATTTTGTCCATTGCGGCGAAGGAAATCTTAAGTGAAAACTTCGAAGCCCCGCCCCCGTCATATAGTATTTCGGAAACAAAAAATTTTAGCCCCAGTGTTTGTCCCAGGTCTTAAGATGCTACAGACAGAATTTTAAGGCAATCAGATGAAGCCTTTAGGATCAGGGTGCAAAAGAATGACCCCTGTAAACATGCAAAAAAGGGCAAAAGTCGGACTTTCAAAAATTCATAACTCACTTCCTATTCATATTAGACATTAAAATATCAAATTTTTCGCCATGCCCGATGAGACTGCAGAGTTTGGTGAATTTTTGTGCATGTTTCGGGGGTCAAAAATGCAATCGAACAATCGGAAAAATAATAATAATAATAATTTCTACAAAAACAATAGGGACTTCGCAGCGGTCGCTGCTCAGGCCCTAATAATAATAATAATAATAAGAGAAGATAAGATAAGATGTCCTTTATTAGTCCCACAATGGGGAAATTTGAAAGTAATAATATTTTCTACAAAAACAATAGGGACCTCGCAGCCGTCGCAGCTCGGGCCCTAATAACAATTTCTAGAAAAACAATAGGGACCTCGCAGCGGTCACTGCTCGGGCCCTAATAATAATAATAATAATAATTTCCACAAAAACAATGGGGACCTCGTAGCGGTCGCTGCTCGGGCCCTAATAATAATTTCTACATAAACAATAGGGACCTCGCCGCGGTCGCTGCTCGGGCCCCAATAATAATTTCTACACAAAGTCCATTGTGGTGACCCGCCCCCTTTTAATAAATTCAAAATGGCCGACTTCCTGTAAAACCTAGCTCATTGCTCCAAGAGACTTTTTTGTAGGTCTTGGTCTTATACATACAGTGAACCCTCGCTACTTCGCGGTTCACCTTTCGCGGGTTCAGTGCTTCGCGGGTATAAAAAATATTCGGGGGCATTGTAGTTTCGCCGAGCGGCACGACGGGGCGCTGGAGCGGTTAGACGGCCGGCGTGCGCCGAAGAAGAGCGTGGGCGAAGAGGAGAGTGGACGAAGAAGAGCACGTTCCCCCGGACACGATCGGTGGCGACGTTTCGCGCGGTTCGGACCGTACCAGAGCTCCGGCCGGCGTGCGTGGCAGTTAAGCCGTAGAGGAGCACCTTCCCCGGGCACGGGCGGTGCCAAGCGGCCCCTAAGTTTAACCGAATGGAAGCTCCGGAGGAGGAGGGCATGCTCGCGTCACAGTAAGCCGAAGAGGAGCACCTTCCCCGGGCACGGGCGGTTCCAAGCGGCCCCTAAGTTTAACCGAATGGAAGCTCCGGAGGAGGAGGGCATGCTCGCGACACAGTAAGCCGAAGAGGAGCACCTTCCCCGGGCACGGGCGGTTCCAAGCGGCCCCTAAGTTTAACCGAATGGAAGCTCCGGAGGAGGAGGGCATGCTCGCGTCACAGTAAGCCGAAGAGGAGCACCTTCCCCGGGCACGGGCGGTGCCAAGCGGCCCCTAAGTTTAACCGAATGGAAGCTCCGGGGGAGGAGGGCGGGTGTGTGTCACAGTTAAGCCGAATTGGAGCACCTCTTCCGCCCGGGCACGAGCGGAGCGCGAAGCTGTCAGTTATGAATGTATAAAAGAATAAATAAATAAATAAATAAAGAATGCCACCTTTCATTTCACAGGGCACACCGGACGGCGTACCAGCAGGTAAAAGTCGGAGTAATTAAATAAATACAAAAAGAATGGCTGGGGAATAAAAAAATAATACGTTTTAATAATAATTTGTTTTTTTTGTTATAACATGAATTTCACTCTCTCTCTCCCCGTATATATATATATATATATATATATATATATTTATATATATATATTTATTATATATATTGTATATTTTTTTAAGCATTTTTGAAGGTGCGCCGCTACTTCGCGGATTTTCAGTTTTCGCGGGTGGTCTCTGTCCCCATTAACCGCGATAACCGAGGATTCACTGTACTCCATAAAATTTACAAAAAGCGAGGTGAAACACTCAACCAGGGCTGCTTTTTTTAACATTTCTCGAGGGCCATGGCGAGCCATTTCAAAAAGGCTGCACAACTAACGTATAAAATATTGATAAATTTGCTCGGCCTGATGTGTGTGTAAAGTTTCACGAGTTGTCGTTCATATTTAGAACCTCATAATCAGCGTTGTTTTATTGCCGAACAGTGCAATGCCACTCCCACAACTTTACAAGAAAAAGGACGAATTTCGTATTGTGACATCCTCATGGCCGAAACAGTCATCCGAGCATATATGAGGGCGACCTTGTTGAGTTGCACGGAGAAAAACATCCAAGAAAATAACTTGTATTAGCTTTTACCAGTTGGTGGCGCTACTACTACGATGAAAAATAAGTTGGTAGATGTCTTCAGGGCTGAAGTATCCTCAAATGTGTACAACTTCGAGAAGATAGGATCATCTGAGTCATGTTGCCGGAGCTTTTATTGCCACAGAGTACAATCTGACTTTTCAGCACCGTAATAGCCACGCCTTTTGCCAAAACGTCACAAAATTCGGCAGAGAGTAAGATCATTGTCTTGAGTCTTTTCTGACTAATTTTCAGTCGGATTCGTCAAAAGGGCACCGTGCAGTATGTGAAAATTAAAATAAAAACACATTTTTGATTTTTGATTCCACTTGGCGGCGCTGTGTGTATAACAAAATAATAACATTAAGATGTCTTCAGGTCGGGACGTTTTATTTACAGGTGAAGGTTTGGATTTTTAGGAGCATGTGCAGGGGAGTTATTAAGCATTCGTTTATTTGTATTAGGTTCATTTTGTCTTCTTATTATTGATATTTGACTGATTCATTAAAAGCAGACAATTATGTTTTAGGTTAATTTTTTACCTGACATGTTTCGGCGAGTCTTTCGCCTTCTTCAGAGTGTCGCATGATGGTGTCTTGAGACCCGTCTTTATCAGCTGATGTTCCATGAGGGTGTGACTTACCTGTCAAAAAAATGAAAAATCAGAGCAGTAAAAGAACAAGCACAACATGAACATTACAAATCAGCAATCACTGACCACTGCAAAAGGGAAAACCACATCATGGACCGGGAGAAGGGCAGGGTCATCCGCACCGAAGAGAACAAACAACAGCGCTGGATCAGAGAGGCCATTGAGATCTGCAAGCGAGGCATAAAAACCATGAACAGAGACAAGGGAGCCTTCATCCTCTCTACCACCTGGAGCAGCATCTTGGCGGAGTGAACGGACAGCGGGGGGCGTGACTTGCCTTCATTCTTGTGAATGGTAAGTCACGCCCTCATGGAACATCAGCTGATAAAGACGGGCCACAAGACACCATCATGTGACACTCTGAAGAAGGCGAAAGACTTTCGTATTGTGACATCCTCAAGGCTTAAACACTCATCCGAGCAAATATAAGGTAGATTTTGTTAACCTGCCCGGAGAAAAACATCAACGAAAATAATTTGTATTTGTTTTAACCAGTTGGTGGCGCTACCACTGCGATCAAAAATAAGTTGGCAGCCGTCTTCAGGGCCTGAATATCCTCAAATGTGAAAAATTTCAAGAAGATGGATCATCTGAATCATTTTGCAGGAACTTTTGTTGCCACGGAGAATAATCAGACTCTGCGGCACCGTAATAGCCACGCCCTTCGAAGGAAAGTCACAAAAATAGGGATAGAGTAAGATCAATGTCTTGAGTCTTTTCTAGCCAATTTTCAATCGGATTCGTTAAAAGGGCACCGTGCAGTACGTCAAAATGTAAAAAATGATATTGATTGGCGCAAGGTGTATAACTGAATATAAACATATAGATGTTTTCAGGTACCGACTCTTTATGTACATGTGAAGTTTTGGATTTTTAGCAGCATGTGCAAGAGAGTTATAAAGCATTTTGTCCATTGCGGCGAAGGAAATCTTAAGTGAAAACTTCGAAGCCCCGCCCCCGTTCATATAGTATTTCGGAAACAAAAAATTTTAGCCCCAGTGTTTGTCCCAGGTCTTAAGATGCTACAGACAGAATTTTAAGGCAATCAGATGAAGCCTTTAGGATCAGGGTGCAAAAGAATGACCCCTGTAAACATGCAAAAAAGGGCAAAAGTCGGACTTTCAAAAATTCATAACTCACTTCCTGTTCATATTAGACGTTAAAATATCAAATTTTTCGCCATGCCCGATGAGACTGCCAAGTTTGGTGAATTTTTGTGCATGTTTCGGGGGTCAAAAATGCGATCGAACAATCGGAAAAATAATAATAAGAATAATTTCTACAAAAACAATAGGGACTTCGCAGCGGTCGCTGCTCAGGCCCTAATAATAATAATAATAATAATAATAAAAGTAATAATATTTTCTACAAAAACAATAGGGACCTCGCAGCCGTCGCAGCTCGGGCCCTAATAACAATAGGGACCTCGCAGCGGTCACTGCTCGGGCCCTAATAATAATAATAATAATAATTTCCACAAAAACAATGGGGACCTCGTAGCGGTCGCTGCTCGGGCCCTAATAATAATTTCTACATAAACAATAGGGACCTCGCCGCGGTCGCTGCTCGGGCCCCAATAATAATTTCTACACAAAGTCCATTGTGGTGACCCGCCCCCTTTTAAGTAAATTCAAAATGGCCGACTTCCTGTAAAACCTATCTCATTGCTCCAAGAGACTTTTTTGTAGGTCTTGGTCTTATACATACAGTGAACCCTCGCTACTTCGCGGTTCACCTTTCGCGGGTTCAGTGCTTCGCGGGTATAAAAAATATTCGGGGGCATTGTAGTTTCGCCGAGCGGCACGACGGGGCGCTGGAGCGGTTAGACGGCCGGCGTGCGCCGAAGAAGAGCGTGGGCGAAGAGGAGAGTGGACGAAGAAGAGCACGTTCCCCCGGACACGATCGGTGGCGACGTTTCGCGCGGTTCGGACCGTACCAGAGCTCCGGCCGGCGTGCGTGGCAGTTAAGCCGTAGAGGAGCACCTTCCCCGGGCACGGGCGGTGCCAAGCGGCCCCTAAGTTTAACCGAATGGAAGCTCCGGAGGAGGAGGGCATGCTCGCGACACAGTAAGCCGAAGAGGAGCACCTTCCCCGGGCACGGGCGGTGCCAAGCGGCCCCTAAGTTTAACCGAATGGAAGCTCCGGGGGAGGAGGGTGGGCGTGTGTCACAGTTAAGCCGAATCGGAGCACCTCTTCCGCGCACGAGCGGAGCGCGAAGCTGTCAGTTATGAATGAATAAATGAATAAATAAATAAATAAATAAAGAATGGCACCTTTCATTTCACAGGGCACACCGGACGGCGTACCAGCAGGTAAAAGTCAGAGTAATTAAATAAATTAAAAAAGAATGGCTGGGAAATAAAAAAATAATACGTTTGAATAATAATTTGGTTTTTTTGTTATAACATGAATTTCACTCTCTCTCTCTCTCCCCGTATATAAATATATATATATATATATATTTATATATTTATTATATATATTGTATATTTTTTTAAGCATTTTTGAAGGTGCGCCGCTACTTCGCGGATTTTCAGTTTTCGCGGGTGGTCTCTGTCCCCATTAACCGCGATTACCGAGGGTTCACTGTACTCCATAAAATTTACAAAAAGCGAGGTGAAACACTCAACCAGGGCTGCTTTTTTTAACATTTCTCGAGGGCCATGGCGAGCCATTTCAAAAAAGCTGCACAACTAACGTATAAAATATTGATAAATTTGCTCGGCCTGATGTGTGTGTAAAGTTTCACGAGTTGTCGTTCATATTTAGAACCTCATAATCAGCGTTGTTTTATTGCCGAACAGTGCAATGCCACTCCCACAACTTTACACGAAAAAGGACGAATTTCGTATTGTGACATCCTCATGGCCGAAACAGTCATCCGAGCATATATGAGGGCGGCCTTGTTGAGTTGCACGGAGAAAAACATCCAAGAAAATAACTTGTATTAGCTTTTACCAGTTGGTGGCGCTACTACTACGATGAAAAATAAGTTGGTAGATGTCTTCAGGGCTGAAGTATCCTCAAATGTGTACAACTTCGAGAAGATAGGATCATCTGAGTCATGTTGCCGGAGCTTTTGTTGCCACAGAGTACAATCTGACTTTTCAGCACCGTAATAGCCACGCCTTTTGCCAAAACGTCACAAAATTCGGCAGAGAGTAAGATCATTGTCTTGAGTCTTTTCTGACTAATTTTCAGTCGGATTCGTCAAAAGGGCACCGTGCAGGATGTGAAAATTAAAATAAAAACACATTTTTGATTCCACTTGGCGGCGCTGTGTGTATAACAAAATAATAACATTAAGATGTCTTCAGGTCGGGACGTTTCATTTACAGGTGAAGGTTTGGATTTTCAGGAGCATGTGCAGGGGAGTTATTAAGCATTCATTTATTTGTATTAGGTTCATTTTGTCTTCTTATTATTGATATTTGACTGATTCATTAAAAGCAGACAATTATGTTTTAGGTTAATGTGACGGTTCGGGTCGGGGAGGAGGGCGTGGCAGTTCTGCTTGTTTACAGATTCGCGATCCACCCAGCCAGGCCCTCCTCCGGAGAAAGTGGGCGTCGGCTCCGGCGCACCTGCAGCTCGTTGCCGGCAATCAGCGCCGGCTTAAGAACCAGCCACGCCAGGAGTCCGACGCCGGATTATCTCGTCACCTCACGTGGTACTGGCTCATGTCTCGTCCTGTTTCCCGATCGCCTGACTCGTCGTGCTCTCGTGCCTGCTTGACCCCTGCTCTTCCGTTTCCCCCCTCTAGCCGACCTGAACCCGTCTGGTCCCGCTCCGCACGCCAGCGCCTCCGAGATCCTGCCCGGCAAGCATCCCGCCAGCGCTCTCCGCTCCGCCGTGCTTCCCGCTACCACGCCAGCCCGACTTCGCCTCCCGGCGCGCCCCGCTCGGCCGCCCCCTCGTCCGTGCCACCCGGCACTTGCCCGTCGGCTTCATTCAACGCTGTCCCTGACGACGCCTGCCTAGTGGTGGACTCTCTCCAGCTCGCCTCCCCACTCCAGCCTTCAATAAACCCTGTTACCCCCTCACCTGTTGCCTTTGGGTCCTCCTTCCTTCCCACACGGTTCATAGAACCGCGACAGAATAATCCGGCCAAGTTAATGGACCCCGCGACCACGGACCCCCTGGGAGAAGCGCTTGCCCAACAGGGCAGCGTGCTCGAGCGCCATGATCGGATGCTGCAGGAAGTTCCGGGCTCCCTCCAGGCCATCCAACACCAGCTCTCGCACCTCTCTAACCAGGTGGGTTCACTCGCTCCCCCCCCCAACCTCCCCAGGGACGCGACCCTGGCTCCCCCGGCCGCCGCATTGCATTATGCGGGCGGTCGAGAGCCCCACGTTCCTACTCCCGAACCCTACTCCGGGGACTTGGGCTCGTGTAGCCAATTCTTGCTCAGCACCTCCCTGGTTTTCGACCTTCAGCCCCACAGTTACGCTACCGAGCGGGCCAGGATCGCCTATACCATCAACTTGCTTCGCGGCCGCGCCGCCAAGTGGGCAACCGCATTGTGGGAGGCGGCGTCACCGGTGATGTCTACTTACGCGGATTTCAGCCAGGAGTTACGCCGTGTCTTCGACCACCCGGTGCAGGGGCGCGAGGCGTCCCGCCGGCTCCTCTCCCTCCGACAGGGTTCCCGCTCCGCGGCCGACTTCTCGGTGGAATTCCGCATCCTGGCCCACGAGAGCCGTTGGAACGAGCCGGCTCTCCGCGAGGCGTTTCTCAACGGGCTGACCGACGCCCTCAAGGACGAGCTGGCGATCCGTGACGAAACCACGACTCTTGAAGAATTAATCGCCCTGGCCATCAAGGTGGACCACCGTTTGCGGGACCGGCAGGCCGATCGGTTCCGACGCCCCTCCAGAGTCGCCGCCCGGGCAGCCATTCCCCGACCCGAGGTTCGCTCGCCATCGCCAGTTCAGCTATCCACCGGCGCGGAGGAGCCTATGCAGGTAGGAAGAACTACTCTGGACCCTCTGGAGCGCCAGCGCCGTCGGTCCCATCAGCTCTGCCTGTATTGCGGCCTCCCCGGCCACTTCTTGATCCACTGTCCCAGTAAACCAAAAGAGCAGGCTCGTCGCTGAGGGAGAGCCCAACGCCGAGCCTGCTGGTATCCGCTTCTGGCTCTTCTTCCCGGATGTCCATCTCCGCCCGGCTGCTGGGTCAACACACCCCCCGCTCGGTCACCGCGCTGGTCGACTCGGGGGCCGACGGCAGCTTCTTGGACCTGACCCTTGCCCGCCAGCTCGGCATCACCATGGAACCCATTCTGTCCCCCCGAAGGGTGGTCGCGCTGGACGGGCATCTCATCGCCCGGGTCTCCCAACAGACCGCTCCCCTGACCCTCATCGTCTCGGGTAATCACCGGGAGTCCATCAGATTTTTTCTGATCCACTCTCCCCAGGTCCCCCTGGTCTTAGGTTTCCCCTGGCTCCAGACCCACAACCCCGCCATCGATTGGAGGAGGTGCGTGCTGACCGGATGGAGTGAGTTCTGCCACTCCCACTGCCTGCGTTCAGCGGATCCGGCCCCTTCCTCTACGCTCCCCCCCCCCCCCTCCACCTGACGTCTCCTCCGTCCCCCCGGACTACCACGACCTGGCGCAGGTCTTCAGCAAGGACCTTGCCCGTACCCTTCCCCCCCATCGTCCGTACGACTGCGCCATCGACCTCCTCCCGGGGGCCCCCCTGCCCAACACCCGCCTATACAACATCTCCAGGCCAGAGAAGGAGTCCATGGAGACGTACATCCGTGAGTCGCTTGCGACCGGTCTCATCCGCCCCTCGTCTTCTCCTCTGGGCGCGGGCTTCTTTTTTGTGAAAAAGAAGGACGCCTCGCTCCGCCCCTGCATCGACTTCAAACCCCTAAACCAGATAACTGTCAAAAACAAGTCTTCGCTCCCCCTCATCGACCCGTCGTTCGAACCTCTATGTGAGGCCCAGATTTTCTCAAAGTTGGACTTACGAAATGCGTACCACCTGGTCCGCATCAGGGAGGGGGACGAGTGGAAGACGGCGTTCAACACACCATTGGGGCACTTCGAGTATCTGGTGATGCCTTTCGGACTTACCAACGCCCCCGCCGTCTTCCAGGCCCTCATGACAGACGTTTTCCGCGACATGCTCAACCGGTTCGTGTTCATATATCTCGACGACATCCTCATATTCTCCCGCTCTCTCGCAGATCACCGCCGGCATGTCCGACTGGTCCTCCAGCGCCTCCTGGAGAACCGCCTCTACGTGAAGCCCGAGAAATGCGAGTTCCACGTCCCTTCGGTGCCCTTCCTGGGCTATATCATCGCCCGGGGGCAACTTCGTCCCGACCCGGCCAAGATCCAGGCCGTGGCGGAGTGGCCCCAGCCCACCACCCGGAAGGAGCTTCAACGTTTTCTCGGATTCGCAAATTTCTACCGCCGTTTCATCCGGGACTACAGTAAGGTCGCCAGTCCACTCACCGCGCTTACGTCCACAGCCACCACATTCCAGTGGACCCCGGCGGCCGCCCAGGCCTTCACCCACCTGAAGAAGGCCTTCACCAGCGCCCCCGTACTCCGGCACCCAGACCCCGCTCTCCAGTTCATCGTGGAGGTGGACGCCTCCGACACAGGGGCGGGGGCCGTCCTCTCCCAGCGGGATCCCGGTACCCAGGTAGTCCATCCGTGTGCCTTTTTTTCCAGGCGCCTATCCCCCGCCGAGCGAAACTACGACGTGGGCAACCGAGAACTCCTCGCGGTGGTATGGGCTCTCCAGGAGTGGCGGCACTGGCTCGAGGGCACCTCGACCCCCTTCTTGGTCTGGACCGACCACAAGAACCTGGCATACCTGCAGTCCGCCAAGAGACTCAACCCCCGCCAGGCACGCTGGAACTTGTTCTTGAGCCGTTTTAACTTTACCCTCTCCTTCCGCCCCGGCTCGAACAATGGGAAGGCGGACGCCCTCTCACGTCAGTTCTCGCCCCCCGCCAGCCCTGACGCTCCGGAGCCCATTCTTCCCTCGGCCTGTCTACTGGGAGCGGCCACCTGGGACATCGAGCAGGTCGTCCGCAACGCTCAGGAGCAGCAACCGGACCCGCGCCCAGTCCCTTCCGACCGCTTGTTCGTTCCCGACACCGTGCGGTCACAGGTACTGCAATGGGGGCACTCATCCACACTCACCTGCCACCCGGGGGTGGCACGCACTCTCCGCTTCCTCCAGCAGCGTTTCTGGTGGCCCCGGATGGCAAAGGATACCCGGGAATTCGTGCGAGCCTGCTCCGTCTGCGCCCGCGGAAAGGCCTCCCACGCGGTCCCCGCCGGCCTCCTCCAGCCCCTGCCTATCCCAAGTCGTCCCTGGTCGCACATCGCCCTAGACTTTGTCACCGGCCTCCCTCCGTCCAACGGACACACAGTCATCCTCACCCTGGTCGACAGGTTTTCCAAGTGCGTCCACTACGTCCCCCTGCCCAAGCTGCCCACCGCGCTTGAGACCGCCAAACTCATCACCCAACACGTTTTCCGACCCCACGGCATCCCGGAGGACATCGTGTCCGACCGGGGCCCCCAGTTCGCTTCACAAGTTTGGCAGGAATTCTGCAAGGCAGTCGGGGCCACCGCCAGTCTCTCCTCGGGCTACCACCCCCAATCCAACGGCCAGACGGAGCGGGCCAACCAGGACCTGGAAGCCGCCCTCCGATGCGTGGTGGCCCGCAACCCGGACTCCTGGAGCGACGCACTACCCTGGGTCGAGTACGCCCATAACTCCCTCTCCACCACGGCCACAGGTATGTCTCCCTTCATGGTTTGTTTTGGTTACCAACCACCTCTCTTCAAAGACCAGGAGCATACCGTGGCCATTCCATCCGTTGAGGAGCACCTCCGCCGGATCCGGGGGGTGTGGGCCGAGGCGAGGGCCGCCCTCATCCGAACAGCCCAGAGGACCAAACGACTGGCTGATCGCCACCGGTCCCCAGCCCCGGACTACGTGCCTGGCCAGATGGTGTGGCTCTCCTCACGCGACCTTCCCCTCCAAGTCGAGTCTCGTAAGCTGGCCCCTCGCTTTATCGGTCCTTTTCCCGTCGAGAGAATCATTAACCCGTGCTCTGTTCGACTCAAGCTTCCCGACTCCCTGAAAATTCACCCTACATTCCATGTCTCCCTCCTCAAACCGGTATCCTCCAGCCCTCTGAGCCCTCCGGCTTTACCCCCCCCACCCCCCATGATAATAGACGACCACCCGGCTTACACGGTGGCAAAAGTCCTGGACGTGCGGCGCCGGGGCCGGGGCTACCAGTACCTTGTGGACTGGGAGGGCTACGGTCCGGAGGAGCGCTCCTGGATCTCCCGAAAACTGTTTTTGACCGACGCCCCCATCAGGGAGTTCTACGCACTTCACCCGGACAAGCCGGGTAGGACGCCAGGAGGCGTCCGTTAGGGGGGGGGTACTGTGACGGTTCGGGTCGGGGAGGAGGGCGTGGCAGTTCTGCTTGTTTACAGATTCGCGATCCACCCAGCCAGGCCCTCCTCCGGAGAAAGTGGGCGTCGGCTCCGGCGCACCTGCAGCTCGTTGCCGGCAATCAGCGCCGGCTTAAGAACCAGCCACGCCAGGAGTCCGACGCCGGATTATCTCGTCACCTCACGTGGTACTGGCTCATGTCTCGTCCTGTTTCCCGATCGCCTGACTCGTCGTGCTCTCGTGCCTGCTTGACCCCTGCTCTTCCGTTTCCCCCCTCTAGCCGACCTGAACCCGTCTGGTCCCGCTCCGCACGCCAGCGCCTCCGAGATCCTGCCCGGCAAGCATCCCGCCAGCGCTCTCCGCTCCGCCGTGCTTCCCGCTACCACGCCAGCCCGACTTCGCCTCCCGGCGCGCCCCGCTCGGCCGCCCCCTCGTCCGTGCCACCCGGCACTTGCCCGTCGGCTTCATTCAACGCTGTCCCTGACGACGCCTGCCTAGTGGTGGACTCTCTCCAGCTCGCCTCCCCACTCCAGCCTTCAATAAACCCTGTTACCCCCTCACCTGTCGCCTTTGGGTCCTCCTTCCTTCCCACACGGTTCATAGAACCGCGACAGTTAATTTTTTACCTGACATGTTTCGGCGAGTCTTTCGCCTTCTTCAGAGTGTCGCATGATGGTGTCTTGAGACCCGTCTTTATCAGCTGATGTTCCATGAGGGTGTGACTTACCTGTCAAAAAAATGAAAAATCAGAGCAGTAAAAGAACAAGCACAACATGAACATTACAAATCAGCAATCACTGACCACTGCAAAAGGGAAAACCACATCATGGACCGGGAGAAGGGCAGGGTCATCCGCACCGAAGAGAACAAACAACAGCGCTGGATCAGAGAGGCCATTGAGATCTGCAAGCGAGGCATAAAAACCATGAACAGAGACAAGGGAGCCTTCATCCTCTCTACCACCTGGAGCAGCATCTTGGCGGAGTGAACGGACAGCGGGGGGCGTGACTTGCCTTCATTCTTGTGACAGGTAAGTCACGCCCTCATGGAACATCAGCTGATAAAGACAGGTCACAAGACACCATCATGTGACACTCTGAAGAAGGCGAAAGACTTTCGTATTGTGACATCCTCAAGGCCTAAACACTCATCCGAGCAAATATAAGGTAGATTTTGTTAACCTGCCCGGAGAAAAAAATCAACGAAAATAATTTGTATTTGTTTTAACCAGTTGGTGGCGCTACCACTGCGATCAAAAATAAGTTGGCAGCCGTCTTCAGGGCCTGAATATCCTCAAATGTGAAAAATTTCGAGAAGATGGATCATCTGAATCATTTTGCAGGAACTTTTGTTGCCACGGAGAATAATCAGACTCTGCGGCACCGAATAGCCACGCCCTTCGAAGGAAAGTCACAAAAATAGGGATAGAGTAAGATCAATGTCTTGAGTCTTTTCTAGCCAATTTTCAATCGGATTCGTTAAAAGGGCACCGTGCAGTACGTCAAAATGTAAAAAATTATATTGATTGGCGCAAGGTGTATAACAGAATATAAACATATAGATGTCTTCAGGTACCGACTCTTTATGTACATGTGAAGTTTTGGATTTTTAGCAGCATGTGCAGGAGAGTTATTAAGCATTTTGTCCATTGCGGCGAAGTAAATCTTAAGTGAAAACTTTGAAGCCCCGCCCCCGTCATATAGTATTTCGGAAACAAAAGATTTTAGCCCCAATTTTAGCCCCAGTGTTTGTCCTAGGTCTTAAGATGCTACAGACAGAATTTTAAGGCAATCAGATGAAGCCTTTAGGATCAGGGTGCAAAAGAATGACCCCTGTAAACATGCAAAAAAGGGCAAAAGTCGGACTTTCAAAAATTCATAACTCACTTCCTGTTCATATTAGACGTTAAAATATCAAATTTCTCGCCATGCCCGATGAGACTGCCAAGTTTGGTGAGTTTTTGTGCATGTTTCGGGGTCAAAAATGCGATCGAACAATCGGAAAAATAATAATAATAATAATTTCTACAAAAACAACAGGGACTTCGCAGCGGTCGCTGCTCAGGCCCTAATAATAATAATAATAATAATAATAAAAGTAATAATATTTTCTACAAAAACAATAGGGACCTCGCAGCCGTCGCAGCTCGGGCCCTAATAACAATTTCTAGAAAAACAATAGGGACCTCGCAGCGGTCACTGCTCGGGCCCTAATAATAATAATAATAATAATTTCCACAAAAACAATGGGGACCTCGTAGCGGTCGCTGCTCGGGCCCTAATAATAATTTCTACATAAACAATAGGGACCTCGCCGCGGTCGCTGCTCGGGCCCCAATAATAATTTCTACACAAAGTCCATTGTGGTGACCCGCCCCTTTTAAGTAAATTCAAAATGGCCGACTTCCTGTAAAACCTAGCTCATTGCTCCAAGAGACTTTTTTGTAGGTCTTGGTCTTATACATACAGTGAACCCTCGCTACTTCGCGGTTCACCTTTCGCGGGTTCAGTGCTTCGCGGGTATAAAAAATATTCGGGGGCATTGTAGTTTCGCCGAGCGGCACGACGGGCGCTGGAGCGGTTAGACGGCCGGCGTGCGCCGAAGAAGAGCGTGGGCGAAGAGGAGAGTGGACGAAGAAGAGCACGTTCCCCCGGACACGATCGGTGGCGACGTTTCGCGCGGTTCGGACCGTACCAGGGCTCCGGCCGGCGTGCGTGGCAGTTAAGCCGTAGAGGAGCACCGTCCCCGGGCACGGGCGGTGCCAAGCGGCCCCTAAGTTTAACCGAATGGAAGCTCCGGAGGAGGAGGGCATGCTCGCGTCACAGTAAGCCGAAGAGGAGCACCTTCCCCAGGCACGGGCGGTTCCAAGCGGCCCCTAAGTTTAACCAAATGGAAGCTCCGGAGGAGGAGGGCATGCTCGCGTCACAGTAAGCCGAAGAGGAGCACCTTTGCCGGGCACGGGCGGTTCCAAGCGGCCCCTAAGTTTAACCGAATGGAAGCTCCGGAGGAGGCGGGCATGCTCGCGTCACAGTAAGCCGAAGAGGAGCACCTTCCCCGGGCACGGGCGGTGCCAAGCGGCCCCTAAGTTTAATGGAATGGAAGCTCCGGAGGAGGAGGGCATGCTCGCGTCACAGTAAGCCGAAGAGGAGCACCTTCCCCGGGCACGGGCGGTTCCAAGCGGCCCCTAAGTTTAACCGAATGGAAGCTCCGGAGGAGGAGGGCATGCTCGCGACACAGTAAGCCGACGAGGAGCACCTTCCCCGGGCACGGGCGGTGCCAAGCGGCCCCTAAGTTTAACCGAATGGAAGCTCCGGGGGAGGAGGGTGGGCGTGTGTCACAGTTAAGCCGAATTGGAGCACCTCTTCCGCCCGGGCACGAGCGGAGCGCGAAGCTGTCAGTTATGAATGAATAAATGAATAAATAAATAAATAAATAAAGAATGGCACCTTTCATTGCAGAGGGCACACCGGACGGCGTACCAGCAGGTAAAAGTCGGAGTAATTAAATAAATACAAAAAGAATGGCTGGGGAATAAAAAAATAATACGTTTTAATAATAATTTGTTTTTTTTGTTATAACATGAATTTCACTCTCTCTCTCCCCGTATATATATATATATATATATATATTGTATTTTTTTTTTAAGCATTTTTGAAGGTGCGCCGCTACTTCGCGGATTTTCAGTTTTCGCGGGTGGTCTCGGTCCCCATTAACCGCGATAACCGAGGGTTCACTGTACTCCATAAAATTTACAAAAAGCGAGGTGAAACACTCAACCAGGGCTGCTCTGCATGTTGTGCTGGGCCACCTGGAACAACAGCGGAGCTATGCAAGGATGCTCTTTGTGGACTACAGCTCGGCATTCAACACGATCATCCCAGACATCCTCGTCGCCAAACTGGACACTCTCGGCCTCCCTGCCCTCACACACTTCTGGATTAAGGACTTTCTGACCAACAGACCCCAGACTGTGTTGCTCGGCCCCTACACGTCCTCCACCCTCATGGTGAGCACCGGTTCCCCCCAAGGATGCGTGCTGAGCCCTCTCCTGTACGCCCTCTACACCTACGACTGCAGCCCGGCCCACGGCAACAACACCATCGTCAAGTTTGCTGACGACACGACAGTGGTCGGTCTGATCTCGGAAGGTGACGAGACAGCCTACAGAGAGGAGGTAGGGAGACTGACAACTTGGTGCAAGGACAACAGACTGCACCTTAACTCTGCTAAAACAAAGGAGATTGTCGTCGACTTCAGGAGGAACAAGACGCTGCCGCCCCCCCTCTGCATCGAAGGCGTGTGTGTGGAGAGGGTCCACACGTTCAAGTTCCTGGGAGTACAGATCTCCGATGACCTTTCTTGGAGTCACAACACCACAGCAGTGGTAAAGAAGGTCCGCCAACGTCTGCACTTCCTGAGAGTCCTCAGGAAATTCAACCTGGACAGGAAGCTGCTGCTGGCCTTCTACCACTCGTCCATCGAGAGCCTGCTGACGTACTGTGTCTCCACCTGGTACAGCGGCTGCACTGAGGCGGACAGAGTGAGGCTCCAGAGGACAGTCAAAACAGCGCAAAGGATTATTGGCTGCCCTCTCCCCTCGCTGTCGGACATCTACACCGCCCGGTGCCTCAGAAGGGCTCTCAACATCGTCAAAGACAATACCCACCCAAACTCACACCTGTTCGACCGGTTGCCCTCTGGCAGGCGCTACAGATGCATCAAATCAAGGACCAATCGACTGAGAAACAGTTTCTTTCCGAGAGCCATCTCCATACTGAACTCTCACACACACACGAGACCACCCTAACCTTGCAAAACAGCATTGTGATGTGTTTCTATATGCCCTATTCAGTACTGAATTCCATTGCACTGTCTTATTTATTTATCTAATTTATATATTGTCTGTATTATTGTTGTATTGCACTGGAGAGGGGAGCCCTCTAATCTCGTTGCACACTTGAGTACAATGACAATAAAGGGATTTCTATTTCTATTCTATTCTTTTTTTAACTTTTCTCGAGGGCCATGGCGAGCCATTTCAAAAAAGCTGCACAACTAACGTATAAAATATTGATAAATTTGCTCTGCCTGATGTGTGTGTAAAGTTTCACGAGTTGTCGTTCATATTTAGAACCTCATAATCAGCGTTGTTT
This sequence comes from Idiotropiscis lumnitzeri, assembly GCF_059441095.1. Classification (NCBI taxonomy): domain Eukaryota; kingdom Metazoa; phylum Chordata; class Actinopteri; order Syngnathiformes; family Syngnathidae; genus Idiotropiscis; species Idiotropiscis lumnitzeri. Next base: position 9,391 of record NW_028283668.1, on the reverse strand, counting down.
TATTGCCGAACAGTGCAATGCCACTCCCACAACTTTACACGAAAAAGGACGAATTTCGTATTGTGACATCCTCATGGCCGAAACAGTCATCCGAGCATATATGAGGGCGGCCTTGTTGAGTTGCACGGAGAAAAACATCCAAGAAAATAACTTGTATTAGCTTTTACCAGTTGGTGGCGCTACTACTACGATGAAAAATAAGTTGGTAGATGTCTTCAGGGCTGAAGTATCCTCAAATGTGTACAACTTCGAGAAGATAGGATCATCTGAGTCATGTTGCCGGAGCTTTTGTTGCCACAGAGTACAATCTGACTTTTCAGCACTGTAATAGCCACGCCTTTTGCCAAAACGTCACAAAATTCGGCAGAGAGAAAGATCATTGTCTTGAGTCTTTTCTGACTAATTTTCAGTCGGATTTGTCAAAAGGGCACCGTGCAGGATGTGAAAATTAAAATAAAAACACATTTTTGATTCCACTTGGCGGCGCTGTGTGTATAACAAAATAATAACATTAAGATGTCTTCAGGTCGGGACGTTTTATTTACAGGTGAAGGTTTGGATTTTCAGGAGCATGTGCAGGGGAGTTATTAAGCATTCATTTATTTGTATTAGGTTCATTTTGTCTTCTTATTATTGATATTTGACTGATTCATTAAAAGCAGACAATTATGTTTTAGGTTAATTTTTTTACCTGACATGTTTCGGCGAGTCTTTCGCCTTCTTCAGAGTGTCGCATGATGGTGTCTTGAGACCCGTCCGTCTTTATCAGCTGATGTTCCATGAGGGTGTGACTTACCTGTCAAAAAAATGAAAAATCAGAGCAGTAAAAGAACAAGCACAACATGAACATTACAAATCAGCAATCACTGACCACTGCAAAAGGGAAAACCACATCATGGACCGGGTGAAGGGCAGGGTCATCCGCACCGAAGAGAACAAACAACAGCGCTGGATCAGAGAGGCCATTGAGATCTGCAAGCGAGGCATAAAAACCATGAACAGAGACAAGGGAGCCTTCATCCTCTCTACCACCTGGAGCAGCATCTTGGCGGAGTGAACGGAAAACGGGGGGTGTGACTTGCCTTCATTCTTGTGACAGGTAAGTCACGCCCTCATGGAACATCAGCTGATAAAGACAGGTCACAAGACACCATCATGTGACACTCTGAAGAAGGCGAAAGACTTTCGTATTGTGACATCCTCAAGTCCTAAACACTCATCCGAGCAAATATAAGGTAGATTTTGTGAACCTGCCCGGAGAAAAACATCAACGAAAATAATTTGTATTTGTTTTAACCAGTTGGTGGCGCTACCACTGCGATCAAAAAGAAGTTGGCAGCCGTCTTCAGGGCCTGAATATCCTCAAATGTGAAAATTTTCGAGAAGATTGATCATCTGAATCATTTTGCAGGAACTTTTGTTGCCACGGAGAATAATCAGACTCTGCGGCACCGCAATAGCCACGCCCTTCGAAGGAAAGTCACAAAAATAGGGATAGAGTAAGATCAATGTCTTGAGTCTTTTCTAGCCAATTTTCAATCGGATTCGTTAAAAGGGCACCGTGCAGTACGTCAAAATGTAAAAAATGATATTGATTGGCGCAAGGTGTATAACAGAATATAAACATATAGATGTCTTCAGGTACCGACTCTTTATGTACATGTGAAGTTTTGGATTTTTAGCAGCATGTGCAGGAGAGTTATTAAGCATTTTGTCCATTGCGGCGAAGGAAATCTTAAGTGAAAACTTTGAAGCCCCGCCCCCGTCATATCGTATTTCGGAAACAAAAGATTTTAGCCCCAGTGTTTGTCCCAGGTCTTAAGATGCTACAGACAGAATTTTAAGGCAATCAGATGAAGCCTTTAGGATCAGGGTGCAAAAGAATGACCCCTGTAAACATGCAAAAAAGGGCAAAAGTCGGACTTTCAAAAATTCATAACTCACTTCCTGTTCATATTAGATGTTAAAATATCAAATTTCTCGCCATGCCCGATGAGACTGCCAAGTTTGGTGAGTTTTTGTGCATGTTTCGGGGGTCAAAAATGCAATCGAACAATCGGAAAAATAATAATAATAATAATTTCTACAAAAACAACAGGGACTTCGCAGCGGTCGCTGCTCAGGCCCTAATAATAATAATAATAATAATAATAATAAAAGTAATAATATTTTCTACAAAAACAATAGGGACCTCGCAGCCGTCGCAGCTCGGGCCCTAATAACAATTTCTAGAAAAACAATAGGGACCTCGCAGCGGTCACTGCTCGGGCCCTAATAATAATAATAATAATAATTTCCACAAAAACAATGGGGACCTCGTAGCGGTCGCTGCTCGGGCCCTAATAATAATTTCTCCATAAACAATAGGGACCTCGCCGCGGTCGCTGCTCGGGCCCCAATAATAATTTCTACACAAAGTCCATTGTGGTGACCCGCCCCTTTTAAGTAAATTCAAAATGGCCGACTTCCTGTAAAACCTAGCTCATTGCTCCAAGAGACTTTTTTGTAGGTCTTGGTCTTATACATACAGTGAACCCTCGCTACTTCGCAGTTCACCTTTCGCGGGTTCAGTGCTTCGCGGGTCTAAAAAATATTCGGGGGCATTGTAGTTTCGCCGAGCGGCACGACGGGGCGCTGGAGCGGTTAGACGGCCAGTGTGCGCCGAAGAAGAGCGTGGGCGAAGAGGAGAGTGGACGAAGAAGAGCACGTTCCCCCGGACACGATCGGTGGCGACGTTTCGCGCGGTTCGGACAGTACCAGAGCTCCGGCCGGCGTGCGTGGCAGTTAAGCCGTAGAGGAGAACCTTCCCCGGGCACGGGCGGTTCCAACCGGCCCCTAAGTTTAACCGAATGGAAGCTCCGGAGGAGGAGGGCATGCTCGCGTCACAGTAAGCCGAAGAGGAGCACCTTCCCCGGGCACGGGCGGTTCCAAGCGGCCCCTAAGTTTAACCGAATGGAAGCTCCGGAGGAGGAGGGCATGCTCGCGACACAGTAAGCCGAAGAGGAGCACCTTCCCCGGGCACGGGCGGTGCCAAGCGGCCCCTAAGTTTAACCGAATGGAAGCTCCGGGGGAGGAGGGTGGGCGTGTGTCACAGTTAAGCCGAATTGGAGCACCTCTTCCGCCCGGGCACGAGCGGAGCGCGAAGCTGTCAGTTATGAATGAATAAATGAATAAATAAATAAATAAATAAAGAATGGCACCTTTCATTGCAGAGGGCACACCGGACGGCGTACCAGCAGGTAAAAGTCGGAGTAATTAAATAAATACAAAAAGAATGGCTGGGGAATAAAAAAATAATACGTTTTAATAATAATTTGTTTTTTTTGTTATAACATGAATTTCACTCTCTCTCTCCCCGTATATATATATATATATATATATATTGTATTTTTTTTTTAAGCATTTTTGAAGGTGCGCCGCTACTTCGCGGATTTTCAGTTTTCGCGGGTGGTCTCGGTCCCCATTAACCGCGATAACCGAGGGTTCACTGTACTCCATAAAATTTACAAAAAGCGAGGTGAAACACTCAACCAGGGCTGCTCTGCATGTTGTGCTGGGCCACCTGGAACAACAGCGGAGCTATGCAAGGATGCTCTTTGTGGACTACAGCTCGGCATTCAACACGATCATCCCAGACATCCTCGTCGCCAAACTGGACACTCTCGGCCTCCCTGCCCTCACACACATCTGGATTAAGGACTTTCTGACCAACAGACCCCAGACTGTGTTTCTCGGCCCCTACACGTCCTCCACCCTCATGGTGAGCACCGGTTCCCCCCAAGGATGCGTGCTGAGCCCTCTCCTGTACGCCCTCTACACCTACGACTGCAGCCCGGCCCACGGCAACAACACCATCGTCAAGTTTGCTGACGACACGACAGTGGTCGGTCTGATCTCGGAAGGTGACGAGACAGCCTACAGAGAGGAGGTAGGGAGACTGACAACTTGGTGCAAGGACAACAGACTGCACCTTAACTCTGCTAAAACAAAGGAGATTGTCGTCGACTTCAGGAGGAACAAGACGCTGCCGCCCCCCCTCTGCATCGAAGGCGTGTGTGTGGAGAGGGTCCACACGTTCAAGTTCCTGGGAGTACAGATCTCCGATGACCTTTCTTGGAGTCACAACACCACAGCAGTGGTAAAGAAGGTCCGCCAACGTCTGCACTTCCTGAGAGTCCTCAGGAAATTCAACCTGGACAGGAAGCTGCTGCTGGCCTTCTACCACTCGTCCATCGAGAGCCTGCTGACGTACTGTGTCTCCACCTGGTACAGCGGCTGCACTGAGGCGGACAGAGTGAGGCTCCAGAGGACAGTCAAAACAGCGCAAAGGATTATTGGCTGCCCTCTCCCCTCGCTGTCGGACATCTACACCGCCCGGTGCCTCAGAAGGGCTCTCAACATCGTCAAAGACAATACCCACCCAAACTCACACCTGTTCGACCGGTTGCCCTCTGGCAGGCGCTACAGATGCATCAAATCAAGGACCAATAGACTGAGAAACAGTTTCTTTCCGAGAGCCATCTCCATACTGAACTCTCACACACACACGAGACCACCCTAACCTTGCAAAACAGCATTGTGATGTGTTTCTATATGCCCTATTCAGTACTGAATTCCATTGCACTGTCTTATTTATTTATCTAATTTATATATTGTCTGTATTATTGTTGTCTTGCACTGGAGAGGGGAGCCCTCTAATCTCGTTGCACACTTGAGTACAATGACAATAAAGGGATTTCTATTTCTATTCTATTCTTTTTTTAACTTTTCTCGAGGGCCATGGCGAGCCATTTCAAAAAAGCTGCACAACTAACGTATAAAATATTGATAAATTTGCTCGGCCTGATGTGTGTGTAAAGTTTCACGAGTTGTCGTTCATATTTAGAACCTCATAATCAGCGTTGTTTTATTGCCGAACAGTGCAATGCCACTCCCACAACTTTACACGAAAAAGGACGAATTTCGTATTGTGACATCCTCATGGCCGAAACAGTCATCCGAGCATATATGAGGGCGGCCTTGTTGAGTTGCACGGAGAAAAACATCCAAGAAAATAACTTGTATTAGCTTTTACCAGTTGGTGGCGCTACTACTACGATGAAAAATAAGTTGGTAGATGTCTTCAGGGCTGAAGTATCCTCAAATGTGTACAACTTCGAGAAGATAGGATCATCTGAGTCATGTTGCCGGAGCTTTTGTTGCCACAGAGTACAATCTGACTTTTCAGCACCGTAATAGCCACGCCTTTTGCCAAAACGTCACAAAATTCGGCAGAGAGAAAGATCATTGTCTTGAGTCTTTTCTGACTAATTTTCAGTCGGATTTGTCAAAAGGGCACCGTGCAGGATGTGAAAATTAAAATAAAAACACATTTTTGATTCCACTTGGCGGCGCTGTGTGTATAACAAAATAATAACATTAAGATGTCTTCAGGTCGGGACGTTTTATTTACAGGTGAAGGTTTGGATTTTCAGGAGCATGTGCAGGGGAGTTATTAAGCATTCATTTATTTGTATTAGGTTCATTTTGTCTTCTTATTATTGATATTTGACTGATTCATTAAAAGCAGACAATTATGTTTTAGGTTAATTTTTTACCTGACATGTTTCGGCGAGTCTTTCGCCTTCTTCAGAGTGTCGCATGATGGTGTCTTGAGACCCGTCTTTATCAGCTGATGTTCCATGAGGGTGTGACTTACCTGTCAAAAAAATGAAAAATCAGAGCAGTAAAAGAACAAGCACAACATGAACATTACAAATCAGCAATCACTGACCACTGCAAAAGGGAAAACCACATCATGGACCGGGAGAAGGGCAGGGTCATCCGCACCGAAGAGAACAAACAACAGCGCTGGATCAGAGAGGCCATTGAGATCTGCAAGCGAGGCATAAAAACCATGAACAGAGACAAGGGAGCCTTCATCCTCTCTACCACCTAGAGCAGCATCTTGGCGGAGTGAACGGACAGCGGGGGGTGTGACTTGCCTTCATTCTTGTGACAGGTAAGTCACGCCCTCATGGAACATCAGCTGATAAAGACGGGTCACAAGACACCATCATGTGACACTCTGAAGAAGGCGAAAGACTTTCGTATTGTGACATCCTCAAGGCCTAAACACTCATCCGAGCAAATATAAGGTAGATTTTGTGAACCTGCCCGGAGAAAAACATCAACGAAAATAATTTGTATTTGTTTTAACCAGTTGGTGGCGTGTTAGAATAATATTTGGAGGTTATTATACATTTGCCATGACGCAACTTTATTTCAATACATGGTGCACATATCATGTTGAAAAGAAGGGCGGTGGCACTTCTTCAGAAGTGAGTCTGAAGCAAGCAACATCGTGCTAGGTCCTGATAAGAGATGCTGACGTCAAAGTCAGCTGCGACCCACGACGACACACCAATGATGAACCGGACCAAACCAGCTTTTGAGAAGACGAACTGTACCACCCTTGAGTGTAATCTGATTCCCCGATGTTATAAAAGGGAATGTGTGAAAAGCATCGAGGAACAGAAGGAAGATGAAGTTGCCAAATAAACTTTGTTAACCTTTCTGTCTCCACTTGAGCTGTCTGTCTCTCCTTTTAGCTTTCGAACACGATATGTCAAATTGGCGAACCTGACATAAAATTGGTCCTTCAGAGCCGTGAACCCAACATACTGGAGGCGTCCAGGGGCGAAGCCGACGACCGGGGACAATCGTGGCCACGACAAGATGAGGATTCTTTCTTTTTTTGGACCTGGTCCTCGACTTTGCTACTGGATGCTGAAAGTTGAAGGGAGGCTGCGGAGAGAGACGTTCAGCTCATCTTGGGTGAGTGTGTGAAGTCCGAATGTGATGAATGAGTGTGATAAATGTGGGCATTTGAAGGGGTACGTAGTTAAATTCTGCGTTAACAGGAGGGCGGACTCCTCTGCAAGTAAGTAGTTAAATTCCGTGGGGATATTGTGGGGACTAGACAGAGTAAGTCTTTAAAACTGTGTAAAACCGTAAGAATACTAGTCAATGTTACGTGAAGAGACAGAGATAGTCTATAACACTGATAAAGGATAACAGGGGTGTATCCTCCACGCGCGTTTGAAAGGGGAAAAAAAGAGAAATAAGGGGAAAAAAAAGACGAGGGAAAAAAATAAATAAATAAAAAGGGAAAAATAGTGTGAATGAATAAGTGTGTATGGAGGCTTGCAACCTCATTTTGGAACAGGAAATTTAACCGACAACTGTCTGGGAAGCAGAAGCTTGGGAATTACCTAAAACAGAGTAATTGTCAGCCTGTTCAGGGATTGGAGAACAGTTTAGGAAAACATGGGGAAATCAAACAGTAAAAAAGCTAGCAAAAAGGATCCGAAACAACAATTGACGTGTAAGGACTAGAAATTTATAGAAAGCCAATGTCCGGAAAAAGTAAAACATTTAAACTCATGGATAACAAAATATGAATTCACTGGTCAGCTTAGTACACAAAAATACTTACAAAATAAAACGAAGAGAAGAGAGAGAAAAAAAAAAAAAAAAAAAAAAAACAAAAAAAAAAAAAAAATTCTTCCAAAAAATATTTTTCGCAATATTGACACATGTTGACACACATGTCAAACAGGAGGGATGGTATGGTAAGACAAACCAAACCAATTTTATACAACATATGGGTTTTAATTTTTTCTCAAAAGATTTTTTGAAGAGCCTGTATGATCTGTGCTCGACACAATTGTCAGGGAAACATAAGCCCAAAACGAGGACAGTTTCCCCAAGCAACATACACCTTGTGCATTGTAAAAAGTCATCTCAACCCTACCCTATTAGGGGTCTCTCGGTTGACATGATTTTCGCGTGGATAAAAAATTTAGATTTTGTGTTGTGTAGGTTTGGTTGCACTTAAAGCTGTGTTTCATGCATGTGTCCGAGACCATTACTATGAGTAATTCCAACAGCTTCCATCAACATGCCTTTTAGAAGTAATGATGAAATTAACACCTAATGCGGACTGCATTGCTTGGAATGATGTGTACGCTGCGATTAAGGCAACGAAAGATAAGTCTATCTTTTCTACCGATGTGGCAGTGGCTAACTTTACTTGTGTTAATCTCACAGGAACACAAGTGGTGTAAGACAACTGTACTCCAAGCAGGTACACTACTGCCACGCAGCGATGTGTGGTGGTGGTGCGGGGTACTAAATTATTTGATTCATTAAAGGACGCAGTTGGAACTTGTGCATTGGTGTCACTTCTCTTACCAGTGTCTATTTTTCCATCCACAGCAAGGGATATTCAAAGGGCAGTTGAAGCCGACGAATACCCCTATTATTACGCCAGGAAAAGACGAAGTGCTTCCTGGAGGGATGGTGATATGACTTATTTGGATGCAATTGGCCAACCAAGGGGCGTACCAGATGAGTATAAATTGGTAAATCAAATCGCAGCGGGGTTCGAGTCCATTCTTCTTTGGATTACACCGAATAAGAATGTGGATCGAATAAATTACATACACTATAACGTGCAAAGATTGGGGAACTTCATTGAAGAAGGATTTATAGCTATTAAAGAACAATTGGTCCTACGTCGTCCTTCCATCTGGGGTGACGTAAAATTGGTCCAAAAGAACAATTGGCAGCAACATCACTCATGGCATTTCAAAACCGCATCGCGGTGGACATGCTGTTGGCAGAGAGAGGAGGGGTTTGCGCCATGATTGGGGATCAATGGTTGTACTTTCATTCCTAACAACACTTCTCCGGAAGGGTCCCTCACAAGAGCCATTGCAGGCTTGCGCACCCTGAAGCATAAGCTGAAGGAACACTCAGGTGTGACTACCTCTGCATGGGATGAGTGGTGGAACAAAACGTTTGGTAAATATAAAAATATGGTATTTTCTGTAATGATTTCTATAACAATGTTCACCTCAATCCTTGTACTGTATGGATGTTGTTGTATTCCCTGCATTCGCGTTTTGCTTTTCCGACTTATCTCAACAGCTCTCGCTCCAACAAATTCCAAACGACAGGAAATATATCCTTTGATTAATTACAGAAGTGCTGGTGATGGAGGAGACAGTGATGACCAAGTTGATGACGACGACTGAATTTACCTGGGAGATCCTATTCGTTAATCCAAAACGCTCAAATACATTAAAGTTAAACAAAGAAAAATAGAGGGGTTTACATTTGCTATCAAGCTAATGATTTGATGGAATTAAATCTTTGGAAATTCCATTGATGATAATATTTGGGGCAAATGTAGAATAAACAGGGGGGAATGTTAGAATAATATTTGGAGGTTATTATACATTTGCCATGACGCAACTTTATTTCAATACATGGTGCACATATCATGTTGAAAAGAAGGGCGGTGGCACTTCTTCAGAAGTGAGTCTGAAGCAAGCAACATCGTGCT